>NC_086321.1:172007561-172669228 GCF_036172605.1 Pelobates fuscus
AAAGCTATTGTTCAAAGACAAAACATGAACAACAAATGACAATTTTCAGTTCTTTACCACCTATAAAGTGTTTTGAAACTTACTGTGTGTAATAATTTGGAACAGTGCATTGTAAGTTTTTTATGTTTAAAAAATATACTGTTATCATTAGGAGGTTTGTTCAATACAATTTGAATTGTACTCTTAATAGTTGATAACATGAGAATTATGCTGTTATTTGCATCAATTACTTAGGTAAATGAGAAAAATATCATTTGCATAATAATTTGGAACAGGATGTAGATATGTCATTGTGTTACAATAAGTTGCTGTATGTTGTCTGCTATGATTTAACTGTTTGTATTTATATTGAGCTGTCACTGCAATCTTTATGTCATAATCAAATGGGCTAGACCAGAGAAAAATTAAGTTTTGGAACTAGTGTTCTGTGTGGATTTGTAGGGATCATAGTGCAGTGGCGGATCCAGAACCTGATCTCGGGAGGGGCACTTGTAGATTATTTAAAGAAATAATCCAGGCACAATAACCACTACAGCTCAGTGTAGTAGTTATGGCGCCAGTAGTGCCAGGATCCCATCCCAGAGTAAGTAGTCAAACCGTTTAAGAACAGTTTGACAACTTACCTGGGGTCTGCTGGGATATTGGGGTGAAGTGTGTGTGAAAGGTGCAGTGTGTGTGTGAGTGGTGAAGTGCGAGTGCGTGAGGGCGGCAGTGTATGTCAGGGTTGCAGTGTGTGTGTTAGGGGGCGGTGTATGTGTGGGGCAGTGTGTGTGTGTGTGTGTGTGAGGGTGAGGGTGGCAGTGTGTGTGTGTTTGGGGCGGTGTGTGTATGGGGGGCAGTGTGTGTAGTGTGTGTATGGGGGCAGTGTTTGTGGGCCAGTGTGTGCAGTGTGTGTATGGGGGGCAGTGTTTGTGGGGCAGTGTGTGCAGTGTGTGTATGGGGGGCAGTGTTGTGGGGCAGTGTGTGTAGTGTGTGTATGGGGGCAGTGTTTGTGGTGTGGTGTGTGTATGGGGGCAGTGTTTGTGGGGCAGTGTGTGTAGTGTGTGTATGGGGCAGTGTTTGTTAGGCAGTGTGTGTAGTGTGTGTATGGGGGCAGTGTTTGTGGGGCTGTGTATGTGTAGTGTGTGTATGGGGGCAGTGTTTGTGGGGCAATGTGTGTAGTGTGTGTATGGGGCAGTGTTTGTGGGGCAGTGTGTGTAGTGTGTGTATGGGGCAGTGTTTGTTAGGCAGTGTGTGTAGTGTGTGTATGGGGCAATGTGTGTAGTGTGTGTATGGGGGCAGTGTTTGTGGGGCAGTGTGTGCAGTGTGTGTATGGGGGGCAGTGTTGTGGGGCAGTGTGTGTAGTGTGTGTATGGGGGCAGTGTTTGTGGGGCGGTGTGTGTATGGGGGCAGTGTTTGTGGGGCAGTGTTTGTGGGGCTGTGTGTGTAGTGTGTGTATGGGGCAGTGTTTGTTGGGCAGTGTGTGTAGTGTGTGTATGGGGGCAGTGTATGTGGGGCAGTGTGTGTATGGGGGCAGTGTTTGTAGGGCAGTGTGTGTAGTGTGTGCATGGGGGCAGTGTTTGTGGGGCAGTGTGTGTAGTGTGTGTGTATGGGGGCAGTGTTTGTGGGGCAGTGTGTGTAGTGTGTGTATGGGGCAGTGTTTGTTAGGCAGTGTGTGTAGTGTGTGTATGGGTCAATGTGTGTAGTGTGTGTATGGGGGCAGTGTTTGAGGGGCAGTGTATGTAGTGTGTGTATGGGGCAGTGTTTGTGGGGCAATGTGTGTAGTGTGTGTATGGGGGCAGTGTGTGTACGGTGTATGGGGCAGTGTTTGTGGGGCAGTGTGTGTAGTGTGTGCATGGGGCAGTGTGTGTATGGGGGCAGTGTTTGTAGGGCAGTGTTTGTAGGTTGTGTATGGGGCAATGTGTGTATGGGGGGGCAGTGTTTGTGTTGTGTGTATGGGGGCCAGTGTTTGTGGGGCAGTGTGTGTATGGCGGCAGTGTTTGTGGGCCAGTGTGTGAAGTGTGTGTATAGGGGCAGTGTTTGTGGGGCAGTGTGTCTAGTGTGTGTATGGGGGGCAGTGTTTGTAGTGTGTGTATGGGGGCCAGTGTTTCTGGGGCAGTGTGTGTAGTGTGTGTGTATGGGGGCCAGTGTTTCTGGGGCAGTGTATGTAGTGTGTGTGTATGGGGGGCAGTGTGTGGTAGTGTGTGTATGGGGGGCAGTGTGTGGTAGTGTGTGTATGGGGGGTAAGGAGGGTAGGGAAGCTTTTTTTTAAATTTAATTAAAATAATATATTTATGTCCCCCCTCCCTTCTTACCTTTATTGATGAGGAGGGGGGACATATTTCGTTCCCTGGTGGTCCAGTGGGATTCCCTGGTGGTCCGGTGGTGGTGAGGTGAACTCTAGCCCACCTACAGGGCTAGAGTTCAATCTCGCAAGATTTGGAGCGTTGCCGTGGTTACCGCGGCAACGCACCAAATCTCGCGAGAGGAGGACACGGAGGAGCTGGAGGTAAGAGCTCCCGGGTCCTCTCTCACTCCCTCCCCTGCCGGCTGTCAGCAATGTGCCTGCGGACCGGGGAGGGAGATCAGAGATCTCCCTCCCCGGTCCGCAGGCACATTGCAGGGCTGGCACTTGGGCAATGCCATCCCTACATTAGCCGGCAGGGGAGAATCTCGGGGAGGGGCAATTGCCCCCTTGCCCCCCCCCTGGATCCGCCACTGTCATAGTGGCAGAGTCTTTGGACCTGTTTGCTGGTTGCAGGATCTCTCTAGCCCTTGGATAAATTGAAAGAGCTAGGCCTGAGAGTAGAGCTGCTGTGGAATAGGCAGAGGGGACGATACCTGACTGGAAGAAGGGCTGCAGCGGAATAGGCAGAGGGGACGCTATCTGCCTAGAAGGAGAGCTGCTGCCTGGTGGGGTGCAAAGGCTCCAGAAGGACCTTAGTCAAGCTGTGGTGACTGGGGCAGAAGCATTCCAGGGTTCCAAGTGGCTAGGAAGCAGACTTGGCGGATGTACCCAGCCAGGATACAGAGGGCTCTATCACATCATCCCTATGCTGTTATTTCAATTTGACATTCTAACCAGTCCCATGATGGGGTTAAATAATCAAATGCTTAGTGGTTCCTCTAGATAGCACTGTCAGGGATTCTGACCACAAATCGGGATTGTTATACACAGCACTTCAAAGTACACATAAATAGCACAGGAAGTGTTTTTTTTTTTTATTATTTGGTTAGCATGCTTCATGCTGACCTGTCACTGTATCCACACAAAAAATACTAGAAGGAAGATGAACATGGTTCAGGAAGTTGATACCTGCTGTGGGGGGGAAATAGGAGGTCTGTTAGATAGTTCTATATTAATCAAACACATTTTGTTATGGTATAGAGACTTGATATGTGAATTATTTATTTTTCAAAATCTTTAAATGGATACATAACCTGGATACATAACCTTTAGATATATTCATACTTTCAAATGTCTACTGCCCAAATGGCTGTTAAAATAAATAATTATATATATATATATATTTATTTATTTATTCATAGATATACACGAACAAACATTGCAATAGAGTAAACATGAACTATGTAACCAGATACAACGTGAATAAGACTCTTAGATATTAAAAGGACACTTTAAGCAATATAAGCACCACTGATACCGGAGAAACTGACGGAAGCAAAGCACAGAGAGATGGACACAGGTTTCTTCAGGAAGGAAGAGATTCTTTATTGGATCACCGATCGGGACTCAGAGGGACTAATGTCACCAAAATACAGCAAGTTCTGAGCCCCGGACAATAGTGCAGGCTCCTTATATAGGCACATAACTCCTCCCATATTAAGCTCCACCCGCACATTCTCTTGACCAATCAATACAAATAAGAATTAACTTCCTGCTTGACCGCATGGCCTGTCCAGCACAATGGAGGAGGGGAATACTACATCCTGTATTCTTGCACATGCTCCGTACACTACTGATCGTATCTTGCCTCGTGCAACCAATTGATCGATACGTCAGCATATGCACGTACACATGCCACGTGGTAATCTCGGCCTACTAAATTTATTTTTACCGAGATTCCACCACATTCCCCCCTTTGATGCCTCTTGATATTTCACAATTACTTGAGGCATCATTTAACCTTAGTTTGCATACACCACAAGTTACTTTGAACCAGACCAGACTTATCTTATGATGTGAATCTTCAACACTCATCTTCCTGCATTGGTTCTCCCTGATCTAGAGCCTCATATTTATAAATTGCCATTATCTGTGCAGCAGCCTTCCTCTCTGCTATATTTTCTATCAGGCTTTGCACAGACCTAACTACTAAGGGTATAAGACACGGCAGGAGTAGACACAACATTAAAATCAGTAGGACTCCACCTACCACTGCCTTAAGCCCTCCAAACCACTCATACCAGCTACCAAACCAACTACTTGGATTATACCCTTTCCATACCTGAGTAGGCACATGCGCTAGTTTAACCATATGGCTAGTAAGCTCAGCTATTGCTTGCCCTTCGTCATCTATTTGAAGACAGCAATTGCTCAGGTTAAACTTCCCACATACACCTCCCTCTACTGCCAAAAGGTAATCCAAGGCTAATCTATTTTGGTAGACTGCTGTCCTCATCCTGGTATTATGCTTCGCTAGAAGATTGAGCGCTTGTGATGTCTCGTTAGTAATAATCTCAACCACCGCCTGTAATCGTATAATACGGTTGAGCATATAAATAGGGGTTCTATAACCAAAGGTACCATCTTCTGCCCACGTGGCTGGCCCATAATAATCTATAATGCGCTGGGGAGGCCATTCATTATCTTCCCAGGCGCCTATCTCTATGGGTCCCCTTTTCTTCCTATGATTCACATCATACACTTTAACACCTAAAGTCTCACCTGTTTCAATAGGTAACAAGAAGAAGGATGGTTTGAGCATACCCAACACACATGCCCCTTCCCAGTCCTGTGGCAACTCTGAATAGGCTTTCTTACCACAGATCCAGTACAAATTTGCTGGGGCTTTCCAGGTAGATGTGATGGATAGATCAAACCACACATCCTTTAAATTGGCGTATCTAGCAAACGGGTTAGATGGTTCTGAGACATTTGAAGCCGACCACCAAGTTGTATTCTTTGTATCATCATCATAAGCTTTTTGCCCTAGACAAGTTAATTCTCCTACAGAAGTATTATACATTATTCCTTTCCTTGCTATGCAAACATAACCTATGATGGAGGTCTTTAATCTCCACTCAGATTTACCTCTAACACTCATCTGATAATCGGTTTGTGAAGATATTAATTGGTCAACTGCCTCAGAACCGGACATTACCTCCTTTGCTTCCCAAGGCCATTGGTCTCCCATGTTAGTACCTCCACACACATAGCAGTTGGTAACATTAAGACTACCGGCAATACTTTCAGCTAAATCAATGAACAGGTTTTTAGCATTATGGGGGATCTTATTATCTATACTCATCTCTTCATAAAAGGAATGGTATACTTGATGAGTTTGGGAGGATACCGTATCAGTCTCTATCCCTATAAACAATACTGTCCCAGGATCTAAACCCGTCCCATATATTTGAAACCCAAATAAATTACCATACTTGTCTAAAAACTTGTCGGGATTATTTATAAGTATATGGACTGGATTGCATTCCATAGACTTACAATATGGGCTGGTAGGCAACTTAGTCACTATCATGTCCTTGTCTACTGTCTGTCCCCAAGTTGCCCACCCCACACAAGACCAATATGGGCAAAAGTTATAGTCTCTATTTGGGCATCTAGGACTCACATATTTATTTTTACTACTGGGACAAATATATTTATCGTTAGACCCATACGTCCTCTCCCATCTAAGATCCCCACATACATTCCACGGCTTTCTACCACTTGATATCGCCTTACACGCATCAAATAGCAGAACACCCGAAGAATGTACGGATTCTAATACTGTCTTGTTAATTAGGGTCCCCTGAGGATCTCCATTCCTGAGAGTCAACCAAATTGTACGAGGTTGATACTCCGGACTGAAGCACTTAGGTTCTCCTACTCCTAAATGGCACACACTATATTCTATATTAAGGTATCTACATCTTGATACATCTCCTTTACACTCGTATTGTGAATGCCAAATTAGGGTTTGGGAAATATGGTTACCTGTTCTTGTAGTCTTAATGCATACCTCACAGCTAGGAGTGTCGGTACCTCTACCTTCCTGAATATAAAAATACACATAAATAAACATTATCATAAACACATCTTTCGTCGTCATCCTCAGTCTTCGTCCGTGCGAAGGCACCTCAGCTTCCAGGATGTAAGGGCTGCAAGGAATGGAGTTCTGCTCGTCTTCACAGGAGTCCCTTCGAGACTTTCCCTGGCTTATACACTATACGTCGGTGGGCGGACAGGCTTTATTATGGCCTTCTCACTCACGTACCAAATCTCTGAAACAATAAAATTTTGTAATCCACAAAGTTCCTCGTTACTCCGACTGAGTCGTGCGTTTCAACCGGATCTTGCAGGGATTCTCTGGATCTGCTGTAACTTGCCAAGAATCGACTGCTGCTGGTTTAACCCTGGAGTGATGTATCCACGGAGTCACTTCGGCTACTTTTATCGCTGTAGGGGTAGACAAAAGAACAACATAAGGACCTCTCCACTTGGGCCCTAACGGTACATTATTCCACTCTTTAATCCACACTTGGTCTCCTGGGTGGTAACTATGAACTGGGGGATAAATATTCACAGGTAATCTATCTTGTACCCATTTCTGTACCTCCTCCATAGTCTTACTCAACTCTACAACCTGCTGCCGGGTAATTCCTTCTCCCAACTGACTCAAGTCCCCCCTTAAATTACCAAGTACGGGAGGTGGTCGCCCATACATGATTTCAAAAGGAGAGAGGCCCATCCTTCTGGTAGGGGTACTGCGGATTCGCAATAGAGCTATGGGTAAGAGAACGTTAAGTTGGGTTTCCTGACACATTTTAGCCAACTGATTCTTAATAGTTCTATTCATTCTCTCTACCTTACCAGAACTCTGGGGTCTATATGCCGTATGAAGCCTCCACTTTATACCAAGCATATGAGTCAGTTGTTGTAGGCACTGATGAACAAAAGCTGGACCATTGTCCGATCCTATAGAGCAGGGTAGTCCATATCGGGGTATTATTTCTCGTAGCAGGAATCTCACAACTTCTCCTGCTTTCTCTGTACGAGTAGGACATGCTTCTACCCAGCCTGAATAGGTACACACAATTACCAGCAGGTAACGATGTCCACCCGATTTAGGCATCACTGTAAAGTCAATTTGTAAATCGGACATGGGGAGTCCCCCCATAAACTGGACTCCTGGTGGCTTTACTGGTCCTTACTAGATGTTCACTCTTAAACCTTCAGCCAATTGTAACGCTCGTGTCAGTGCTATCAATTCTGCCTTTTGTGCTGATGTTCCTTTCGCCAGTGGCCGAGCTTCTATCACCTTGTCAATTGTTGTTACTGCATATCCTGCATAGCGGATCCCTTCTTTCACATAACTACTGCCGTCGGTGTAATATTGAACATCGGGGTTCTGGATGGGAAAATCACGAAGATCAGGTCTACTTGAAAATACTTCATCCATTACTTCCAAACAATCATGTTGACTTTCAGTAGGTTGTGGCAAAAGGGTAGCTGGATTTAAGGTGTTTACAGTCTCTAAATGCACTCTTGGGTTTTCACACAACATTGCTTGATACTTGGTCATACGGCTGTTACTAAACCAATGATTTCCTTTGTAATCCAACAACGTCTGTACTGCATGTGGGACTCGTACATAAAGTTCTTGACCCAGAGTGAGTTTATCGGCTTCAGCTACTAGCAGGGCGGCTGCAGCTACGGCTCTTAGACAAGGTGGAAGTCCGCTGGCCACTGCATCCAATTGCTTAGACATGTAGGCAACAGGTCTTTGCCATGATCCCATGTACTGTGTCAATACTCCCACAGCCATTCTTCTTTGCTCATGTACATACAGGTAGAATGGTCGTGTGTGATCAGGTAGACCTAATGCTGGGGCACTCATCAAAGCCTTCTTCACATCTTCAAATGCCGTTTGCTGTTCTTGAGTCCATAAGAAGGGGTCGTGCTCTGTACCTTTGATAGCTGCATACAGAGGTTTTGCCAGTATCGCGTAGCTGGGAATCCATATCCTACAGAAGCCTGCTGCCCCCAAGAATTCTCGCACTTGTCTTCTATTCTTGGGTATCGGTATTTGGCACACAGCTTCTTTTCTCTCTGGCCCCATAATTCTTTGACCTTCAGAGATATGGAATCCCAGATATTTGACAGTTGGCAAACACAACTGAGCCTTCTTTCTAGACACCTTGTATCCTGCCTTCCAGAGAATGTGTAGTAGATCGTGCGTTGCTTGCTGACATATTTCCTTTGTAACTGCTGCTATCAACAAGTCATCTACATATTGTAACAATACACACTCTCCTGGGATGGACTCGAAATCCAGTAGATCTTGACTTAGAGCTGAACCAAATAGGGTAGGTGAATTTTTAAACCCTTGGGGCAGTCTTGTCCAGGTCATTTGGCGTTTTGAGCCCGTTACAGCGTTCTCCCATTGGAAAGCGAAAATACATTGACTTTCTGCGGCAATTCGGAGGCAAAAGAAGGCATCTTTGAGGTCTAAGACTGTAAAGTAAGTAGCCCCGCCCGGAATTAAAGCAAGCAGGTTATATGGATTGGGTACAACTGGATGTATACTAACAACCGCATCATTGACTGCTCTCAAGTCCTGCACAGGTCGATACTCATCTGTACCGGGCTTTTGAACAGGCAGCAATGGGGTGTTCCAGGGGGAAGTACAGAATTTTAGGATACCATACCGTATGAACTTATCCAGATAAGATTGTATGTTCTTCTTAGCCTTCTGCGGGATGTGATATTGTCTTAGGCTCACTGGATAAACCCCAAGTTTTAGTTCAATTTTAATAGGTGGAATATTGCGGGCCAGTCCTGGTGGGTTGTTCTCTGCCCAAACTCCTGGTATGTTGAATAAGGACTCATCACTCCTAGGGTTTTGGCTAGTCAACGCTGTATAAAGTCGCCACTCTTCTTCCTTTGGTACAGATAATGTCATAATACCTGAAGGTCCATTAAACTTTAAGGATGTTGTTCCATTTGGTAGGAACGTAATCTGCGCTTGTAACTTAGATAGCATATCACGTCCCAGCAATTGGACTGGACATTCAGGCATATAAAGGAATTGATGTTTTACTACGTGGCCTCCCAATGTACAGAGTCGACTTTTAAGAACCGGTTTTTCAGCACTTCTTCCAGTTGCTCCTATTACAGTAATAGTCCTTCCAGATGGAGGAGCAACTAGATTAGTCACCACTGAATGTTCAGCACCAGTGTCGATCATGAACGCACTCCTTTTTCCCCCTATTGATACATCGACCATAGGCTCCGCTCGACCAAGGGGGATGGAGCCCGGTCGGTATCAATAGTCCTCCATGACCGTGTCAGCCAATCCTACAAAGTCCCTACCTTCTCTATCGCGGGACCTTTGCGCTGCTGGAAAATACCTATCTTCCCTAACACTTCCTCTGTCCTTCTTCCCTACAGTATGCGCACTGATTTCTACTTAGAGGTTCCTCATTCCACTTACTATCGCCTCTATCTGGGCCCCGTCTATCTACGCCTGCGATCGCTACCGCTAGCATATCTGCCTTTCTACGCATCTTGCGCTCTTCCTCTTTCTTACTTTCTGTTTCCCTCTTCATGTATACTTTATTCGCTACCTCCATTAGTTGGGTGATAGACATACCTGCAAACCCTTCTAACTTCTGTAGCTTGCGCTTAATATCTCCGTAAGCTTGGCTGACAAAGGCGGAGTTCACCATTCTGGAATTATCTGCGTCTTCCGGATTAAAGGGGGTATACAAGCGGTATGCCTCCAATAATCGGTCATAAAATACACTGGGCGCTTCATCACTTTTCTGAATCACCTCAACTGTCTTCGACATATTAATGGCTTTCTTTCCTCCAGCTTTCATGCCAGCAATTATAGCGTCTCTATAGGCTTTAAGTTGGACCATATCTGCGCCATTAACATTCCAGTCGGGATCAGTATTAGGATAATGTGTTGCAGCCCATGCTGATGGATTGGCTTGATTCAAAGCACGGGCTTTATCCTCTAGCGCTTTAATGGCCGCTTGGTTAATCCTTGTCCTTTCCTCATTGTTAAACAAAGTCATTAATAACTGCTGGCAATCAGCCCATGTCGGGTTATGTGTCTGAACTATCGAGGTGAACAGATCGGTCATAGCTTGTGGTTTCTCAGTATACGAGGAATTGTGGGTCTTCCAATTCAAGAGATCGGTAGTCGTGAACGGGACATATACGAAGACTGGGTCAGCATGTGCCATTTGACCTGCGGCATCGATATAGGCTGACCCGGGATTCAGACGAAGAGGCATCTGATAATGTTTTAATTGTTGGGTACCGGTCAGTTGTCGGGTTAGTATGGGGCTACGTAGAGGGGCGTCAGTTAGAGGTTCCGGTCGGGGGGTAATAAAACATGAGGATGTGGGAGCTTGGTTTTGGGAAAAATTAGTAAATAAAACACTTCGAGTCGAGCTAGAAGAAGCTTGACCGGAAGTCTGAAGTGGTGCCAAATCAGGATATTCAGATCTAATGGGGGTTGGCTCTGGTTCCGGAAGGGGAGATTTAGTACGAGAGGGGGTGGATCCTGTACTGGAGGAGGAAGCGGAAGTGGATGAGGGCAATGGGGGAAGGGGTGCAGGACTTCCTGCATTTGCGTCACTTCCTCTTAAAGGAAAGTAAGGGGGCGGCAAAGGGATCTCGGACTCAGGGGGCGTGTCCAAAATGGGCCTAACACCAGTCCTAGTGGACAAACAAGTCCTAGCCACCATGAGGCGACATTGCTCCTCGTGGCATGTCTGAATCCATTTTGGCGAGTCATTTACGGCCTGTCTCCAACAATCAATATAAGGAAACTGCCCGTAAAGTTCAGGCCTACCCGATACAGCCACGTGTACGCGCTGTACCAGAGTTGGATCCAAACTGCCACGTGGCGACCATGCCGCAACCAAAGTAGGCCACTCCCTAGTACACAAAGTGACCAAACGTACAGGAGACATTTTAACCCCAAAATCACATGTTTTGAATCCCTTTTTAAAATTCTTCACCATACAGCCTAAGGGATCCGGAATCGTTGACTCCGACGCGCCCATACTTATCAATGGAACGTCGTTGACAACGAATACTATGCACGCGTACTATTCAACAGTCACACCCGTTTCCTCTGGCAACAGCACCACGTGGTACGGTTACCAAGTGAAACGTACACAATAACACAATAAACACTCAGGGAATTCCCGTACACACACAGCTGTTACACCAGTCACTAGATAATCAATATTATGCCCTTTGGCGAAACTATACAGTCACCCACGCTATAATTCTCTATATATGAATTACCCGTCTATAACACACCCCAGTAACATCGTCTTTTACAAATAGCGGTTACAGTACGGTTAGCATAGGTCAAAGCACAATTTAAGGTCACAATACAATTATTAGTGGTTATGGTGTTAAACATGCAATAGACGACAATGATTAGTACTTATATACAGTGTCAGTAAATATACAGGGTTATGGTACCGTGCACTATGATACAGCAACACACTATTAACACTCTCGCTAGACGGCTGAGCTCGCGCTATCTAACAAGATATACACTTTACTAAACAATCTTTAACACATTTACAATTCCCAACTAAACTATTGGCCAGTACCTTGAATGGACTACCTAAAACTATCTACATCCGTTTTGGTTAGCCACACTGCCCAAGCACCACATATAGCGAGCTAGAGGACCGAATTTACACAGACGCCTCTTAGTCGATTACTATCAAAAATCTAGTGGGTTCCAAATTTACACGCCTTCCCACTTAGCCAAGATAGGTTGAGAGCTAGCGAACCGAATTTACACAGACGCCGCTTAGTCTCCCGGTCCCTCCGACCTAGCGAACAAAATATACACCCTAGAACGCTAGTCTAGACAAGACACCGGTGTCCGGCTAGGGCCATTTACACCAGAACCCCGCCTGACTAACAAAATCAAACGGTCTGACTAAAGAGCGTTCGATCGAGCGGTGCGCCTTCGCTCCTTCCCTCCGACAGAGGGGGCAGATTCCATACACAATTCAAACCCCTTATGGGCCTACCGCACAATCGGTATACCCCTAGTGGGTCTGCCGTCTAAAACAGCAGTTGTCTTACCTCCTCGTTCCTGAACCTGAGTTCACACTCATCGACGGGGACACCCCAGCACTTCTTACGTAGAGGCCGATGATCTCCTGGACAACAGACCAGTGGCGCCGAGACGAAGGGAGGTCCACGCAGAAGTTCAGGGGTGCAGCCGTAGAGAACGTGGGCAAAGATAGACCGTCTCATCCCCTGCATTGCTTAACTGAATTATAGTCTGCCTACAGTTTGCCAAATGCTGTTGATAGAACGTGGTAAATAGTACATAGGCCACATGGTTAGCCCTAATACAGTCCTTCCTGTACTCTGAATTCTGCTCAGACACCAAGCATTCTTTAGTACATTAATGTACGTAAAAGTTTCCTACATCTTCTTTCTCCCAAACTCAGCATTTTTCTTTCCATCAGATGACTGCAAATTCTGACAAATAGTGCTATATTATGTGCAGCTCTACCCTTAACCCCTTCACTTCAAATAGTCTGCGACACATCACTTTTGGATTAAACAAATAACAGGCAGATGGTTCAAAGCACCTCAAATTATAGACAGCATTAAACTACACAGCTTCTATCCCAAACCGTCACGCATTCCTCAGATGCTATTTTTATCTACTTCAAACCCTGCGGTTTGAATGCAGATGAGTAGGGGAAAAACGGCTCCATTTGCAAGTCCATATTTTATTTTAACTTTGTTCTTCTACAATGGTGTTTTAACCTCACTTGCAAGAACGTGGCTTAATGATATAAAGACTGTTATATTGTACAGCGCTGCAGAATTTGTTGGCGCTATATAAATAATAAAATGACACTAAATTAAAAAAATAATAATACTACACTATACAGTTCCTCTGTATTTGGAAATTGCATTATTTAGTATACATGTACAGGATAGCTTTCTGCACATTGAATTGTCGCATTGTACGGTCTTGGACAAATCCCGGAATAGATAGCAAAAAAAAAGATACATTCTAATTCCGTACTGTAATGTAGGGATGTCAGATGTCCCTTTTAACCCCTTAAGGACCAGACTTCTGGAATAAAAGGGAATCATGACATGTCACACATGTCATGTGTCCTTAAGGGGTTAACCGGGGACACTTAGAAACATGAAAGGTTCTTTGAGGTCTATAAAAGTCTGTTCCAACTTTTGGTAGGCAGTTAGTAAGAAGAGATTTTCAAGATACCAGATAAGACCTTGATAAATCTTTTGGTTGATTTCATACAGATTACCTACTGATAGCCATCTGTGTTATCAGATTTCAGTTATGTACAACAAGACCAATGCATTTTTGTTAAAACAAACAACATTTACTGTGGTTTATATGCATTTTTCTGTGAGATGTAGTTCTGTGGAGTTCAGAGATACAATCATTACAGCCTCACTTGATTTACAGTCAAACACATCAAAAAAGTTTGTGGGGTTTATTGCATACAAATTGCAAATAATTGTGAATTTCATGGCCATGGATTTTGTATTAAATCTGTACACATTTCATGGTTTATTCACCAAAGTATGAATTGTCAAGTGTTCAAAGTAAATTCAGTTTTAATGAGATTGTGTTCCTTTAAGTATTCAACTTTAAAAAAAGTATGTCTATGAAACTTGCATATTATTATCAATTATATAGCGCCAACAAATTCCACAGCTCTGTACAATGGGTGGACTAACAAACACGTAATTGTAACCAGACGAGTTGGACGTACAGGAACAGAGGGGTTGAGGGTTTTGCTCAATGAGCTTACGTGCTAAAGGGAGTTGGGTAGACACAAAATATAAATTTGACATAACTCCATACATTCCAAATCCCTATGCAGATTTAAATAAATGGAAGATTTTAGTTCCACTTCAATGGCCATTAGGTGTAAGCCCACCTGCCACGTCAAGGCAAACCCATTAGGTGGGTCCTACACTAACAGTTCACCTTGCTTCCTTCAACTTCAGGCAAAAAATAATCTATTATGAGAGGGGTATTTTTTTAAACCCCCACATACTTATTAACCCTTAAGAGGGAACACATGGGATGGGCGGGAGTACTGTAACATGGCTGTGTGGTACAAAAGCAAATACACAAAAATAAGTCCTACGCTTAGACTCCCACTAAAACCCCTCTCTGTCTCATTAGAGATATTTTTGCCTGATTCTGAAGCAAGCAAGGTGAATTGTTAATGTAGGACCCACATAAGAGGTTTGCCTTGACGTGGCAGGTGGGCTTACATCTTATGGCCATTGGAGTGGAACTAAAATCCTCCATTTATAGAAATATGCATAGGGATTTGGAATAGTGCACCAGTAACTTTTTTCTTTGGTTTTTATTGTATGTATTGGGGCTGATGGGGTGTACTATGGTCATTGCTGCCACCCAGGAGTAGTGGGAGTTTGAGCGCACTTTAACCCCTTAATGACGAGTGACGGACGAGGTCCGTCACTCAGGGGAATCCCTTAACGACGAGTGACGGACCTCGTCTGTCACCCGTTAAATTTA
Organism: Pelobates fuscus; assembly: GCF_036172605.1. NCBI lineage: Eukaryota > Metazoa > Chordata > Amphibia > Anura > Pelobatidae > Pelobates > Pelobates fuscus. Next base: position 172,022,324 of record NC_086321.1, read on the forward strand.
ACCCCAGATCGCCACAATCGCGGCGATCGCGGGGTTAATGGTGCTCCGGTCTGCCTCTGTATTAGAGGCACACCGGGAGCACCGGATCCGGCTGTCCCAGCTCATGTGCCCGCTCTGACAGTATGTCAGAGCGGGCACATGTGCTCAGTATACTCACCTTCCGCCTCCTTGCACTTCCGGGTTCACTGTGAAGTGCAGGGAGACGGATCAGTGCTGATCCTGCCCCCTGTAAAAAAAAAATAAAGTTGCCGGCTAGAGTTCACTCTCGCGAGATCTGAGCGTTGCCGCGGTTACGAGAGGACCCGGTGGAGCTGCTGGATAGAGCTCCGCCGATCGTCTCTCCTGCCTCCCTCCCTCACACCCCAGCAAGCGGCCGCCTGTAACTGCCTCTGGGCCGGTGAGGGAGATCTTTGATCTCCCCACCGGCCCATGGAGACACACAGCAGGGCCGGCGCTTGGATAGCTCTGGCCCTGCTGTGGCTGGCAGGGGAGATCCTGTGATCTCCCTGCCGGCCTTGGCCCCACGGCCATCGCGGCCCACCGGGCATTTGCCCGGTGTGCCCGATGGCCAATCCGGGCCTGGCTATTAAGCTTACAAGACAAACATACCAAATTCTAAAATCGCTCCACATTAAAAGTTTATTTTACTCCTTGTGCTTTGTGACCTGTAACTACGAAAAAAAACTTAAAATCCCAGACACATTATATATTCTGTAAATCAGAACAACTAAATGAATTTATTTTTAATTACTTTCCTTAACCCGCACTAATTGTGCACACATTATTATTGCAAAAACTGTAAAAAAAACTCGAAATTTGTCTTTTTTTTTGCATTTTTCTGTATTTTTTTTTATAATAAATAAGCATTTATGTATATATATGTTACATCAAATTAAAGCCATTTCTGTCCTTTGAAAAACGGTATATAATATGCGTCGGTGCAATAAATTAGTAAATTGCAAATTGCAGTTGAACGCAAACAGCAAAAAATGCAAAAAATGCTGTTGTCATTAAGTGAAAGACAAGCTTCCGAAGCTCTGTCCTTAAGGGGTTAATCACACACAGGAGGCTCCTGCAGGGTCTATTAAGCTATTAACAATGTTGGAGATTAGATTAGAATTTGCAATAAAGGAAGTGTAAACATTAAAGGGATTCTCCCGTGCCAGGAAAACAAATCCATTCTCCTGGCACTGCAGAATCCTGCAGTGCCCCCCTCCCTCCCACCCCCCCATCCCATGTTTATAAAAACTGCAATAATTACACTTGCAGAGTTAAGGGTGATGAGAGTTGGCACGCAGACCACTCCAATCGGCAGAAGTGGTCTGGGTGCCTGGAGTGTCCCTTTAAATGACTTTACAGGAAATATTCCGAAATTTTGTGTAAGTCACATGCAGTAAGGAGTGACTAAGGCTGCGTAAACAAAGTGATTTAAATCCTAAATGGCAGAGACTTGAGCAGTAAGACTGCGGGGGCATTATCTATAGACAAAAAATACTTAATTAGCCTAAAGTTGTTTTGGTGACTATAGTGTCCCTTTTTCCTTTAACTAATACACAGTTCCAGAAGAGATTATTGAACGATATCATAGGATCTTCTGACAGTGAAAGGGTCTAGCCAACCACATCTGTCTCTGCATCTGTACAAATCACATGATAGCTTGCCACACGTGGGCTGGCAATGCATCATGATAGTGGTACATTTAAAACAGATGTACACAGAGTACTTGACTAATCTATTACTTAAGTATATATACAGATGTGTGATGATATATACTATTTGATGTTAGTGACTGCTAGAGCTTCTTTTCATCTGCTGTTGCTTTTTTCTTATACTTTAATTACTTACTTCCACTTGTCCCCAAGGGTTATATCATATCTTTCCTCCTTGTTCTCCTGCTAGGTTATCACTTGCCATCTTATTTTAGCAGTTATTTGGTACCAACACATGCTCTTTATTGATCTGCCACTTCAGATTGTAGATTTCATGTATACCATTTTAGGAAAAATACAATATTGGGACTTTTTGGCTCCTGTTACATTGGGAACATTCCACTGTGCATCTCATGTTTCTCTTTTTAATAATGCTTGGACTTTTTTTTGTTTTTATGAAAAGAGGAAAGCAACATAGCAGTTACCGACACGTAGGTAGCACACTGAACCATAAAAATTCTAACACTAAGCAGCGGAAGTATCAACGATGCACCTAGGGCAGTTACAACGGGGCCGCACGCTAACTGGTCCCATAAGGTGAGCCATGTACTTAAGGCCACCTAATGGGAGGTGTCCTTTGGTTGTGTGCTGTGGCCCTTCAATAGCACAATTTTAATAATGGCAGCTTTAAGAGGAAGTGAGAGCAGGTCACTTCCTCCCAGCTAACAGACTGAGCTGCGCAGCACAGGCAGAGAGGAAGTGACTCGGATTGGGAAAGCCAGCTCTTAACTCTGAACAGCGTCAGCCAACAGAAATCACCCTCCTGCACCGAAAATTAGGAAAAAATGAAGGTGGCTAAAATGTGTTTTGACCTGTATGTGTGTCATTGTGTGTCTGTATCTGCATGTGTATCTGTGTGTGTGTTTGTATCTGTATGTGTGTCAGTGTTTGTATATGCATGAAACAACAACACAAGTGCACACCTGAATTCAATGCATTGTGGGAGTTGCACTTGCACAACAGATGGGGATGTACCTTTTGGCCACCATAGTGATAGGGGGCCCAAAATAATTCTTGCACCAAGGCAGGAGCGTATCTAGAGCATTTGGCACCCAGGACGGATCCTGTATTTGGCACCCCAACTTTAAATTGTAAAAACACACCCATATATATATCTTTTGCACACATTTTTAAACTGTATGTTATAAAGAGTACCCTCAAGGCCCCATTAGAGACTACAATGGAGTCTAATGAGCCCTGGAGAGGGGTCTCTCTAATACTCTGGCTTCCTTTCACAATATAGTAATATAACATTGCCCAAGTTCACAAATTAATTACTGTTGCTGGCTTGCTGCTGTTGCCAGCTGGCTGCTGCTGTTGCTGGCTGGCTGCTGCTCTGTGGTCCTTTTTCCCCTTTCCTCTGTGTGCCTATTAGTCCCCCCAGCCCCTTTGTGTGTCTGTTTCTCCCCCATCCCCATTTGTGTGTCTCTTCCTCTTCCCCAGCCACTCTGTGTTTCTCTTAGACCCCCTCAGCCCCTCTGTGTATCTTTGTCCTCCTCAGACCATCTGTGTGTCTGGTTTTCTTTATGCTGGGTTTTTCTGGGTTCATTCCTGTAATCCGTCCCTGGAATTCCCAGTCTCCTGGTTTCCTTTAAATGTTTGTTTTATTTGCCACACCCGTTTGTTTTCCCTCATTCCTTTTTGTTTCAGTGTCCTGCAGGCAGCTGCTCAAGGCTTCTGCCCTTTCTTGCAGGTAAGTGCAGGCTTCCACGTAGTGAAGGAGAAGTGCAGGTTAGTGCAGGCTATATAAGTGCAGGCTATATATGTCTTCTTTGGTTGGTTTAGCTTACATTAGGCAGAGTAGGACCTGCCAGATATGGGGTACATTGGCGTTGTTGGCAGGCTTATGCAATGTATGATCATATAATGTAACTAAATCCCCATGATTTTCATATATAGGGCTTAGTTATTTCTCCTCTTGTTTTGCCTATTATATCTTGTCTTGTTTTAGTTTGTATACCCAGTCCATGTACAGTCCTGTCCAGTCATGCCCATGCTATGTTCATGTTTCCCTCATGTCTTGTGTACATGTTCTGGGTTTAGCTTCCTATCCTTCTCTGGTTCTGGGTTCTATTAGTTCTGTCTTGTTTTCATGTTTGGTGCCTTTCCTAGCCTTGCCTTGTTTCTGTACTGGATACACTCCTACTGCAGAGCATCCCTATTCAGCTAGTGGGAGGTCTGCTTATTTCCAAGCTCCTGGTTCCTGCTGCAGAGCCTCCCTATTCAGCTCCTGGGAGGTCTGCTTTAATTCCAAGTTCCTGGGATCCGCATAAGCTGAATCAGGGTTCTGGTATGTGGCTGCACAAACACTGGTGCTCAACACTAGGGAGGCGTGCGGTTACCCTGCACCAGACCCTGCTAATCCACCTCCACTCTGTGACTCCTACTCTGAACATCAGGCATACTGGGTCCCGGTCCTTGCTTCGCCACCCGAACAGTGTCTGGGTCCCGGGCACCGGACCGCCACCCTGACAGATACGTAATTGAATTTTCTTCCACCCCAGTTCAACCGCGACCACCACAACCTCTTCGTGTGTCCAAGGCTCAGGAACGCCTCATAGACGAAGAAATACAAGCACTTTACACCAAATGCGCAGTCCAATTGGCCCCCGACGACGGAGGCTTTTTCAGCCAGTCATCAACCTGCGTCAGCTGAATACTTCTCTAATGGAGGGCATCCATTTACTATGCGACCTTTTGCTAAAAGACGATTAGTTCACGTGACTAGATCTCAAAGATGCTTACCTATCGGTACCAATTGCAACATCTTGTCGAAGATTCCTATGGTTCCGCTGGAGAAACTCCACCTGCCAGTTCACCTGCCTATCGTTCGGCCTGATTTCGGCCTCCTGGTGTTTCACAAAACTACTAAACCCGTCATGGCACGACTGCGAGCTCTTGGAGTACGGTGCCTGATTGACCTAGACGATTTGCTAATCTTCTGCGACTCGGCCTCACTACTAATATCACAGATGAGATTTATCGTGGACTTTATCGAATTGCTGGGATTCGTGATGAATCGGGAGAAGTCAACTCTCAAACCTGCTCAAGTTGTTCAATTCCTGGGGTTCGAGATTGACTCCACAACATGTCTCCCTTTTTCGAAGATTGCTTCCATCTGGAAGGTAATTCGAAAAATCCTGTGGCTGGAGCTCATCCCTCTGCGACTCCTGGCCTGAGTAGTGGGCCTACTGTCCGCTTCCATTCAGGTGATATACCCAGGTCCACTCCACTACAAAGCCATGCAACGACTAAAAAAAATAAATACATAAAGTGCGCCTTTAAGACCACTAAATATTGAAATAAAGTGAAAATATGTGCAATATTATATAACACGAAAAGTGATCAAGTGCATACGTGCAAAATCACACTTAAAATTATGTGCAAATATTCTGCAAAAATATTGAAGTTTTTTTTAAAAACACACAAAAATACTTAGCTTATTTTCCACTTTGGAATATACCTTTAGTCTTGTATACCAGTATTCCAATTTAAATCTCAAAAAAAGGGAAATACATAATCATAGGACAGTATGTTTGATAAATAAATGTATAAAATATGGAAAAGAAACACTCACAAAGGTAGAGCAATTTAGTCTGCTCTAAACTGAGATGGCATCTTGTGCAACATATGCAAACTGGAAGCTGTGGTGACAGTAGAAATCTTTATTGATATTCACAGAATAAAAACCGCTTTCCAAGCTGTAAAGTCCCTTCTTGTAATGCTTCCTCCGTGTAATAATTAGTTATTGACTCCTCTGGTCCTGCGCCGGCGTTTTTACAGGACCCTGAGTGCCTAACACAATCTCTTTCAGTAACACTTCCAGGAGGCGGGGCTTGCGGCCGTTGAGCGTAACGACGTGATTACGTCATGACGTGATGATGCGTTTCGACGATATGGTCGGCTTCATCAGATCTGCCCACAGTTCACCACAGTCTTAATTTAAGTCTCATTGAAGGGCGTGATTTGCCCAAAAGAGTCTCTCCAATTGGCTATAACTTTGTATCTAATTTACATGCAAACATATGTAGTCTAGATAATAGGGGATAATCACCTAAACTACTGAAAAAGCAAAAGTAAAAAAAAAATTCTATTGCAATTCCATAATTAGTTACAAATCAAAAATACGATTTCAGAAGATCTTGGGATGTCAATGGACTATTGCAGACGACTAAAGACCTCCTATGGGATTCATAGGCTCCAGGCACTAGACGATGCAACCTGGCAGCCTAGAACAAATGGTCTAGCTGGTGTATGGAGTGGGATTCAGATCCCTTTACAGCCCCTGTCTCTGTCTTATTGAATTTCCTCTCTGCTATTTTTTAGTTGGGTTGGTCTTACCGTTTGGTTAATATATGGCGGTCGGCGATATCGGCAGCCCACGTCCCTATCCAAGGACGCCCGGTGGGACAGGATCCGTTGGTTTGCCGCCTCATGAGAGGTATGCGTTTGTCTCGTCCCCCTGGTCCGAAGTATTCACGTCTCTAGGATGTCGAGTTCGTTTTGAATTTCCTTTGAAATTGGCCAAAAACACATTGCTTTCTTTGCGTCAACTGTCAGCAAAGCTCATTTTGCTACTATGTCTAGTTTCCTTCCGTAGGATATCGGATGTTAGGGACATGGATGGTTTATCTTTTTTTCCGGAGGGTGTCTCCTTTTCGGTTTTACGTCATACGAAAACTAATTCTTCTTCGTTTTTTAATCTGTTTTTCCATTCTTCGCCCCATCTTTGCGTGGTTAAAACTCTCCTTCACTACGTGGAAGTTACGGCTTCACTTCGTCACTCCCCTTCGGGGCAGTGACTCGTATACTATGTACAACCACATGGATCAGTCTCAACTACGACCCTCACTAGATGGGTCTGATGGTTGCTATCACTGGCGGGCGTCGAATCGACAATTGGAGCTCACTCCATACGTGGTGCGGTTGCTACACAAGATTTTTCCTCGGGTGCTTCACTAGCAGACATTATGCGTTCGGCTGACTGGTCTCGCGAATATACGTTTCGGATCTTCTATTTCCGTCCTGCTTCTCATGTTTCTTTTGCTCTCCTTTCATAGCGTTAAAAATGCAAATATGAAGCCTCCTGTCATGTGGCAAAATTATAGGTTATCCTAACGTAGTGTACCTATAATCTTAATTTTAGTAATGACAGGAGGCGAATATTTCCCACCCTTCTCACTCTCACTATACTGGTCTTATTTAATTTCTGTTTGTTTACATTTCCTACTGCTGCTTACGCTAAATTTCTTGCTGGTTGATATCTATTATATAATTTATAGTTCAGATATGAATATGTTATTTTATGATCGATAAAACTATTGATAAACTACAGTCATTTCTCTACCTTTCACTTCTTTCTGTTCTTTTCAGTGTGAAAATTGGCATTATACATTGGATCTACCCAGGGCCGCCATCAGGGCATGACAACCGCAACGGTTGTCATGGGCCCGGCGGTCCTGGGGGGCCCGGACTGCTCAGGTCATCCGGGCCCCACATTCAGTGGGAACATACCGGGTCGCAAGGGGCCCTGCGACCCGGTATGTTCCCACTGGGCCAGCCTCTTCTCCTGGCTGGCCCTGCTGACACCCGGCGGGCGCGCGAGGGAGCACTCTCCTTTGAGTGCTTCCTCTTCAGCTCCCTCGCGCACCATACTGATGCCGGAGCCGGAAGATGACGTCATCTTCCGGCTCCGGCATCAGTACGCGGCGCGCGAGGGAGCTGAAGAGGAAGCACTCAGAGGAGAGTGCTCCCTCGCGCGCCCGCCGGGTGTCAGGAAATTTGAGTGAGTGGGGGTGGGGAGGGAAGGGAGGAAATATGAATGGGGGGGGGGAGGAAATATGAATGAGGGGGGGGAAGGAAATATGAATGAGGGGGGGGGAGGAAATATGAATGAGGGGGGGGGGATTTGAATGAGGGGGGGGAGAGGGAAGGGAGGAAATATGAATGAGTGGGGGAGGGAGGAAATATGAATGAGTGGGGGGGAGAGGGAGGGAAGGGAGGAAATTTGAGGGAGTGGGGGTGGGGGGGGATTTGAATGAGTGGGGGGGAGAGGGAGGAAATTGGGGGGGAGGGAGAGGTAGGAATTTGAGGGGGAGAGGAAGGGAGGAAATTTGAGGGAGGGGGAGAGGATGGGAGGACATTTGAGGGGGGGAGAGGAAGGGAGGACATTTGAGGGGGGGAGAGGAAGGGAGGACATTTGAGGGGGGAGAGGAAGGGAGGACATTTGAGGGGGGAGAGGAAGGTAGGAAATTTGGGGGGGAGAGGAAGGAAATTTGAGGGAGGGGAGGGAGAGGTAGGAATTTGAGGGGGGAGAGGAAGGGAGGAAATTTGAGGGGGGAGAGGAAGGGAGGAAATTTGAGGGGGGGGAGAGGAAGGGAGGAAATTTGAGGGAGGGGGAGAGGAAGGGAGGACATTTGAGGGGGGGAGAGGAAGGGAGGACATTTGAGGGGGGGAGAGGAAGGGAGGAAATTTGAGGGAGGGGGGAGGAAGGAAATTTAAGGGAGGGGGGAGAGGAAGGAAATTTGAGGGAGGGAGGAGAGGAAGGAAATTTGAGAAAGGGGGAGAGGAAGGAAATTTGAGGGAGGGGGGAGAGGAAGGAAATTTGAGGGGGAGGGAGGAAGGAAATTTGAGGGGGAGGGAGGAAGGGAATTTGAGGGGGGGGAAGGAAATTTGAGGGGGGAGGGAGGAAGGAAATTTGAGGGGGGAGGGAGGAAGGAAATTTGAGGGGGGAGGGAGGAAGGAAATTGGAAGGGGGAGAAGGAAGGAAATTGGAGGGGGAGAAGGAAGAAAATTGTAGGGGGGAGAAGGAAGGAAATTGGAGGGGGGAGAAGGAAGGAAATTGGAGGGGGGAGAAGGAAGGAAATTGGAGGGGGGAGAAGGAAGGAAATTGGAGGGGGAGAAGGAAGGAAATTGGAGGGGGGAGAAGGAAGGAAATTGGAGGGGGGGAGAAGGAAGGAAATTGGAGGGGGGGAGAAGGCAGGAAATTGGAGGGGGGAGAAGGAAGGAAATTGGAGGGGGGGGAGAAGGAAGGAAATTGGAGGGGGGAGAAGGCAATGAGAGGGAGGGGGAGAAGAAGGAAATTGACGGGGGTAGGGGGAGAGATTGACACCCATCACACACACACACAATGCACCCCTTGCACACAGAAAAACACACAATGCATTACACACAGACACACATAAACAAGCAATGCATCCCTTACACACAGCAACACATAATGCACCCCTTCCACACACTCAGTGCATCCCTTACAGACACACACACTGCATCCCATACATACACAAACTCACCTTGCAGCCCTTACACATACAAACACAGATTCACACAATGCATTCCTTACACACATCAGGACATCCCCCCCCCCCCCCCACACCCCTGTGAACAAACTCATTCGTGGAACATGAAGGTGGACCCTGGGACCCAGACCTTGAGCTGTGTAAAGGGCCCTCAAAAAATGGAGCTGTTTCCCGTTCTCCCAGAGCATTGATTTTTGTGACCACAGTTACAAACCGCCTCCAGAGAGCCTGTTCTACACCAGACCAGTGGAGCCAGACGGCAGCTGAAGCCCATCATCATCCTCATCTGGTTGTAAGTAGGCAATCTAGTATATTATTCGTGGCACTAATCTTTAATTTACCTCACATTAAAGGGACACTATAGTCCCCAGAACCACTGCAGCTTAATGTAGTGGTTTTCTGGTGTCTATAGCCTGTCCCTGCAGGCCTTTTATTGTAAACACGGCGGCACTGCGTTAGTTAACATGGCAGATCATATGGGTGGGGCACTGTGATGTCACATGGGGGGCGGCAAACTTTACTTTTGCCTAGGGCGGCAAAAATCCTTGCACCGGCCCTGCAGACACTGCATCCCTGTGGGCGGACTCGGGGGGGGGGGGGGGGGGACTCGGTTGCAGGCGCCAGGGGGCCCAGACCTTGAGCTGTGTCAGGGGCCCCAAAATTTCTGATGGCAGCCCTGGATCTACCCATCACATTCTTACTGTTCAAATGGTCCTTGGGGTAACATTGGATCCACATCGTTATCTGAGTTTTCATTGTTGGACTATTAGTTCACTTCACAGAAAGAGAAAAAGGCAAGCACCACAGAACTATATGTAGAAATTATTCTTGATTCTGATTGGTTTAACCTTTCTGATTGTTCTGTGCTGCTGGAGTTTAAAGTAACGAAGGTTTATGCAAATATTCACCTCCTGTCATTACTAAAATTAAGATTATAAATCACTACGTTAGCATAATCTACAATTGTCAGCCCTGTGAGAAAGTGGAAACAATTGTAAACATGGTTGAACACTTTTTAATATTGTCATAGGGTCTTATAAATCATATTTTCCAAAACTGCTAGATGGATTAGTCTTTACAGAGCCAAGGTAAATTGAAAGGTATGATTGTTTGACCATTGAGTAATTTCACATAAGATTTTGTTTCCTAAGGCTGCCAAAACACTGGTTTCGCCAAACTGGCTACAACTGTACACAAGAAAATACATATCAAGGCAATCAAACGTATGCAAAATTATACATGAGGCAAATGAGAAATTACTCTGTCTCATATAAGTGCCAGCTTTTAGCTGCCAGCTTAAGAAAAGAAACTAGAGGTAGAACCACCTTCTTTCCACAGACTTGTTATCACACATGGTCCACTGATGCTCGATCCTCAGATGTTGTAACGAGAAGTTGAATACAGAACCAAAGAGGAACATGGCAGGACTGTGAGAGAGAGATTTAGGAAACGTATCTACCTTAACCTTTTCCTCCCAGGGAGAGGATATGTCACTCTTCGGTGGTTTACAAAAAATGCAATGAATCTAGATTGCTAGGAGTGTACACGAATATCATAGTGCTTTGCCAACAATACATTTATTCAGATATCAGAATCCTAATGTCAGTTTCAGGAGAGGTATAGCCAGCTGTGGACAAGGAAGACTCCATCTTAAAGAGACACTGTAAGCACCACAACCACTACAGCTGCTGTAGTGGATATGGTGCCAGCATGCTCCTGTGGCTATTCCCTTGGTTCTGAGTGGTTTGAAATATACTGTGAGTATTCTGAGTAATTGCTCCTGCTCCCACTTGGCATGTTGCTAATGCCAACAAATGTTGCCCAAATGTGGGCAAAATTGACATTGCTGAAGTATAATTTGAACAATAGCGGTATGCCAGCAAGAAGCTGCTCAGGGACAGCATTTTCAATCCTTTCTAATAGCACATACGCTCTTACCACTGTCATAGAGAGCCCTGGAGAGTCCAAAATGCTTTATTCAAAAACATATTATACTTTACATTAGCTGATACATATATGTCACCCTCTCTAGAGAAATAGTCCTCTAAAAAGTACATTAGCACATTTTATTAAAAAACTAAATACATGTTACATTTCAGCATTCTGTTCCTTTAACAAACAGAAGAGCTTTCAATAAACGCCCCATACCATACAGATAATAACCTCAACTGAGAATATCCTGTAATGCTTAGATTAGGCTCCAAGCAGCCTCTGTGAACATTCAGAAAGATAAAAGCAATAAAGAATCTGACATTAAATTGTAGTAACTATACACAGTAATAGGACTTCCGAGCTCTGACTTCTGATAACATTAAAAAGCTATTTGTGTGTGCAGTTTCGGGTGAAAACCATTGAAATTAATTTCAAAGCTCTGTATCATACTATCAATCTTTAAAGTGGAGCTCTGAGAAAAAAAAAACCCTGTACATTATCTTAATAATGTATCTTAATTACCTACATTAGATTGTAAGCTTTTGGTCTAAGACTTCCAAATTCAATAGAGGGCAACATATTTATTATTTCAAGGCCTCTGATGCAAGATAAATAGCAGATAAAAAAAAACTGTATAGTCAGAGTCTAATACTAGACTATCAAGGAAATAAAATATCACCATGAACGTGTGGGTAACAGTGATGAGTTGAAGAACAGATTTACTAAAAGATTGAAACGCCATTGAAGAGAATACTCATAATATTTTACATTTTATTCCCTCATTTAAAACAGGTATGCAACCTTCAGTACTCCAGATGTTGTGGACTACATCCCCCATAATGCTCTTGCAACCCTAATGTGGGCAAAGCATCAGGGGAACTGTGGTCAAAAACATCTGGAGTGCTGAAGGTTGTCTACCCAACTGTGAAGAACTGAAATTGCAAATATTAGACCAAACTAGCCAAGCTTGGAAAAGTCTCCAAGTCAAGTCGGTCACTATGGCCTAAAATGTGCTAAATAGACTCTGTTGGTTCTTGCTGGTTTAATGAATAACCTCACTGTGACGAACTGAGCCTTGTCACGTGTTCTTGGAGGGACCTGCTGGCCCCAAAAAACTATGGGCCCTTTAAGAAACTATGTGAACAGACTTGGTTTGTGGGATTTTAAATTTGATTTGGGAACTGAACAGCCACACGAACCAGAGACCACCCTGGAGCTTGTTAAGCCTAATTGCTACTTTGTATCAATTTCCACTGCAGTGTTCTGAGTGTTCGTCTGGGTGGTCGAAATTCCTATGGACGACCACGAGGTGGCAGCCATCTTGTTCCTGCGAACGCAGGTAGTGGTGTTTGGGCATGAATCTCATGGAACTGATAACAAACACAGAAACTCCCAAACACTGCTGTACTTCCAGCATCGCCTGCGTTCGGTTCTACAACACTTAGAAAGATACTGTTCGATGGAAACGTTCCCGCAAACAAGGGGAACAAGCTCCAGGGTACGAACATTGACCCTGTTTGGTAGTTTGTTCAGTTTTTAAACTACCGAACTAGACCTACCGCAAGCCCTGATTCTCTGGAACTGTTTCGGCCATGGGACCATGTAGGCGGTCGGTAAAATTATGACTTCCAGGAAATTCCTGAACCCCTGAACCGATCTGGGTAATTTTTGGATATGTTGGTCAACCAGATCAGGGCTATCAGGGGATGTAACATTTGTGGGGATTTTGTGTGTTTTAAAGTATTTTGGGGTTTTTGTAAAAATTTATGTTTTCTGTGTCTGGAGATAATTGAGTTTAATACAGCGCTGACTCAATTATCTCCCAGGCATAGGGGAGGGATTGACCTATTTTGTATGGGAGTGTCCTGGACCTGAGAGACAATGTAATCGTGTATATGTTTTTACTGTCCACTCTCAGATCCAGGGGGGAGGGCCCCTTGCATGGGAACCTGCATATAACGCCAGTTGTGGCAGCCATTAAACAGATTAGTTTTACCCTTCATGAAGTCTAGGCTCATGTTTGGGAGATTGGGAGCTATATTCACACTCTGGGGATTGCTATACTCATTATACTCCCTGGGATCCTAATCACTAGCTCTTGTAAGAGCTATCTTGCTTTGCTCTCTGGACTTGGAGAGGTCTACTCCCTGGAAACTGGATGCTGGTCTTGGGTCTAGGGTGGGCGGAGGACAGCGAGACCCCAACCAAGCTGCGGCGGTTTGCAGAGTTTATGGTGCGGTGCTTATGGTACTCAAGGATTACTAGGCAGTAGCGATTGATGGAGGTACCCGGTCAGGGTTCCAGGTGGTCCGTCACACTCACAAATCTCCCAATTCTCAGCAACTCTCAATAAATTAATCAAGGTTTTCCTTGATACTGAAGGTTTAAAAAAAAAAAATCTGAAATATTTAGCTAGTGAAATTAGATATTTATGTTTTACAGTGCTTCTGTTTTTCACAGTGTGCATATAAGAACTGAGAGATTCTAGCCCATTTGGCAATAGAAAATAACATACAGAATGTTCTCAGAGAGTTTACAGAAATCAGGCGGGTGAGTAACAGTCTAGATATGGCACTGCGGTGACTTTCAGACTCCCCGTATCTACATTTCAAAGCCAGTAAGGGAATTGTTATTATTTCAACTTCACAGAGACATCAAGAGTGGAGGAGAGATTCCCTTGGGAGAAAGAAAAGTAAGTCATTTTAATAGCACATTTTGTGCTGAACGTACGGAAATGCAATTACAGCGGCTGGATTTTTGCTCCAAGGCCTGTGAGCAGTATGAAAGTTTGGGATGGGACCTAGAAAATGTACCTCCAGAAAGAAAGGCAGAGTACTGCCCCCCACCCCTCTCCCATCCCACATGCAGCACTGCAGTATTTGGAAATGTAAAAAAAACTGACAGTAAGGACATAAGCAAGTACCTATTCTGACCTATTACTCCTAAGAATACCTTTTAAAAAAAAATGTATTCTTTATTAGTTTTGTGTTTTCAGAGCGGTTTTTAAGAAAAAATAGAAAAGAGATAGTGGTGAGACACAGTATATAAGTAACAAAGGGTCATAGACAGTACAGGCGGTAAAGAAGTCAAAATTGGTAACATGGCTGCAAACATATTGTTCAACATGTGTAATATGCAATCAGTAAAGGTCAAACAGCAATGTGTTAGAGGGTACCGGTATTGCAATGTCAAATTACATATAAAACAGAATACTGCAACAAATGTTGTAGAGCGTAACATCGGAAGCATAAGGAATGGAAAGAAAGAGGAGAGAGGTAAGCAATTATAGAAATAAATGAAAGGGAAGAATAATTCAGAGTAGCAGTAACTAGGACAGTTAAGAGTAACCTCCATTGCCAGCTCACACGAACAGTCTCAGGTAGGTGGTGTCATTGATTGGTTAGCCCATGAGGAGCCCAAACCTATCTCTCTTCCTAAACCTTCCAAGTGTCAGTAAATACCACAGTTTCCTTGCTAGAGGTCAGTGACATGCGTTCCTGTAGTTTTGTATTTTATCTTGAAGCTGGAGAAGGGCATTTGGAGGATTTCCAATTGGAAGCAATAAGATTCCAGGCTGCTAAGATAATTAAGGCAGTCAGTTGTTTACTTTGTGTGTCTAAGGTAGGTGGGAATATCACAAGGAGATAAGTCGTTATCGACATGGGGAAGCTGTGTATGCCTAGTATAGGGAGGATAGTTTCAATCTGTTGCCAAAGCGTGTGTATACGCTCACAGGTCCACCAGATACTGAGGAAAGATCCCACTGCTGTGGCACATCTCCAACAGTCGACTATCGTGCCCAGGAATACTTTGTGTAATCTGTTAAGTGTCATGTACCACCTATATATCATTTTACTATGCACCTCTATATGTGAATAGCATCTCATCCATCATGATTAAGTGTGGATAACCTATTCCGCTTCGGAGAGTGGCTCTGCTTGGTCTATGTCCCACGGAGTTCTGCAGTGATATGGATAACTTTTAAAAGGCAAACTATCACTACCCAAAATTTTCAATATTTTGTTTACTTATCTGTACATTTATCATAATTCTTTTTTTATTTATATAGTGCCAGCAAATTCTATTGCGCTGTACAATGGGTGGACTAACAGACACGTAATTGTAACCAGACAAATGGACGCACAGGAACAGAGGGGTTGAGAGCCCTGCTCAATGAGCTTACATGCTAGCGGGAGTGGGGTATAGTGACACAAAGGGTATTAGTAGGGGTAATGAAATAGGTTGCTAGAAAAGTATTCACTGAGAACGAAAACTTGCTAACAGTTTAAATTATATGCTTTCCTGAAGAATTGTGTTTTCAAAGATGTTTGAAGACTGGGTGAAAGTCTAACGGAGAAGGGAAGGGAGTTCCACAGAAAAGGTGCAGCCCTGGAGAAGTCTTGGAGGCGAGCATTAGATGTGGGAGTACGGATAGAGGATAGATGTAGGTCTTCGGCAGAGCGCAGGGGTCTCAACGGGACATACTTGTGTATTATGCAGGATAAGTAAGTTGGAGCAGCATTATGTAGGGACTTGTAACCAAGCACCAGAATCTTAAATTGAGCCCTATATCTAACTGGAAGCCAACGTAGGGACTGACAGAGGGGGGAGGCGTGGGAGGTGCGGGCAGACAGGAAGATGAGCCTTACCTCCAGGTTCATTATAGATTGCAGCGGTGCTATCTGGGAATGCGCTAGACCACTGAGAAGGGGATTGCAGTAGCCAAAGTGAGAAAGAACAGTGGCATGGACAAGCACCTTAGCCGTGTCTGGTGTTAAACAGGGGCGGATGCAAGCTATGCTTTTGAGATGGAAATGGCAGGATTTGGTGATCAACTGGACATGAGGCGTGAAGAAGATGTCGGATTTAAAGAGAACACCTAGGCAGCGAGCCTGCAAGGTGGAGGTGATGGTGACGCCAGAGGCGTAACTAGAAACCACGGGGCCCCGGTGCAAAAACTTCCCTCTGGCCCCCCCTTATATCTACCCTCCACCCCCCATACAGCTACCCTCCCATACGTTGCCCCCCCACACATGTAGACAAACAGACAAATATGCAGACACACACATAGACACACACACATATACAGAGAGATACACATACACACAGGCACACACATGGTATACAGACACATACATACAGACACATACATACATACAAACACACACACATACATACACATACATAAAAAAAACACAGACACACAGACAGACTTACACAAATACATACAAAAACACATACAGACACGCACAGACACACATACATACAGACACATATACATACAAACACACATACAGACACAGAGACACATGCATACAGACACACACACATACATATACAAACAAACACACACATATACAAAATATTTTATTTCACTTGGGTCCAGTAGTGGCTCAGCCTGATGGGAGTCAGAGTTCCCATTCTGACTCCCTCCTCTTCCTCCCATGTGGCGTTGTGTGTAAGCTGGGAGGAGTGACCAGGTCAGTCACTTCCTTCCAGCTGTGATGTCATCTCGCCACAGCACTGACCGGGCCCCCTGGAAATTTATTTCCATCAGGTGGCCCTAACAGCACGAGTCACCCAATGGACCCCTTCAATGCGGCCTTGGCGGCTCTACCGTGCAGCCGGGGACGCAACACATGGTGGCGACCGCGGTAGTTCTGCCACTGTGTGGCGCCATTGACTTGGAGAGAGACAGACACAGGAGTAGCAACACTTGAGGGAGGAAAGACCAGAAATTCTGTTTTGAACAGGTTGCGTTTAAGGAAGTGAGCAGCCATCCAGTTGGAAATCACAGAGAGGCAGTCAGAGACACGAGTCAAGATGGGCAGAGACAGATCACGAGAGGACAGGTAGATTTGTGTGTCATCTGCATATAAATGATATTGGAAGCCAAAGGAGCTGATGTTTTTACCAAGGGAGGCAATATAGATGGAGAACAGTAGGGGACCAAGGACAGCACCTGAGATGGGTTGGTGAGAAGAGGCAGAGCCAGAGGAAGAAACACTGAAAAAGCGCTGGGAGAGGTAGGAGGAGCACCAGGAGAAAGCAGTATCTCGTAGACCGAGATTACGGAGAATGAGAAGAAGCTGTTGATGATCAACAGAGTCAAAGGCAGCAGAAAGATCGAGGAGAATTAGGATAGAGTAATGGCCGCAAGATTTAGCAACAGAGTGACGAGCTCGGAATCCAGACTGAAGCGGGTCAAGCAGAGAATTGGATTCAAGGAAGTCTGTCAATCTCGCGTACACAACAATTTAACAAATGTGTGTTTCTGAGGGGTTAAAAATAAAATAAAATGTAGAAATCCATACTTCTTTCCCTGATTTCTGGGCACCTCCATCTTAGCTCCCTGTCAATCATTGTTGTAAGCTCTGTCCTCTGCACCTCACAGTCAATACAGAGAAGGCATGCTGACGAGAAGAGAAATAAAATGTGTTTCTACTCCTCTTTATTTGCAATATTTGCTTTGGCTTTGCTTTGTCAAAAATGGATTATGATGTAATTTGCTAAATCTTTAAAGACACTATAATTACCAGAACAACTACAGCTTACTTTACTACAGCTTAATTTATTTGTTGTATGAGTATAGTCAGCCCCTGCAGGCTTTTTGCTGTAAACATTGTTTGTTCAGAGAAAAGGCAGTATTTACATTGCTCTCTAGTGATACCTCCACTGGCCACTCATCAGATGGCTACTAGAGGTGCTTCCTGGGGCAGTGCTGCATGACATTCAGCGTTTCCACCCTCTGCATCAAGACACTGAACTTTCCTCAAAGATGTATTGATTCATTGCACTCTATGAAGAAATGCTGATTGGCCAAGCCAGCATTTGACTCCACCTCACCTCCTTGTCAGATTTGACCATCTCAGCCAATCCAGTGCTTTCCTATGAGAAAGCATTGTGATTGGCTTGAGATCATCACTTAACTGGCATTAATCTAAGAGAAGTGTTCTGCCCGTCCCCTTAACCCTGCAAGTGAAAACATTGCAGTTTCAGAGAATCTGTAATGTTTGCATTGCAGGGTTAACTCCACCTCTAGTGGCTGTCTTCAAAACAGGCACTAGAGTTGCTTCCTGGATTCTAACAAAATTTAACTCTGTGAAATGACATTGGATATCTTCACAATTTGCAAGAGGACATCCAACATCTTCACAATCCCCATTGGAAAGCATTGATTCAATGCTTTCCTGTAGGGAAGCTCTAATGCACCCACAATAGGTACGACCATCAGCGTGACGTCGCTTAAGGGGGAGACTAATCCAGCACTGATGTATCTTGATGCCAGTAAGGTTAAGAATGTTGTTGACCCTTTATTCGGCTAGGGGTATTACCTGTAGTAATACAGTTTTTTATTTCTAACGCTATAGTGTTCCTTTGTATTTTATGGGAATAGAGAAGACTGCTGCACTTACTGTTTTATTTATCTCAATTTTGCTGACAAAATTATTTGTATTATACTGGTCCTAAATAAAAAAGAAATAAAAAAAAAAAAGAAAGAAAGAAATTGACTTTGGAAAGGCGGTCATAAAACTGGGCAAAACATTGGATAATTTTTCAGAACACACAAAATAAACTCCTTTTATAATGACAAGTAACAATTGGCATTTTTTTTTAATTTTTTTTTTTAAATTACGTATTTGACATTTAAGTAAGATATTCTGCCCAGAAATGCTAAGAACATGTAAAATGCATTGAAGATATGTTAAATAACTTGATTGTGTTAAAGGGAATAATCAATTCTCCTTCAAATCTATAGCCTGTCAGCACGGGGTTCCTTTTTACAATCAGACCCTGGATGCTGCCTATTGTAGATCCTACATTTTCTGGTGCAACCAGACTTAAATCTTGGCAGCCCCAAATTAGACACTGCAGCCTGAAACAAGATTCAGCAAAGATCTGGAGAAGGAGGAGGATGGAATTTCAAAGTACTGTCCTTAGCTTATCCAGAGCAAATTACAGAGCAGAGCTCAGACTACACTGCCTGCTCAATGTCAAATTAATGAGCTGGGCAATGCCGCAAGTTACAGTGGCACAGTAATATACTCTGTGGTTATATGCAGCCTGTATGGCTGACATATATAGATATTCAGAGCTGCAAACATTTTAAATACATACTCTGCCTTTAACTCCTTCGCTGCCAGAATAGTCAGAAAAAGTCCGAATTTTCTCTCACTATGAGTGGAACTTTCTTTAATCTGCCAAGAGGTGGTTTAAAATGTTGATTGCTTCATGGATGAGAATGCCTTTTATGTCAATGTGGTTGGTTATTTCCCAATATAGCAAGACTGAGTCAGCGCAGATACTTTGTCCTGTAAATGCACGACTCTCTAATGAAAGCTAATTCTGGTGATCAAAAAGTGTATTTTCAATTTTTGTAAATGTGCCTTCAAGCAAGGCAGCTGTTTCAACAATGGAAAAAATGTCAGATTTCTTGAGCTCATTTTCTATGAGTCTAGATAGAACCAAGGTTTAATTGCTGTGTGTGTGCCATGCGGAGAATGTCTGCCTATGCCAGGAGATATGTCATTGGCTTTTTAACTTCACATGTTATTTGTATTTCATAGGAAAGAGTTTCTAAATTCTCAGCTAAAGGGGAGCAGTCGTTTTATTGTGATTTACACAATTTAATAAAACACTGAAATCGCCTATAATTTGCATTAAAGGATCACTATAGTGTCAGAAAAACAAACTTGTTTTGCTGACACTATATAATCCTTAGGCCTCCCTTCCCCCAGGGGCCCCCTCTCGCTGGGATGAAGGGGTTAAAACCCCTTCAGCTACTTACCTTAATCCAGCGCCGGGCTCCCTCGGCACTGGTGACCTCTCCTCCCCTGCCGACGTCAGCTCCTGAATGGAGCGGAATGCGCAAGTGCGGCAAGAGCTGTGCGCGCTTTCAAACAGTCCATAGGAAAGCATTTCTCAATGCTTTCCTATGGACGTTCTGCATGCTGGATGCAATTTTTGCATCCAGCGTCGCAGAAGCGCCTCTAGCGGCCGTCAGAAAGACACTGCTATGTTTACATCTGAAGGGTTAAAACCTAGGCGACCTGGCACCCAGACCACTTCATTGAGCTGAAGTGGTCTGGGTGACTATAGTGTCCCTTTAATCTTTTTTCATGAGAGGCTTTGTTTCTTTTAAATTTATATTAAAGGAACTCTATATGGTCAGGAACACAAGACCCTATAGTGTTAAAACTACCATCTAGCTGGAAGGTATGCATAAGGTTGTAAGGACAGGACCCGCCAAAAATGGGGTACATTGACCCCCTGACAGGCTTTCGCAATGTATGACCCAGCGTTGAAACTAGGGGTGTTGCAGATGGTGCGGCTGCCCAGAGACCTGCATCCTCATGGGGCCTGTCGGGCGCTGCACCTATGGTCCATGCTTACGGCTACCCTATGGGTACTGCTGAACAAGCCCCCTGTCGGGCACCGCGGCCCTTTAAAATTGCAACCTGACCCCTTTGTTGTCATGAGAGAAGACACAGGAGTTGGGAGATGTTAAGAGAGAGCCAGCATCAGGATCCCAAGCAGCCACTTTCCTGCAACAAAAGGTATGCTTACAGGAGTGTGGCTGCAAATATAAAACTTAGGACATGTTTATGTATGTATCTATGTGTTTATCAGTATGTGTATCAAGATGTGTCAATGTGTGTATCTGTGTGTCTGTGTCAGGGTATGTGTATGTGTATCTGTGTCAAGGTGTGTATATACAGTATCTCACAAAAGTGAGTACACCCCTCACATTTTTTTAAATATCTTATTATATTTTTCCTGTGACAACACTGAAGAAATGACACTCTGCTACAATGTAAAGTAGTAAGTGTACAGCCTGTATAACAGTATAAATGTGCTGTCCCCTCAAAATAACTCAACACACAGCTATAAATGTCTAGACCGTTGGCAACAAAAGTGAGTACACCCCTAAGTGGAAATGTCCAAATTGGGCCAAATTAACCATTTTCCCTCCCCGGTGTCATATGACTCATTAGTGTTACAAGATCTCAGGTGTGAATGGGGAGCAGGTGTGTTAAATTTGGTGTTATCGCTCTCACACTCTCTCATACTGGTCACTGGAAGTTCAACATGGCACCTCATGGCAAAGAACTCTCTGAGGATCTGCAAAAAAGAATTGTTGCTCTACATAAAGATGACCTAGGCTATAAGAAGATTGCCAAGACCCTGAACCTAGCTGCAGCACGGTGGGCAAGACCATACAGCGGTTTCACAGGACAGGTTCCACTTAGAACAGGCCTCGCAATGGTAGACCAAAGAAGTTTAGTGCACGTGATCAGCGTCATATCCAGAGGTTGTCTTTGGCTGTCGTCCTAGAAGGAAGCCTCTTCTAAAGATGATGCACAAGAAAGTCTGCAAACAGTTTGCTGAAGACAAGCAGACTAAGGACATGGATTACTGGAACCATGTCCTGTGGTCCAATGAGACCAAGATAAACTTTGGTTCAGATGGTGTCAAACGTGTGTGGCGGCAACCAGGTGAGGAGTACAAAGACAAGTGTGTCTTGCCTACAGTCAAGCATGGTGGTGGGAGTGTCATGGTCTGGGACATGAAACACAAATGCCAACATGTACTGTGACATACTGAAGCAGAGCATGATCCCCTCCCTTCACCTCCAAGACGATCACTGCCTTGATAAAAAAGCTGAAGGCAAAGGTGATGGACTGGCCAAGCATGTCTCCAGACCTAAACCCTATTGAGCATCTGTGGGGCATCCTTAAACGGAAAGTGGGGGAGCGCAAAGTCTCTAACATCCACCATCTCCGTGATGTCATGGAGGAGTGGAAGAGGACTCCAGTGGCAACCTGTGAAGCTCTGGTGAACTCCATGCCCACAAGGGTTAAGGCAGTGTTGGAAAATAATGGTGGCCACACAAAATATTGACACTTTGGGGTGTACACACTTTTGTTGCCAACGGTTAAGACATTAATGGCTGTGTGTTGAGTTATTTTGAGGGGACAGCAAATTGACACTGTTAAACAGGCTGTACACTTACTACTTTACATTGTAGCAGAGTGTAATTTCTTCAGTGTTGTCACATAAAAAAAGATATAATAAAATATTTACAAAAATGTGAGGGGTGTACTTACTTTTGTGAGATACTGTATGTCAGTGTGTGTATCTGTGTCAGGATGTGTGTGCCAGTGTGTGTGTATTTCAGTATATATCTGAATGTTTGTGTAAGTATGCTTGATTGCTGGGATGTATGCACATACAAACATACATTGCCACATACAGATGCAAACAGGCCCCTGCAATCAAATGCAAACATTACATACAAACACACCAACGAGGCTCCGGGGCCTGGGGAGCATCTTCGCCTCACCTCCATCCAGCAGCAAGATCTGGTGCCCTCAGAGGCCTGACCCATCGCGCATATTCCGCAGCCGACATGGACAGAGTCTGCATAACGTGGCCCACCAGAGGTATCGGCTGACTCTCTGGCCCTCTAAGGCCAGCGCTCCCAAACTGTTGCTGAACCCTGCACCACCGCTGACTACCCGTACCAGCTACCTAGAGACTCAAGGTATGACAAACCTTATCCCTACTCACCCGCACGGTGCCGGCTGACACCCTCGGTCCACCCCACAGGCTTACTGTACTAAGACTCTTTAAGTGTTGGCAACCCTTAGCACCCCATATGGCTCCTACGCAGACCACAGCATGAAACCTGTCAGCTCCAACAGGATGATACCCCCACCGACAGCCTAGCAAGAATGGTGCGGGACTTGAAAAGGGGAATCGGCTGACCGCTGTTAAGCAGAGTCCCGCTGTCCCACACTGGACACTGGAAGCTGTAGCACCTTCTACCGATGCCGACTCACTGTTATGGAACCCTTTTTTTTTTTTAACTAAGATGTAGCAACTAAATGCTTAAGCACACATTTATATGTTTGAAAGCCACTTTATATGCTCACACAGCCTGCCGCTAACGACGTTCTACACACAGAGATGCCCTTTCTACCACAAACTTAATCCTCCATGCAACATGCAAACAGGGGCGGACTGACACCTCACAGGGCCCTCGGGCAGTGGGTGATCAAGGGCCCGCCCTCCTGGTCCTGGTCCAAGGTTTTCTGGTTCCCTGCTATTCTTCTACCCCTTCTTTCTGGTGCTTTTACACATATATTATGTGTAGGCTGCCCAGCACACAGAATGGATGTGTGAGAGCCACACATCCCTGACTCCCACATCCCCGAGTGCCCCCCAAAATGGCCAGATTTACTTTTAAGGGGTTAATCCAACCAAAACCAGTGTTTTAATAAAATAAACACTGTTTTTAGATGGAGTAACCCTTGCTGGCGTGCCTCCCCAGCAATTAAAATAAAGCAAATTTAATTACACACTTCCACTAATTTTGCTTTGGACATCACAAGCAGCATCCCCCACATGTACAACCGTAAAACTAGCCACATGTGTTTGGAGTCTACTTGTGGGGTTGCGTGTGTGGGGATGTGGTTAGTGATGTGTTCCTGTATGTCAAAGTGTTGTGTTAGATTAATCCTTTCTCTTGTTTTACCTATTGTACAGCGCTGCAGAATATGTTGGCGCTTTATAAGAGATTGTAAAAGTTGTGTGTGTGAAGGCTGTGTGCAGTATTGCAATGGTGGGTATGCTGTTTGTAATGTGTATGTGAAGGGAGGCTGCATGTAATTTTGTATGTGTGGGGATGCTGCTTGTGGTGTGTCTATACAGTAAGGCTCCTTGTGGGTTTTTGCGTGTGTGAATGGGGCTATTTGCAGTGCATTATGTGAGTAGAGAGGGCTGGCTGTGTTGCAGTGTGTGTGGGATAGAATCTGTAGTAGGCATCTGGTGGTTACTGGGGCTGTAGTGTGTGCGTGTTTGGATAATAGAGGCTCTACTGTGTATAAGTTGGATAGTGGCTGTAGTGTGTGTGTGTGTGTGTGTGTGTGTGTGTAGGGGGATAAATGCTGAAATAGGTGCAGGGAGGCACAGGGGCTGTGGTGGGCACTGTGAGGCGTGGGGACTGAGGTGGGCGCAGGGAGGCACGGGGACTGAAGTGGAGGTGGGGCTGGACAGAGTATGAGGTGGGACATAGATGTTGTGGTGAGCTCAGGAAGGGACATAGGGGCTGTGGTGGGTACTGAAAGGGATAGGAGCTACGGTAGTTGGAGGTGGCATAAGGGATGTGGTGGGAGCATAGGGGCTTGGGTGGAAACATGGATAGGTAGATCCTGGGGTGAGTGTTGGGAGGAATGGTGGCTGAGGTGAGTGCAGGGGGGGGGGTGAGGTGGGTGCAGGAGCAGCTGTGGTGGATGCAGACGGGGCTGAGGTGAGTGCAGGGGAAGCTGTGGTTGGTGCAGGGACACAGGAGGCTAAGGTGGGTAAAGGGAGAGCTGAGGTGGGTGCAGGGGGAGATGTGGTGTGTGCAGAAGGAGCTGTGGTGGGTGCGGATAGACAAGGGGCTGTTGTGGGCACAGGATGGGACATAGAGGCTGTAGTGGGCACAGGGAGGGACATAGTGGCTGTGGTGGGTACTGGAAGGCATAGGAGCTATGGTAGGTGGAGGTGGCATAGGGGCTGTTGTTGGTGCATAGGGGATTAGGTGGCTACAGGGATAGGTAGATCCTGGGGTAAGTGCAAGGAGGAATGGTGGCTGAGGTAGGTGCACGGGAACTGAGGCAAGTGCAGGGGAGCTGTGGTTAGTACAGGGGGGCTGAGGTGGGTGCAGGTGGAGCTGTGGTTAGTACAGGGGGGTCGAGGTGGGTACAGGGAGAAAGGGGGCTGAGGTGGGTGCAAGGGGAGATGTGGTGTGTGGAGGAGGAGCTTAGGTGGGTATTGGGGGCTGAGGTGGGTACTGGGGGCTGAGGTGGGTACAGGGGGGCTGAGGTGGGAGCAGAGGTGGGTACTGGGGGCTGAGGTGGGAGCAGAGGTGGGTACAGGGGGGCTGAGGTAGGAGCAGAGGTGGGTACTGGGGGCTGAGGTGGGTACTGGGGGGATGATGTGGGTACTGGGGGCTGAGGTGGGTGCAGAGGTGGGTACTGGGGGCTAAGGTGGGTACAGCGGTGCTGAGGTGGGTACAGCGGTGCTGAGGTGGGTAGAGGGGTGCAGAGGTGGGTACAGGGGGGGCTGAGGTGGTTACAGGGGGGCTGAGGTGGTTACAGGGGGGCTGAGGTTGGTACTAGGGGGGCTGATTTGGGTACTGGGGGGGGGCTTAGGTGGGTACTGGCAGGGCTGATTTTGGGTACTGGGGGGGGCTGATTTGGGTACTGGGGGGGCTGATTTGAGTACGGGGGGGTTGATTTGGGTACAGGGGGGCTGAGGTGAGTACAGGGGGGCTGATTTGGGTACTGGGGGGCTGATTTGGGTACGGGGGGGCTGATTTGGGTACGGGGGGCTGATTTGGGTACTGGGAGGGGCTGATTTGGGTACTGGGAGGGGCTGATTTGGGTACTGGGGGGGCTGATATGGGTACAGGGGGGGCTGATATGGGTACTGGGGGGGAGGGCTGATGTGGGTACAGGGAGACAGGGGGGTGCTGACCTGAATTAAAATTATAAGAAGCTTACCTGTGCTGTATGCCAGGCTGCTCCAGCTCCTTATCGTCCAGTGCTCTTCAGGCAGGGCAGGAAGTGATGTCACTTCCTGGCCCCGCCTCTTCCTCTTCACACACACACAGCACCGCAAGGCTGGAGACCTGGCAGCAAGAACTGAATACTCACTGCCAGGTCTCCCTGAGAGAGAGGAAACAGGTGAGGGAGGAAGGGGGTTAACTACAGAGTGATATGCTGCAGGGGTCCTGCAGCATATCACTGGAATAACAGAGAAATCATGTTTTCTGGCTGTGGAGATCTCTGATCTCCTCAGCCAGAGCATGGCTGTGCTGCCGGGCCCCTGACTGCCTCGGGCCCTCGGTCCATGACCTATCTGCCCGACCTGTCAGTCCGCCCCTGCATTCAAATATGCTTTATAAGACCACATGAGAACACCAGCGCTAGGCTCACTAAGCTATCACTTACACTGTGTGAATCTTTAAAACTAAGGGCCGTCTGCCTAGATCACCTTTACAGACAACATTTTATATATGCCCAACAAACCTAAGCATACATGATTAACAAGCCACAACTTTCATATACACAGTAAGTTTCGCTAAGTAAGTTCATGTCACTCATGATACAACCTCTCTGCATAACCTTATTTTAACTTTTCTTTTGTTTCACGTAGTTGACTTACACACTAGTTACTCGCACTAGAACTGACCGCAGTTATTATAAACTTGTGCAACAGTTACCATGTACCCCATTGTGATAATTGTCGTTGAAGCGTACTTGGATTGCCTTTGGGGCACCACATACGCGTTGTTATTTCAATATGCACTACAAAAATAAAGAATTAAAAAAAAAATAAAAAAAGTACAAGATAGCACTCCAGGGACTTCCAAGTTGAATGAATAAAACTTAGCTTTTATTAGCTCAAAATAAAAATCAACGTTTCAGTCTGTATCACAGACTTTCATCATCCTGATGAAAGTCTGTGATACAGACTGAAACGTTGATTTTTATTTTGAGCTAATAAAAGCTAAGTTTTATTCATTCAACTTGGAAGTCCCTGTAGTGCTATCTTGTACTTTTGGCTGTATCTGTTTGCTGATAAGCACCGGGCAAGTACATCAAGGAAGGTGGAGTGCATTACTATTTTTGTTATATATATATATATATATATATATATATATATATCTCAAATGTAGATATGAGGGAACTCACTGATATCCCATCGCTTGTAGCAGAGTAATAAGTTTTTAATGCCTTGGTGCACCACTGCACCATGCTGAAACCAACATATAACTTAAAATATATTCAAAGAAAAGTAGGCACTTGTAGGTCTTAATTAATAAGGGGGGGGGGTGGGAGGGGGACTTTTCTTAGACGCTACACAAATAAAGTATATCTTGAAACATATTCAAAGAAAAGTGGGCACTCGTAGGACTTAATATGAAAAAATTAAATCTTTTGAGGGTCCTTTTTAACCTTGCACTGCAGAGAGTCCCAGGAGGAAGCATTTCCCAGGTAAGTGGGTTAATCTCATAAGAGCAGGATAGGACCTGCCAAAAACAGGGTACATTAGTATTGTGGCAGGCTCATGCAATGTATGATCACATCCGGCAACTAAACCCCCATTATTTTTGTCTAGGTTAAGTGTTTTTTTTTTGTTTGTTTTTTTAAAACTATTCCTTTCTGTGAGCTTTGAAATTGCTGTTTAGTGAATGAAGGCGTGCGCTGGATCTTAACTGCATATCAAGCAGTGTATATACATTTATTTTGTTTGTATATGAAATAAAATCTTAATGTAACCATGCCCTTCTAAATATGTGAACAACAAAAATGTAACTTTAAGATACTTCTCATAAGTGGGTTAAATTCTAACTAAAAAAATTAAAAACAACAAATCTAATTTTAGTTTTTCAGTTTAGAAAAATTTGGAGCCAGCATGAAATTGAACTGACCTCTGATGGGCTATAAAGATTAAAATGTGATTTGGCAAACTGTACAGTTAGTGATGTGTGTAACATCCAATTGTTACCATGGTAATGCTCCGACAGTGCAAACTCTCGCAAGAGTGAACTCTAGCCAGAGGAGCTGGTACTTGCTAATACATATTTACAAATCACTGCTCCTACCTGCCTATCCTCACTAATAAACAAGTATGTCCCATCTTGGCCCCTACGCTCTACCGAAGACCTACATCTATCCACTGATCGTACTCTCACCTCTGATGCTCGCCTACAAGACTTCTCTGGGGCTGCACTGTTCATATGGAACTCCCTTCCCTGCTCTGTTAGACTATCACCCAGTCTCCGATCCTTCAAAAAAATTATTGAAAACTCACTTCTTCAAGAAGGCTTTTCAATTAAACTGTCCAGCTTCCCCTCTCTGCACCCAGTCAACCCACCTTGCTTCCTCTCCTGCTACTGTATCATCACAAATGTTAGAAACATCTCTAGAAATCCACTTTTCCCATACTTGAAATACATCCTACCCTTTCTTCTTGTGTTGCTTTACCACACTCCCTCTAGAATGTAGGCTCATTTGAGCAGTGCCCTCAATTTCCTGTGTGCGTCCAACTCATCTTGTTACGAATAGATGTCTGTTAGTCCACCTATTGTACAGCACAGAGGAATTTGTTGGCACTTTACAAACAATATTAAGCTAGAAGACTTTTGTGCAATTTTAAGAGGCACATTGGGTGTCTGAGTGCCTACATAATATATATAGATTTCACTGGGTAAGTGCCTTCTACGCAAGGTTTGTTTTTGAGCAAAAGGAATCAGTTGATTTGAGAGATTCGAACACTTATTTTCCTCTTGGGAGGATGGGAACCAAAATTACTCCATCAACTTCATTTCCTTTGACATTTCCCAAGAATTGCCTTTATCTGATGGTCAGCTTGCTATCGGACTTGTGATGGATACATGAACATTTCCCTTTTAGAATAATAAAGACTGAAGAGTTATCCTACTGATACACATCAGGAGAGGTTCTTTACTCCCAAAGCCTCTTGGGACATATTTTAATGATAGAGAAAAGTAGTGCTAATTATGCCTAAAGTGATTGTTGCATATTGTTCATTTTAAAAGAACCAGGGATGTATCAGGACAAACACTCGCATTCATTAATTGAAGACTTGATAATCTTCCACAATTTGTGGGTTCATATTAAGATATATTAGTAAATTCAGCTACAGCTTGCTCTGTAAATTGTATTTGTAACATGCAAATTACATGTACAGCTTGAGCCAAAATTCAGAGTAGGGTTTGAGGTGTTAATAACGTGTTCTTTTTGTTTAAAACATGGAGATTTGTTTGACTAGGTACAGAAGATGACATATTTTAAATGAGCTCCATTTGCCATCATGCAAAGTCGGGCTCTGTCATTTGCATTGTTAATAACATTGTTAATAGCTTGCAATTTCTGCCAGATCACGTTATGCAAGTTCAGACAGTGCATTTGGTAGGGTGCAAGTGGCATGGATGAATTATCCATGGATCTTCTGTACCCCAGAAACAACATTTTTGGATATTGACAAAGCCGTTTCAATGAAAATGAGCCTCGTCAGACAGGATAAGATGATGAATAAAGTCTTTATTTTCTCTGGAAATTACCCAGAAATCACCCACAATGAATCTCCCAAGATTCAGCTATAATATGTACCTGCAACAACAAAAAAATAAACTACTAACAAGTAAGTTATACCTTTCAAATCCTACTCTGAATTTTGGCCCACCCGGTATTAACATAAAGAAAACATGCATTTTCTTTATTGATGGCCTGAAAAAAACATAATAAAAAAGCATTCTCCCGACATTTATCCCTCTCACTGCGGAATAGTCCTTCCTCCAAATGTCTATCCAGAGGGCTTGATTATCCCTGAATATGTAGCTATGCCAGGGCACTGTGGAGTTGAGCCAGCAGCCACAATTAAAATATCAAATTAAAATATATTATAAATATAATGAATCGGTTGCTCACAAAACAAGACTTAGTCTCTGCCGGAAGAAGGGCGCCAACGACCTCATGCATGGGAAACATGATATATATATATAAGCCAACTCTGTAGAGTTGAAGAAAATATACAGAGAAAGTTAACACAGCACCAGTGCTTACCAGTGCTTACTAGCTTTCTGAAAGACGCACTGGGCACAGCTGTCAGTATACCGTTTAAAAGGGGGAGGATTGTAAACCACAAGAACACTTTAAAACACATGTTTATTGCTTTAACAAGCAGAGAGGTTGAATTTGTGCCTGGGGTAAGCATATACTGTATGACATGGGTTTTGGTATATCCAAAAGCTGTGTATGCAATTCTCCTGTACTTCCTCTAGATCCAGCTACAGATTTTTTTTCCGTGGAAAACTAAATTTCAACATTTAGAGTCGCTGTCAAAGAAGACATGAATGTGGTGGGAGGAAATTATTATGGATCGCAGGATGTCAGCTGTGGAACCTAATTTGTTCAGTTGAGTCTCAAGACGAGGAATTGCTCTCTGCCCTCAATCAGTACCAGAAATAAATATTTGCTGTATTTTGGGAATTGTTTACTTTTAACGGTGATACAACATTAATCATTACAGTTATACTCTATATTGCTATAAACTATAACATGGATTCTTGATCTTCTTGAAACATAGGTTGGAGAAGAAAGATTATTGTCCTTTATTCCTTAACACAAGGACCACAATTCGATCAAGATTTTTCCTATTTCGATACCAAACAAACAAACAAAAAATAAATAATAATAATAATACAAAAATGTAAAGAAAGCACTTTAAAATCTAAAACCCCAGAGGAACAACAGCTAAAAAGTGGCCTTGGAAGAGTGCCTAGGGCCCATGATTAGTTAGGGACCCTGGGGCCATGAATGAAGGCTAGGGCTCAAACTGGTAACTTGCGTAGCTCAATGTGGTATTTTAATCCTTCTCTGCCCAGACGGCCAAAACAAAGCCCAGTTGGTGGTTTTCTAGGTTGAGGCCCCTCACTATCAACCCTAAACATGATTTTTTTTTCGTTTCCCTTTAAGACTACACCATTTATCCTGATGGCATACTCTTCAGGCTTGCCATTGCTATTCCTAGTTTTATATCTCATTTTCGCTTTTTAATGGACATTAGTGGCCATTTAACTTTATTTTGTTGTTTGGAAACTGTGGCAAATCTAGCCACTTATAAGACTTAAAACCGTATATTTAAGCAAGCTGTCTAGTTCTACTGCTATTCTCTTTATTTTGCAATGTATGCGGCATTCGTGTGTTACAGCACACGAATACCGCTAATGTTAAACCTGGTTATGCACGAACAGTAAATCACCGCACTGTTCGTGGAATAAGCAAAGTACCGAATGGGAGACCATCCATAGCAGGTCGTGTGTCTCCAAATAGGTACTTTGCAACATTGTATCCGTGTTAATTGCGGTCTGTTGCTGGTGGCCACCATTCGTGTACCGAACACGAGGCGGTGGCCATCTTTGTTCGCGGAAAGCCAGCGGGGTTTTGTCGTCGGTACCTGGAACTAAAATTGGCTACTCGGCAACATAAGCCCCGCTGGACTTCCGAGCCGTTCGGGAGTTTACAGTTTTCGGGACTTCCATTCCCTCCATTCAGGCAATCGGTTTAACGAAGTGGTCCTGATAAGGGAAACTGAACGGCGTTCGGTTATTTGTGCTGGGATCTGAGCGCAAGTTCACTTAACTGTGCGCCCAGGTCCCAGCTATGTAATAAATGGTTAACTAGCTGTCTAGCACAAATATAATGTTGGTTATGGATTTTAATATGAAAACTGTGTTTCTCTGTACCAAGGGATAATCCCATTAGCAATGCATTCTGGGATAATTATCTCCTTGGTACAGCAATGTATGATGGGTATGCTGTGTGTAAAACCCAGTCCCCCATGTAGTCCCCTACTGGACAAACCCTGTATTGTGACTTGGGAAACCCCTTACATTTGTAACCGCATAACTACTGTGCCTGTAATTAAAAACCTCAGTTGACCTCCAAGCTATGTGTCGTCTAGTTCTTGGGAGGAAGGGATTGTAACTACGCTACCTGCATTTTGCCTGTTTTGTACCTGCTTCATCCTGTCTACCAGCGGAGATACCGTGGATAATACTACTACTCCGCTACAGAAACTCTCTGGTTTCTTCTTTTTCTCCAGCTGGTTTCTAGAGGTCTATCTAAGATCCTTACCTAACCTCCCTTCCTGGAGCTCCGCAGCCCCAGGCACTCCTTTTGTTACATTGGTGTAAGGTGAATTTCAACCTCAGCTTGTTATGGCACTGATTGGAATTTGCTTAATTCTTGCTATACCATTCCCTCAAATAGTTTTATTAGCTTTTCATCGCATTTTACACCGTTTTTCTTTAAAATCTCATTTGGATATGTTTTTCACATTGTACAATACTGTGGGACTCAGCTACAAATAATTACTCTCAACCCATAAGTCCAAAACCAAACATTTGCCAAAGTTCTCTAGGAGCCAGCTATTCCTTTAAACATATCATATGTGGCTAAAATTATGTTACTATCAGTAATTTATGTCTGACTGCGTATGTGTGTAAATACAACAAATTTATTTATATGGCCAAGTATGGCTACAAAATGTGGAGCCCTTAAAGGATCACTATAGGGTCAGGAACACATACATGTATTCCTGACCCTATAGTGCTAAACCCACCATTTAGGTTGCTTGCCCCCCTAACTCTCTATAGAAAAAACCTCCCCTTATTTCTTGATTGACCGCCGGCGCTGGCTCCGCCCCCTTTGTGACATCATCAAAATGGCAGATTTTTAGCCAATTAACTGCTTCCATAGGGAAAGCATTGGATTGGCTAAAATCAGAACGGGGGCGGGTCAAATGCCGTTTTGGTCAATCAAGACCTCCTCATAGAGTTGCATTGAATCAATGCATCTCTATGAGAAAAATTCAGCGTCTCCATGCAGAGTGGGGGTGCTGAACGGTAGGGTTGCTAACTGTGCAGCCCTGAGCCAGGAAGCACCTCCAGTGGCCATCTAAGGAGTGACCACTTGGAGGTGTCCCTAGGGGCAATGTAAACACTGCCTTTTCTTTGAAAAGGCAGTGTTTACATTAATATGCATGAAGGGAGCAATTATACTCACCAGAACAACTACATTAAGCTGTAGTTGTTCTGGTGACAATAGTGCCCCTTTAAGTCCTACTTCATTGATTCCTATAAATGCAGAAACAATTAGGTATAGTCACTGGAAAAGGGGTCTGCCAAAAAAAGGGGTCTTTATAGACTGCAGTGTAATTCAGGTCACTGTGTCAAGAAAGAGTTAAATAACTAAATTGTGTTTTCTTGTACTGTTCTGTGCTCCTTCACTATACCCTCCTTCTGTCAGAGGACTGTAATAAGAGAACAGAATTTGTAAGAATTTAGAAGTCAATTTGTAGAATGTACATACAACAATGTAAACTATATATATATTTTTTTTAATTACTATGAATTTATTTCATCCAATAGTATTAATGCAGCTGTCCTAGACAAAATATATGCAGAACCAGAAATGTTCAACTTTGTCCCTCAAGTTGTTGTCTGACAAGATTTCACAGGCATTGGATGGCCGAGAATTATGGGAATTGTACTCCAACTGAAGCACAAGGCTGTATACTGCACAGTTTTGAGAAAGACCATGTACAACACTACGGATTTTGCTGGCGCTATATAAACAATAAAATAATAATAATAATAAAAGTAGACACAAAGAGCTTGCACTCTAAAAAAGACCCTGATACAAAGAGCTTGCATTATAAAAAAAAAAATGGAGAAATAATTGGTACTAGGGTTGAATTTACTGAAAGTAAAAGGGTTAATTGTCCACGCCTTTGGATCCTGAAGGATGTACAGAAAAGGCAGGAGGGATTTTATTTTAAGAGCTGAGCCTGCCCCCTGTATTCTTTCTGCCTTAATGAGAACAGTCTTCACTAGGCAAGGTTGAGAGACTGGATATCTATACCAACGGAGGCTGCAGGAAATTGCAAGACTTGGTCATACAGTAAGTTCTCAATGCCCCCACCTCTAACTGAATACAATGCAAGAGCAATTCATGTGAAATTAGGCTATAGGTTAGTAGTGTGCATTAGGCTGATGGTTATTGCTTGTAATATGTGCCATTAGAAACAGCTGGAGTGTTTCCTGGAGGCAAAAAAATGTTTGAAGAACAAACTTTAAAGCATTTCATACAAGTGTACAGAGGTTTCTTGATGCTTTGGACTTCAGCCCTAGAAAATATCTGTTTATTAACCAACTCTGTTCTGGAGCAGCTAAACCAATACTCCATACTCCTATTACTTTTCAGACTTCATATGTCTGGACTGCTACTTTTTCCAGGTTATTTTGTTAGTTTTGTTAGAATTGTAGAGTTTTGTTTGCTTGTAAAGATACTGTTAAATATGTTTTGGGGTTTTTTTTATTTACAAAAACACTTTTCGTCTATTTTTTTTTACCCTTTACATATGTGCATTTTTTGTTTGTTACAAAACAAATTTGTTCTGTATAGTACAGTGTGTTATAACAAAGAGGACATCACTCCATCAATCTATATAAATTGTTTGTACATGCATACCATGTGATACATATATTAGGTATGCGTTTATGTTTATTAAGATAATTTGCCTTTTTGTGATGTTTGACGTCGTTTCATTAAAGTTGTATTTGAGAAAAACAAAAACAGCAGATTTTTAAAATCCTAGACTGGCTACTTTAGCCTCCCATCCAACTGCTTCCTCCAGATGTGAAAATGTTCTCCTTTCTAACCTGCGGGCCTGGGATCAGACATCTCTGGGGACTGGCCTCTGTAACAAAGAGGCAGACAGAGCCCAGATGTGGTAGGCAGGCACTGGAGAAGCTTGTTAAGGTTTTTTAAATCTTCAAGTGCCAGGATGATGAGAAACGTACTGTGTCTGAGTGCAGAGCACACCCATCTGGCACTCATTGGGTGTAAGGGGGAGGGGGTAAGAGTTACAGACTTTGCCAAGACACCAAACTTCCTGTTAGAATATTTTTGGGAGATCCACGCAGATATTGGAATCCGCTAGCTATGCCGGAATTGAAAGAAAATACATTTAAAGTGGAGTGGATGTCACTCCAAAACTAAACTCCGAATTGTAGTGGCATTAAATTTGAAAGCTAACACTTACTCTAAAATAGTCTAGTTGTAAGTACAGAAAGGATGGATAATGTTTCCAACTTAGCTGCTTTAACCTAAATATTCACATTCTGGTTTCATTTTACTGAATAAGCAGATGACAATGTTTTCATTTGGGTGTAAAAAGACCAATGTCCAATATAGTCATTTTTAGACAAAGACGACATCAGATTATTGATACAAAATGTTTCTCCAGTAGGCTTTTGCACTCATGTTAAGATTGTTTGACAATGTTTCGATCCAATAAGATCTTTATCGAAGTATTGATAAAGGTCCTATTGTATCAGAATTATACGTCGGTAAATAACATGAAATAATTATCTTGTGTGTGTGTCTTTTTTTATTGTATTTTATACATTTGTATGGATTTTTAAAAGAGAAAATACGTACTATGACAAAAGCCAAGTAGGTGATACACATCATAGGAAAAGGTCAGCTTACACAGACACGAGTTAATGGTATGTACATTGGATAAACATTCAGAGTGTATCCATTGCTTAACAGGGAAAATGGTTTAAACAGTCCATGTAGTCATCTCATAAATATGCACAAAATAATCAGGCAAGCCTCGATGTAAATCAACTTAGAGGGCAGATGTTGAATAATACAAAATATAACACTATATAAAAAAAGCTGTTCAGCCATGCCCCTGTTCCTTTAAGTATATTCACATTTGTGAAACTTTGTATCAAGTAATAAGTTAGAGCGAAAAGAACGCCAATTGACACTACTGTTATGGGAACTGACAGGGTAGAGGGGTGGCAGTTGTAAGTAGTATTTATAGCAGGGGCCCTCACATTGTGTGTCTTCTTTCGGAAAATCAGAAAAATTCTCACAAGTCATTGCAGATATGCATTTTAAGCTCCCAGAGTACCCTTCTTCTTTATGTATAGATATAATAAATAGCAGACAACATGTGCTACTATATTAGCTCCTTCCGGTACTATTTCATGCCTGTGCAAAGCTTAGATATATTATGTTATATTGTGTAAATGAAAGAATTTATACAGTATAACTTTAAATGACGTCTTAGAATTATGTTGTATGAAGGGGTACACCCCATGATAGCAGATGCAACATTATAAGAAATACCATTCCATTTCACCCTTGATCCTGAAGAACAGAGAGTTATTCTTTTAACATGATAAGATATATTAAAATAATGAAATGCAGTTTTGTTATGATTTATCAAGATAGCTCCACCAATATTTGCTACTGAAGCAGCATCAAAAGGCATAGTTTGACATTGGCATGGTGACTATACATTATTGAGGGATGGTTATTAGTTTGCCTTTTTATTCAGTGAGCACTAGCTAGCTAGAGGCCAGAAAGGCTATATCACTAATTAATCTGTCAAACTGTAACTAAACAGGAATCGCAAAAAAATGTGAGACCTAACTATATCATATAAATAATCATTAAAATGCCAAATTGGAAACAGAGCGGAGATTGAAAATGTTTCTGTCTGGGCCAATTGTGACTTAAAAACTTTAAAATTAACACTCTGCTTCAAAAAACTATTGTCCAAGTAATGTGTAACATAACAGTGTCTTCACTGAACCAGTTGTGATAAATGTAAACCCAGACTTCAAAATCCAGGCTAGAATAGCTGCACTTTTCCAAATCATTTATTTTAGTCTCAATTTGGCAGTTTGACTTGTAATTCACTACGATTCACTAGTTAGAATTTGGTGTTAAGTATTCTGTTTCTATAGAAAGCACGTTTTATTTTAAATGTGGTAATGATTCACTGTTCTCCTCTCTGTATTAACAGAACCCACCTGTTGGAATAAGTATGGGATTTCTAGTGAGTCTGTGTGTTTTCCTAGTCTTCACATATTCCCCGTGCACTGCCAGATACACTTCGTCTGAAACAGAATTGCAAGTTGGAAGTGGGGATGGTGAAAGTGCCACTATGTCCTCTCCCACTGAAAGCTATGAGATTGTTGGTTTTACAACAGAAAGCTCGGAAAACAGTTCCAATGGAACGTCTACACATTTGAACATCCTTAGCAGCATAACAAAGTTTCTAAAAGAATATATGTTGCTTGTCATTGTAGTGGGATCTTTGGCTATCCTGCTGATATTCATAGTCTGTGCTGCAGTAATTATGAGCCACAGGCATAAGGCCTCTGCCTACTACCCTTCATCCTTCTCTCAGAAGGAATATGTCAACCATGATGACAAGTCTGGTGGAGTCAAGTCCTTTAGTGAGATCCCTGAAAAAGCTCAAGATGCTCAGATAGAAGAAGTAGTGGATTCAACCAAACAACTCCAGGCCGACATCCTAAATGCTGCCCAGAACCTCAAATCACCAACAAAAGGTACTAGTATTAAAGATGACCAGAAAACGCAGGATGAGCCTGTAGTGGCTCAGGAAGCAACTCCTGATACTGATCAGAGAGCTGCGGAAGAAACCACCACTGGTCATGCTCAAGAAGAAATTCCAACTGAGAAAGTGGAGGAAGTACCTGCTGAGCAGGTAGAGGAAAGCAAGCCAGCAAATGATTCCCAGGAATCTTCTTTAGAAGCAGACAAGCCACAGGTCCAGGAAGAGGTTGGTCAAAGTGCAGAAGAGACAAAGCCCATGTCCTGTGATGGCAACCCATCCTATAACAACTCCTCTGAAGAACAAGAGTCACAGCAAATATCAGATGAAGGTGGTGTTTAATATTCTAAAGCATAAACTTGAAAGTGAGAACTACTGCTCTTCAAAACACATAGAACAGTTGTGGAGCTATGCATTAGCCTTTATTTTTGCCACGTAGACAATAAACTTACAATGCCAGCAAGAGGTACTGTTTTACATATTTTACTTGAAAGAAAACGGCCTGTGATGATAAAAAGCACCAATTCAACCACTGAAGAACCTGGCTGCCAAATATTTGTTTCTACTTAAATTATACTGGAACAAAAGTGAAAACATAACTGATTGTGTACAGACTGCTGTGGCAATTTTGTCTGTATGGTCCACTGCAAGACCTCTTGCAGAATTGAGAGTTTAATAGGCCAGATTTTGAATTTAAAAGATTTATTTTGTATGTATTCATTTCTGTGACACTCATTAATCCAAATAAGGTACACTTATATAAACATGTATAAAAATTTAAATGTAGCAAATTCATTGTGTATGTATTATACATTTGACTAAGTATTATGAGAAGTAATAGGTATAGCTGGCAGATAAGTAGGTTTTTTGGGGTGTTTTTTTGGGGCACTAAATACTCGTGGGTACTAAAGAAAATACATCTTTCAGAATATTTTATAGAACAGGTACCAGTGTAGCCAAGATAATGCAGTTTGATTTGCAATTGCATATTTAATGATAGAGTAAAATATCTGCGCTGCTTTAATTGAGTGATTCCTCTTACTGAAATTGATTAAACACTTGATTTACATTCAGTTGCTTAAAGAAACTCAAATACAGTTTCAAATCATCTTTACATGCAAGAATTGAACAAGCAAAGAATGGAGTACTGTCTGCCCTAGAAACGTTTGCAATGTTGGAGGTGTTCTGATTATTTATATCTATAGCATCTATATTTCTATCTATAAGTAGTAGTTAATATGGTAAGAACACAAGAGTAAATAATTAATCTAGATGATTAATATGAATAACTATTAAAATGTATTATGTTAATTATTTTAAGTAGCTTTTACATGTTTTACAATAGGTATGTTCCAGTATAAAATATTCTAACTCAATAGACTGGTATATAGATAAAAAAAATGTTTTTACAAAAATTGTATAGATATGCTATTTTGTTAGCAGTACATTCTGCTCAGTGTTATACTTTGGTATTATTTTAACCCCAGGCCGCTACATTTGTAAAAACAATAAATGTAATAAAAAAACAAACAAAAAACTTGTGCAAATGTACCGCTTATTGACCAATGACATATCAGACATGTCATATAATATAGAGATATTGCTATACAATATTTGCCAACTCTTTAAGGATTTTCTTCTACATGTGGTCATCAATTAGAAAATAAACATATTGGCCTATTCACCAAACAGTATTTGTGGCAAGTAAAAAAAACAACTAGCAAAAATATATAATAAAAAACAATTAAACCAAACACTGTTAAGTGAATAAACCACATAGCTTGCATTTTAACTGTTATCCAGAATTATAATTTTTGGTAAATAATGAAATGGTCATGACCACACTATACAGAGTAAGGATTTGAAAGGAGAAGAGCAAACAAAAGAATCTTATAATAATATCTAAAATAGGGCATCAACACAGCAGTTTGTTTTTAAAATTAGCCATGAAAAGTGCATTTGTATTATATATATATATATTTTCATCAAATCTGAATTAAATGGATGTAGTTAGTAAAAAATGTCTTGGGACAATTTTGCTCGTATAGAAAATATTACATAGTTCTAGTTCAGGTTTTGCATCATAGCTAGCATATACTTCTTTAAATCCAATGTTGTTAAAAGTGGTTACCGTACTTTAATGTCGCATTCTGACACATTGGGCAGGGAAAGGGCTAACAAAAATAAAAAGGGCTAACAAAAATAAAGGACCAATTTATTATTGGATGTTGGTGCTTTCTTTTCCCATGCTTTAGACATATTCATGAATGTCCTTCATTCAGGAACTGAAGGGGTTTTATATAAATATATATATTGTATTTCTTAAGTTTATTCAATGTATCAAAAGACAGTTTTTTTTAATGTTTATCTAAACAAAGTGCCTTATAAACGAATAAAGTGACCTTAAACCATCTTTAATTTGAGGTATGTGTATCTCATTCTTTCACTCTTTTTTTTTCACTCACACTACATGTGTAT
Organism: Pelobates fuscus; assembly: GCF_036172605.1. Lineage (NCBI taxonomy): Eukaryota > Metazoa > Chordata > Amphibia > Anura > Pelobatidae > Pelobates > Pelobates fuscus. The sequence continues at coordinate 172,061,763 of NC_086321.1, forward strand.
AAATAATAAAATCTTGGATGCAGATAACGTGGGGTTGTGCAGTATAAGGGATCTGTGTTCTTAATTACTGACCCCAGTGGTTGAAACAAGTATAACAGCTCCAGGCAAAAGCACACAATAAACTGTATACTGCAAGAGCACTGCCTTTGTGAAGGTGTCTTGCTGAATGTTATCTGTGTTTTTTATTTTTTATTACAATTAAAGAATAAATCATTGAGCTACTTTTACTATTAAAATATAAGCCACCACACTAATTTGCGTGTTAGCTGGCACTCTCTATCACTGGCAGTCCATCGCCAATTAACTTACGTAACTTGTTATACCTTTATTCATGATGGGCGGCCAGTGATAGGCTGAGAGTGCTTTAATACTTAAAAGTAAAGCAGTGCCGGGAGTCACATTTTTTAACAAAACAAAGCAATGCACAAATTCATAAAAGGACACTATAGGCACCCAGACCCCTTCATCTCAATGAAGTGGTTTGGGTACAGTGTCCATGTTCCCTTAGCCCTGCAATGTAAAACTTTTTGACTCCGTGAAACGATGCTGAATGTCCTCACACTTTGGTTCCCAAATCAGCTGACGTCGTCAGAGGAGGAGCACAAACAAGCGGCAAGTGACATTGGTGCAGGAAACAGGTAAGTGAAAGAATTTTTTTTTTAACCCTTTCATGGATGGTGGGACGGGAGCCACGAGGCATTTGGACGCTATAGTGTTAGGAATACATCTTTGTATTCCTAATAATAAAGTTTTCCTTTAAGAATATGGAACAAATCTTTCCCATATTTTTTCCCAATGTAAGGATTACCAGGAAAGATTATGAAAGGAAGAATCTTGTTAGACAATCTAATCAAGCCTTTAAAGGACCACTCCACAAGGACCACTTTCTGAAGTGGAAATATGCGCTTTAATAATCAAATTATGGAAACCCTCCACTGGCAGGGAGATTTGCCTTCCATTAGCCTCTGATTTTAGTTGGTCTCTCAGTGTAGGGGAGGACTTGCAAATGCTGCCCTTTATAAGAAAAGCATATTGTTTTACAAACCTTTCATTGTGGAGTGGTCCTTTTGATTTACAATTGGAGTCATTCTCGGGACACGCATTGGTAGTACTATAGGGTCCCCAAGCTTGAAGAGAAGCATGTTGGAGGTTTGTGCACTGGGTATTATGGGCACTGGGTATTATGGGAATTAAGGACTTGTGGAGTGCTAAGCCACTCTTAGGGAGCAATGCCATGTCAAGTCATGCTTGCTGTGGTGTCCTTAAGATCAAGAACTCATCAAAAGCTGGTGAGCAAAGATGCAGTCACCATGGAGAGCTAAGGCTCAGCTGGTCAGGAAGCTGCAACCATAACGACCTTTGAGAAGCCTTAATGCAACAGCTGGGTTGTCTGTGAGTCTAGTTGATGCGCTGGCTAACTGTACCAGACAGCTTGCAGAGTGGAACCTTGACTCAGGCATTTAAACATAATCCTGCAAAAAATGTAAGGACAGTAAGGCCATGCTGTAAGGGACAGATATACTAACTTACCGATTTTTTTACTCCAATGTGCTTGAAAAGCGGGACTAGTAACACTATCATCATCCAAATTTTGACAAACATGTATGTCATGTATAATCCCTGCATGCTTTATAATTTTAAATCATACAATAACTATTTACTATATTATGGCTTCCTGGCCATGTTCCCTTCCCATTTGGTCAAGGGATTTATTTTGGAATCTCCTTTGGGAGGTAAACAGTTAATTCAAGATTGCCAAATGGGTGGCAGAGCACATATCCCTGTTTTGCCCCATTTTCTTGATCATGTTTTTTAAAACTCTGACAAATGATTCCTTCAGCCTAGAGTACAAGCCAAAATAAACAGCTGATGGGGCCAAGATGTTCAAGTGGTGACGAGAGACTTTGAAATCCAAGTTCCTTTTTTTCCCTGGGAAGCAATAAAATGTATTTATGGAATGCACTGCAATCCTATACAAACAGCAGTTCATTGCTCTAACCTTTAACCCCCTTTACTTTATTATTATTATTTTTTTAAATCTCTTTTTATTGAAAAATTATTTTTTTTTAACAATTATCATTTGTTACTGTATATGAAAAACTGCGGTGTGGACACACAGGTCCCATCCGATATGTATAACATCAATCTGACAAGACAAACAACTTCAGTCTAGGCATAAATCCGAGACGCGCAGGTCTCAACAATTTGCAGCTAGGAGGATTGTGGTGTTTTCGCAGGTCACATGGCATATATGCAATAGTACGATGACATGTGGGCATGTGTGTGATCGGCAATTAGGAACTTCCATCTGTATTACATACATCTGGTTGATGTGTTATTATCACGGTGACTATTGAACCTGGGCATGCATACATTGATAACAGAACTAAAAGCAGCCTTCACCAGATTGATATATTTTCCTGCCACCTAGCGCGTCTCAATTTCCATGTTTTCATATCTTTTTTTTTTGTAAATTACTTGTTTCATTATGTTGTTATATGATAGGGTTGTGTGTCATTACTAAGGGGTTGATATAGTTGCGTTGATGTGAATTGCAGAGAACATAGACATGCAGACCCTGTAGCTATGATTTAGTTTGGGTATTTGAAGGCCTCATGTCTGATATTATGTAATTAATTTAGCAGGAGGCCCCAAATACGCCCTAGATCAGTCCATAGCCTTAGGTACTATGTGTGAGTGTTATATATGCCCCATGTCCGGTCTGTTGAGGCCGTGAAAATTCAGGGTACTAACAGTCTGTGGGCTTGGGGGTACTTAATATTAGTTGGTTGACAACTTCCATTAGCAGTTATCCGGGCACCTGTGTGGTGTGCGTCGTAGTCTGTCGCTTTCTCCCTTTCTCCCCCCTCCCTCAGGCCAACCTCGCCAGTTCCTTTGTGTGCTTAGCGTCTTTAGTGTGTTTGATAAGTCAGTCCCCAAGTGGTCGCTAGGGGTCTGTATTGGGGAAATAGGAGTGCAGATTCCGTCCCGTAGTGGTTCGTTGGTTTTCTATGTGAGGGGAATGCCCTTACTGCTGTCTTCTGTAGATGAACTGTAGGACACAGTAGGATCTCACCACCCGAATCCCCACCTCCCCTTCCCCCGCCTCCCCTCCATATCGGCAGGGGGTCAACCTCTCCGTGCATCCCAAGTCTGTAGGCCTGTAGTTCGACCGACCTCCCCACCCCATGTCGGTCTATCAGTCCCTCGGACTAATGGTGGAAAGACCGGACCGGGTTTCCAGGTTGTGATGCAAAGGTTAGTCAAATAAGCATAAGTCATAGCGTATGTGTGTACTGTCGGGTCAACTGTCGGCCCAAGAGCGTGTGACTAATTCTATTGTTGAGAAGGGTCCTTTGGCTACAGTGTCGACGCGTCTGTCTGCGCTCCAAGGTCATATTGTGGTCTCTGCCAAGGGGTTGGGCGTCCACCGTGTATCTGCAGTATGTGAGAGGGTGCAGTCTAGTGCGTTGGCGCGCTCATGTGTCAGGGTTTCTTTGCTGTTTTAAACAGCAACCCTTTCTGTTTGTCAGGGTACCTGTAGTCTCTACCTCAGAGGAGTTGAGAGACTTAGACGTTTATCCTCCCAGAGGGGTTGTTTCTTCCGTTCCTCGCGGTTCTCTCGGCCATTTACAAGCCGACCGCGAGGGATCCACTTCCTTATATGACGCGACGCTCAGTAGTCGACGTCATGACGCCAACCCGGGTCGACCTGTCAGTCAAGTCCCGAGCACTAATCAGGACTCGTCGGGGGCGTGATTACCCTCTAGAATCAAGGTATAAAGTAAGGCTTTCGGCATCTGCTCATTGCCCTGTCGTGGTTCTAGCCTGTCTAGTCACTCAGTGCTCTTGTATTCTAGTTGTCTCTTTGGTTCTGACCCGGCTTGTTTGTACTACCCTGTTTATCTCTGTTACCCTTTGACTCGGCTTGTCTCTCGCTTACCTGTCCTCTCGTTCCCTCGACCTCGGCTTGTTCCTAGACCATTCTCTACTTACTCCTTACGTTAAGTCCGGCCATTCTAAGGTCCGGTATACGTACCTACCACCTGTTTGTACTCTGCGTGTTGGATCCCTGTCCCGATCCTGACATTACGACAGGGCCAATGGATCCTGCAGGTACAAACACTCAGGTTGGTCCTTCTGACTCTAGGTTCGACGCCATGGATCACAGAATGGACCAGATGGCTCTAGCACTACAGGCGTTACTATCTCGTTCTGGTAATCAACCAGAGGAGATGCGTAATACTTCTATCTCTCCTGTGAGTTCAGGTCTAGAGGTAGCCACTGTAGGTGCTTCTTCCCGTATCACTCCACCTGTACGTTATGGTGGTTCTCCAGAGAAGTGTCGTGGTTTCTTAAACCAAATAGGTATCCATTTCGAATTACAACCCCGCTCCTATCCTACAGATAGGGCGAAGGTTGGATTTATTATCACATTACTTGTTGAGAAAGCTTTGAGATGGGCCAATCCATTGTGGGAAAATGATAATCCGTTAGTATATAATTATAATGCCTTTGTAGCTGCTTTCAGAAGAACTTTTGACCCTCCAGGTAGAAAGGTCAATGCAGCTAGATTACTGTTGCGCCTTAGACAAGAAAACCGAACACTTGTGGATTATGCACTAGAGTTCAGGTCCTTGGCGGCAGAGGTTAAGTGGAATGAACAGGCTTATATAGATGTATTTTTAAACGGGTTATCAGACATAATCCTTGACGAGGTTGCTACTAGAGAGCTTCCTGAAAATTTGGAGGATTTAATTTCTTCTATTTCTCGCATTGACGAACGTTTAAGAGAGAGGCAGAACACTCGAGAGAGAAACCGTAGACCTTCCTTTAAACTAGCTCCTTCATTTCAAAGTTCTGAATCCACAACCTCACTTTTTCCAGAACCTATGCAGATAGGCAATACTCGCCTCTCAGAAGAGGAGAGACAGTACAGGAGAAGGGAGGGGTTGTGTATGTACTGTGGAGTCAGAGGTCATTTACGCCTAAATTGTCCTAATCGCTCGGGAAACGCTCGCACCTAAGTTTCTCTAGAGGACAGGCCTTGGGTGTTTCTATTTTGTCCTCTAATCTTAATTATAAAGATCACAGGCTTCTGCTACCCGTTTCTTTAACTTGGGAGAAGGGAGTACTAGAAACTATGGCATTGATAGATTCCGGAGCTGCTGAGAGCTTTATCGACCAAGTTTTTGTTACCAAACACGCTATCCCATCCCAGTTAAGGGAGACACCCTTGGCCGTTGAGGCCATAGATGGTAGACCTTTAGTTGAGCCTGTTATTTTCCGTGAAACCATACCCGTTAAATTAACTGTTGGTATCTTACACGAGGAAGACATATCTTTATTGCTTATTTCTTCTCCTTCTGTTCCCATAGTCCTGGGGTACCCTTGGTTAAAAAAACATAACCCTATTATTGATTGGGAATTAGGGGAGATAATCTCATGGGGTCAGGGTTGTCGGGACAGGTGCTTACGGACAGTGTCACCGCTTTGCGCAGTTAACACACCGATTAATTCTACCTACTCTACAGAGGTACAAATACCGCCCCTGTACCTGGATTTAAAGGCAGTATTTGACAAAAAGAATGCTGATACTTTACCTCCACACAGGTCTTTTGATTGTAAGATTAATCTACTACCTGGTACTATGCCCCCCAGGGGTAATGTATATCCTTTGTCCACTAAAGAGAACTTAGTCTTAGAAGAGTATATTCGTGAGAACCTTGAAAAAGGATTCATTAGGAGATCCTCCTCTCCTGCCGGGGCTGGGTTTTTTTTTGTTAAAAAGAAGGATGGTACACTAAGACCTTGCATTGATTATCGAGGTTTGAACAAAATAACCATTAGAAATGCCTACCCAATTCCTTTGATTACCGAGCTCTTTGATCGTCTAAAAGGCTCCAAGATTTTCACCAAGTTAGATCTCAGAGGGGCGTATAACTTGGTGAGAATTCAGCAGGGACACGAGTGGATGACGGCGTTCAATACCCGTTATGGGCACTATGAATACACAGTAATGCCTTTTGGCCTCTGTAATGCACCGGCAGTATTTCAGGACCTGATCAATGAAGTTCTTAGGGAATTTCAACATGACTGCGTTATTGTATATCTGGATGATATACTTATACACTCTAGAGAGATTGAGACTCACCACAGACAAGTCAGAAGGGTATTGCGCAAGCTTCTTCAACATGGCCTGTACTGCAAATTGGAGAAATGCAGCTTTGACCAATCCCAGATAAACTTTCTTGGTTATGTGATTTCGGGGGAAGGGTTTAAGATGGACCCGGATAAGCTCCAGTCCATTTTGGATTGGCCTTTACCCAGGGGCCTCAAGGCCATTCAGAGGTTTATTGGATTCTCCAACTATTATAGGCGCTTCATTAAGGGTTACTCTTCAATTATAGCTCCTATTACCAATATGACCAGACAGGGGGCTGACACTAAGAACTGGTCTACTGAAGCCCTTCTTGCCTTCAAAACACTCAAGGAACTGTTTGCTTCTGCACCAATTTTAGTTCACCCTGATACGACTCTGCCTTTCCTACTCGAGGTAGACGCCTCAGAGACAGGTATAGGTGCTATCCTGTCCCAAAGGTTAGGTGTGGATAAGCCCTTACATCCATGTGGTTTTTTTTCCAAGAAACTATCAGGCCCTGAGAGCAGATATGACATTGGTGACAGGGAACTACTAGCAGTTATCATGGCTTTAAAGGAGTGGAGACATTTATTGGAGGGCACCTTACATCCTGTTACTATTTTGACAGACCACAAGAACCTGTCCTATATTGGGGAGGCCAAGCGCTTGTCCTCCAGGCAAGCTCGTTGGTCTTTATTCCTCACGCATTTCAATTCCGTGCTCACTTATAGACCTGGTTCTAAGAATTCTAAAGCCGATGCTTTGTCTCGACAATATGAACCTTCTGCGATATCTGAGCCGGTTTTGTCTTCTATAGTACCCAGGTGCAATATTATCGCCAACAAGAGTCTTAAGATTCACTCTCCGTTGCTTGGTCAGATCATGAAGTTGCAGCATCTGGCGCCTAGACAGACTCCTGGGGCAAGGCATTTCGTTCCTCCTGAACTCCAACTGGAACTCTTACAGTGTTTTCACAACAGTAAGGCGGCTGGGCATCCGGGTATTCGCAAGACATGTTCCTTGATCTCTAAAGATTTCTGGTGGCCTTCTTTACGGAAGGATATTAGGGATTTCATCGGAGCATGTGAGGTCTGTATGAAGACTAAGCAACCTCATACGCTTCCATGTGGGTTGTTACATCCCTTGAACATTCCAGAGAGACCATGGTCCTGTTTGGCTATGGACTTCATTGTAGATTTGCCTGTTTCTAAAAAACAGACTGTGATCCTCACGGTGGTTGATAGGTTTACTAAGATGGCTCATTTCGTGCCCTTAACTAAACTCCCGACTTCTCCTGAATTAGCGGAGATATTCGCGAGAGAGATTTTTCGCTTACATGGGATACCTTCCGAAATTGTTTCCGATAGAGGTTCCCAATTTGTTTCACGTTTTTGGAGATCCTTCTGTTCTCAACTAGGCATCAAATTGAATTTTTCTTCTGCCTATCACCCTCAGTCTAACGGAGCTGCTGAACGTACCAATCAAAAGATTGAACAATATTTGCGTTGTTTTGTTTCTGAACACCAGGACGATTGGGTCGGTTTGATTCCTTGGGCGGAGTTTGCACACAATAATCTCGTTTGTGATTCTACTCGTTCCAGTCCCTTCTTCATGAATTATGGCTTTCATCCTTCCATTCTTCCCTCGGTTTCTCCTTCCCAAGGGGTACCGTCGGTTGATGTTCATGTTGCCAATTTGAGGAAGTTGTGGGATCAGACTCGACAAATTCTCCTACATAATTCCATGTTGTTCAAGAAACACGCTGATAAGCACAGAAGGGCGGCTCCGGTTTTTGTTCCAGGTGATAGGGTATGGTTGAGTACTAGAAACATTCGTTTGAAGGTTCCTTCTATGAAATTCGCTCCTCGTTACATTGGCCCTTACAGGGTTCTGACTCGAATTAACCCAGTTGCGTATCGCCTAGCTCTTCCAGCTGCCTTACGCATTCCTAACTCTTTTCATGTTTCTTTACTGAAACCGCTAGTCTGTAACAGATTTTCCTCCACTATATCCTCTCCTCGCTCTGTTCAGGTTGAGGGTCAGGAGGAGTATGAAATCAACTCCATCATCGATTCTCGAATCTCCCGGGGGAAGTTACAATATCTTATTGACTGGAAGGGATATGGTCCTGAGGAGAGGACTTGGGTACCTCAGGAGGATGTACATGCTTCTCGCCTCCGCAGGGCTTTTCACTCCCGTTTTCCATCTCGTCCCGGTTCCTTCCGCCCGGTGGGCGTTTCTGAGAGGGGGGGTACTGTCAGGGTACCTGTAGTCTCTACCTCAGAGGAGGTGAGAGACTTAGACGTTTATCCTCCCAGAGGGGTTGTTTCTTCCGTTCCTCGCGGTTCTCTCGGCCATTTACAAGCCGACCGCGAGGGATCCACTTCCTTATATGACGCGTTGCTCAGTAGTCGACGTCATGACGCCAACCCGGTTCGACCTGTCAGTCAAGTCCCGAGCACTAATCAGGACTCGTCGGGGGCGTGATTACCCTCTAGAATCAAGGTATAAAGTAAGGCTTTCGGCATCTGCTCATTGCCCTGTCGTGGTTCTAGCCTGTCTAGTCACTCAGTGCTCTTGTATTCTAGTTGTCTCTTTGGTTCTGACCCGGCTTGTTTGTACTACCCTGTTTATCTCTGTTACCCTTTGACTCGGCTTGTCTCTCGCTTACCTGTCCTCTCGTTCCCTCCACCTCGGCTTGTTCCTAGACCATTCTCTACTTACTCCTTACGTTAAGTCCGGCCATTCTAAGGTCCGGTATACGTACCTACCACCTGTTTGTACTCTGCGTGTTGGATCCCTGTCCCGATCCTGACACTGTTTCAGTGACTGTGTTTTCAGCTGTAATTACTATCAGCTCCTTCCGCATGTTGCCACGGTTACTCACATGAGAGTAGTAATCAACCCCGCTGCTAATCAGTGCAGCCTATTTAAGCAGCAAATCCCAGAACCTCCTTGCCCTTGCGTGGTTTCCTGTTCCCCAGAAGTCTCCTTGTTCCTGTGTTTCCTGTTTGTTCCTGGTTCCTGACTCCGGCCTTGTTCCTGACTCCGCTGCTCTCCGTGCTCCTGATCCTGGCTTGTCTGACTACCGGCTCTGGTGACTGACCCCTGCTTGATTCCTGGACTTTGCTTTTGGTTATTTATTTGTTATTTATTAATAAAGGTGTTTTTGCATCTAGTTCTGTCTCTGTCTGGTTCCTGGTCCCTGACATTACGCAAGGGCCATGAATACAGATGGTACAGGCAATACACCTATACCTAACCTATTTACCCGGTGGGACCAGCAGAACCACCATTTGGACCAGTATGCCCATCTGGATCCAGCACCCGGCCAGCCTGCGATTGCGGCCGCCTCTGTCTCACTTCCTTTTTTAGCACCGGTTGTAGCCTCCAAACCTGTTGCGGCTAGAGGAATGACTGGGTCTGTCCCGCTCCCTCAGTATTTTGGGGGCAACCCAGCTCAGTGCAAATAATTTATAAGTCAGGTTAAAGGATACCTTGAAATGCTGCCCCAGGCATTTCCTACAGAGAGCGACAAAGTCCACTTCATGATTTCTTTGCTGTCTGAAAAAGCCCTAGCTTGGGCAAAACCTCTCTGGGAGGTAGAGAGGCCTATCATTTACAATTACCCTGAATTTGTTGCGTCCTTTAAAAGGGTTATTGATATTCCAGCTCGCTCCACCCCTACTGCCGAACTACTCACGTCTAATGCTCAGGGCACAAAAACTATTGTCAAGTATGCCAGTGAATTCCGTACCATGGCAGCAGAGGGTGGCTGGAACAACGAGACTCTCGTGGCTGCCTTTGCACAGGGGCTCTCTGATGTGATTAAAAATGAGATTGCAGCCAGAGAATTACCGTATATACTCGAGTATAAGCCGAGTTTTTCAGCACATTTTTTGGCTTATACTCGAGTCAGTGTCTGTATTATGGCAATTTACATTGCCATAATACAGACTGGGGGCTGGCAGCGAGCGCTTACCTCTCCTGCAGCTCCTGTCAGCTCCCTTCTCCTCCGCGCCAGTCCGTTCAGCACCTCTGTCAGCTCCCAGTGTAAGTCTTGCGAGAGCCGCGGGGTCATAGTGCGGCTCTCGCGAGACTTACAGTGGAGCTGACAGAGGAGCTGCACGGACCGACGCGGAGAAGAAGGGAGCTGACAGGAGCTACAGGAGAGGTAAGTAAACTCTTACTCCAGCCCCCCCTCCCCCCCACTGAACTGCCAATGCCACTGGACCATCAGGGAAGGAGAGCCCCCCTGCCTGCCATGTATCAAGCAGGGAGGGGGGACGAAAAAATAATAATAGAATAAAATAAAAATAATAATAATAAAAAAATAATAGTAATATAACAAAAAAAATTTAAAATAATATTTAAAAAAAATAATAAAAATGCCCACCCCCCACCAAGGCTCTACAACACAAACACACACTGCACTCATACACACACTCACTGCACTCATACACATACACTGCACTCATACACACACTCACTGCCCTTATACACACACACTGCACTCATACACACACACTGCACTCATACACACACTCACTGCACTCATACACACACACTGCACTCATAGACACACACTGCACTCATACACACACACTGCACTAATACACACTGCACTCATACACACACACTGCACTCATACACAGTGCACTCATACACACACACTGCATTCATACACACACTGCATTTAGACACACACACTGCACTCATACACACACACAACACTCATACACACACACTGCACTCATACACACACACACTGCACTCATGCACACACACTGCACTCATGCACACACTGCGCACTCATACACACACTGCGCACTCATACACACACTGCACACTCATACACACACTGCACTCATACACACAATGCATTTATACACACACACTGCACTCATACACACACACTGCATTCATTATATACACACACTGCATTCATACACACACACTGCATTCATTATATACACACACTGTAAATAAATATTCAATTAAGATAATTCTTTTAGGATCTAATTTTATTTAGAAATTTACCAGTAGTTGCTGCATTTCCCACCCTAGTCTTATACTCGAGTCAATACGTTTTCCCAGTTTTTTGGAGTAAAATTAGGGGCCTCGGCTTATACTCGAGTATATACGGTACCTAAAGATCTCGATGAACTGATATCATTTGTCACCCTCATCCAGGGAGTGCCTGCGGAGGCCCCCTGTATATTTGGCACCAAGCTTTTCTTGCCCACCCAAACCTCCCTCACCTCCCATGCCTCCTGGTCCTGAGTCCTCTGTCGGTGTGGAGCCAAGGCGGTTAGGCTTCTCACGCCTCTCGGTCGAGGAGAGAGCCTTTAGGAGGAGGGAGGGCCTGTGCCTATACTGCGGACACCACGTCACATGTTAAAGTTTTGCCCGATTCGTCCGGCAAAGGGCCCGCACCCAAGATACTGTCAGGGGCAGATCTTGGGTGGTCTTTCTGCAGACCCAGAGATATATGAGGACAAACCCTTGGTGCCTATTATCCTCTCCTGGCCTGATTCATCCATTGAAACCCGGGCATTGCTTGATTATAGGGCCGCAGGCTTGTTTATAGATTGTGCATTTGCATCGAAGCACTCTATACCCTTACAGCCTCGCAACTATCCACTAGCTTTCGAAGCCATCGATGGCAGACCAATACTGCCAACCCACGTGACCCAGGAAACCGTGCCCATATCTCTGGCTGTAGGGGCTCTACATCATGAGACGATCCAATTCCAGGTCATTTCCTCTCCATATTACCAGGTTGTTTTGGGATACCCTTGGTTACAGAAGCATAATCCAACAATTGATGGCGCAAAGCTGAGAAATTATCTTGGTCCCAGCAATGCACATTTTCCTGTCTCCAGAAACCGGTCAAAGTTTTGGGCACATGTTCTGCCTCTTCCTTACCCGCTGAGTACCAAGAATTCCAAGATGTATTTGACAAAGGTCAAGCCAGCGTTCTGACGCCACACCGTCCGTATGACTGTGGTATCAAACTCCAACCTGGTGCCATTCCTCCCCGTGGCCGGATTTACCCGCTATCTGTAGCAGAGAATTGAGCCATGGAGGAGTATGTTACCGATGCATTGTCTAAGGGATTCATTCGGAAGTCATCTTCCCCTGCCGGGGCCGGCTTTTTCTTTGTGAAAAAGAAAGATGGCAAGTTGAGACCCTGTATCGACTATAGGGGTCTCAATCGCATTACTATTAAGAATGCCTACCCCATTCCGTTGATCACTGAGCTATTTGACCGCCTCAAGGGAGCAACGGTCTTCACTAAACTTGATCTGAGAGGGGCATATAATCTCGTCTGGATAAAAAAGGACCACAAATGGAAAACCGCATTTAACACCAGGAGCGGGCATTACGAATACCTAGTAATGCCCTTTGGTCTTTGCAATGCTCCGGCGGTTTTCCAGGAATTTATAAATGACGTCCTGCGAGATATGCTGCAGCAATTTGTGGTAGTTTATCTTGATGATATTCTTATCCATTCCACATCTCTCGAGAACCATCACGCAGACGTTTCTCGTGTTCTACAGAGACTTAGAGAAAATAATCTGTTCTGTAAATTGGAGAAATGTGAGTTTAACTGTAAACAGGTCACATTCTTGGGCTATGTTATCTCAGATGCTGGATCCTCTATGGATCCAGAGAAACATTGGCTGTACTAAAATGGCCTCGACCTACGGGTCTTCGCTCTATACAACGTTTTCTGGGCTTCGCCAATTATTATCGGAAGTTTATACGCAACTTTTCTTCCTTGGTTAAACCTCTCACGGATATGACCAGGAGAGATGCTGATCCACTGCATTGGTCACAGGAAGCCATTACTGCCTTTGAGTCTCTCAAAGTCGCCTTTGCTGCTGCTCCTATACTGGCACACCGTAACCCTACCTTACCATTCATTCTTGAAGTCGATGCGTCTGAGACAGGAGTAGGCGCCCTCATGTCTCAACGTCCTAACCCAACTAGCTCCAGGCATCCGTGCGGGTATTTCTCGAAGAAATTGAACCCGGCGGAATGCAATTACCAGATTGGTGATAGAGAACTTCTAGCCATAATTTTAGCTCTCAAAGTACTTGAGGGTACTTCAGTGCCAATCCTCATCCTCACAGACCACAAGAATCTTACATATCTTTCTGAAGATAAGCGGCTTTTCCCCCGGCAAGCTAAATGGGCTTTCTTCCTATCAAGATTCAATTATGTGGTTTCTTACTTGCCCGGTACTAAAAACATTCGGGCTGATGCCTTGTCTCGACAGTTCTCTCCTCCATCTAGAGAGGAGATAACCCCTACTCCTGTGATTCCTCCGGACCATATACTGGCCACCATCCATACTAACCTCACCTCACCCCTAGGCGAGGAGATTCTGGCTGCACAAATTAATGCTCCTCCAGAGAAACCTAATGGCCGTTGTTTTGTACCTATTAATCTCCGTACTAAACTATTAAGTACATACCACAACCCCAAAGCAGCTGGACATCCAGTCAAAAAACAGTTAATCTGGACCATCTCCCGGCAATTTTGGTGGCCTAGTCTCCGTTCGGATGTCACCGCTTTTGTAGCTGCCTGTCCTGTGTGCGCTCAAAATAAAACCCCACGTCACCCTCCAGTGGGTCTCCTGCAAACCATACCTGGTGAACGACCCTGGACCCACTTGTCCATGGATTTTATCGTAGATCTTCCGGTCTCCCATGGCAATACAGTCGTTCTTATGGTTGTTGACCGATTCTCAAAGATGTTGCATTGCATTCCCTTGAAAAAACTACCAACTTCCCAGGAACTTGCAACAATTTTTGCTTGGGAGGTCTTTCGTTTGCATGGGTTACCCAAAGTGATAATCTCAGATAGGGGTAGCCAGTTCGTGTCCAGATTTTGGAGAGCCTTTTGTACACAAATGGGAATTCAGCTTTCCTTCTCCTCGGCCTACCACCCGCAATCCAATGGTGCAGCGGAACGAGCTAACCAAACACTGGAACAGTTTCTGCGTTGCTACATTTCTGACCACCAGAACAACTGGTCTGATCTGCTACCCTGGGCGGAGTTTGCCCACAATAGTGCGATTAATGCCTCTTCCCGGTTATCCCCGTTCTTGGCGAACTATGGGTTTCAACCGTCCATGTTGCCTGATACGTTCTTGCCACAGGGGATACCGGCATTGGAGGAACATCTCAGGGAACTCCGTTCCACTTGGGTGCAGGTTCAGAACTCTTTGCAACGCGCAATGCAGAACTACAAACTCCAGGCCGACCGCAGACGCCTTCCTGCACCTACCTATCAGGTCGGAGAGAGGGTCTGGCTGTCTTCTCGCAACCTACGGCTCCGTATTCCCTCACAAAAACTGGCACCCCGATACGTTGGGCCATTTCGTATACTTCGAAGGGTTAACCCTGTAGCTTACGCACTTGACCTTCCTGCTAACATGCGCATCTCAAATGTGTTCCATGTTTCCCTCTTGAAACCGTTGGTTTCCTATCACGCCCGCTTCCCCATGAAGCCCGGACCCACCAGCAGAGCTGGGGGGAGTCGTTGAGGGGGAGGTACTGTCAGGGTTTCTTTGCTGTTTTAAACAGCAACCCTTTCTGTTTCAGTGACTGTGTTTTCAGCTGTAATTACTATCAGCTCCTTCAGCATGTTGCCACGGTTACTCACCTGAGAGTAGTAATCAACCCCGCTGCTAATCAGTTCAGCCTATTTAAGCAGCAAATCCCAGAACCTCCTTGCCCTTGCATGGTTTCCTGTTCCCCAGAAGTCTCCTTGTTCCTGTGTTTCCTGTTTGTTCCTGGTTCCTGACTCCGGCCTTGTTCCTGACTCCGCTGCTCTCCGTGCTCCTGATCCTGGCTTGTCTGACTAGTGACTACCCGCTCTGGTGACTGACCCCTGCTTGATTCCTGGACTTTGCTTTTGGTTATTTATTTGTTATTTATTAATAAAGGTGTTTTTGCATCTAGTTCTGTCTCTGTCTGGTTCCTGGTCCCTGACATCATGGAAGAGTAATTCTGGTGAGGAGAGCTAGTAAGTCCAAGTGCTGGGGACCTCCTCCCCCCTACCCTTTCCCAGGCTGACCCCCCCTCCCCCCCCCCCACCCCGATCCCAAGTTCCTTTTTGCAATGTACTCTATCCATCTCCACAACTCAACATGTTTTTCACTTTGTCCCATCACCAATGCCCTGATAGCCTCTGCTGAGTAAATTTCCTCCATCCGTTCGTACTATTGCTCAAGTTTCGGGGTTTGCGACTGTTTCCACATTGCGGGCACTAGGGCCTTTGCTGCGTCGATCATGTGTCGATCAGAATGGATTTTTTGTATTTTAAGATCAGTTCTGGCGTAGAGTGTAACAGGAGTTGTTCTATCATCAAAGGTGATGTGTTGCCTACGATTCCTGCGATTTTGGAGTTGATTGCATCCCAGAATGGTGTAAGGCCTAGGCATTCCCACTATATGTGTCGGATGGTTCCTTCTCCCCCGTGGCACCTCCAACATGTTGCTGGGATAGTTGGGAAGATCTTGTGTAGGAGCGCTGGGGTCTTATACCATTGCGACAGGAGCTTATGGTTGACTTCTTGGTAGCAGGAACTTACTGAAGATTTGTGGTGTAGTATGAGTATCTTTTCCCATTGGGTCTGAGTAAACGTGATTCCTGTGATATGCTCCCACTGTCTTTTGAAGGTGTGTCTTTCCCGATGGTCCCCCAAAAGGGAATATTGGTAGAGGAATGAAATTGCCTTATAGAGTTTCATTTTGTTCAGGCATAAGGTTTAGAATTGTGTGGGGGCTCTGTGGAGGGATGGTTTGTCTTTGAGCGAGTTGTAGAAGTACTGTAGTTGCGTGTATTGGAACATGTGTAGTTGTGAAGGGGTTTGATTGTTAATCAGTGCTGATAGTGGTTTTAGCCCCTTATCATCCAGAACGTGTATGGTGATGAATTCCTGGTTGCCGAGAAAGCACCAGACTTTAGATGTCAGTTCGCCGCCTATGGAGCGGTTGTTGGTCAGTGGTGTCATTGGGCTCGGGTTTGGGGATAAGTGTGTTGCCTTACATATGCTGGTCCATATTTTTAAGGTGTGGGCTGCAGGGGATGTCCGCTCCAGGCCATCCGGCATGTGCAGCCAAGCTGACCACACATCTTCATACAGGTGTGTCTTTCTAGTAGCCTCGTCCAGTTTGATCCATTGTTTGTGTCGTGGCCAGGAATGCCACTCCAGAATGCACTGTAGTGTGGAAGCGTGGTGGTATTTCTGTATGTCTGGGAGAGCGAGACCCCCCCCCCCTATTGTCACGGACGACTACCATTCCACACATACTTTACGATAGCGGATCTCAGGGTTGAGAAGAGTGCCGTGGGCAGGGACATCGGCAGTGTTTGAAAGAGATAGAGAAGTCTGGGTAGGATGTTCATTTTTATGAGGGTTATTTGCCCTATCCACAAGATATGTTGGTAGTTCCAGGTGCAGAGGTCCTTATCTTAGTCAGGAGTGGTATAAAGTTGGTTTGATACAGGTCGTGTGGATCAATTGTGTGTGGATTAAGTAACAAATCAGAGAGTTATGAGTCAAATTACACAGCGTGGGAAAATTCCAAAGAACTTTCCCACGCTGTGTAAAATGACACAGAGCACTCTGATTGGTGGATTTCAAACCAACCAATCAGAGTGCTGTGACAGGTAAATGTAGAGACGTACCTGTCAGTCTCTTCATTTACCTGTCAGAGCATTCTGATTGGATGGCTTAAACCCACCAATCAGAGTGCTCTGAGCCTAATTGCAGGGCGGGGCAAGGCTTTATAAGCCTTCCCCCGCCCTGCAGAGCTCAGTCTGCGCGGAGCCCTCCATGGGTGAAGAAGGATTATTTTTTTTTGCGCTTGATTTTTTTTTTTTTTTATTGCGTTCGTTATTATGGTTTTTTATTTGGCCTTTTTGGGGGCTGAAAAAAGAAGATTTTAGAAGAAAGAAAACATCGAATGGTAAGTTATTTATTTATTTATTTATTACAGGTTCTTAGTTAAAGGTCCCCCCCTCATTATTTTTAGGGTGAGGGGGGTAGGTAGGGGGATCTTTTTTTTTGGGGGGGGGGGAAGGGGGTGACTAGGGGTTTTGGGACCCCTAGTCACCTGTGGGGATGGACGGACATTTTTTTAGGGCCCCCACCCACCGCTCAGGGGTGGGTGCCAGGGGGAGGACAATAGGCCCCCCTGTTGGTATTTAGGGCCCCCACCTGCTGCTCAGGGGTGGGGGCCAGGGTGGAGGACATTAGGTCCCCCCCCTTATTAGTATTTAGGGCCCCCACCCATCGCTCAGGGGTGGGGGCCAGGGGGGAGGACATTAGGCGTCCCCCTTATTATAATTTAGGGCCCCCACCCACCGCTCAGGGGTGGGGGCCAGGGGGGAGGACATTAGGTCCCCCCCTTATTATAATTACGGCCCCCACCTGCCGCTCAGAGGTGGGGGCGGGAGGGGGGGCAATTGGTCCCCCCTTTAGTTCAAAAGTGCGGGTGGGGGCTCGGAAAGGGGGACCTTTTTTTTTTTTTTTTTAACAGTGAGCAGCCACAGCCACTCGCGGTATAGCGAGTAGGGGCATAATTTACTAATACTAAGTAATCTTTACTTAGTATTAGTAAATTTGGCTGAAAGACCAATTTAGGTCTTTCAGCCTTTTAGGAGATAGCTCCCTAATACCGTGGGAATTAGGGAGTTATCTACTTATTCATTCCTGTCATTACATTGACTGGCCAAGTAACTTACATTTTTTTTTTTTTTTTTTGACATTCAGTGTTTTTATTTAGGTTATATCGAGAGTAAAACACACAATACATAGTACCATACAATGAAGCTGTAACAATTTTTACGGTATAAACAAAAGGGGGTAGTACATGTGCAGAGGTGAAGAAGTGAGTGCTTAGGAATCTCCTTTACATCGTGAAAGCTGGAGTCCTAGCTAAGTATATTAGCCTCGTCGTATTGGGGGAAACTCAATTTTGACTCAATGGACAAGGCGGGATGTATGGGTCAGGGATCAACTCAGGGAGTCATGCTAAGGCCACAGTAAGTGTCGGACAGGCCCTAGGAGCCTGCAATCAAGGCTTTGTTGACTCATATACTCCCTTGACCCCAGGTACATGTTTCCTGGTTTGTCTAACAACTCACTTCAGAGTAACTTACATTTTATATGAATATATGTTACTTGATTGTTGTAAGTGTTACAAATACTTACAGCTGAATCCTGGCTATGTTTGTATACTTTTTATTTAAAATTGTATACAATGTAACATTCTTCTTATTTCACTGGGTAAGTATATTAGTACTTAGGCAATACTGTGCTTCGGAACTTCGGCACTTTGGCACTTTGATACTTTGGAACTTCAGCACTTCAGCACTTCGGAAATTCGGTAATTTCGGAACTTCGGGACCTCGGCAATTCGGCACTTCTGCAATTCGGTACTTCGGCAATTCGGACACCCGAAGTACCCGAATGTCCGAATTGCCCGAAATTCGTCCGAATTCATATTCGGACCGAAACGAATTGCACATGTCTAGTACCTGCCCTTTTAGGAGAGCCTGTCTTACCCCCTTGCCTTTGGATGACTGTGTCTGAGGCCCTGGCCTGCGTTTCCACCGCCTCCGCGCGCTACTCCAGAGTGGCTATGCGTGCTTCATGCATGCTGCGAGGTCTGTTTTCAGGCCGGATACCTCAGATTTCATTGCAGCTTGCAGGGTAGAGGAGACTTGCTAGCGTCACGGGCTCTCAACTGGAGCAAGTGGAGGCCGGGAATATCGGCGCGATATTGGATGCGAGGGCCTTGTGCAAGGAGCTGGCTGGAGTGCCAATAAAGTCATCCATTGGGCCAGTTTGTGACCCTGGCAATCGGTTCTTCGGGGTCTGCGGGGGGGTCTGCTCTCTTGTTCCTCCCCAATGAGTGGTCAGTATTAGGGCTGAAATACGCTTTTTGCAGCTTGGTGGTGTGGAGCTGAAGAATCAGGCAGCCATCATGCTCGGAGCCTAGGACATGCCCGCCTTTACTTATTTAACACACATATTTAAAAATCTATATATACCCATGTTCTACTGCCACTAGTGAAGGCAAGCATACACAGCAATATTTACCATAATATACAAAGAAATATAACAGGGTTATTCACTAAAGTGAGAATTCCAGATAAATTTCAAATCTTTGATCAAAATAGCCAAACTAGATGCATAGCTAACTTAAGGAGCTTTTCCAATTCATATATTTTGGCCTTAAATTTAAAATTCACTTTTAATACTTGCTCACATGTGCTATTATAGGTAGAACCTAGGCCTGCTTCATATCAGACTAATGAGAACTACCAGGCTCGCATAGACCGGGCCCTGGAGTTCCATTTGCCAGGGGGGCCCCATCAAGGATGAAAAGTGCAAGCAGGGCAGCAGCAGCCAGCTTAAAGGGACTCTATAGTAAGTATAATCATTCATAGAAATGGCAGTGTTTACATTGCCCCCTTGGGCAGTGTTTTTGTGTGTGTTAATGTATGCATATCTGCGTATGTGTCAGTGTTTGCGGATCTGTGTGTGAATCTGTGCATGTATGTCAGTATGTGTCATTGCAACTGTGTATGTGTATCAATCTGTGTGTAGATCTCTGATAGTGTATTTGTGTGACAGTGTACGTGTATTTCTGTGTATGGCAATGTGCCACTGTATGTGTGTATGACAGTGCATATGTATTTGTGAATACACATTTGTATGCAATCACAAATGTTATACAAAAACATACCCCTGCATTGATATGCCAACACTGTACACAAAAACAGACCTGCATCCAAATGCCAACATTACAAACACAACAACAACAAAACACTTGCATTCAAACACCAACATTTTAATGCATTTGCTGGTTTGCCCGATGGCCTGTCCAGGCCTGCTCACTAGCAAAAGTCAGTGCCTTCTTTCCGCATGGGCACGCTGGGCACTTGCCCGTAGGCCCCACAAGCATAGAGGCCCCACAGCGTTGCCCATGTGCTTGGGCAATCAGGGGAGATTCTTTGGTCTCCCCTGCCGTCCCACGGAGAGCTGCCCTACTCACTTGCTTTGGGGCCTCTGGGATCGGTGAGAAGATCAAGGCCCTTCATTAGTGACAGTGAGGGAGGAGGGACCTGGGAGTCAGATAGTTCTTTCTGAAAGCCTGCTGATCGGAGCATTGCTGTGCATTGTCATGGCAATGCTCCAAAACAGCACGCACCTTGCGGGTGAAGTATAGGCACTGCTTTGCCCGGGCCAGGCCTATAATGCTGTTAAGATGGCACTGGCCACAGTGAGCATGTGGTCCATGCCTGGATTAGCAATGTTTACATTTGTTTGAGAACACCCCTGTTACCATGACATACTTGTGTGGCAATTTATTTAAAAAAAAAAAACTAGTTCTTCATGTTTAGCATAATGAGGCAGAAAGCTTCAAATTGTTTTCATGCATCATTATACATCTTCCTTTTTCTACAAAACAGTCTCTGCCTCCACCACTTTGTAGGGTTAGATGAAGTATAACTAACCATTGAGACCCACCGTAGACAGGAATGAGAGGCTCCTTACTTCCTGGGATAAAGTTGAAGGCTGATTGTGTAACGTATGAGAATTTGCACAAATAAAGAAAGTATTTTTTATGTTTTACAAATTTATATTGGTTGTTTGCGCACATTCCTATGTACTATTTATACAATAAAAACAATAAAACAACAATAAATTAATTGTTCACCTTATTAATGTATTAGCTCTCCAACACTAAATTCTAAAAAAACAAATATAAAGTGCGCTGCGTCTTTAAAGATTGTGCTCACAAAAATTCAATGCAACAAAGTGCTTGTGCCCAGAAAAAATGGTTTCCTGCACGAGGAACTATAGTTTTATTCTGGGCACAAGCACTTTGTTGCATTGAATTGTTTTTCTTGCTGGGGTTGATTGCAATACACAATATTTTTTTGTGAGCACAATCTTTTCATGCACTTTATATATATATATTACTATTTATACAATGCATTAAAACTTGGACTACTTTTAGAATCCTTTCAATGAGGAATACATTCAAAAACATATCATTTAATTATTTTGATTTGCTTATACATGTTGAGATCTAATACAAGGAGTTGGAGAAGCTAAGAGGAAAACCTAGTGTAACTAAATTGATCTGGAAATACACTTACTTTACTTATTCCTGAACCTCCTCAAAGCCTTAACTAAGAGAAGAAAATCAGGCAGCACTCCCAGAGAGCTGCATGTGTTTTCTCCTTTTAGTCTATGGTCAGCAGATTTGCAATGCCCATTTACATGGCATATCTCTTGGAGAGATGGCTGTCCGTTGAGGCCGTACTTGTGTACAGACCTTTGCCTCCTCAAAGCATGGTCAGTGGTTCCTTTATACAGAGCAATGTTTTTTATGCCTGTTCATTACCAAAATCCACAATACATAAAAACATCCACATTATGTTTAGCCTGAGACAATAATTAAATACATTTAAGTTATTTTACTATCAGGTTATGCAGTAAATCAACCAAAATTGAGGAAAGTGGCATTTTACCTTTCTCCAACAGCTGTAGTCCAGACAAATGGGATTCTTTTAGGGACTCTTTTTTTTTTATATGTAATGACATACAACAGGTATGGCCCCTGTCACCATTCCTGTCTTAATTGAGCCTGGTACCATCCCTTAATTAAAAAATATATATATTTTTAAATACTTATTTTTCTGATTATTTATAGAATAGTAAATAATAACGGTCATTAAAAAAACAAAACAAAAAAAAACCCACACTAAATCAGTGAATACTATTCTACCAATCTGCTTCCCTACACTTCCCTTACCCTTTGTGTCACTATACCCCACTCTAGGGATGTACATGGGCAAAAAAATTGGTTTGGTTTGGCACTTACGTAATTCGGTACTTCAGGAATTTGAGACTTCGGCAATTCCCTAATCCTAACTCCCTACTGTACTTCTACCCCTAACCCTACCCCTACTAGGGTTAGGCTTAGGGGTAGGATTAGAGGAAGGTTGGGGTAAGGGTTAGGGCTAGATTCCTGTTATCATTCCCTTAATTTTCCCTCCCTCTCCTGTTTTGCCACTTTTCTGAAATTCGGTACTTCAGTTCGGTACTTCCAAAATTGGCAGTTCGGACATTTGGAAGCATCTGAATGTCCGAATTGCCTAAATTCGTCCAAATTTAAATTTGGACCGAAACAAATTGCACATGTCTACCCCACTCCATCTAGCATGAGCAGGGCCCTCATCCCCTCTGTTCCTGTGCGGAATTTGTTGGTGCTATATAAATATAATAATAATAACTAGCATAGAAGAAACAGTATGATGATGATTTGTCAATAGAGCATTGTACATAAGTGAAAGTACAAATAGTACAAAATTATTATAAACAAATTCCAGACTGAATTGATAAGCTAGCAACACAGGAGAAGGAACTCAGTATGTATTATTAATACGTACATTATGTTAAGATTTTTGTTTATGTTAAGAGTTGTCCGGGGAGCAACATTGGTGTGGAACTTTGTAGAGGGAGACATCACTTCCCAGGAAACGAAGAAGGTAGCTGAAATGTACCAGTTTCTTTAGGGATATCCAGAAGATAAAGAAGGATCAAAGAAAAGAAGAGATGGCTTCGAGAAGGGACAACTGTTGGTTTCCAGAGGGCAGGAGTTGGCACGCTAGCCATGTTTCAGAAGATTTCTTAAATTTGAATACAGAGGTGGAAGCTTGATTGAGCAAAAGGACAGCTGGCTGAAAAAGTCCACCAGATATGAATCATAGCTCCAATCCCCTCCCTGCATCTCCAACATCTATAGGAACCATTCCTTAATGCTATGTGGGGGGGGGGGGGGGGGGGGGGAGGGGAAGGACACAAGATTTTATGGAATTTGTTATGGAAGGTTTATGAGGTTATATAGATAATATCAAACACACTTGATTGCACACCTACCTACCACAAACATGTAAGTTTAGGTTGGTCAAAAAGGAGACTGATGAACTACAAGCAAGTTCTGCAGCAAATTTTTTTTAGGATTTTAGGCAGTAAATAACAAAATTGTGGAAAACTAATGAATGCATATCTCTTTATCTGTATTATTGAAATGCAATAAAAATATATGCATTTTGTAAACAAGACAGTAGTAAGGAGTGACTTATCGGACATCGCGTGACAAGGCCAAGTTCTCACTGCAGCCTGATCTTTCTCCAGTGATCTCACTCCCCTTCACTGCTGCAAGGTGACGTCCCTGAGGACAGACTGAGGGAAGGACTTATGCTATGCTACTATTAGTCATCTTTCACTAACATGCTGTGTGTTCTGACAAAAGGCAGCCAATATGCACATAATTCTTGTTCTGGGCGGACTGATAACTCTGCCAGGTTTGGAGTCACACCTCTAGCAACAAATGTGCTATATTCCTGTATGTGCAGCGTTTCTAAGTGAAACACTGCACATATAGACTATAAGCACCAAAACCACTTCAAAAATACAAGTGATCATGTTGCTTGCAGACAGGGCCGATGGTTGTCACAGACCTGGGGCGTCTAACCGTATGGGTCTTACATCCCTCATTTGAAGCTTTCCTTGAAGCTTTCATTCCTTGATTAGAAATGATGGTGAGCGAGGCTTTATGTGCTAAATATAATTCTGCAAAATACATGAGAAAAATAAATATATATTTTTTCTTGGCTTTTTAAATAAACATTTAATTTTGCAGGAAAACAAATTGTTGCAAGTTTTTTTTTTCTTCTTCTAAGGTATATATATATATATATATTGTGTGAAAACCATGAAAATTAGGTTTACAACATCACTGTAAAATATCTTGGCGCCTTAAAAATAAAACAAATCAGCAACGGGATTCAAAACAGCAAACGCATCATCATTCATCTGGCAACCAAATGTGCTTCTTGGTCAGTTTTACAGATAGAGAAGTTGTATTTTCCAACATCCTCTACTGCCCTCTAGCGGTTTGTAACCATAAACCATCAAGAACTCTAAATATTAAATTAAAGCAACACTGTAGGTAGGTACACACTTCAGAACAAAAATATATAAAGAGTTGAGGTGAGACTAGGAGGTAAGGAAATATTGAATGAGACCTCTCAAGTCTACCCTCTAAGAGAGGAAGAGCAACCCTAATGTGAAATAATAATATTAAAACATCACTTTTAATAAATTTTCTTAAAAAAACAAAATCAGCGATGTGAAAAACTGTTATAATCAAAATGTCCTAATAAATGCTGGTTCACAAAAAATATACGGGTTTAGAATTAGGACAGTAGCTGTGGGCTGAGAGGGGGAAAAACAGGCAAAAGGAAGGATCTGTCTGTCTGTTAGCCAATATCGGAGTGAGCAGGGAGGGAAAGAGCCAAGAACGGGTTACTAGGGTCTAAACAGCTACTACCCTATCGTGCCTTCTAGGGCACCCCTTAAAAAATCTAAAGCTCCAAAATACCTCCCACATACCCACAGAGGGACTTCCAAACGAAAAGAGGAAGCCCTACTCCCAACACCCTCAGCAACACCAATAGCAAATAACAAACAAAAAGAAAATATATATAAATAAAATAGTGATAAATCTTAGCGAGGTGGCTTGTCTCTTCTTATAAAGGTACTAAAGCAATATCCCTAATCTAAATGCCAAAACCTCCGCTGACTAGTTCCCGATGCGCGTTTCGCTAAGTGCTGGCTCTTCCAGGGAAAAAGATACTGAGAATACTGGATGTTTAAATATCACAGAAGTGACTATTAGTAACACAATCCAAAACATTAGCTACGTAACTATCTCCATAGTCTGGAAATAAATTCCAAAATGACCCATAATCTTAAGAGTACATGAATGTACAATGTGTAAAGAGCCGAACTGGATATCTCATATCCACTCTAGGTCAATGTATATCGAGAACTAGGCATGAGCATGGGGAAAATTTTCGGTTCGGTTCGGCATTCCGAAATTCGGGACTTCTGCAATTCGGGACTTCAGCAATTCGGGACTTTAACACTGCGGAACTTTGGCACTTCAGCACGTCGGAACTTTGACACTTCTGAAATTCGGCAACTTCGGCACTTTGGAATTTCGGCATTTTGGAATTTCGGGACTTCGGCACTTCTCTTGCAGCCGCTTAGTAGATAACCCCCTTAATTCCCACTGAAGTAGGGAGTTATCTACCAAAAGGCTGAAAGACCTAAATTGGTCTTTCAGCCAAATTTACTAATACTAAGTAAAAATTACTTAGTATTAGTAAATTTTGCCCCTACTCGCTATACCGTGAGTAGGGGCATGTCTATTAAACAGTCAGCAGCCTGTCGCTGCTCACTGTTACATTTTTTTTAAAAAATAGGGTCCTCCCTCCCGAGCCCCCACCCGCGACGAGGCGAGGGCTCCGCACCGACTGAGCTCTGCAGCGCAGGGGAAGGCTTATAAAGCCTTGCCCTGTCCTGCAATTAGGCTCAGAGCACTCTGATTGGTGGGTTTAAACCATCCAATCAGAGTGCTCTGACAGGTAAATGAAGAGACTGACAGGTAAGTCTCTACATTTACCTGTCACAGCACTCTGATTGGTTGGCTTAAAATCCACCAATCAGAGTGCTCTGTGTCATTTTACACAGCGTGGGAAAGTTCTTTGGAATTTTCCCACGCTGTGTTATTTAACTGATAACTCTCTGATTGGTGGATTAATTAACATTAGCCCCCCCCCCCCCCCTTATTAGTATTTAGAGGGGGGACCTTTTTTTTTTTAATAGACATGCCCCTACTCGCGGTATAGCGAGTAGGGGCATAATTTACTAATACTAAGTAATCTTTACTTAGTATTAGTAAATTTGTCTGAAAGACCAATTTAGGTCTTTCAGCCTTTTAGTAGATAGCTCCCTAATACCGTGGGAATTAGGGAGTTATCTACTTATTCATTCCTGTCATTACACTGACTGGCTAAGTAAGTTACATTTTATTTGAATGTATGTTACTTGATTGTTGTAAGTGTTGAAAATGCTTACAGCTGAATCCTGGCTATGTTTGTATACTTTTTATTTAATATTGTATACAATGTAACATTCTTCTTCTTTCACTGGGTAAGTATATTAGTACTTAGGCAATACTGTGCTTCGGAACTTCGGCACTTTGTCACCTCGGAACTTCGGCACTTCAGCAATTCAGCACTACTACACTTCGGAAATTCGGGAATTTCGGGACTTCAACCATTCGGCAATTTTTCAATTCGGCAATTCATCTATTCGGACGTACCCGAATGTCCGAAATTCGTCCGAATTCACACTAGGACCGAAAGGAATTGCACATGTCTACCGAGAACTTAGTTATGATGGAACTCAAGTGTGGATGAAAGGAGTACAATTGAATTCTTCATTCAGGCCTTTAGGATATAGGGTCCTGAAGGAGTAGATCCAATGTGACTCGGCTTTTAAAAGAGCTATGTTATATCACCTCTTCGGTAGTTGAGGGACATTTTCTGAATTGCTTGAAAACTCAAAACACTTGGTGTGGCTGCATGGTTAAGTCTTATGTGTCTAGCCACTAGGTTATCGATATTGGGATTTTTTATAGAGTTTATATGTTGGAGTATTCTGCGACGTAATTGCTGGTACGTCTTCCCAATGTATTGTAACCCGCAGACACATGTGATCAAGTAGTTCACTTTAACAGAGCTGCAATTAATAAAGGCATTGACAGTGATTAACCTAGAGGCTATGATTGCCGGACACGATGGGTCTGCCTTGAGGTTTGTATAAATCCTTATGCACTTTAGGAAGGCAGTAAAACGTAGCGACTGTTATATTGGACTGCATGACAATAAATCTATACTCATTCTCTGTACTGATTTTGTCCTGTAAAGCCAAATGTACGATTGTTTTTAAGTCCTTGAGAAAGGTTGTTGTAGGATCTCCCCTAAGAATTTTGTAAGTGGTTTCATCTGCAAGATGTGTCATGCACCTCTCTATATACTGATCTTTGTTTGTGTACTGGTAAACCGTTTTCGTAGGTAAAATAAAATCACAAGTCTTACAGTGTCCTCACTTGTATATTCCCTTTGTGGGTTGCAGCTATGTAGATGTTGGTGGTGCAGGTTCTAAATGGCTATGTGGTAGGAGATCTGCCAAATTGTTAGCTCTTCTAAAAGTCATAAAAGGTTTGTTGGTAATGGTGTTCTGTAAGGCAGAGTCATACTGCAATACAGGCTATTTTTTCTTAAAGACCTGTTGTGCTAGATCCCAATGTGTATCGTAAGTACCTATGAATCTAGTTTTGCCTGAGGTTGTTGTGGTACTCCTAGTTGGTCTATGTAAACTCTCTGTTCTATCCACTGATTGAGTTCTCTGATAGGCTTTTTTAAGTATTTTATTGCGATACCCCAAGCTTTTAAATCTCTTTCGAAGTTCTTTGGCTTCCTTCTCAAAATCCTCAGGATTAGAGCAATTTCTTATAGCTCTTAAATATTGGCCATAGGGGATGTTCGCTTTCAGATGGTAAGGGTGGAAGCTATGCCAATGTAATAGGCTGTTAGTTGCCGTGGGTTTCCAGAAGAGGGTACCTGGATTTTGAGATCCAAGAAAACTAGTTCTCTCACATGGATGACATGAGTAAGCTTTAAATTCATAGTGTTATTATTTAGTGTTTCAACCATCTCTTCAAAGACGGCAAAATCTCCAGCCCAAAAAATCAGCATATCAGCTATATATCTAAACCATTTATATATAGATGCGGTGAATCTGCTGGTTATTGTAGTGTATACCAAAGTCTCCTCCCACCACCCCAAAAAGAGGTTGGCATAGCTGGGTGTACAGGAAGACCCCAAGTCGTACCCCTTAGTTGTAAGTAGTACTTCACATTAAAGGTAAAATTATTATGGGTAAGTACATACCTGAGGAGAGAAAGGATGAAAGCTTGTTCCTGTGAATTAAACAAAGCAGTATTGGCCAAAAAGTATGCAACTCGTAACCCTTTCTCATGGGGGATTTTGTTGTAGAGAGACACTATGTCTAGGCTAGCTAAGGAAGTATAAGGAGACACAGTAAGATTTTCTAAAGCCAATAGTGTTTGCTTGGTGTCCCTTATGTGGGAACTGTTGTACAAGGGGTTGCAGTAACTTATCAAGAAATTTCCTAGCTCTCTCAGTAAGGCTATGATTGCCGGACACGATGGGTCTGCCTTGAGGTTTGTATAAATCCTTATGCACTTTAGGAAGGCAGTAAAACGTAGCGACTGTTATATTGGACTGCATGACAATAAATCTATACTCATTCTCTGTACTGATTTTGTCCTGTAAAGCCAAATGTACGATTGTTTTTAGGTCCTTGAGAAAAGTTGTTGTAGGATCTCCCCTAAGAATTTTGTAAGTGGTTTAATCTGCAAGATGTGTCATGCACATCTCTATATACTGATCTTTGTTTAAGAGCACTATATTACCTCCCTTATCAGAAGACTTGATGACAATATCAGTTTGTATTTGTAGTTCTACGAAGGCCTTCCTTTCTTGGGAGGTAATATTGGGTGTAAAAGCGTGTGTGTAGGTTTGTTGTTCTAGTTCACTTGTACACATTTGTACAAAT
Source organism: Pelobates fuscus (assembly GCF_036172605.1). NCBI lineage: Eukaryota > Metazoa > Chordata > Amphibia > Anura > Pelobatidae > Pelobates > Pelobates fuscus. The sequence continues at coordinate 172,090,501 of NC_086321.1, forward strand.
AGATCAATGCAGGGACATTCTTTTAGGTTTGGAGTAAACCAACTCAAGGGCCTAAATTCCGTTAAGGAGTTGGAAATTTCTTGTTCAGTGTATAAATCAGTAAGAAGTTTGCATAGTTCGTTATCGTCTGTAGATAATCCCATTTCCATATTAGTTGTAGCAGTAGGAACATAAGATAAACCTTTATTTAGGAGAGTTACATGTTTGGGTTGTAATGCAAATGTAGATAAATTGATGATTTTATTTTCGTCACAAACATTGTCCCCATTAGTAATTGTTCTTGGAGGTTTTGTAACCCCATTTCTTTCTGTCCCTGAGACTCTCTCTCTCAGGGGCCGGGACCAGTCCTGGTCTAAAAAGGTCTGAGTGGACGGAACATATTGTGACTGTCTATAAGAATTTTTAATGGTCTAGAGTCTGGTTTAGACCACACTGTCTCTTCTGAAGAGGAAGTACCCTTCCTGAGTAATCTGTCATTCCTAGTTCTACATTTGTTTTTAAAGATATTTCCCTCTTGGAAGTCCCTTTGAAACTTATGTTTTTTGTGTTTAATGTTCCTGCGGAAATTATCTATATTTTTCTGTAACTTAGATTTCTCTCTCAAATTCTTTAACTTTCTTGATCTCTAAGTTTAAATCTCCATAAATTTTTTTCCAGATTATCTTTTTCCAAATTGATCAGGAACCTCATAATTTTTGTGGAACAATCTAAAAGTAGTGTTCCACTCTGCAATTTGTGCCTCAGTCTTGACTTTATCAGGCAATACAATATCTGGTCTTAACCCTTTGGGAACCAGCTTTTGGTCCAGATATTGTCTGAGACTTGCTAGTTCCCAGAAACCTCTGAGTTGATTTTGAAATAGCTTTTGTATAATGAAAAAAGCTTGATTAATGTCCTTCATATCCCCACTGGGGATGCCTAAAGGGTTATTAGAAAACACCCAGGGCCCCCACAGGGAAAAGGATCCCACGGAGAAGGCGGACCAGGCCCCAAATATCACCCCGGCATAAGCAGCAGCACCACAACCAAAGCCAGTCACGTGTGAGACATACATCTGCACTTTGTCGAAGGTCTCCGGTTCTCCTGACATTACACATTCGAGGGACCGTCCTGCCCCACAAGACCGGAGCCTGGAAATACTTCACTAAGCTGCCCAACAGCAGGATACCTGTAACGGAAGTCGGCTGATAACAGACCAGGAGCCAGGGGTGCTGGGACTTCCTCTTAAATGTATGTGCCCCTCTCAAACACACAACACATAAGGATGACCCACATCTTAATTGTGCTTTATAGTTTTGCCATAGTAGCCTCCCTGCTTCGAGGACTTGATCCGAGAGGGAGCCTCCTGGGACATTTGAGTCACCTACTAGCCTAGGCTCAGAGACCTAACTTGAGCACACTCTTGAAGCATATGACTGCATCACATTTCAATGAAAAAAAAAAAAAAAAAAAAAGATTGGCATGTGCCAGTTTTATATAAAAAAAAAAAAAAACCACATTAGCTACGTCTTCTGATCTGACATCTGGATGGACTACTTTACCTAGAAAATCCGTCATCTTATAACGTGCAGAATGCACAAAAAGTAAAATTAATAAAACTCTGATCACATATACGTTATTTCATGTCTCTTCAGTAACTCCTTAGCTTAAAGGACCACTATAGTGCCATGAAAACATACTCGAGTGCCCTGAGGGTGCACCCACCCTCAGGCACCCCCTCCCACTGGGCTGGATGGAGAGGAAGGGGTTAAACTTACCTCTTTCTCCTCCTCGGCTGAATGCTTTCCTATGGACGCTGGCGTCTTCTCACTGTGATTTTCACAGTGAGAAGCACGAAAGCGCCTCTAGCGGCTGTCAATGAGACAGCCACTAAAGGTTGGATTAACCCTAATATAAACATAGCAGTTTCTCTGAAACTGCTACGTTTACAGAAAAAAGGGTTAATCCTAGCTGGACCAGGCACCCAGACCACTTCATTAAGCTGAAGTGGTCTGGTAGCCTACAGTGGTCCTTTAAACAAAACGATATTAAAACCCAAAGAGGAAACAAATTTAAATTAATTCAAGCAAGGAATAAGTGTCAGGTTGCTCACGAGAATGGGGGGGTAACCCCTATACATAAGAATGAAAATATATAAAAAAAAAAAAAGAGTTGAGGTGAGACTAGGAGGTAACAAAATATTGAGACCTCTCAAGTCTACCCTCTAAGAGAGGAAGATCAACCCTAATATGAAATAATAATAATAATAATATTAAGACATCACTTTTAATCAATTCTCTAAAAAAAAAATAAAAAAAATCAGGGATGTGAAAATTATAAATCAAAAATGTCCTAATAAATGCTGGTTCACAAAAAAAAAAAAGGTACAGGTTTAGAATTAGGACAGTAGCTGTGAGCTGAGAGGGAGAAAAACAGGCAAAAGGAAGGATCTGTCTGTTAGCCAATATCAAAGTGAGCAGGGAGGGAAAGAGCCAAGAATGGGTTAATAGGTCCTAAACAGCTAGTACCATATCGTGCCTTCGAGGGCAACCCTTAAAAAATCTAAAGCTCCAAAATACCTCCCACATACCCACAGAGGGACTTCCAAACGAAAAGAGGAAGCCCTACTCCTAACACCCTCAGCAACACCAATAGCAAATAAACAAAAAGAAAATATATATAAAATAGTGAAATCTTAGCGAGATTGAGAAGTTGTATTTTCCAACATCCTCTACTGCCCTCTAGCGGTTTGTAGCCATAAACTATCAAGAACTCTAAATAATAAATTAAAGCAACACTGTAGGTACCCAGAGCACTTCACCTCAAAGCAGGGGTCTGAATGCAATGTCCCCCCACGCCTCCAATGTATTAATTGCCAGCATCCGAACGGAGTGACGTCACTCCGTTCCTATATCCCCTTGCCAGTGCTAGTAGTGCTGGCTGGGGGATTGCTATGGGTGGAGAGCAGAAGGACTTTTTGTGAGGTCTTCTCTGATCTCTTTTATAAAACTAAATTTGGCATTGAGTGTCTGCCAAGGAAATGATTGGCAGGTGGGAGAAAAGTCTATAAAAAAAAAAAAAAAAAAAAAAAGTTTTCTTCCAACCTATACGTTTGCTAGCATAAAGTATCGAAAGAGCTAAAGTTCTTTTGGGCGCTACAGCCCTTTTATATGCCTTTAGCTGCTTTCATAAAATAGTGGAGTAAAACTCTTATTTTTCTGTTAGTGAAGCTATCGCAGTGAGAACCCAGTCCAATGAAATGGAGGTTAGCTAGGAGAACAAAGTTGAACGAGTGCTTTGCTGGGGGCCCATATACTCCCCCCACCCAAATGTTCCACTACGAGGAGCATTGGATTAAACATTTAGAATAGAGGATGCAACGGTGAGGTAGGTGGATTGACCAGCTGCCGGGACTCTGGTTGCTGCAAGGAAGAAAATAAAGTAACTCTTAATTCAGTTTCTATTTACCGTATATACTCGAGTATAAGCCGAGGCCCCTAATTTTACCCCAAAAAACTGGGAAAACTTATTGACTCGAGTATAAGACTAGGGTGGGAAATGCAGCAGCTACTGGTAAATTTCTTAATAAAATTAATTCTTAATTAATTTAATATAATTTTACAGTGTGGGTATATAATAATGAATGCAGTGTGCGCACGCATGAGTGCAGTGTGCGCGCGCGTGCGTGCGTGTGAAAACGCGTGTGTGAACGCGCGTGTGTTGCAGAGCCTTGGTGGGGGGTGGGCAATTTTATTTTTTTAATTATTTTTTTAATATTTATTGTTATTTAATTATTATATTAATATTTTATTTATATTTTATTTTTTTTTGTCCCCCCTCCCTACTTGATACATGGCAGGGAGGGGGGCTCTCCCTTCCCTGGTGGTCCAGTGGCATTGGTAGTTCGGGAGGGGTGCGGGGGGCTGGCTGAGAGTGTACTTACCTCTCCTGCAGCTCCTTTCTCCTCCGCGCCGGTCCGTGCAGCTCTTCTGTCAGCTCCCAGTGTAAGTCTCGCGAGAGCCGCACTATGACTTACACTGGGAGCTGAAAGGACCGGCGCAGAGGAGAAGGGAGCTGACAGGAGCTGCAGGAGAGGTAAGTAAACGCTCTGCAGCCCCCTGTCTGTATTATGGCAATGTAAATTGACATAATACAGACAGTGACTCGAGTATAAGCCGAGTTGGGGTTTTTCAGCACAAAAAATGTGCTGAAAAACTCTGCTTATACTCTAGTATATACGGTAGATTGGGGGAGAGGGCTTAATTTATATAAAAGGAGAACACTATAGGCATTCGGAATACAGGTTTGTATTCCTAACACTAAAGTGTGCCTAGTTTACACAACTTTATTATAAATGTTCTAAGACTCTGTAAGCCTGTTGCATAGACCTCCATAAAACAGATCAAACAAATGCTTCCATTAACCCTAAATTCTGGAAACTTCAGAGACCAGCAATATGTATGTATGTATAATGTGGTGATACTGGATCACATTTCCATATGACTTCCATTGTTTTTCAGTAGCACACACACACAAAACAAAATGATCAGAACTGTGAGTTTGCAAATAGAGGCAACTAAAAACAAGACAGGTAGAATATTTTTTTTTTATTTTTTTAATTGTACTATAAGAAATATATACAAGCAAAAAAAAAAAAATGCAGATGATCAAATTTCCTTGGATTAATTATGCACTACATATAAAATTATAAAGCTTCAATAAGCCTGCTTATCCTTTTGTAAAAAAAAAAAAAAAAAAAAAAAATTAATTTGAAAACAAAAATCTGGATCACAAAAGTTGGGGTCTTATTCAGTCTGAGGGAAAAATAAACAATACTTATGAGAACAGCTTTTGCTCCAGAAAGGTTATAACAGAACTCTCACTATCTTCTAGTCCAGTGCATGAAAACGGGGTTATGATCCATGTACCTTAAGGTCTAGTCACTAAAGGTTGCATTGGTTTTGAGGAGGGTCTCAGTGATAAAAATTCTTAGAAACTGTTCCAAGAAAAAACAAAAACAACAAAAACAAAAAACAGTTGCTTACAATGAAATATAAAGCATTGTGACTGTATGCTCAAAAAAAAAAAAAAAATTCATAAAGATAACATTTACGAAAAGCTCATAAAGACTGGGTTGGAATTTCACTGACAATCTAACCGAGTCATGAGATGTAGTAGGGGCTACTTTGTCTTATGTAATTTTTCCTCCGCTTGACAAAAAGGCAGCGCTACCTTTATTCAAGTCCTTACTAGTTACGGCGGAGGGGAAAAGGGCTCTTTCTATGGAGGATCTCGCCGTCTCAGAGTTTCCTCCATAGCCATCAGTGTTGTATTTTAGTGCATGCACGAGCATACAGCACTGATGTTGACTCTTGGCAGATGAAGCACTAAGAGCTGAAGAGGTCCTTGTGGAAGAAGATGGGGCGCTTGCGAGAGATTGGTTTAGTCAAGTTTAAAAAACAAACCAAAAAAAAACCAAAACACCACCTTCCCCTGAACCTCAGGTCCATTACAATGCAAAAAGGACCACAATCACCAGCTACAATCTTTGCAAAATATGCAAAGACCCCAGAAGGTAACAGCCACTTTAACAACCAAGTAAATAAGGAGGAAAGATCAACAGCTTGAATACTAAAGGGGGTAAATTACAAGCCCAATGATAAGCATAATGTCTAAAAAGGACTCATCTGAGCAAAGAGAACAGCAGGGTGTTTGATCTACCTGATACAGTAGCTACAACCCTTGGGTTATTCAACTTACTATAAATTTCTCTATGCATTTTTTTTCAAAAAAAGGACCATCTGCAAGAATATAGTTTAAGAACGGCTTTAATATTAAACAAATTCTGTTAGACAGTGGCTCTGGTGAAATTAGTGCAGTTTCTGATGTGTTTACTACAGGGAAAATAGAAAAGCAACTTGTCTTAAGGGCCTGTGCACTAGATCCAAAAACACCTCTCATAGCAAATCTGAAGGGTTCATTAAACGACAAAAGAAGGAACAGACAATATGTGAAATTTCAGCAGCCGTGGAATATAGTTGCCATAATGGCCAATAACTTTTAGGTGCCTGAACATTATGTGTGTTGTAGTGTAGAGCAGCTGTGGCAATAGTTGACACCTACACAGAAAAGCTTAAATATTTGAATGTCAGGGTAAGCTTTTGATTTATATAATACACCGGTAAGGGGTTCAAAATGAAGTTGTAGTCTAGACAACCCTATACCCACTGTAACTTATGTACTAGGTTTTGCAGCAAACTTACTAAAATCATGGAAACGCCATAGCTACTTCCTTATTGCAAGTACAAGATGTGCATAAGGAAATCATAACACTACAAATTAAACTCATCCACACATACTTTGACAAGCTGCTGTATTATTGTGCGTATCGTAAGCCTGCTGTTATTTAACAGGCGTGCCGTTTGTACAAAGAAACTGGCACAGCAAAGTGATGTTGCGATGAGAAGATAGCGGCAGATTGGTTCAGCTAACCACTGGCTGCAGACTGCTCCTTGTCCTGCTTCAATCTGTAATCTGCAAGGGCAGCTCGGATAGCATCTTCAGCAAGCACTGGAAAAAGAGAGCATGGTTTAAATATATTGCAACCATGATAAATGTCATTTTTTAATTATAAACAGGAACATAAAATGATTACATGGAATTTTATGGTTAAAGAAATGTCAAAACAAAGGTTATATTATTTATATTTATCAAGGCTAAACCAAGAATTAAATATCAGCATAGGCAAAGAAGAGCGGAATTCCATCAAGTACTTTTATAGCAGATGGGATCTATAATCAACATAATATGCAAGTGATTATGCCTTCATTAAAATAAAAACACTAAAACCACCTGTGCTCTTCATATAGCTTGGTCCTGCAACTCTCCCCCCCCACCCCTTATTTTATTAAATAGCTATAGCAATTTGCATATGCAGTTGTTCAAATAAGCCTGGTCCTCCCTTTATTCATATTAAACCTGGTTTGCATACATTGCAAAGCTTGATGATTTAGAATGCAGATACTTTGTAAGCAAGTATCTTCCTATTTTCAATTTGTTTGCTGCAGATTTAAGTATGAATAAAATATTTACAAATTTGAAAATCCCAAAGAAGTTTAAATGTGTAATTATTTTTTGGAGGTTATAGGCCAGATAGCACGCAGAACAGATTAGCGTTTTAAAGCTAAACCTTTGCAAATTTTAACATGATGAAAATATAATAGTCACAGAATCCAAAACTGCTGCACAAATATATATATATATATATATATATATATATATATGTGTAGAAAGTAGACACCCAGGAATACAGTTGTCATCAAAATTATTCAATCCTTATTGAAAACATAGGTTTATTGTCAAAATTAGACTTCCAGCTGTTTGCAATAAACAAAAGCTATTGAAATAGCTCATCACAATGAAGGATTCACGTGGTTTCCCCAAATTCAACTGAAAATGCAACTTATAAAGACTTCTCCAGTCTCAATTATTGAACCCCTTCATGGCATCTTTAGTTCTTAGAGCACCTGTTTTCGGTTATGACTGGCTGCAAATGAGATGCATAGCCAGACACCAGCTTCTGGCAGCATTCCTGAAAAACCTTAGCCCATTGTCATGAGCAATGGCCTCCTGTTCAGCAATATTCTTAGGTTTGCGTGCTGCGACCACCTTCTTCAAATCCCACCAGAGATTTTCTATGGGGTTAGTCAGGTGACTGATGGCTACTGTAGAATTTTTCAGGACATGCAACCAAGCCTTGGTGGATGTTAGGGATTATAGTCTTGTTGAAAGGTCCAATGAGGTTTTCTTCTAAGATTTCCTAATACGTCAATGAATCCATCTTGCCTTCCACAAGCTGCAGGTTTCCAGTGCCATAGGATGCAAAGCAGCCCTAGAGCATCACTGAGCCCCCGCCATGTTTAACTGTAGGCAGACTGTTCTTTTCAGTGTATGCTTCATTTTTCTTCCTCCAGACATACTGCTGAAACATTGGGCTGAAAAGTTCTAGTTTGTTTCATTGCTTCACAGAACAGAATCCCAAAACTTGTGTGGCTTATTTATACAATTTTGATCATAATGGAGCTGACCTTTTCTTGTGCTTTTGGGACAGTAGCCGTGTACGTCTTGGGGTTCTGGCATGGAAACCTTTTGCCTTTAGTGCAAGGTTTATTGTACTCACTGAAACCTCAGGGCCTGCTGCCAACAAGTCTTGCTGCAGGTCTCTTGCAGTCACTAGAGGGTTTTTCAGAACCTGCCTTCTCAGAAATTTGGTTGCTGCCATTGATGGCTTAATTTTTCAGCCCCATCCAGGTAGTGTAACTATTGTTTCTTCAACTTTTAACTTTCTAACTATGCTTCCAACGGTGTCTCTAGGAACATTCAGTGCCTTCACTCTCTTTGTATCCTGTTACTTGTTTGTGAAGGTGATGATCTCTTTTTAACTTTGACACTCAAACCACTAGCCAGTTCAGGTATTTCGAATGTTCCAGCTCAAGCAACTAATGAAGCCCTTGATTAGTTGTGTGAAGTGTGCTTGAGACAACAGGTGTTTTTCATATTTAAATCGGAATTTACACAATTGAATAGGACATTGAAAAATCACCTATAAAGTGTATAATGTTTTTCCCCCAGGATATGCTCAGTTGACTTTTAAATTTCAATAAAAAAAAAAAAAAAACAGTTAGTGTTACTGATACAAAACTGCACAATTCACTGCCATTTAGGAGTTAAATCACTTTGTTTATGCAGTCATAGTCACGCCCCCCTGCATGTGACTTGCACAACCTTCCTGAACAATTCCTGTAAAGAGTCACCTAATGTCTACACTTTATTGCAAATTATGTTTAATTTAAAATGTCTTATCTCCTGCTCAGTTAATAGCTTGCCATACCCTGCAGGAGCCTCCTGTGTGTGATTAAAGTTCAATTTACAGAACTGGAGATAAAAATATTTTTAGAGTAAGTTACATCTGATTGAAAATGAACCCATTTAGTTTTCATGTAGGCTGTCAGTCACAGCCACTTGAGGTGTGGCTAGGGCTGCATAAACAGAAACAAAACGGGATAAACTCCTAAATGGCAGTGAAACTTAAGAGGCATGATCTTTATACCAAAACTGCTTCATTAAGCCAACGTTGTTTTGGTGACTATAGTGTTCCTTTAAGGTTGTGTTATGTATGTAAATAAGGAATCAAAAGAAAGCCATATCTCCTTTAAAAATTTTATAAATAATATGTACGGTTGAACTTTTAAAAATAAATTTTTCTATTGTGGTAGAATGTAGACATGGCAAAAGTGTCAAAAAGGCCTTTTCACAAAACGGTCACATCTCAAAAAAGGCTTAGTCTTTACTGGGTTTGCATTAGGCACTGTAATATCATTATTTCGAACACAGTTGGGCTCATTATGTGAATGTACACTTATGAGCAGTCTTTACTCAAATGATTAATTCAACAATGAAAATTTATTATTTTTTTACTGCTATCCTATGGTTACACAGTAGCTACAGGTGCTTGCAAGGGCATTGTTGAGCAGAACAAAAAAACAGAAACAAGGGCATCAAAGCATGGGAAATTGCATGGCCCCAACCACACTTATTAACTTCAGACCCTCCATGGATCAGTGCCAAAATTAGACCCAGAGCTTTTCAGGTCAGGTGTCCAACCCATGAAATTACCTTCAGCAACACCTCAGGGGGCTTAATTTAAAATCTAAATAAATGTAAAAGAAAAAAAATCATATGACTAACGAGCAAATGCAACAGCTAATCTGTAGTAATACTTACTGGAGCAGTGCAATTTCACTGGTGGAAGGCACAGTTCTTTGGCAATGTCTGTGTTCTTGATTGTCATTGCCTCATCAACCTGTAGAGCACAGAAGATTTTGAACATTTTCCATATGAAATCTTACAGTCTCAAAACAATGCACTACATAGACACATATAAATAGAGAACTATACTCTTATACACTGGTCAGCAGGGACAATCTGCTTTTTATTGCATAGTTCAGAACCAAAATGTCAGAATGCAGTAGCATGATCTATACACTAAAACTGCTTCATGGAGTTCAAGTTGTTATGGTGCCTAGAGTGTTCCTTTAAGTAAACATGGTTTTAATAACATAGCAACTAGACAACCTTACTAAGCATTCACCTGAACAAAAAAATAAAATAAAAATAAAAACCCTTGCCTGGGTCACTCTGTGTCAATGACAGAGCAATGTCTGATGGGCCAGGAAGATACTGTGCTCTCAAACTGAAAAGGTCTGACAAAGCTGTTAGAAATACATAGCTGCTATCAGCTTATTCAGCAGTTCCACTCATTAAGTTGCATGAATCAAACAGTTGCTTTAAGTTGAACTACATGTCCCATAATCCCCCTGTGGACACAGGTATATAGTATAAGTCTAGATAAGAGACTATTGACTCGTGGACTCTTTTCTTGGCTCTGTGTTCCTGCTGCTGCTACTGTTTGCCTAGGTGTTTTCAGCATCTAAAGATACTTTAAAAGGAAAATATCTTTTATTTTGCTTTGTTAATATTGATACCATACATTGATATGTGGATCACCTCCTTCATAGAGCTTCCCTTAGACGTATGGAGGTGGCATTTCACTTTATATATAATAAGCTACAGAAAACAGTGTTTACCTAAGCATTATTGCATGCTGCAACCTTCATTATGGCAATTGGCAAAAATCAGATAGCCCAGTCAACTGCAGAATATATAAACCTAAAATGAAGTTACCGTTTTTCCTTTCACCCATTCAGTAACTAATGAGCTGGATGCAATAGCAGAGCCACATCCAAAGGTCTTGAATCTTGCTTCCACAATCTTCCCGCTCCCATCAACTTCTATCTGCAAGACAGAACAGTACAAGACTCACTGTTAAAGACGTTATCAGCTTAAGAGACCGTGGACAATTAGCATACCACTGGAATTTAAACACCTGGAAATACAATTTGTGAACATCGAAAAATGTACAAAACAAACCTTGGTCCTTATAAAGAAAATAAAAATCTACAATAGGGTAAATGTTTTTGCTACTCTTCAAGTCCATATTGCAGGAATTAATCAAGGCTGAAAAAGCAAGAGTCAACATGTTATGAAAGAAAAGTATACATGACCTACTTACTTGGAGTTTCATAACATCTCCACATGCAGGAGCACCAACCAAACCAGTTCCTACATTCTTAGAGTTCTTGTCAAGGGATCCAACATTTCTTGGATTTTCATAGTGATCCACTACCTGCAAGACATTTATGCAATGATTAGCAGAAGCAACTGTCCAGCACTGACCTTGAGAAATTGTCCTCTAACACAGACTAACAAATGTATCACTTAGGGAGAGAATAAAACCAAACCGGCTAAGCACACACCTAATGAGAGCAGTAATGCAGAGTTGGGCAGCATTTGACCTATTTATGAGGTAGGAGATATGCACCTACAAGTAAAAAAAAAAAATATATATATATATATATGACATACATTGTTGTTGATCAGCCACAACTTTAACCCCTTAAGGACCAAACTTCTGGAATAAAAGGGAATCATGACATGTCACACATGTCATGTGTCCTTAAGGGGTTAAAACCACCTGCCTAATCTCATTTAGACCCCCTTGTGCTGCCAAACCAGCTCGGATGCGTCAAGGAATTGACTCCACAAGACCACTGAATATATTCTGTAGTATCTGGCCCAAAGATATTAGCAGCAAATCCAAGTAGCGAGTCCGATTGGATATGGAACTGGAGAATTTGAAGGCCAAGGCAACATCTTTAATTCTTTTTCTTGAGCAATTTTCGCAGTGTGCATATTGCCTCTGAAAGAGGCCACTGCCATAAGGGGGTCTATTATGTGGTCTACAATAATCTCTAGATAGCTGCTATGTATCAAAGTAACATCCACATGAATGCCAGAACCCAAGATTCACCAGCAGAACAATGCCCAGAGCATAACACTGCCTTCACTGGCCTGCCTTCTTCACATAAAGAATTCTGCTGCCATCTCTTCCCCAGGTAACTTGAGCACACGCACCTAGCCATCTACCTGATCTAAAAGAAAACATGATTCATAAGACCAGGCAACCTTCTACCATTGCTCCATGGTCCAATTCTGATGCTCACATCCTCATTAAAAGCGCTTTCGTGGTGGGCAGGGGTCATCATGGGCACTCTGACTGATCTGTGGCTACACAGCAGCATATGCAGAAAACTTAAATACATTGCCTGCCCTGACACCTTTCTATCATGAACAGCATTACATTTTTCAGCAATTTGTGCTACAGTAGCTCTTCTGTGTGATAGGACCAGACGGGCTAGCCTTCACACTCCACATGCATCAATGAACCTGGGCGCCCGTGAACCCGACGCCAGTTCACTTGTTGTCCTTCCTTGCAACACTTTTTGTCAAAGTTACCCAGATCCTTGCGCTTGCCCATTTTTTCTGAATGGTCACTTGCTGAATAATATAGATCACCTCTTGTAATGATATAAGCAATGTTATTCACTACACCGGTTTTAATATTGTTGCTGAATATATATATATATATATATATATATATATATATATATATATATACACATATATACATATATACACACATACATACACACACACATACCACAATCTATCCGCTACACCAAACACAATGAGGCCATGTAACATTAATATAGGTTTATAAACATGGTCTTCACAGAAATTGTTGAACGCTGAATATACAGTTTAAAATATACAATGCTTGCAATGCCTAACCAAGATAAATATATGCTCTGTTCATGCATTTATATATAAAAATGTGCACTGTTAGAATGCCACAAATGTAACACCAATACGAAATGTCCTTGCTTACAAACACTGTTGTGGCAGAGTAAGCGATATTGCCTATCCATGCACTCAAAAATAAAGAATTAAAAAAAAAAAAAAAAAATAATAAATATAAATATATATACACACACACACACAATGCTCCATGAAAGCTGAGAACTTGCATATCGAGCAGTTCTGATGGGAAAGTATTGAAATATACCAAACAGTAGAAGTCCCATTGACTCTCATGATACCCCTGTTTTAGATAGACGGTTTAGGAATAGCACCAGCCATCTGCCTGAGCCACCATGGGGTAGCCACTGCGCAGTTAGCCCTCACCTCAGTTCTCCTAGTCCTCAAACAGCCAAAAGGCAGAGCCTATGTTGTTTTGAACTACCACTCCCATGATTCCCCACCAGCAACAAGGCCGACAAAGCATCATGGGAGTTGTATTACTTCTAAAACCCAGTTGGCTCTGCCTTTGGCCAGCCTGACCCGTGTAGTTTGACTTTGCTCAGCCCGAGTCCAGCACTCACACACAGCCCCGCTCCCACCATACTGCACACTCAGACTCTCTCAGTGCCCGTTACCTTCTTGTGATACCCCGCGCAGGGCACGCTGAGCTCCGGTACCCTGCACTTGGTCCAGGCAGAGCAGAACAGGCGGCCGACACTAGCCATCAATGCGACTTCGTTTACTACGCAGCAGCGGTGAAATGACGTTCCTGGACGTGCTCCGGTCACGTGGTTATACTGTTTGCATAAACACCAGCAGATGGCGCTGCGGAGACTGACAGCTGCCTCTGGCCTTCAAGAAAGTGAAAGTCATAGCTTACATAATGCACTGACTAGTTAAAGGGAATCTCCAGTGCCAGGAAAACATACGGTACTCGTTTTCCTGGCACTATAGTGCCCTGAGGGTGCCCCCACCCTCAGGGTCCCACTCCCGCCGGGCTCTAGTGGGTGGAAGGGGTTAAACTTACCTCTTTCTCCAGCGCCAGGCGGGGGACTCTCCTCCTCCTCGGCTGAATGCGCATGCGCCACGCGCGCATTCAGCCTGTCCATAGGAAAGCATTCTCAATGCTTTCCTATGGATGCTGGCGTCTTCTCACTGTGAAAATCACAGTGAGAAGCGCAGAAGCGCCTCTAGCGGCTGTCAATGAGACAGCCACTAGAGGCTGGATTAACCCAATGTAAATATAGCAATTTCTCCGAAACTGCTATGTTTATAGAAAAAAAGGGTTAAACCTAGCTGGACCTGGCACCCAGACCACTTCATTAAGCTGAAGTGGTCTGGGTGCCTATAGTGGTCCTTTAATCCCATGTATTCCTTCAGGGTGCAGGGGGTGTCATAGGAAAACAAAGGCTGGCGTTATAAAACATTACCAACACTTCTCTGTAATATATCTTTTATCGTACCTGATTTTTTTTTATCTTTAATATTTTTTTTCATAAGTCCACAATACCTTCCAACCCTCACACTGTCATGATTTTAGACTATGGGGTCCTGAGTTTGGCCCAAGTCCCCAGAAAGCATAGCCAAGAGTGGCAGTAGATCTGTGCACCCCGTGGACTGCAACCAGAGAGTTTAGCACATTGGCAATTTTACTGGCCTCTACCCACCCAGGTTCCTTCTAACTATATAGCATGCACCTCAAGCTGTTTGGAACCACACCAATCACCTCCCTATTACCTTCACATGTTATCAGCTGCTGCAGTTATACCATTAACTCTCTCTGCCATAACATACAAATTCCTCTGCTACCTTTACCTTCAACCTTTAGATTGTAAGCTCATGGGCAGGGCCCTCTACCTGTTGTATCGGTCTGTTCTTATTGTGTTCAGCACTGCGGAATTTGTTGGCGCTTTATAAATACCAGTAATAATAATAATAATAATTGGCCACTTGAGGCACTATCACTCTCCCCCCCTCCCCCTGAAAAAAAATAGTATTTCATAACGATAGAGTCTTTATGAAGAGAGATACTGAGACAAAGTAGGGAAGTGCTGTCTAGAAGTGCCACGTGTCTCATCACCCCCAGCCCCTCAATGTGTCTCTCCAATCCCCCATGTGTCTCTCCCAGCTCCCAGTTCCTTGATGTGTCTCTCCCACCTCCCAGCCCTCCCATGTGTCTTTCCCACCCCACAACCCCTCCATGCTTCTCACCCACCCCCAGCCCCTCCACGTGTCTCTCCCACCCACGTGTGTGACAGACACACATACTGACAGTCACATACTGACAGACACACACATACACACGCTGACAGTCACACACACAAACTGATACCCACACACACACTGACAGACACCCACCCACGTGTGTGACAGACACACACACTGACAGTCACTTACTGACAGACACACACATACACACGCTGACAGTCACACACACAAACTGATAGACACACACACGCTGACAGTCCCGCGTGTGTGACAGACACACACTTACAGTCACATATTGACACACACACACACACTGACAGACACACACACATGCTGACAGATACACTGACAGACACTTACACACACATTCTTGCACAATCTCACAAATTAATTTAACTTTTTTGAGGCCCATCCAGCCTCCCTACCTTTTTTTTTTTTTTAAATTTCAAAGTTTTTTATTTTTCTTTTTGTTTCAGAAAAGTACAGGTTACAGTAGTTATATGCATTGACTTTGAGAAAAAGAATTTACAATAAAATGCAATAAATGTTGTAATTTACATCGTGAGTTGGTGAACGGTTATCATCAACAACAGAATGCAGGTACTTGATAACATTAACAAAGGAATAATAAGATTTCAAAATCGAAATACAAGTCAAATATAAATTCAGGTAAAAATAGAAATACAAATATCAGTGGTGAACCTAAAGACGTTTAGCAGTTGGTGTGTGATTATATACATTTTTAAATGATGGTCTGGGTCCTCTCCATGGGGATGTGCAGTGACAGTTCCTCTCTCCTCCTGCGCGCTGTTTAGTATCCCGGATTTACGTCATATTATGTCTCCCAGCATCATAGAGGACACGCGAGGGAGGAGAGAGGAACTGTCAGATCAGTGCTCCCTCACCACCAAATACCTCCTGCCACCTGTCCTCCCCTCGGTATATATCGGCAGAGAAGGCACCTGCCATCCAGGTGAGCAGGTGCCTACTCTGCCTCACTGTACAAGCGGCAATTTAGGGGTGCCCTAGGTGGGACCCTGTGACAGTGCTCCTCTAGGCAGCCCACGGTTGCAGGGGCCCGGTCGCAGCTGCGACAGTGGTAATTCCGACACTGCCTTCACACATCAATAGTTATCACTGTGTGTGACATGCTCTAACCCCTTAAGGACACATGACGGAAATATTCCGTCACGATTCACTTTTTTTTCTGAAGTTGTGTCCTTAAGGGGCTAATCAGCATCTCCTCATAGAGGAGAACCTCTAAACAGGCCCGTCGCTACCCGACAGGCAAGCCAAGCAACTGCTTGGGGCCCCGAGCTGGCCCGGGGCCCCAAGCAGAGCCGGCAGGGCCGCCATCAGGGCATGCGGTCCTGGGGGGCCCGGACTGCTCAGGTCGTCCGGGCCCCACATTCAGTGGGTACATACCGGGTCGCAGGGGGCCCGGTATGTACCCACTGGCACTGGGCCAGCCTCTTCTCCTGGGGGGCCCAGCAGCCGGTCACCTCAGGGCCCCCCAGAGGCTGGCCCTGCTGACACCTGGCGGCGCGCGAGGGAGCACTCTCCTCTGAGTGCTTCCTCTTCAGCTCCCTCGCGCACCGTACTGATGCCGGAGCCGGAAGATGACGTCATCTTCCGGCTCCGGCATCAGTACGCGGCGCGCGAGGGAGCTGAAGAGGAAGCACTCAGAGGAGAGTGCTCCCTCGCGCGCCCGCCGGGTGTCAGGGACAGGGACAGGGAGGACATTTAAGTGAGTGGGGGTGGGGGAGAGGGACGGAGAA
The DNA here is from genome assembly GCF_036172605.1 of Pelobates fuscus. Classification (NCBI taxonomy): domain Eukaryota; kingdom Metazoa; phylum Chordata; class Amphibia; order Anura; family Pelobatidae; genus Pelobates; species Pelobates fuscus. Next base: position 172,107,225 of record NC_086321.1, read on the forward strand.
AATTTGTGTGGGTGGGGGGGCGAGGGAGAAAATTTGAGTGGGTGGGGGGAGGGAGAAAATTAGGGGGGAGGGAGAAAATTTGAGGGGGGAGGGGGGAGGGAGAAAATTTGAGTGGGTGGGGGGTGAGGGAGAAAATTTGAGTGGGTGGGGGGGCGAGGGAGGAAATTTGAGTGGGTGGGGGGGCGAGGGAGGAAATTTGAGTGGGTGGGGGGGCGAGGGAGAAAATTTGAGTGGGTGGGGGGGCGAGGGAGAAAATTTGAGTGGGTGGGGGGGCGAGGGAGAAAATTTGAGTGGGTGGGGGGCGAGGGAGAAAATTTGAGTGGGTGGGGGGGGCGAGGGAGAAAATTTGAGTGGTGGGGGGGCGAGGGAGAAAATTTGAGTGGTGGGGGAGAGGGAGGGAGGAAATTTGAAGGAGTGGGGGGGAGAGGGAGGTAGGAAATTTGAGGGAGTGGGGGGAGAGGGAGGGAGGAAATTTGAGTGGGTGGGGGGGAGAGGGCGGGAGGAAATTTGAGGGAGTGGGGGGGAGAGGGAGGGAGGAAATTTGAGGGAGTGGGGGGAGAGGAAGGGAGGAAATTTGAAGGGGGGAGAGGAAGGAAATTTGAGGGAGGGGAGGGAGAGGTAGGAATTTGAGGGGGGAGAGGAAGGGAGGACATTTGAGGGAGGGGGGAGAGGGAGGGGGGAGAGGAAGGAAGGAAATTTGAAGGAGGGGGAGAGGAAGGAAATTTGAGGGAGGGGGAGAGGAAGGAAATTTGAGGGAGGGGGAGAGGAAGGAAATTTGAGGGAGGGGGAGAGGAAGGAAACTTGAGGGAGGGGGAGAGGAAGGAAACTTGAGGGGGGAGGGAGGAAGGAAATTGGAGGGGGGAAAGGAAGGAAATTGGAGGGGAGAGGAAGGAAATTGGAGGGGAGAGGAAGGAAATTGGAGGGGAGAGGAAGGAAATTGGAGGGGGGGAGAAGGAAGGAAATGAGAGGGAGGGGGAGAAGAAGGAAATTGGGGGGGGGAGAAGGCAATGAGAGGGAGGGGGAGAAGAAGGAAATTGGAGAGGGGGGGAGAAGAAGGAAATTGACGGGGGTAGGGGGAGAGATTGACATCCATCACACACACACACACAATGCACCCCTTGCACACAGAAAAACACAAGCAATGCATCCCTTACACACAGCAACACACAATGCACCCCTTTCACACACTCAGTGCATCCCTTACAGCAGTGTTTCCCAACCCAGTCCTCAAGGCACACCTACCAGTCCAGGATTTAGGGGTGACCCAGTTTTCTTTTTTTTCTAAAAGACAAAACTGGGTAATCCTTAAATCCTGGACTGGTAGGTGTGCCTTGAGGACTGGGTTGGGAAACACTGCCTTACAGACACACACACTGCATCCCATACATACACAAACTCACCTTGCAGCCCTTACACATACAAACACAGATTCACACAATGCATTCCTTACACACATTCATTTTTTTTTTAGAAAATGCAGCATTTACAACACCGAGACTACAGGGATAGTATTTTGTAAACACCTACATAAAACTGTAGTGGTTCTGGTACAAAGAGTAAGGTTGATGGCAGGAGCCGCATTCACTCCCAACGGCCACGGGTGCTCCGGAGCAGGACCAGCAATCCCACCACGACAAGGCAAACAAGAAAAACTCTGAGGAAGACTGAGCAGTCCCCTCTGAGGAACCATCCCCGGACGTTGCTGTGCATTTTGTTGCAATAAATCTGCCTGCGGCTTCACATTTGGAGTGCCTGTGAGTTTTTCTTGTTTGCCTGGTACAAAGAGTATCATGTTGAAGCTCACACTGCTAAGGTTTTTTTTTTTTTTTTACTAGCACTACCAGCCATTGGCAATTACTTCATAGTTAAATAAATGTATTTGCTAAATAGCTATCGAATTTATTTACTGGGTTTGCCTGTCTCTGGCAAGATCTGGTTTACATTGGTGTTTTGTAAAAATGTGAATCCTACATAGGATATGCATAGGAAAATGATGGATTTTGAACCAAACACTTATCGCATGATTTCCAACATTGGCATGTATGGAATTGAGACACGTGAATAGCTGGGCTTTCAGGGGTCATCACTGGTGACTACCATAATGGGCAGTCCTGCCTGAAAAGTGGGCAGGTCCACCCAATGCAGAGCGTGAGGACGTCCGGTGTCAGATACTGGACCAAAGGTCCGTTTCAAACCAGGAAGCCACTAGAGGCTGACTATGCAGTTTCTCTTGAACTGCAATCTTTTACATTGCAGCACTTTGGACAATAGGGGCGTTTTACCCAGACCACTTCAATGAGCTGAAGTGGTCTGGGTGCCTGCAGTGTCCCTTTAATATTCAAGTCAGCGATATTTCCAATTGGTCTAAATCAGCCTTAACTTTGCAATTTCTGGACGACTCTACAACTCAGAGTTTAGTACATAACCATGCAGGTGAGGGAGTTTGCCTTAGCTGCTGGTAATACTGGCCTTATCAACCTGCCCTAACCAAAAATGGCGGAATAGGGTTTCTTGCGCCCTCCTCTCAACAAACTACGCATGCGCACTCGCAATGAGTGTTCAAGGACCCAGAGGTCCTCCGTTACCCTGGAGACAGCGTGCCTGGGATATGCCTGCCAGAACATGAGCAGCACTGTGCGCTAATTCCTTTTAGTGGAGAAATCCTATGAGCGAACTGAGCGCTTTATACTGCGAGCCGCGGGAATGCAAGTTCCCCTGGGATGGTCATTGTAGAGTAGGCGGTGTACACAGAGTCCGGCATTGCCGCAGACCGCCCTCCCGCCCAACAACGTTGTGAATTCGTATTGAGCATGAACACGATGGCGGCTGCTGAGCACGGGCAGGTGGAGAGGGAGACCAGGGCTCCTGGGGACGAAGAGGAAGAGGAAATGGAGTCTGAGGGAGAAGGGCCCGGGGATGGTTCCTCAGAGGGGACTGCTCAGTCTTCCTCAGACGAAGAAGATGACAAGGAGAACGAGGCGGAGATCCAGCGGCTGGAAGAGCAGGTAGGAATGGCCAGGTAACCGGGGCAGGGGGGTTATGGCCAGGTACCCGGGGCAGGGGGGTTATGGCCAGGTACCCGGGGCAGGGGGGTTATGGCCAGGTACCCGGGGCAGGGGGGTTATAGCCAGGTACCCGGGGCAGGGGGGGTTATAGCCAGGTACCCGGGGCAGGGGGGTAATGGCCAGGTACCCGGGCAGGGGGGTAATGGCCAGGTACCCGGGCAGGGGGGTAATGGCCAGGTACCCGGGGCAGGGGGGGTAATGGCCAGGTACCCGGGGCAGGGGGGTTATGGCCAGGTACCCGGGGCAGGGGGGTTATGGCCAGGTACCCGGGGCAGGGGGGTTATGGCCAGGTACCCGGGGCAGGGGGGGTTATAGCCAGGTACCCGGGGCAGGGGGGGTTATAGCCAGGTACCCGGGGCAGGGGGGTAATGGCCAGGTACCCGGGCAGGGGGGTAATGGCCAGGTACCCGGGGCAGGGGGGGTAATGGCCAGGTACCCGGGGCAGGGGGGTAATGGCCAGGTACCCGGGGCAGGGGGGTAATGGCCAGGTACCCGGGGCAGGGGGGTAATGGCCAGGTACCGGGGCAGGGGGGTAATGGCGAGGTACCCGGGGCAGGGGGGTAATGGCCAGGTACCCGGGGCAGGGGGGTAATGGCCAGGTACCCGGGGCAGGGGGGTTATGGCCAGGTACCCGGGGCAGGGGGGTTATGGCCAGGTACCCGGGGCAGGGGGGTTATGGCCAGGTACCCGGGGCAGGGGGGTTATGGCCAGGTACCCGGGGCAGGGGGGTTATGGCCAGGTACCCGGGGCAGGGGGGTTATGGCCAGGTACCCGGGGCAGGGGGGTTATGGCCAGGTACCCGGGGCAGGGGGGTTATGGCCAGGTACCCGGGGCAGGGGGGTTATGGCCAGGTACCCGGGGCAGGGGGGTTATGGCCAGGTACCCGGGGCAGGGGGGTTATGGCCAGGTACCCGGGGCAGGGGGGTAATGGCCAGGTACCCGGGGCAGGGGGGTAATGGCCAGGTACCCGGGGCAGGGGGGTAATGGCCAGGTACCCGGGGCAGGGGGGTAATAGCCAGGTACCCGGGGCAGGGGGGTAATAGCCAGGTACCCGGGGCAGGGGGGTAATAGCCAGGTACCCGGGGCAGGGGGGTAATAGCCAGGAACCCGGGGCAGGGGGGTAATAGCCAGGTACCCGGGGCAGGGGGGTAATAGCCAGGTACCCGGGGCAGGGGGGTAATAGCCAGGTACCCGGGGCAGGGGGGTAATAGCCAGGTACCCGGGGCAGGGGGGTAATAGCCAGGTACCCGGGGCAGGGGGGGTAATGGCCAGGTACCCGTGGCAGGGGGGGTAATGGCCAGGTACCCGTGGCAGGGGGGGTAATGGCCAGGTACCCGGGGCAGGGGGGGTAATGGCCAGGTACCCGTGGCAGGGGGGGTAATGGCCAGGTACCCGTGGCAGGGGGGGTAATGGCCAGGTACCCGTGGCAGGGGGGGTAATGGCCAGGTACCCGGGGCAGGGGGGGTAATGGCCAGGTACCCGGGGCAGGGGGGGTAATGGCCAGGTACCCGTGGCAGGGGGGGTAATGGCCAGGTACCCGTGGCAGGGGGGGTAATGGCCAGGTACCCGTGGCAGGGGGGGTAATGGCCAGGTACCCGTGGCAGGGGGGGTAATGGCCAGGTACCCGTGGCAGGGGGGGTAATGGCCAGGTACCCGTGGCAGGGGGGGTAATGGCCAGGTACCCGTGGCAGGGGGGGTAATGGCCAGGTACCCGTGGCAGGGGGGGTAATGGCCAGGTACCCGTGGCAGGGGGGGTAATGGCCAGGTACCCGTGGCATCGGGGGTAATGGCCAGGTACCCGTGGCATCGGGGGTAATGGCCAGGTACCCGGGGCAGGGGGGGTAATGGCCAGGTACCCGGGGCAGGGGGGGGTAATGGCCAGGTACCCGGGGCAGGGGGGGGTAATGGCCAGGTACCCGGGGCAGGGGGGGGGTAATGGCCAGGTACCCGGGGCAGGGGGGGGGTAATGGCCAGGTACCCGGGGCAGGGGGGGGGTAATGGCCAGGTACCCGGGGCAGGGGGGGGGTAATGGCCAGGTACCCGGGGCAGGGGGGGGGTAATGGCCAGGTACCCGGGGCAGGGGGGGGGGGTAATGGCCAGGTACCCGGGGCAGGGGGGGGGGGTAATGGCCAGGTACCCGGGGCAGGGGGGGGGGGTAATGGCCAGGTACCCGGGGCAGGGGGGGGGTAATGGCCAGGTACCCGGGGCAGGGGGGGGGGTAATGGCCAGGTACCCGGGGCAGGGAGGGGGTAATGGCCAGGTACCCGGGGCAGGGGGGGTAATAGCCAGCTACCCGGGGCAGGGGGGGGTAATAGCCAGCTACCCGGGGCAGGGGGGGTAATAGCCAGCTACCCGGGGCAGGGGGGGGTAATAGCCAGCTACCCGGGGCAGGGGGGGGGGGTAATAGCCAGCTACCCGGGGCAGGGGGGGGTAATAGCCAGCTACCCGGGGCAGGGGGGGGGTAATAGCCAGCTACCCGGGGCAGGGGGGGGGTAATAGCCAGCTACCCGGGGCAGGGGGGGGTAATAGCCAGCTACCCGGGGCAGGGGGGGGTAATAGCCAGCTACCCGGGGCAGGGGGGGGTAATAGCCAGCTACCCGGGGCAGGGGGGGGTAATAGCCAGGTTACCGGCACAGGAAACTGGGACAGGAGGTATTATCCAGGTGGCTGGGGGTATAGCCAGGTACCCGGGGCAGGCGGGGGAATGGACAGGAAACTGGGACAGGAGGTAATATCCAGGTGCCCGGGGCTGGGGGTATAGCCGGGTGCCCGGGGCAGGCCAGGCGGGGAATAGACAGGTGGAAGTGGACAGGTACCCGAGCAGGTGGGAATGTCTATATACCTGGGGCAGGGGGGAGTGGACCGAAACCTGGTTCTCTAATGCTGAAAGCAGTATAACCATCCTAGATCAATGTCTGTCTATAAAGGGGATATGGTCTGCCTAATCGGTTAATATCACCTTTCAATTCCTCTAATCATACATTCCTCTGTAAAATGGCGACCTGACACCTGGGATTTGTCGAGCCTTGTTTTAAAGGGACACTATAGCATTAGGAATGTAAACATGTTCCTAGCACTATTTATTATTATTGCCATTTATATAGCGCCAACAGATTCCTTAGCTCTTTACTATATAATGAGATGGGGGATGTAACTATAAATAGGACAATTACAAGAAAACTTACAGGAACAATGGGTTGAAGAGGACCCTGCTCAAACGAGCTTACAGTCTATAGGATAGTTTTAACCCCCCAAGTCAGGGGATTTACTTAATTTTCAGCCCTAGCTGTGCTATTCTCCATCCTGCTGTCACGATTCCTTGGCTAAGATTGTCAATCTTCCTGATGTCAGCCAATTCAGTGCTTTCCCATAGGTAGGCATTAGAGACTAGTGCACATACATAGCAAAACATAGAGCTGCGCCAATCAGATGGTCTCTCTTCTTATTATTATTATTGCCATTTATGTAGCGCCAACAGATTATGTAGCGCTTTACAATATTATGAGAGGGGGGGGATGTAACTATATAAATAGGACAATTACAAGAAAACTTACAGGAACAATAGGTTGAAGAGGACCCTGCTCAAACGAGCTTACAGTCTATAGGAGGTGGGGTATAAAACACATTAGGACAATAAATAGCAATCAAATAAGGTGGGAGTGAAGCAGAGCTGGAGGAGAGATTAAAGTGCTGCCCTTTAGGAGAGCGCAAGAGACAGGTATGTGAGGTAGAGGTTACTCTGGGAGGCCATAAGCTTTCCTATTGAAGACTAGGGGAGAGTCTGATGGCGGCAAGCAGGCTATTCCATAGGAAGGGAGCCGCCCGCGAGAAATCCTGCAAGCGTGAGTTGGCCGTACGGGTGCGAGCAGCGGACAGGAGAAGGTCACAGGCAGAGTGAAGAGACAGTGAAGGGGCATACCTATGGATCTGTGCAGAGATATAAGAGGGGCTAGAATTGTTCAGTGCTTTTATAGGTATAGGTTAGCACTTTAAATCGACTCCTATAGGATACAGGAAACCAACTTAAAGGACCACTATAGGCACCCAGACCACTTCAGCTTAATGAAGTGGTCTGGGTGCCTGGTCCAGCTAGGGTTAACCCTTTTTTCTATAAACATAGCAGTTTCAGAGAAACTGCTATGTTTATAAATGGGTTAATCCAGCCTCTAGTGGCTGTCTCATTGAAAATCACTGTGTGAAGATGCCAGCCTCCATAGGAAATGCATTATAGTGCCCTGAGGGGCAGCCTCAGGGCACTATAGTGCCAGGAAAACGAGTGTTTTCCTGGCACTATAGTGATCCTTGAAGGACTCACAGTGGTGTGAGGCGTGAGAGGACCGACTATAGAGGAAAATCAGTATGGCAGCAGCATTCATTACAGACTGTAGCAAAGCAATATGGCTTTTGGGAAGACCAATTAGGGTTACAATAATCCATGCAGGAAATTACTAGAGCATGGACCAGCTCCTTGGTAGCATCTTGCGTGAGAAAGGGGTGGATGAGGGCTTTGTTTTTAAGATGGAATCTACAGGATTTGGCAACATACTGGATGTGAGGCTCAAAGGTGAGGCCAGAATCAAGTATGACGCCAAGACAGCGCGCTTGCAAGGATGAATTCATGTGGATACCACTAACTTGAAGGAAGAGTGAAAGAGGAGTATCAGTATTATTAGGAGGAAAGACAATGAGCTCATTTTTAGAGAGATTGTTTCAGAAAGCGCTAGGACATCCATTCAAAGATGGAAGAAATGCAAGCAGTGACACGTTGCAGGACTGCAGGGGAGAGATTTGGGGAGGAGAGATATATCTGGGTGTCATCAGCGTTCGGATGGTAGTGAAATCCAAATTAGGTAAGTTTACCAAGAGAGGCAGTATAGAGAGAAAATTGAAGGGGACCAAGGACAGAGCCATAGAAAGTCTAAAGTGTAGGAAAGGCATGATTAACGTGTAGTTGAGAAAGAGAAGGGCAAGGTGGGGAGAATTATTTCCTTAGCTATTCAATCTTGTCAGTAAAGTAGCATGCAAAGATTAGTTTGGGGGGTGGCAAGAGCTGCGCAAAGAGGAGAGTTAAAGGTGTCAAAGATGCCTGGGATGTCGGCAGCATGAACTAATGAGAGAGGAAAAGTATGACTGTTTGGCGAGGGCAAGGGCTGTGCTGTATGAACACAATATGAATCTATAATGGAGATAGTCTGGATGGGTGCGAGACTTCCTCTAGGAGCATCTTTGCAGGTAGCAAACGGTTGGGGGCATGTCCTCCTAGAGGTGCATGTTTGGAGCAAGCTACAGAGTTTAAGGCAGAGGTGAGGGTAGTGTTATATGTGGAGATGGCCAGTGAGGGACAGGAGAGGGAAGGGATGGATAGGAGGTGTGAATCAATATCAGCTGACAGCTTCTGGAGGCTCCTCCTGAATTTAGGGGGGTTAGGATGAGGTTTGTGGGTGAGTGGGTACTTGAGAGCAAATGATAAGAGGTGGTGATCAGAGAGAGGAAATGGGGTGTTGCAGATATAAGATACTGTACATGCATAAGAGAAAATGAGGTTGAGGGTATTGCCATCTACATGGGTAGAAGAATTAGCCCACTGTGATAGCCCGAGTGAGGAAGTAACTGAAGGTAGTTTAGAAGCTGCTGAGGTCAAAGGTGGGTTTATGGAAATATTGACGTCCCCGAGAATTAGGGATGGAATATTAGAAGAGAGGAAGTAGGGTAGCCAGGCAGCAAAGTGGTCAAAGTAAACTAGTGGACTAGTAAATCTAGGGCATAAGAGGTCGTGGACAGCAGTGGATTTTGTAATATTGCAAACAGAGCGTGCATTCCAGAGGGCAGTATTGAAGGAGGGTCTAGATGAACATGAGATGGGTAGGAGATTAGTGTGGATCCTTGGGTTAGTACGTGGTGGGTTTGCTGAGATGGGACCGGGTTTAGAGAGACATCACCAGCTGCTAGGAGCAGAAGAATAGAAAGGAAGTGAAGGTGGGAGGAAGATTTGAAAATTTTGTAGGAGAGGTATGTATATAGAGGATTTGGGAGGAGCTGGAGGAGATAGGCTGGAAAGGTATATGTAGAGTGCATGGGATGAATTAAGAGGGGAAGGGAGTAAAGTGGAAGTAATGAAGATGGTGTTGCCAGGGACAGATGAGCAGAAGGATTGGGATATTTTAGTAATGAGAGAAGTTAGTGTGAAAATGAAAAATAGAAGGGAGAACATTATTTAGAGAAAATGTTTTTGTTATATAGATATGAAGATTATACATATGGATATATATATATATATATATACACACACACACATATCATCTGATTGAAATTTCAGGGTTTAAATGCCTCTAGTGGCCCTCACTCTGACACTCTGATATACAAACATTGCCTTTCCTGCAGAACGGCAATGTTTTCAATTGCAGGGTTAAAACTGCAGGAACATAGCACCCAGATCAAGTCATTGAGATTAAATTGTCTGGATTCCTATAAGCCATTTTTTTTTTTTCGTGAATTACAAGTATAGTATTTTTTTCAGTGAGTACATGTAGTATTAATACAACAGTGCCTGAAACATTTTATGAGGTTCTAGGAGCCAGATATATAAATCATTACAATCTGCCCCCCACATCCCATAGAATACTCAGAATTTATGGCAGGACGAGACACGATGACTTTCGGAAACTTTGGCACAGGCCTCCACTTTGGTCAGGGGAGATCAGGTTTACATGACTAGTCTTTAAAAGCTGCATGGGAGCAGGGTGTCACTGGTAGGATGCCACACTGGTGTGAAAGGTAGCAGTAGATACCATGGACAGTTTTTCAAAAAACCCATTCCACTCTCCCAAAATCACCACCAACACAGATGCGCAACAGGGTTAAGATGCAGCTAGATCAAATAAATTGCAAATTTGTTTATATGGCAAGCTACCATTTACTTTGAATTATCACTTTAGTTAATAATCATTTTAGAGCCAATGTGTATAAAAGGCTTCATGATGATTTACTGCCTGGGGGTTGTTAGGACCTGTAATACATTTTTGTGGTAATACGAAGATATAACTTTTCAAAAAATTCACGTTCTCACTTTTGTTAGATCTATGATTATTAATGGCCACCTTTTGTGGTTCTTCATGTATTGAGTTAAACTTGCTCTACCCTTTTCAGCTATCTATAAACGCTTTTGACTACAACTGTCATGTGGACCTCATCAAACTTCTCAGACAAGAAGGGGAACTGGAAAGATTGAGACGTGCCAGGCAGAAGATGAGTGAGCTATTCCCTTTAACTGAAGGTATATGAAGATTTTATCTTTTTAATATTGCTTGTAGCTTTATGCTATCTGTAATAGCTAAGCATGTAATTAGGTGGCCTATGCTGGATAGTTTATGGTCCTTTGTTTTCAGTATTATTATAATTTTTATTATTCTGACACTTTTTTTTTTCAAATGCTTATAAAAACCACTGGTGCAAAAATGCATTAAACATGGCAGGATGATGGATAACTATGGTGCAATATAGCAAAATAAAGATCATCGGTTACTTGGTCTGGCAGCTATCTTGGTTTCAGCAATCAATTTTTGCTAAATATTTGAAACATCTTCCCCAGAACTGCATATTCTAAATATGTGTGAGGTTATGCTGTGACTTGAATTCACACTGGTTCAAGAGCAATCAATCGGTGGATGGGTTTTTATAATTTGCAAGTTATTTTAAAGAATTTTGCACATTCTAATATGGCTATATGGTATTGCACAAAATTCCTTAAAGGAATGCAAAGGGCACGATAACAATCAAAATTAACTTATGTTGCCAGGAGGTCCTTGGGGCTTGCTTATCCATAGTAGTTAAACATTCACAAACGGCTTACCCCAAAGTTAGGGCTAAACTAATTGGCTTAGAACGTCAAGTGACTGCTCTAAGCCAGTTAGCAGTGCCCCTACTCTGCAGCAGTCCATGCTTCCACTAGCTGAATTTCAGAAACCAAATGTTGATGGGGACAGCGTAGAATGAAACCTGATCACCAATTTTAAATGGTTTGTGAATCGCTTATCCCCTATGCGTAAAGGACAAGGGACCTCCTGGCACTATAACAACTTAATTTTGAGGAAAATGTTATGGAGCCTAGAGTGCTCCATTAAACATCTTCGTCTCTGAAATATATTTCCAGAACAATGCAAAATTTGGCATACGTTTTCTCTTCTTTGTCCTCTACCTTTAATAGTTCAAAACAAGTCAATATAAAAAAAACAATATTGCCCATGTAAAATGCATACAGTTATGTGGCGGAACTCCTGTACGACTGAGTACCTCCGCACAATCTGTATCCTAGCCAATTGCCGGGACCCTGTAACTCTTTAGCCCCAGTCGCCGAAGCTTGACTGGTGTCTCTCTGGAGCTTTTTCCTTTCAGACAGGTAATATTCCTCTCTGCCTATTCCTCTGCAGCTCTCCTTCCCTTGCAGTTATCAACACCCCTGCTTACACTTTGAATAAAGGCAATTGCAAAGGCAATAGCGGCTCTCAGGCCTAGCTTTCTTTTTTATTTGTCCCGGGCTAGAGAGATCATGCAGCCAACCAACAGGTCTGAATACTCTGTTACTAGGATCCCTGAACAAATTCACACAGGACACACCGTTCCCAAAGTAACAAACATACAATACTTTTAACTCGACTAGCCTTTGGGGACTAGTCCCTAAATATGTGTTGACAACCATAAAAATATAAACAACATACATAATGTGAAGAACAAGCAACAAAATACTGTCTCAAATGTATAACATAATTACAACTTTCCAAACTATTGGAAAATAGAAATATATCAATGCAACATGTCAGTTTTTACAATATCCTAATTTACATATTGCTTATATGCCAACAATGCATTTTTCGATTTAACCAACAGAGGACAATGGCGAGTTATTACAAGCTTAAAATAATTGGCTATTTGATATCTTTCTGCGACATCTCTGTGATCCTGGAGGCTAATGCGCATGCGCGGTGAGCCCCACACGTGCATTAAGCCCACCCTATAGGAGAGCATTGAAACAACTGTACTACGGAGGATTTGAAGATGCTGGATGTCCTCATGCAAAACGTTTGGATGTCCAGCATCGTTTTATGCAGTTAAACTCCTTGAAACAGCAAGAAGTGCCTCTAGTAGCTGACTGGTAAAAAGCCACTAGAGGCAGTCTTTTAAACCTGCAATGAAAACTTAGCAGTTTTTCTAAAACTGCAGTGTTATATATTGCAGGGTTAGGGGGACAGGGATACTGCACCCAGACCACTTCAATGAGATGAAATGGTCTGGGTGCCTATAGTGTCCCTTTAATGAGAGAAAATCTATGCAGTTTAGAAATTCGCGAGTTGTATGTCAGAAGAACCATCACAAATTAGATATGCATAAGTCATGTATGAAATTAATCCATTTCATGAAAAAAGCAAACAGAAAAGGAAATAATACCTATTTCTTAGACAGGTGTGCATAGAAGGTGTAAGTTTACTGTGGTATCCACACCAAGTAAGTAAAACTTAATGTTTTTTTTAAGTTTTTATTTTATTGCGCATACAATGTTACAAAACATGTAAGACAGACGCCACATCAGCGTATCAAACAACAATTCAAGAGATACAGGCATCGTGGTCTGCGCATTTTTTCTTTGTTTTTTCCATGTTCACATTTGTAACAAAATAATGTAACAAAATAGAATTCTAGTGAATCCAGTTAACAGACATAATACAGAATTGGTCGGAAGGTATAGATTCAATTCTTATAGTTGTACAATTGGTGTTGCATAACAGGGAATAAGGGGTGGGGTAAGGGTCAGGTAGGTGGTGAGGGGGCGCATGAGGACGGCATTTGAATAGCCCTAATGGCCTAGGTAGGTCAACCATGGCTGCCATGTTAGGGTGTATATGGTATATTTATTTAAGTATGAGGCATCTAGTTCTTCCATGGTCCGTATGAATTCCACCTTCTGTATCCATTCGCGTACTGATGGGACCTTAGTGCTTTTCCATTTTAGTGGTATTAACATGTTAGCTGCTATCAGCATATGGTTTACGAGCTTGCGCTGGTGACTTGGCATGTGGGTAGTGTGCATGAGGAATAAAAAGGTTTCGGGCGAGTGTGATACCCGGTGGCCAGTGATGGACGCTATTAAGCTTCTCACTCTCTGCCAGTAAGTTTGAATAGGTGGGCATAGCCACCAGATGTGAGCTGTGGAACCTTTAGGTTGCCCGCATCTCCAACATATATCAGGTACTGTCGGGAAGAGTGTATGGATCTTAGTTGGCGAGTAATGCCATCTGGATATTCTTTTGTATGTGCTTTCCCTTACTGCTGTGCTAAAAGATGAGGTATGGGTGTGTGAATATCCTATGCCATGTTTCCTGAGGGATTGTGACACCTAGCTCATCTTCCCATGCTGATGTGAACGTGGGTAGTGGGGTGTGGCTCGTAGTGCTAAAGAGTTTATAAAAGATAGACAAGTGTTTGGTCTGGAGGCTATGCGTGTTGCAATAGGTCTCAAAAGTGGTGTGAGCCCTCGTTCCCCGGAGTAGGTGTGGGTTAAAACTTAATGTTTTATGAGCAACTGGTGACCTCGGAGATGGCCTACAAGTTCGGTACCATAGACCAGTCAGTCAATCATTAAACTCCTATGGTATCTAGACCGAAAGAGAAAGAAGTAAAGTTCAAGAAATTAGTTTATCATAACAAAAGGTACATTGTTCCCAAGAAGAGCTAGGGAGAATAAAGAGCGTTCAAAATTAGGAGAGGGTAGTGAATGAGGAAGGTGAGTGGCCTGCAATTTTTAGTGAATGGGTTTTGTTTTAATAAGAGGTCAGCAGATCTGGAGCAACTTGATTAGTTACAGAGTGAGTAGACTATGAACATAAAACAAAAAAAACTGCCACCGAATTTCACAGCTGCATGCAACACCCTGGTAGATTTACAGTATCTCACAACAGTGAGTACACCCCTCACATTTTTGTAAATATTTTATTATATCCTTTCATGTGACAACACTGAAGAAATGACACTCTGCTACAATGTAAAGTAGTAAGTGTACAGCCTGTATAACAGTGTAAATTTGCTGCCCCCCCAAATAACTCCACACACAGCCATTAATGTCTAAACCGTTCGCAACAAAACTGAGTACACCTCTAAGTGGAAATGTCCAAATTGGGCCCAATTAGCCATTTTCCCTCCCTAGTGTCATGTGACTCGTTAATGTCACATCACTTAGGGATGTACTCACTTTTGTTGCCAACGGTTTAGACATTTATAGCTGTGTGTTGAGTTATTTTGGGGGGGCAGCAAATTTACACTGTTATACAGGCTGTACACTTACTACTTTACATTGTAGCAGAGTGTCATTTCTTCAGTGTTGTCACATGAAAGGATATAATAAAATATTTACAAAAATGTGAGGGGTGTAATCACTTTTTTGAGATTCTCTCTCTCTCTCTCTCTCTCTCTCTCTCTCTCTCTCTCTCTCTCTCTCTCTCTCTCTCTCTCTCTCTCTCTCTCTCTCTCTCTCTCTCTCTCTCTCTCTCTCTCTCTCTCTCTCTCTCTCTCTCTCTCTCTCTCTCTCTCTCTCTCTCTCTCTCTCTCTCTCTCTCTCTCTCTCTCTCTCTCTCATGCAAATAAAAAGAAGTACTCAATACTTTCTGCACCTTGAAGGGAAAGGGGTTGCTCTCCTTTAAAGGGTCATTATAAACTCTAAAGTTCGTTGTAATTCTGGTGCAAAGAGCTTGTGGGCATTGTCAAAGTATTTTCTAGTGGTTTGACAAATAAACAGGCTTTAGCACCTAAAGCTGAGCCCATCTGCTGCATATTGGCTAATACAGGAATTAGAAAAAGTGCTGATCAGCAGAAATCTGTTTCAGTGGACATATTGACCTATGTGATCGTTGCTGTTAAAACAAGTGAAATTGGAATACCCCTTTGTAAAAAAGGACATTGCATGAATGTTTTTAGAGATCTGGTTGGACTGGCTGAAGGACGAGATGAAGATTGCAGAAGAAGATTCCAATCGTGAAAAGGTTTATGAGTTGTTTCAGCGAGCTGTTAAAGACTATATCTGTAAGTCTATATTCACATTGATTTCATAGCAAAGGTTTTTAGAAAGACATGTTGATAACATACATCCTTTTATGATTTTTACTCCAAGCCATTCACCTAGTTTTTAGCTCTATTAACAAATATATAGTTGTTATAGGGACTTGCTTAGTCCCTTTAGAATTTTAACAAAAACTGATTTGAAATTTTTTGTTTTCAAGGTGTTTTATTTAAGTTTTTCCATGTGGAGTCATATCGGCAAATCTTTGCAATTACTGTAATAACAAGCAACAAAATGATGTTGTTGTAGTGCTTGGAGTGTCGCTTTAACATCTCAATGACCACAATATGTCATATCACATTATTATGGGATTCACCTGCACTGCCCTATGTAGTACTTGATGTTCTGCTTCTTAATCATAGGCATTTCTTGGTAGCTGCTAGGCCATATATACCCATTTGATGAACAGTACTGCAGGTGATGTTAATTCTAAAAACATTTTAAAACTTTGTGAAAATTGTGTCCAAAGGTTTGTTTGACCCTGGGTCTAGACGGCAATTGACAGAGCAGGAGGTAAGAAATTCTAGAATGTGCAATAAAGGAAGTTTAAACATTAGATGACTCTTTACAGGAAGTTTTTTTATAAGGCTGGGCAATTCACAAGTGATTTAACTCGTTCTATACACAAAAAAAAACACTTTAAGATAAAGTTTTATTGGTGCCTATAGTGTCCCTTTAATGACCCTTTTAATGTAAGTGAAAATATTAATTTTGCCCTAATCTAATCTGACCTACTTTCCTTTAAGGTCCAGAAATCTGGCTTGAATATGCCCAATATTCCATTGGTGGAATGGGTGAAGAAGGGGGCATTGCTAAAGTCCGCTCTGTGTTTGAGAGTGCACTGACTGCTGTTGGGCTCCATATGACCAAAGGATCAACTGTGTGGGACGCCTACAGGGAATTTGAAAATGCAATACTGGGAACATTACAGGTGACTTATTCTTACTAGATGTTTAGCTGCAGTTGTTCATACATTATGTGTACCAACTTAAAATTAAACTAAAGAGGAATAATGGAATGGAGTGACTGGAGACACTCTGTTCTGATCCTGGTATGCTGGCAGTAAAGCCAACCTGTCTGTGTCATCAAGGTGGATTGCTATGCTTGGGGTGGTGCACCTGAGTGGGACCAGTATTTTTCAGAGAGGTGAGGAGGATGTGGGTAATGCAACACCCACGGACCCTCCTTGAATAGCAGCATTGAGCTAAGAGAACGCAGGTAAATGAGTCTATAACTGCTGTCGAAGCAATTAAATATACAATAAGTTATGGATTTGCTGTTTTGGGAACAGTTATACATTTATTTGAACCTTGCATGTCAGGAATGTTTTAGAATGTTTAAT
Organism: Pelobates fuscus; assembly: GCF_036172605.1. Lineage (NCBI taxonomy): Eukaryota > Metazoa > Chordata > Amphibia > Anura > Pelobatidae > Pelobates > Pelobates fuscus. The sequence goes on from NC_086321.1 coordinate 172,123,735, forward strand.
TATGTAGATAGCACTGTAGTAAATGCAGCATGGTAGGATCACATGTTTTAGCTTTTTTTTTTTTTTTTTTTATCCAACATGAGGGTTCTCTTAATCTCCTAACTTAGACCTTATCTAATCATTGGTCATCTCTTATATTTACCCACTATGCTAATACAAACTAGTGATTGTTTTATCGTTGTGTGATCTGTGCCTTGTTTACCTTGTTATATCACAGAATCTTGTTAGTGTATCTCTTTTGCATTGTGTGTAATCGAATATTTTAAGACATGTACTTTCTGTTTATTTACAACTAAGCATTTAGTTTGTGTTCTTGTTATTCGCTGGGTCAGTGGTTTTCAAATGTTGCGACCATTTATACATTAAAAACACTGTTAAGCTGGATTCTGAATGCAATTTTGTACTGTGGCTCCTGCAAGTTTGGAGCTGTATTATGATAACATAGGAAATTAAAAATATCAAACAGGGACTCCACACATCGCGAAACATCAAATAGGGAATAATAGTAATAATTGTGTACTGGTGCTCAGGGGATGGCCAGTCTCCAGGAGTACTTTAGTAATTCAAAGAGCACACAGGTTACCTGACATTGCAGACCTTAATGGACTTAAGGCTGTTTTTATCATCCGAAACATGATGCAGTGCTGGTTCCACTTAAGTCTGCATTGCGAAGTAAGCTGTGTGCCTAGACTCTTTAAGTTCCAATGGAAATTTAAAACATCAGAAAACAAGTAGTGTATAACAAAATAAAACAGGAGTCCTGTCATGTCACTAAATGTGCTAACTTCATCTAACCATGTTTAGCCATCGCCTGGCAGCGTCCCTTCAGCAGAACAGCAGCAGATGTTGAATGCCCAACTCGGGAAGATTCATGCTCTTTTCAAACGTCAGTTAGGTGTTCCTCTTCTAGGTAAGTCTGCAACAGCCCCTGAAAAACCTTCTTACATAATCTAGTAATACAGGCACAATTGGTTTAATACAAAGTGTACCTAAATTGCAGTGCTAAAAATGTTAGGGTTAGTCACTTGTAAATTGTCTATAGTTAATAACTAGTGAAATTTGAAAGTGAATTTCACATTTAAGCCCAAAGTGGTTAAACTGGAAATATCTGACAAGTCAGCTATGCTTTTCGTTTGGTTATTTTTGCTTTTAGTTGGAAATCCACTATGACTTCCCTTCAATTTTCACTTTAGTGCATTTTAGTGTTTTCTTGTGTGTAATTTGTAATGTTTTTATTTTTTTATATATAATATAAAAAGTGTTTTTTGACATTGGCTTTAACCATATTACATAGTACCCTGTTAAACTGGATGTCATGTTACAACATAAGTGCCTGCTGGATTTAGTGCTCTAAGAAAGCATGACGGTTACCTAATTGCACGCACATCATATCTTGATTCATTGGGTACTAAAGCTTGGAATTCAATAGAAATTTTAGGATTTCATTTGTTTGCATTAAAATGTGGCTTTTTATTTTCTTTAAGAATAATAAATTACAAGGAATCTATTGTACTATAACAAAACCAACAGAAGTAATTTTTAACTGTGTTTATTATATTTTGTCTAGAGAATAATAAACTTTAGGCACCCTAATCAGTGTAACCGGTTAAAGTGGTTTTAGTGCTGGGCATCATTGCTTAAGTGCTTTGCTGACCGTTAAGCAGAGTTGCTTGGTCCCCTGGAGCCCGGCCTCCAATTATGATGTGGCAGAGGTGGAGCAAGGCTTCTATTTCATGTCATACCAATTCATACCAGGGATTGTGGCGGTTATTGGCTGAGAACTCTCAGCTGACGTTCTCAGCCTATCTCTACCTGCAACCCTTGGTGTGGTTTGAAGTGGAGCATAGCTCCGCCTCCACCATACTCTCATTGAAGGCCTGGCTGCTGGGGACCGAGGATCTCTGCTAGACGATAAGTTAGCCGTTTAGCAGCGATGCAGGGTACATGGACTCAAAGCACCATAAACATGTAAATCAGTTGTCCCTTTAAACATTTTCTGTGAAGCAGTAACACTTTTATGTTGTAGACATGGATTCTACTTATGCAGAGTATGAAGAGTGGTCAGAGGAACCCATCCCAGAAACTGTCGTTCAGAATTACAAGAAAACATTAAAACAAGTGGAAAAGTACAAACCTTATGAAGAGGCTCTGGTAAGAAGATTTCTATAGATCCATGAGTCTGTTGTCACTGTGTGCAATACCTTTTGTAACAACTTTAAAAAAACAAAACACTGTAGCTAATGTGTATTCCTAATGCTATAGTGTCCTAGTTATCCCTCCCCCCCCCCCCCCCTGCAAGGGTTAAGGGATTTAAAGATTTACAATAATTTACCTTCCCTTCTACAAGTTTTGACTATTCCAAGTTTTGACTATTCCCACAGGCGGGCCTCTAGTGGGTGTCAGTTACAGCCAGTAGAGGCATTTAACCCCTTAAGGATGGAGGAAGTTCTGAACCAGAACTAGAATTTGAGCTATATGTTTGTTCAACCATAAATGACCTCTTTCATATTATATTTACCCACACTTATTGTATATCATTTTGTTCAGGAGAAATAGGGCTTTCATTTAATATCAAATCTTTATATACGGAACATAATTCAGTATAAATAACATGAAATCGTGTGAGTAATTAAGAAACTTTGTTTTCCAAGTTCTGCATGGCATTTTAACTGTGTGTCATAATGCTGTTTGCTTATACTGCAATAAAACACTCATATTTGTGTTCAGCAATGTCTCTTTTATATAATTAGCTTGTTTTTATTAATGATATGTTTGGGGATTGTCAGTTTCCCACGGTTGCTGTGGAGGGTAATTATTTCAGCTGGAGGAAGGGCCCAATCATTGGGGCATGCTACTTATGTAGGACAACATAGCATGCCCTAATGTCGGGAAAGGGTTAAACCATGCAATGTAAACATTGCCATTCTGTTTTACATTGCAAGGTTTAAACCAAAGGGACATGCATATAGTGTCCCTTTAAGTTGACATTCACAGGAGCAACCTCCTTAAAGAAAAATCGGAATTCGTAACTGCTGTTAAACCTCCTATAGCCTATTTAGATGAAAATTTCCATGATGACATCTTTTTCTCGTGCAGGATAGGATATGTAACACTGAAAATGTAAAAATAAACTCAGAATAACAAAATGCAGTTCCCCAGTCTCCTCCCCGCCAACCACTATAAATGGCAACGTCTCCTACGCTCTCCAGTCAGTGACATGGTTGTAGAAGGATACATTATTCGTATTGGAAGGGAGGAAATTAAGCAAAAGTGTGTTTTTGTAAAGAATTCAAAATGTATTTAAAGTATTATGCCGAAATAGCTGAATCCATGTTTTGTGGAGGTTTTTTTTGTCCCCTGTAAATTTGACAGCTGTTCACAATCTGCCGTTTGATTGCTAGATTTTGTGCCACCTTGATTTTTGTCATTAATTTTTTTTTTTTTTTTTTCCTCATTGCTCACTTCTACCCCTATATGAAATACGTTTCCACTTAATGTGTCAGTAAATCATTTTGTGTTTATCATAAGCTGGCTGCAGAAACCCCCAAACTCGTGGAGTATCAAGCATACATTGATTTTGAGTTGAAAGAGGGAGACCCAGCTCGTATACAGCTCATCTTTGAACGTGCCTTGGCTGAAAACTGCTTGGTGCCAGATCTCTGGGCACGATACACAAAGTATCTGGTGAGTATTGGGTTCTCTGCAAATGCATGCTATATCAGTTCAGCAAGCACTCTTTATTGACTGGCTGTTATTTAGCTGTTTAGCATGTCTATTGTCTATAATTCCCTTTTATTAAATAGAAAGTATTAATCTTTTTTTGGTAATTCTGTCATATGTTGCTGTCTCCTTGTTGTGATTTGAGAGTTATGTTTTTCACAAATTTACCCTTGGTAGATATTGTCAAATCCGTTCCGGTGACCTTGGGGGAGATTTTTCCTTGTGAAATTACATGACCCTACAACCATAATACGTTGACTGATGCCTGACCGTACGAAGTTAGATAGAAGAATATCCTGCTATGAATTTTTTTTTTAATGGGTAGATGATTGAGATCTGTCTGTAAATTACAGTTTCAATACTGATATCTATGTAATTTAGCATAGTACTTTTTTAAGTGTTTATTTAAAAAGTATGTAATCTAGATAAAACAATGTCACCAGAGTATTGAAAGTGTGGGAAAGAAGGGATAAACATGATGATTCTTAGAAGTACATAAACAAATCTGTTTTGCTCCCACTGTGTGTTCAGCGCATGACATGTAACGGAGAGGTTTATTTGGAAGAACCTTTTCCTTTTATTGAATTTCTATGAAGATAATACTATGATGATGATGATGACATTTCTACATAATACAATTTATACAAATTAAAAGCAAATGATAAACATTCTTGTGTCACTAAGTACATATATTCTCCAGGATAGACAGCTGAAAGTGAAAGATCTTGTACTTTCCGCACATGATCGGGCTGCTAGAAATTGCCCCTGGACAGTGGGCCTGTGGAAGAGTTATATCCTGGCCATGGAGCGACACTGTGTGGATCATAATATAGTGACTGGTAAGATGTAAATCGTCAATTGATCCATCCTCACTTCCACCTGTACTTACTGTTTAACCATAATCACAAATGGCAGAAACTAGTTCTCTAACTGTGTCACTAAAACCGTTTGTTTGGCTTTTCTGTGGGGGTTTTTATGTTCTAAACATGTCTTAATGAGAACCTCTCCTTCTCTAATTGTAGGGATGACACATTCGTATTTTGTTAAATATAGCTCAAATCTATACACTGTACTAGCAAAATTAAAATGGGTCAGAAAAATGTGTACCTGGAATTTATTTCCACCACGTAGAGAAGCTTCTCTGAAGGTTCCTGTTCATAAATGATCAGCATCCTGTAGTTGATTGGCATTTGTGTGTGAGTTTTTGGATGTCACAGAGTGACTTTGAGTCAGCGCTTCTGCAAACAGGTGTCCAGAAATCAAGAAAGTGGGGGGGGGGGGCGGAGCCTAGCTACCAAAGCGAACGGTCGCAAGCCACTGCAGCTCCGGATACAAAGCGGGGGGAAAAAGCATTTTTCACGGGCAATACCGAGCCCCCAAACAGTGCACCCGTATATTTAACCACCATGGGACGCAAGACAAAAAGATCCAAACCAGACCGTCCCAACCTAGGGATGAACATCGCGAATTATGGCGCCAGGCACATGGCGTGAGCGGGCCCAAGATGGCCGCGTTATCAGGCGACTGTTCCGATCTCTCGGACGACCTGGCCTCAGAGGAGGAGGACGAGACTTTCTTGCACACACTGGTGAAACCCCTACCAAAACAGACAGAACCGGACACATCCCCGGTCACAATCTCGGTCCTGAAGGGGCTCCTTGCGGAACTACAGACCACCCTACAAGCTGACATTGCCACGATAAGAGGGGGTCTGCAGGGCCTGACAGACCGCATCGGGAACATAGATATAACTGCTCACCAGGACTCCCAGCGGATACAGGCGCTGGAGCAGGCGGTACAGGACCTCAAACGGCAGAATCAGGCCCATGAACGCCGCTTTGCGGCCCAAGAAGACCTACGCCGAAGGAACAACTTGAAAATCAGGGGTTTACCCGACGCGGTCCCCGAAACAGAGTTGCCGCACTTAATCAGGAGAATGATGGGAGACTTGCTGCCGCCAAAACAGGCCAAAGCAACTTCCCTGGACGGTCTTTTTCGTATCCCTAAACCGGCCAAAGCCCCGACAACTGCAACGAGTGACCTGATCATTCAATTCCGGAATGGAGCAGATAAGACGCCAGTCCTAAAGGCACTCAGGGGTAAGCCAAACTACAGCTTCGAAAATGTGGCCATAGAATTCTACAGTGACCTATCGGGCAGCACAATGGCCTGGCGGCGGTCACTTAGGCCCCTCACCTTATTGCTCCAACAGCGCAACATTAGATACCGCTGGCGCTCACCCCGCACGCTCCAAGTGACACGAGAAATGCAGCCACACTCTTAAGGGACCTAGGACTACCTAATGCAGCCGCAACCCACTAACAGACCCTCGCACAACTGGGACCCAAGCAGGGTCACTCCGTTCACCCCACGAAGACCCACAGCGGAACCGTATGCTACAGCAACCACATGAAGCCCTGTAAGGCTCCCTGATGGGGACTGATCATGATTGGGACGCTTTCCTGATTGCCTCCTGTTACTGTTTCACATTTTGTGTTCGGTACTGTTTTGCATTTTATGTTCCTTGTTTGGTCGGATCTCTTACGACATCTTAAACTGGGCACTAGAAGACTAATAGCAAGTATAGCCCTCACAATATCATGACCATCCTTAGGCCCAGCCGTTGAGCCCCCTCACCTCAGAACCTTTATAGCTAAAGAGCCTTGAGTCAGCAACGCACATAGGACACACGCTGCACCCGACAAGATGGAGAGCAAGCTCACTTAGGGTGTTTATCTTTTTCCCTTTTTTATTTATTTATTTTTTTAAAGAAAGATTTAATCTGACGGATGCTTCACCCGCACTAACAGGGCGACCAGCGCTGACACAGGCAGAGAGGCACCCATAATAGCGCAGGCGAACTCACTTAAACGAAAGCTTAATCTAGAGCTCTTACCTGCCTAAGCCGCCCGCTCACCGCGGAGACACAATTATCTACCCAAGCACACAGACCTGCATGAACGGACACCTGACCTGACACTCTGACTAAACGCAAGGAAGGGGTCCGGAGGACACCTAGCATCAGACCCTTTAGGTAACACTACACACAGGGAACAGCCCCTAACCAGCCCCAACCTTCTGCGTTCTAACCTAAGCTTAATAGTTTACTTTTCATTTAATTATGTTGCATTGAAAACGGGACTGTACCTCACGTACCAATCATACTCACTATTAATGCTGATATTTTTCCTAGTTTAAAATTGTATCGCATCTTGTGACACAACTTTTCTGGATTTAGCCTAAAATCATAAAAAATGTGCTGTCATATCGCATGCCATGTCAAACCAATTGTCTCTAATCAACTTTCCAATGCTGTTGTGGCACTGTAAGAAAATGTTAACTGTCTATACCTGCACAAGAAAAATAAAGAATTCAAAAAAAAAAAATCACTTTAATATAGTTATATAACTTTTCTACTATACATGTGTAACAAAATGGCTACCACAATTTGAATGTGTTTTATTTATTTTTTTTAAATGTTTTATTTAAAAAAAAATATATATATATATATATATATATATGATTGCTACAGGTTCACAATGTGGAAATCTAGATGAAATTGTCAATGTACATATTATTTTTCTAGAAATGCTAGTAATTTGGTTTAAATCACTGGGTGCACATCATCCTCCAGTGATGCTCACTTTAACTAGGAACTGTGTATGTTCTCAGCCAATCCCCGGTCTAACATTCAATTACATACTATTTAATTAATCTAAGAAAATGTGCAGTGACACTGGTGCCTCATACTGATTTCTCCGCACCTAAAAACAGCCTTTACTCACTGTTTAAAATGTTATAGATTTGTTTTAGAAAGTATCTAGCTACCAGATCCTGTTAGACTCGCAGGACTTTTATTTTATTTTATGAAAGTATAAACTAAGAGGGGTGTACCTATGGTGAGGGAATAGGAAAGTTGAAGAAATCTGTCCATAAAAAAAAAAAAATGGATGTAGTTATTTTTCAGACCAAAACCTGTAAAGTCTTCTCTAAGTAAAGAGATTCTGATAAAATATTCCCAAAAAGTATTTTCATAGATTTCACCATGGTTGTGTCTTGCAGAAAATTTTGAGAAGGCATTGAATGCAGGATTTATCCAGGCTACAGATTATGTAGATATCTGGCAAGCCTACTTGGACTACTTGCGGAGGCGAGTTGACTTTACTAAAGGTAAGAGGCCCATCAGAGAAATTATTTCTACTTATTTTAGAAACATCTGGTTAAATTAACTGAAATGCATACATAAATGCTTCTGGAAGAACTTATGACAGAAAAAGCAAGTTAAAAAGGCAGAAAAAAGATTGTGATGAAATATGTGTAATAGCATTAAGGGATCACTATAGTGCCAGGAAAACATACTCGTTTTCCTGGCAATATAGTGCCATCAGGGTCCCCCTCCCGCCGGGCTGGATGGAGAGGAAGGGGTTAAACTTACCTCTTTCTCCAGCGCCGGGCGGGGAGCTCTCCTCCTCTCCGCCTCCTCTTCGACTGAATGCGCATGCGCGGCAAGAGCCGCGCGTGCATTCAGCCAGTCTCATAGGAAAGCATTTACAATGCTTTCCTATGGACGCTGGCGTCTTCTCACTGTGATTTTCACAGTGAGAAGCACGCAAGCCCTCTAGCGGCTGTCAATGAGACAGCCACCAGAGGCTGGATTAACTCTAATATAAACATAACAGTTTCTCTGAAACTGCTATGTTTATAGAAAAAAGGGTTAATCCTAGAGGGACCAGGCACCCAGACCACTTCATTAAGCTGAAGTGGTCTGGGTGCCTATAGTGGTCCTTTAAAGGAGACGCTATTTCAGTTCTGTGTATATTTAAAAAAAAAAAAAAAATAATAATAATTTTTTACTTTCAAGTTCCTCAGTGTAAGACAGGGTTTCTTAAACTGTGGCCCTCCAGATGTTGCTGAACTACAACTCCCATGATTCTTTGAATTACATAGATAGCCAGAGAATCATGGGAGTTGTAGTTCAGCAACATCTGGGGGGCCGGAGTTTGAGGACCCCTGGTGTAAGAAGTAAAAACCATGTGAACGATTTTGACAAATTGGATAAAAACAGTGGGGTAGGTGCGCAGTGCTTCAGTAATCCTTGACAAGGTATATGTGAAGAGAACCAGAGAAGAAATAATAGTGTAGTATTTAAAACTGTAGTGGTGACAAGTAAAATAAAAGATGTGCACTCACACTTTCTTGGAGATGTGTGAGTGCACATCTTTTTGGTACCACTACAGTTTTAAATACTACACTATTATTTCTTCTCTGGTTCTCTTCACATATACCTTGTCAAGGATTACTGAAGCGCTGCACCTACCCCCCTGTTTGTATCCAGTTTTCTGATCGGAAAAGAGAGACTCCATATTGGTGTTCAAACTGCTTTTGGACTATTATCACTTTGCATCCGCGCTGAATTTATTTTTGTGTGATTGTGTATCTTGATTTTGACAAATTACCTGGGGTCCGCCGGGTGCTTCCTCCGTTAAGAACTGGAAGTTCTCTGTTTTGAGCCAGCTCAGTGCTGCAGGGCTTAACTCATTGGTTGAAAGTGATCAGCTAAAGATGATTAGGTCATGAGAGTTAATGGTAATTCTGTGCAGGAGCTTCTGGCTGTTTATGGATGATGTGCTGGGCACCTGGTGGACCTCAAGTATGCTTACATTAGGAAGGGTGCAGGGCACTCCTCGCATCATAACCACTACAACATGCTGCATTGGTTAAGGTGCTTGCGTGTTTCATTTCAGAAGCTATTGTTTACGTCGAAACTGGGTTTTTATTTTGAAATAAAATGGTCACCCTAAAATAGCACCTTGATAAAAGATTTGTCATTTTCTTTTTACCAGAATCCAGTAAGGAACTTGAAGAGCTGAGGGCTGCATTTGTGCGTGCCCTTGATTACCTGAAACAGGAGGTTGAAGAACGTAAGTGTTGAGATGCTAGGACATTGTATAACAGCTTGGTAACCCTTCCATTGGTTTAATATGTGAGAGGTGTAAACTGATTTGATCAACCCCCCCAAAATTAATAGGTTATGCAGCATCTTTTTTCATACACCATTATAGGAAAATGCTACTCTCCTGTTTTCCACCATCTGTGAAACAAATTCCTACAGCATTTCTTGTTACATACACTTGTTTTCATCTAGTTCAAAACCCTTCTGTCACTTACCTGAATCCAGCGCCGATATCCCTCGGTGCTGGGTTAGGCTCCACCTCTACTCCCCTTCCCCTGATTTCGGTAGACGTTGGGGACCTAATATGCATGAGCGGCAATGCTTTGCTATGGGGTTTTAGCTGACGCTGGATGTCCTCATGTATTGTGTTGTGAGCATGTCCAGCAGTGGCCAAAAGTCGTCTAATGGCAGTCTGGTAGACCACCACTAGAGGTGGAGTTAACCCTGCAATGTAATTATTTTAGTTTATCAATAACTGCAATACAGGTGGTCCTCACATTGCGACCTACCTGTTTTGCGACGGCTCACACTTACGACCAGTTCTCTAGTGTTGGGATTCAAGCGATTCCCCACGTTAGAGAGCTGGTCTTTGTTCAGGGAATTTTCCCTGAACATAGACCTGCACTGGTGCGCATGCGCCTCACTTTCCAACCAATTTGTTTTACATCCGGGTTGTAAGAACGGTACCCGGTCAGTAAGTGAGGAGCATCTGTAATTACAATTGTAGGGTTAAACTGACAATGAGCTACACCCACATCACTTCAATGAGCTGAAGTGGTCTTGGTGCCTATAGTGTCCCTTTTAAAGAAATGGAGGGTAAAGTTTCTTTGTTCCAGTGGTGGACTGCATTGGTATTGGTATCCCAATTATGACTGCCTGTTGTGCTTTTTCATGCAGGGTTTAGTGAAAGTGGAGATCCTACCTGCACCATAATACAAAACTGGGCCCGAATAGAGGTGAGATATTATCTGCTTATTTGCTGCATGCAGAACACAACTTACTGTTCAAGCACAAGTTATTTACCTATTCTCTGTCGCCAGACTGTTTCCAGAAGGAGATAATAACAATGAAAGTATGCATGCTAGGACATTACCTATTTAAAGGGATGGTATACGATAGGCACCAAAACAACTTTAGCTAAATGAAGCTGTTTTGGTGTACAGATCATGCTCCTGCAGGGTCACAGCTCCGTTCTCTGCCATTTAGGAGTTAAATCACTTTGTTTATACAGCCTTAGTCACACCTCCCTGCATCCTTCCGTTACACTTTCTGTAATGTGAGATCTATTGTTAACATTTCATTTATGGCAGATAATTAAGCAGTGAAACTGCAAGGGCATCATCTATACACCAAAACTGCTTTATTAAGCTAAAGATGCTTTGGAACCAGTAGTATCCCTTTAACAGTCAGGAGGAGCGGGAAAGCTTCCAATCTACCCAGTGCAGTATATGGGTAAGTGTGTAATATGCCACGCTATGTGGAGTCTTTGACAATTTCATCTCTCATGTGGCACAATCTGCAAAAACCTTTAATTGGTGTCTGTGATGTTATTGTGGATTGTACCATATTAAAAACTTACATTCAATAATTTCTTGATAATTAATTTGCCTTAACAAATATGTTTTAGAGTGCATTAGAGCTGAGTTCATAAAGCTGTTGCAAAGGAGATTCTTTTGTAATCTCTATAATTTGCACTACATCCGGCACTGTGGTCAGACAACTTTGGGGTCAGAAGTAAGGCTAGTAGGTAACCTGCTTAAGAAATTTAACGAGGATATTTCTGAGTTGAGTACAGTTTTCCTGTGGAGGAGAATTATCCTGCTTAATCAGTATTGGTTTTCTTTAGGTATTGGCCTTTTTAAAACCATAGCTGTAATGGAACTTGGTACTCAGCCTAAGTACCTCCAACCTCCCCTTTTTTCCCGCAGGATATTTAGAATGATTATACCATCTCACCCAAACATCAGCTGATGCTTGATGAAGGGTAAGATTCTGTATACTTTATTGCACACGTACCTCATATATTTGTATAGCTTGAATGTGTGTTGAACCTGCAGGGTTTGAAAGAGGGCTAGAAAGAGTTAAGATAATTAGGCCTGGCGATAATGCACTCTTCCACCCGCTGGGCTCTCTCCAGACAGGTAGTGCCAGGAAATCAGAGCCTTAAGACCCCCTTCCTCGACACACAGAACCCCACAACTCCTATTTTCCCCAGATAGCTTATCCCCATAGCTACTTAGTGTCAAAAGAGTGTCCGGATACCTTGTACAGTGTCCAATCGCATACCGTTTTTTTAAAGTTTCGAACCAATGTATGCATCCAGTTTGAATTTCCACGCTTTACCTTGGTCTCTCCCGGCGTGATACTGCAACCAGGTGGCCCCCATCTTGGGTGCTCGGGTAGGCCTTAGGGATGTAGGAATACTCTTTTTGGGTACTTGAGGATATTTTCTGCCAGTGTTGGGAAGAAGCTGGCATGTAAGCCCCTCCATGAGTCCAAGTAATGGAGGTATCTGTTACAATAGCCTGAGTCGTTATGTGATGCATTCATTGGAAACATTTGCTCTACATTGGGAGACATTTAGTCCAGGCTGTTCACAGTGGTATTTAATTATTACTGATTCTAATAACCTCTTGTTTTCTGGTATTTTGTTTCCATATTGAACCAATTCCCGATCTGTTTCGATCCAACAGGCCTCCCATTGCAACAATATACAGAAAGCTCGAGAACTTTGGGACAGTATAATGACCAAAGGGAATTCAAAATTTGCCAATATGTGGCTGGAGTACTACAATCTGGAGCGGTAAGAAGCAAAAAAAATGTCAAACTACTAAGGGGTTCCTTTGTCCTGAGAAACACATTACCCTATATCATCATTAGTTTAAAATGCAAAATGCAGTCATACTGATACGATGGCTTTCGCTCATTTTTATCATATATTAATGTCTCGTGCCAGGGTGCTTCAAAATAGGCAGCATATGGACATTTACGGGCTTTGTGCAAAAGAGCAGTTCCATATTGTAACGGATCACCTCCAGGCATAAAGCTGTTTAGTTGATCCCTTTAGAGACACAGGCACAGCTACTGTAGACACCAATCCACCGAACCGGAGAAGTATTTGAATGCTCTCAAGCATTTGAATGCTGTAAACAGCCGAATAGGAAAAACCACACGAATAGGTTTACACTCCTAGCAGTCAAACTGGAACAGCATACAATAAATCCCCCCCAAGAACGAGACAAGGCTCCGTTTTGAGGGTCAAGCAGGAACAGACAGAGCTGTGGGTTTATTGTTCTTATATACACATTAGTACCACCCACAGGGTTTTGGAAAACAACCAATAAACACGTACAATACACTCAGACACTCCCACACAAAATCCTCCCCTCTGCCTGTGATACAATTACCTTACACAATGGGTAATGTAATTATCACAGACAGAGAAATACAGTTTTTCCACATTATTCATAACTTTAGAAGTATGCATCACATTCACATAAAAAACATTTTCAGAATCCGCATACTCCAAATACAAACATACGTCAAAATCATACGAATTGGTCCAGTGGTTCAAAAGATAGATCGTAGTCCTTTGTGACCAAATGAAGCATGGCTTTTCTGCCCAAAACCAGTTCCACAGAGTATTCTATCCTGGAGATAATTGGGAAGCACAGAGGCAAAACTCCATTGAACACATGGCAGCAAAAGACAATAAAATACATAAAAATATATAACTGCAGCCATTGCATAAAACAGGTACATTCAATATATCCCCAGATTGCTTAAATCTGAGCGTACATTATTACTGAATGGCGCTCAGATCTCATACATACAGTTCAATTGCCATGGAGCCAAAGTCTTTCACATAGTCTTTCATTATACGAATGGGCTCCATGGCATAGCTATCTGGGGTATCACTATTCAAATAGGGCAAGTACCGAAGGACCCGGCTTTCATGTCTTTGCAGGGGAAAATTAAGCTTTTTTTTTTTTTTTTTGAGAATTCTTTATTTTTGCGTGCATGAAAGATACAAGACCGCTTACCACGCCACAACAGCGTTTGTAAGTCTAAACATATCATATTTATCGTATAGTTATGGCATCGAAACGGTGCACAATTTTATTTTTTTTTAAAAGACACAAGCTTATTCGTTTTAAGGCAGTATATAAACAATAAAGCGGTTACGACGTGCAAATTGTCAATTGAGTAAGCTAGAGGTACATAAAAGTAAGTCTGACAATGTTATAGAACATTTAAACTCTTTGAGTGATTAATACCGTTTAATTCTTAGCAGTTTTCTCTTGTATTAGATTGGGTTATGCTTGTTTAGTTTGGGCTGTTAACAGGAGACATATACCAGGATACAAGTTGTAAGCCGCTCGTAGCATAGTAGTTTTAAATAAAATAAAATGAATGATGCTTGACAGGTTGGCAGTGTCAGAGTACATATATGGTAGGAACATTCACTTAGCTTTAAGTGGACTAAATTATGCTGGTACAATATACACATCTGATAGGTGAACTGAAGCTCGGTGAGTATTCAGTTTGTGTGGCGTAGGCCTAAATTAGTCGCTATGCATAAGTAAGTTAGGTAAGCGTGGCATAGGCTAGGTTACCATTTTTAAAGTAAAAGTTATAATTGTGTACGTTTTACACCGGTGGGTCCCGTCAACATTTACTGTGTCCGCCTAGCAGACCACAATCTATTAAGCATTCCCAAAGCATAAGTAGGCTAAGCACATGTGCTGATTGTACATGGGGCTATTTGGATAAGCGCACATTTTTAAAAAGAAAAAAGGAATATCTGTCAAATCTGATTGACTAAAAAAATTAGACATAGCTCGTGGATCCTAACTGTTAAGCGACATATTAATAAGAGTACATTAACGTAAGGAAAATTTAAGAAAAAAATACAAGTGAAAATAACAAGGAACATGAGAGTGTAGCACTCGCTGAAAGCTGGACTAGTCTAAGCATATGTAGACTCAACATGCAGTCTATGGGCTACGGATAAAACATATGAGTATAATAACTATTTTAAGTGCTTCATCCGGCTGGCTTACAAGAGTCTCGTAATATAGAGTTAGCAGCCGCTAATCTCTGTGTCCCATGCTCAGGTAGATGCAGCTTGATGGCCCCTTATCAGAACTCAGCCGATTCCTGCGTTTAGTCTCTGCGTGACCCGTTCCGGTCGGTCTGCGAAGGGGGCTTGGCGGTTGCCCTGAGGACAACGGTGGGATAGTTGCTGCTGTAGGGCTCTGTCCTCCCTTCGTTTCGGGGAGGCTTTCCGCAGATGTCTGTCGCTGGCTTGAATCTGGAGCGCTCGGATCTCAGTCTGTGGGGGTACCTCTCGCCGGTGAACGGTTTCGGTCGCTGCGGAGCGGTAATTGGACTTGGTGGTCCCGCTGTGTTGCGTGCGAGACTGTAACAGGGTAGGATGGCTTTTTCTTCGTTTCCCACCGTTTTGTCTCCCTGCTCCGTTTCTGGCTGGAGGTCGGCCCGGAGGCCCGTGTTGCGTTGCTGCACAGGCGCCGCCGTGTGGATGGCCAAATCCATGCCGCTGCTGCTTTCATGGCTAGGTAGAGGGACTGGCCCTTGTTGTGGAGCTTTTTCCATAGGCTGTGGCATAGCCGGGCATAAAACTCCTGGGTGTGCTTGGGTGGCTGAATGAGGGTGCCTCGTGGCGTCGGGCGCGCCCTTGCCGCCATTTTGATTGCGCTTCCATTGATTCTGTGGGGTGCAATCATATTTGCTTGAGTAGACCGCTTTTTGGGGGTAACCGTCCCCAGCGAGGACCGGGATATCCCCCGCCGGTCCAGAGGGGGGGGGGTAGCAGGGCTGTAGTCATCGCTCGGTTGTTGGCCGCCTCCCCCAGGCCTCAATCTCCGCTCGTTTGTAGGCCGCATGGCCGGTCCGTGCGCCCATTGTTTGCCGTGGGACATGACGGGTATCAGTATGCTCCTTGTGCAGTCCTGCTCCTTTTGTGGGGCTTTTTGTATCGCTATCATGGGTAGGTTTCGCAGTGTTCGCCGTTAGTCACCCGTTGATGCAGGAGCTCTCAGGAAACACGTCCGGCCATGTTGGCTGTCAGGCCCCCCCCCTGAAAATTAAGCTTTTTAACGTGGGGCCATAGTCCAGAGGCAACCAGGCTTCTCCAATGCAATGTGGCGAGGTTGGTCTCGTCACACACATTTACAAAATACAGCCATGTCAACATTTTGGACCCCATCCGGTCCTTTCTCATGACAAATACCTGCCTAACACTGCATCATATATGTAATACCACAATTAAATCGAGAATTGAAAAATAACTTTACTGTACACCTCTGTGCTTACTAGACATCAAAATAATGGAACTGGAAAAGCTAAGATTCACTGGTGTCACATAATAACCCATCGTGTGTATTTTCTTCAATATTGCCCATATTGGAATTGCTGAAAATTAAAATTTTCCTAGTAAGAAACCATTATGATACCATGACAACATTTAGACTTAATGTGCATTGTAAATGTAAACACCAGTGGAGTCAAAATGACAAATTCAGGAGATGGAAAAAATCTTAAAAATAAAAAATGTAAAAAATCTTTCTACATCAATTGAGTTGTACCATTATCATACAAAAAAATCTATTTACAGTAAAACGGTAACCTCTAAAATATAATGCTTGCTGTTTATAAGCAAAAGGCCCCTAAATGTCATATTTGGTTGATATTATGGTATATATATATATATATATATATATATATATATATATATATATAGTATGTATTCTTTAATTATATAACCTTCCTACCTGGCATTATATGGCACCTCACTTTCATATAAAAGACGCTATATCCAGAACAGGTCTATACTGGATAATGTACCAAAAAGCCAAGCCTCTTCTTGGTAAGCTAAAGGTAACTGAAAGGCGTTACGTTTTGTAAGAAAATTGTTTTGTATATCATGTAGGATTGCTAAATCTGGTGCTACCCTTTCCTTAACCCCTTAAGGACACATGACATGTGTGACACGTCATGATTCCCTTTTATTCCAGAAGTTTGGTCCTTAAGGGGTTAAGCATAACATTGTATGTTAATTACTTCAGGAAACCAACTGTATAATTCTGTGTTGTGAACTTTGTAGACCTGTTCTAAATGCTGTCTTTTTATGGTGAGCAATTTCCCCTTACCAATGAAAACAACTCTCTTCAGGGCTCATGGTGATATCCAGCACTGTAGGAAGGCTTTGCACAGAGCTGTCCAATGCACTACAGATTATCCGGAGCATGTTTGTGATGTTCTGCTGACCTTTGAGAGACTAGAAGGTATGTTACAGGTGTAAGCCAACACAAAATGACATATAACATTTATAGGTATATCAGGGCTAAAAATTGCAAGTCCTATACTGCTAGCCAGGCCTAATAGTTATTGCCACTGCAAGCCATGTGAATTTTTACTTGTTAGGGAAGAATTTTAATTTGCCAGTGGCTAGTAGGTGAGTGCAAATTTTGAGCCTTGTGTATTTATAAATCCAGTGATCATGCAATAAGAGCAACCTAATTCAATAAATGTTAGCTACTTATCCCTACATGTCTTATTTTTCACTAGCCTGACGTTAGTTGCAATAACAGTACAGTTCCGTACATGTCTAGCTTGAATTCTTATGTTCTAAAGAAACAAAAACAAATGTGTGCCCCATTTCTACGACTGCCATGTCAATGTATCATTATATCTGTTCCTCATATGCTTCATTATGCTGTTGTGGCAATGTACGACCAGTTGATATCATATGCACAACAAAAATAAAGAATTATATAACACAAAAATATATATAGTTACCTTTTTCCAGTGCCGAGACTCCCTCGACGCTTGTCTGCTTTCTGCCACCTGTTACATCATGAAGTAGGCATTGCTATTGTCCAAACCAAGCATCACTCGCTCATTATAACTTCCCCATAGGAAAGCATTGCATTCAGTGCTTTCCTATGTGCTTCTACATCATGTGACTGATTTTTACTCTGTCGGTGCAGTGGATGTACCTCTAGAGGGCACAAGAGTGGATTAAATCCTGCAATGTAACCATTGCAGTTTCTAAAAGACTGCATTGTTTCACATTGCAGGATTACAATTACAGGTGCACTGCACCCAGATCATTTCACTGAGATGAATAAGAATTGGGTGACTACAGTATTCCTTCAACTATTTCATTGATTAACCACTATGGGAAATAATTCTGTTTGTAAAATTTGCAGAGGAGGAACACTTTCTTTATCAACACGATAATGTGATTAAAGGAAAACTATATACAGAAATAGAAACTAATTTTCCTGGCACTATAGCTTCCCCCTCCCTCACCCTGTGGTGCAGAAGGAGTTTAAAAAAAAAAAAAAAAAAAAAATCCTTCTATCACTTATCTGAGACCAACGTCAGTGTCCCTTGACACTGGCTCAGGTCGGCCTATTCTCCACCCCCGACGACATCAGGCAGCAGGGGAGACCAAATGCGTATGCGTGGCATCATGGTAAATGTAGTCCAGAAACCATTTATGGTGTCAAGGTTAGCCATCACTGCCCTAGAGGGACTTCCGGAATTAAAATGGACCTTTGGTTCGTTATTTGACGCTGGACGTCCTCACGCTCTGCATGAGGACCTCCAGCGTCAGATTTTGCGAGCATTAGGTTGATGTCGGCGGGGGAGGAGTTCATTTGAAATATTTTCATTAAGGCCTTGACACTATGACTTTGTCCAAATTTCAAACCCAGAAAGTCTCTCACTCCTAATTATATGTCTTGGTTACTTTAAGGCTTTCTAATGTTTTTTTTTTGTTTTGTTTTGTTTTGTTTTTTCTCCTCCTCTTAGGTTCTTTGGAAGAATGGGATACAGCTGTGCTGAAAACTGAAAACCGATTATCACGGGTTAATGAGCAGAGGGCAAAGGTTTGATATCTGCATTTCTATAAGCTAACATAGTGGCAGGAAAGAAAGCCTTAATTAGCGTTTAAAGATTTTATGTTAATCTGACAGAAATATTTTGTTTCCAAACAGAGATTTATAACCATTTAAAGAAAAGTTTCTTATTTTGTACTGACAGAATGTAATGAAATTAATTTAGGTGCTGATTTTCATTTCTTACTTTAATACAACATATATTGTGTCCCTATGTTCACTATTTCTAATTTCTCAGCCAACCAAGAAATATAGCTTCTTAGCCCCATTTTGTCTAAACCAGTGGTTCTTAAAGGACATCTGTCACATGAAAATGGTAATAAAAGGGAAACTTATCCCTACCTCTAGCATATGACAGGGTTATTGAGAAATATACATGTCTTTAGTCAGACAGTTCCTCTGGTTTGCACAGAAGGATTATTATATGTAATAAACAATTGTCTTTAACTGGATTGGTACCCATGCTATATTAGTGGTTCCCGTTTTATTGGAAATAACGCATTTATTCACCCAGGCCTCTAGCAAATTCTCATAGTAAGTTGTTTATTATAATATTAAGGCCTTAACTGGTGAAATAGAGCCCTCTTTCAAAATGGGGAACGGTCCAATGAAGGTGTTTTGATTTTAGTAATTATTATATACACATTAAAGAATTAGGTAAATAAAACTATTTCGGTGTATGAAATATAGAAATTAGATTAAAGGGACACGATAGTCACCAAAACAACTTTAACTCAATGAAGCAGTTTTGATGTATAGATCATGTCCCTGCAGTCACGCTGCTCAATTCTCACTTTGTTTATTCAGCCCTAGGCACACCTGCCTGCATGTAATTTGCACAGCCTTTCTAAACACTTCCTATAAAGAGTCAACTAATGTTTAGACTTCCTTTATTGCAATTTCTGTTTAAACCTAGAAATTGTTTTATCTCCTGCTCTGTTAATAGCTTGCTAGACCCTACAGGTGCCTCCTGTATGTAATTAAAGTTCAATTTAATAAGCAGGAGATTAAAAAAACAACTTTAAAAGCAAGTTACATCTAATTTAAAGCCTGGTCAGTCACATGCAGAGGAGGTTACTGCATGGACAGAAACAAAAGTGATTTAACTCCTAAATGGCAGTGGAACTTCTGATGCATGATTTATACACCAAAACTGCTTCATTAAGCTAAAGTTGTTTTAATTACTATAGTGTCCCTTTGAGAATCGCTGGCATAAACAAGATTAACCAACAACTTATATCCAGCCTTTAACATTGTAAAAATGTCTTCCAACTCTTGTTTCACAACTCTTGTAGGCTGCCGAGAAGCAAGCGGTACATGCCAGGCAAGAAGAAGAAAAGGCTGAGCAGAGAAAGAAGTCCCGTGCAGAAAAGAAAGTTGCAAAAAAGGGGAAAAGGGCAAAACCTGGAGATAAACGCAAAGCAGAGGATGAGGATGAAGAAGATGAAGAATGGGGGGAAGAAGCAAGTACGTATCACAACAATCATAACTGTCACTGATTCCCACAAAGTAAAGCCTTGTTTATTTTATCTAATGGGCGGATGTCCTCGGGTAATAATGGGACAGCTAAAAGTTTTTTAGGAGTTTGTTAATCTTCTCAATTTGCAGAAATTTACATGGATTATTTAGCTAATCTGTCTTGACTATCTTTACACAAACCATGTTTCCTGTAGTGCTGGGAGGGTTATAAACAACCTTTATCCGTAGTGAGAGACAGCTGATCTTACAGTTAGCAGATGGGATTAATCTTTGATTTGGGCAAAGTGATAATTGCTCAAACTATGCACCCCTTTCCATCCATTCAGCCTACTTCAAATTTATTCACATTACTACTCTCCACATAGACTCTGACCTGTACTGCCTCCCATCTGTCCACATAGATCTCTGGCCCTCACTTCTGCGGGTGTGGATTTCTGTGCATCACCATCATCATATCTTGCACCCCTAACTCTTTAAGACACACTTCTCTTACAATTTCTCCAAGCATCTGACATTTCTGTAACTACATTGATTCACTATTGGTCACTCATTAACTAGTGTAGAGGGAGGTGTACTTTGCAGTTAACCTTTTCCTATGCCTATGGTGGCCACATCCTTTAACTCCTGGTAGTGCACCAGGTCTATTCCAAGCAGCACCATCATTCTTTTTTTGCCCCTAAATAGAAAGAGGACAGGTGAAAACCCAAAAGCCTATTATTTTTATATAACTAACCTCAATGTGAATGCCTCTATGAAGGTAATTTTGTGAGGATTCAAGATTGTATGTATACATGTATGTGGATCCAGGAGTTACAGCTCATTATCTATTCACGTATCCATGCATCTATATGTGTGTATGAATGCCATGGCGTATTTATGCATGTATGAAACTGTGAGTATTTCCTGAAAAGACTCCTCCCTTCCTGTATTCATCCTTGTCTCTTCCTCTCCTTATCTTTGTCACCTCTCCCCATCTTATTTTCATCCATGTCACCTCCTCCCAATTTGATTCCTCTTCTGATCCATGCCACCTTTGCTATGTCCCCATCACTTCCTATAATTTGTCAATTTTACAGTCCCTGGAAATTCCCCTCATTTTCTCCCCTTCACTCTTTACCTTATTGTTTCTAATTGCTATGATATTTCCTCGTATTTGCTTACTAGAGGGGAGTGTTCATGCCCGGTGTCTAGTGCAAAGTTAAGGTGCTAAAATAACCGGTATGTACATTACAGCAGAGCAGCCGAAAAAGAAGCACAAGGGTGAAGATGAAAAGGCTGAAGAAAATGAAACCGAAGAAATGGAAATGGAGACAGGTCTGTTTGGTAGGAGTGCTCCAAAAAAGGCTCAGGCCCCTGCCAAAGCTAAAGCTTCCATTGTGAAAGAGCAGCCCAGAGTGCTTCATGATGCAAACAAGGAAAACTTGACCGTTTTTGTAAGCAACCTTCCCTTCAGCGTGTCCGACCCAGAGAAGGAGCTGCGAAAAGTTTTCTCTGACTGTGGAGAGATATCCCAGGTCCGAGTTGTCTACAGCAGTAATGGGACTTTCAGAGGATATTGCTATGTGGAGTTTGTGGAAGAGAAGAGTGCATTAGATGCACTGAAATTGGACAGGCAACAAATCAGAGGAAGACCCATGTTTGTTTCTCCTTGCGTGGACAAAAACAAGAACCCAGATTTCAAGGTAGGTTTCAAATAACTTAAAGTGGATCAGTAAGTTGTTTGAGAGAATTCATTATATTGGAAATAACGTATAAATGGCAAGGGAACTGCAAAATAGTCAAAATGGAACTATTCTCAGACTCTGAAGAAAAAAGAAAAAAAAAACGACCAAATGAAGGGTGGGGAGGGGGAGTTTGTTTTCCTGGCACTATAGTGCTCCTTTAAGCAGGAAATTGCAAAGAACGAATAGCCGTTTCAAAGTAATTCTATTGTGACCTTTTTTTAAAATTCACATGTCATTTATCCATGTCATTGTCATCCCACCAAAGAGTATTCGGTGGTGGGTTCATTTACCACATGTTGGTTAATCCTCATACTGTCAAGGTATTATTATTTTTTTATTATTATTTTATATTTTATTTTAGCATTTTGCCTGCTAGTAACCATCAGACAAATAGTCTGTATTATATTGTTAATTTTCCAAGAGTGAATTACAATGACTAAATGGGCATCCTACCATATGCGTTTAGTCCTAAATTTCTTTACAGTGTGTGTAAATGTAATGATCTTTTTTTTTATATATATATACATGATTGGGATATGAAAATGCCTCTGGTAGATTTGGTCAGAATGATCAGATTTGGCTTTAGTAAATCTAAAAAGGTCCATTCTCGCCAGAATCTGTCCATCTTGACAATATTTGGAGTTTAGTGTATAAATCCTTTACAATTGGTTATATTGTTGCAATTTAATTAAGCAGATTTTAAATAATTTTATTTGTAATTAATATGAACTAGACCATGAACTGTGCTTGTGTTTAAAAACTTGTCAATGTGAATTTGATTTCCCAGGTTTTTAAATATAGTACTGCACTGGAGAAACACAAACTGTTTATATCTGGATTACCATACTCCAGCACAAAGGAGGAACTAGAAGAGATTTTTAAAGAACACGGCACTATAAAAGAGATACGAGTAGTAACCAACCGCTCTGGAAAGCCAAAAGTGAGTGTGCATTTTCACAATATGAAGTATTGCTAGCGTATCTCCATGTAGAGATTCAGAAATACATTCACACAAAAAAAATGTTTGTTGCACACATTACATGTCGTCGGTGTCTCGTGCTCAGCAGAGGTGAATCAAAGAGGCTCTGTCACTTTTGTGGGTCTTTGCATATTTTAAAAGACTCCTAAATGTGACATCTCCTCTTTTTGTGTGGCAGGTGGTTCAGTGAAGCTCAAGATAGATCTGTTTACCTGAAGTTCTCCCTCACGGGTGCCGCCTTCTTCTTTATTCAGTTACTGGCACTTGATCCTCCAGAAGCCCATGTCATTGGTTTATTGACAATCCATTGAGACTTACTTGTGCAATAATTGAAAAGATGTCAGTTTTCCAGCATCTGTCACTAGTGATGTCTTTTGCATTTGACCATATCTGACTGCGGAATCTATACCTTTTGTCAGCATCTGCATTGCTAATAAAACAAAAGTATTCCTACTTTATCTTCCTTTTTCTTTTAATTGCAATGGAATTTCCAATTTAGTCAACATGAAATTTCATTAAACCAGCACTGTCATCTTCTAGGGTCTTTGCACATTTTGCAGAGACCCCTCTTGGTGACATAGCTGGTTGATGTGTGATGGCCGGTGGGTTGTTTTACTTGCCTGAAGATGTCCCTAGCGACTGCTGCCATCTCCTTCCTGGGGATCCTTTTCATCTCCTGGCGCCTGCGTCTGTTTGTCTGATCCGATTGTAATCCATTAGACTGTTTGGTTCAGATAAAATTTGTCCCTTATGGTTCACACAGCTGCTTTAAGATTGTATATTCACAAGATATTTAGTGACCAGAGGTAACAGATCTACATTGTAGCTGATTTTCCATGTGTGTGTTTTTATTTGTTTACTGAGAGACTATTTTTGGCATAGTTATCGTCATGCTCTTGTCTTGTTCAAATTGGAGAACATATGCATATTTTGCCACACTTAAAGAAATTAAAGGTTCAGCCCATGTATAGATAACAGCCAGAAGGTCACTGCATGGATATATACAACCTTATCTGCAATAACATTTATTTTTTTCTTTGTTTTCTCAACTGCATTTGAGCAATGCAGTTAAGAGGCGTCTCCAACAATGTACACTGGCTGTGCAAGGAATATGATTGTGTCTAGCAGCCTTACTTGCAATGTATGAAGTGACAATGCAAACAAGATTCCCAAATATCCCAAAGATATAGAAATCTAAATGTGGGATAACAATATTAGTGAGAACACATTTGTGAAAAATACCACACTTATTAGTAGCACAGCAGGATACAATACTTGTACTCTCTTGGATTGTTATGTCACAGAAACCTAAAATATATAAGCACAAAAAAGGATCTAGGACCTAGTACACTAACAATTGTGGAGTGGTTATAGTACCACTCCAGACTATCGGGCACAGGGAGGATCAGAGTATGGGCACTTAGCCATTCTCGAAATATATAAAAAACACTGTGGGAGACTCTGTTTATGCTTGAAAAAGCCGAGAGAGGTGGTGCGTAACGCGTAGCATCGGATCTCACCGTAACCCGGAAGTGTCTGCAATTGGAGAGACTGAGACTGGTTGGGTGATACTGAGAGGACGCTCGAACTGTAAACCTCATAATATCCAGGACTCTTGATCTGCTCCTGATAAAGTGAGCTTTCACTTTGGTTTAATTTTTTTATTTATTGATTTAATTGGTAAAGTTTTTTTCAACTTTAACATCCGGCTGGTGATGAATCCACATAACCCACATTAGGATCCAACGCACACACGGGTCTGATCCTCCCTGTGCCCGATAGTCTGGAGTGGTACTATAACCACTCCACAATTGTGAGTGTACTTCTTGTACATTTGCACAGTATTTATTGAATTCAGACTGTATTGCACTAGATCCTTTTTTTGTGCTTATATATTTTAGGTTTCTGTGACATAACAATCCAATAGAAAAAACAAAGAACTGGACTGCCCAGTGACCTGGGAGAGATAAAATATAACTTTTAATTAATTCTCGATGTATTAGTAAAATTAATAAACTTTTAATGTGTAGATAAAATGAGAGCTGAAAAGATATCAGACTCTAGACGGACATAACATAAAGAGGAAGAAAAAACGTTGATAAACGTATATATGTCCCTACTAGAATAGTAAGTTTAACAGCCTGCAAGTGCAGACTAATACTAAGTGTTAATACTGAGAGATAATAGTTCGTCTCTATGTTAGTAGGGGTAAGGTGGAAATGATGTGTACAATGGTATATACACAGATAAATAGTCAGACATATACAGCCAGAGATATATATTATGTCTTAGTCCCAAACAATGGGAAATTTTTGGATATTTTGATAGATATCAGGTCTGGACCTGATAGATAGCACAGAGCAGGTAAATCATGCCACTACTCTGGATTGGCTGATGCTGACTTATAATGGTGTAGCTTAGGTCGGCTAAAGGTCCCTGCCTTTGCCAGACAACATGTGGTAATGTGGACAAGTGATGTATAAAGCATAGATATCCCCAAAATAGAAGTATAGGTGAGGAGAGCTGAACGAGGTGTCTGTCTGAGAGAATCAGATATTATAATACTGTATTTTCTGATTCCTGCTAAATTGGCTAGTCTGCAATACCTGAGGGTCTAGAGAGTCACTGGTGTATACTGCGTTAATTCACAGGGGTTTCAACAGATATACTCAATTTAAGAGTCAAGTAATAAGTTTGGCATCCCAGCAGGTCACTAGGGTTTTGGTCGGCCAGTGGACTTAGTTATTCTACACGGCTTGTCAGTGTATGATCATAGACAACCGCTGGGAAGATGCACAGCCTAGGTTAAATGATTCTTATGGGTAGACGTCGGTGGACCCTCTAGTGTGGATTGCAGAGATAACTGGAAATCACTTTAGACTGTTGGAGCTTTCAAAAGAAGAGCTCACTTTATCTGGCTTCTGGTCCAGTACGACTGCAAAGAGCAAAACTCATTTACTTAATAATCTAGTCTTGTTTAGTCAAAGTGTGAGCGGCTTGCTGACACCTGACCATAAGAGACCGCTAGTCGGGTTGCTAATACTGACTAGATAACGTATCGTCAATTAGTCGGAGTCCGAAGACCCCCTGGTAAATGCTGCAGAGATTTGCTAAGAGTCTGTTTAACCTGGTTCGTCAGATAACAATTCAAAGATAGCTAAAGATAACTTTCGATTGCCAGCATAGAACAAAAACTCATTTACTTAATAGGAAGGTCTTGTATGGTTAAAGTGTGAGCGGCTTAATGGCACCTGACTGTGAGAGACCACTAGTCGAGTTGCTGATACTGGCTGGATAACGTCTCGTCAATTCGTCGGAGTCCGAAGACCCCCTAGTAAATACTGCAGAGATTGCTAGGAGTCTGTATAGCCAGGTTCGTTAGATAACACTTTAAAGATAGCTTAAAGATAACTCTCGATTACCAAAAATTGCCTAAGATACCAAGGTTCACTCAAATTCAGCCCTAATGATCTAGTTCTAGATATAGAGTATAAACAGCTTGTCCAAGTTAGCTACACGGAGAGGAACAAAAGCCCCGACGCGCGTTTCGCCTGTGAGCGGCTTTTCAAGGGGTAAGTGAAAATCTCGTGTGTCCGATTTTAAATAGGGCGCCATGCGTCCTGATTGGTTGGTGGGAGGGGCTATGAAAATAGGTCTAGTTAACTCCTGCCCTGCTGGATAAGATGAAAATCAAAACAGTATATAGCATTCATGTTCTGGAATCAACTGAATGCTAGGGACTTGGTGAGAGTTTTGGTAGATTACTGTTTGATCGCTGCTTGCAGGGTATACAGGATTGCCGGGCTGTAAACTGGATCCTATGAAAAAGGAAAAACATAGTTGCAAAATTATAGTTTGCAACATAATAACATTTACAGAATGGTGCGTGCAGGAGTACAGTATTATAACTTGTCACGAGCCTGCTGAGTAGTGCTAGGCTGTTGCTGTGTTTGTGTACAAGGTAGAGTGGCACCCCCATTTTTTCGGTTTCCAGATTCATAGTTAATGCTTACCATGAGGATTATATTCCAACATGGTGCAAACTGGCTGAAATATGGTTCTACCAGAGATACAAATAATTGCCATGTTGTTCAATCATTGAGGGGTACTGTACAAAATATCGTGCCAGCGCCCAGTATGGTAGATAGGGGAGAGTATGAGGATCCCACCAAGGATTGCTAAAAAATTATAATAGTTGAAGTACAAAGAGAAATAGTGGGTGAAATACCCTGTGATTACACGGTCAAATATGGAGTTTAAAGGTAATGAGGGATAAACCATGTATAGAGAAGTGCCATCAGTGAATGGACTGACATTATTTGTGAATGAAGGGAGTATAGTTGTATTCTTCATTCAAGCCACAAGGAGTTAGTGTTTTGAATTTAAAGATCCATTGTGACTCCTTTTGTAATAAAAGTTGATTTAGATTCCCTTTTCTTGGGTGAGGAAGAAGCTTTTCTATTGCCTGAAATTTCAAGCAATCTGTATTGCCGTGGTGGAAATTCTGGATGTGTCTGGCAATTGGGGTAGGGGTGATATTGTTTTTGACGGAACCGATGTGTTGCAGGATTCTACGTCTAAACTGCTGGTAAGTTTTGCCGATGTACTGTAGCCCACAGTCACAAGTTATCAAATAAATGATATTAGTGGTGCTACAGTTAACAAGGGCATTGGTATATACTGTGATTTTAGAGCAGTTAGTCTAACTGCTCTAAAATCACAGTATATACCAATGCCCTTGTTAACTGTAGCACCACTAATATCATTTATTTGATAACTTGTGACTGTGGGCTACAGTACATCGGCAAAACTTACCAGCAGTTTAGACGTAGAATCCTGCAACACATCGGTTCCGTCAAAAACAATATCACCCCTACCCCAATTGCCAGACACATCCAGAATTTCCACCACGGCAATACAGATTGCTTGAAATTTCAGGCAATAGAAAAGCTTCTTCCTCACCCAAGAAAAGGGAATCTAAATCAACTTTTATTACAAAAGGAGTCACAATGGATCTTTAAATTCAAAACACTAACTCCTTGTGGCTTGAATGAAGAATACAACTATACTCCCTTCATTCACAAATAATGTCAGTCCATTCACTGATGGCACTTCTCTATACATGGTTTATCCCTCATTACCTTTAAACTCCATATTTGACCGTGTAATCACAGGGTATTTCACCCACTATTTCTCTTTGTACTTCAACTATTATAATTTTTTAGCAATCCTTGGTGGGATCCTCATACTCTCCCCTATCTACCATACTGGGCGCTGGCACGATATTTTGTACAGTACCCCTCAATGATTGAACAACATGGCAATTATTTGTATCTCTGGTAGAACCATATTTCAGCCAGTTTGCACCATGTTGGAATATAATCCTCATGGTAAGCATTAACTATGAATCTGGAAACCGAAAAAATGGGGGTGCCACTCTACCTTGTACACAAACACAGCAACAGCCTAGCACTACTCAGCAGGCTCGTGACAAGTTATAATACTGTACTCCTGCACGCACCATTCTGTAAATGTTATTATGTTGCAAACTATAATTTTGCAACTATGTTTTTCCTTTTTCATAGGATCCAGTTTACAGCCCGGCAATCCTGTATACCCTGCAAGCAGCGATCAAACAGTAATCTACCAAAACTCTCACCAAGTCCCTAGCATTCAGTTGATTCCAGAACATGAATGCTATATACTGTTTTGATTTTCATCTTATCCAGCAGGGCAGGAGTTAACTAGACCTATTTTCATAGCCCCTCCCACCAACCAATCAGGACGCATGGCGCCCTATTTAAAATCGGACACACGAGATTTTCACTTACCCCTTGAAAAGCCGCTCACAGGCGAAACGCGCGTCGGGGCTTTTGTTCCTCTCCGTGTAGCTAACTTGGACAAGCTGTTTATACTCTATATCTAGAACTAGATCATTAGGGCTGAATTTGAGTGAACCTTGGTATCTTAGGCAATTTTTGGTAATCGAGAGTTATCTTTAAGCTATCTTTAAAGTGTTATCTAACGAACCTGGCTATACAGACTCCTAGCAATCTCTGCAGTATTTACTAGGGGGTCTTCGGACTCCGACGAATTGACGAGACGTTATCCAGCCAGTATCAGCAACTCGACTAGTGGTCTCTCACAGTCAGGTGCCATTAAGCCGCTCACACTTTAACCATACAAGACCTTCCTATTAAGTAAATGAGTTTTTGTTCTATGCTGGCAATCGAAAGTTATCTTTAGCTATCTTTGAATTGTTATCTGACGAACCAGGTTAAACAGACTCTTAGCAAATCTCTGCAGCATTTACCAGGGGGTCTTCGGACTCCGACTAATTGACGATACGTTATCTAGTCAGTATTAGCAACCCGACTAGCGGTCTCTTATGGTCAGGTGTCAGCAAGCCGCTCACACTTTGACTAAACAAGACTAGATTATTAAGTAAATGAGTTTTGCTCTTTGCAGTCGTACTGGACCAGAAGCCAGATAAAGTGAGCTCTTCTTTTGAAAGCTCCAACAGTCTAAAGTGATTTCCAGTTATCTCTGCAATCCACACTAGAGGGTCCACCGACGTCTACCCATAAGAATCATTTAACCTAGGCTGTGCATCTTCCCAGCGGTTGTCTATGATCATACACTGACAAGCCGTGTAGAATAACTAAGTCCACTGGCCGACCAAAACCCTAGTGACCTGCTGGGATGCCAAACTTATTACTTGACTCTTAAATTGAGTATATCTGTTGAAACCCCTGTGAATTAACGCAGTATACACCAGTGACTCTCTAGACCCTCAGGTATTGCAGACTAGCCAATTTAGCAGGAATCAGAAAATACAGTATTATAATATCTGATTCTCTCAGACAGACACCTCGTTCAGCTCTCCTCACCTATACTTCTATTTTGGGGATATCTATGCTTTATACATCACTTGTCCACATTACCACATGTTGTCTGGCAAAGGCAGGGACCTTTAGCCGACCTAAGCTACACCATTATAAGTCAGCATCAGCCAATCCAGAGTAGTGGCATGATTTACCTGCTCTGTGCTATCTATCAGGTCCAGACCTGATATCTATCAAAATATCCAAAAATTTCCCATTGTTTGGGACTAAGACATAATATATATCTCTGGCTGTATATGTCTGACTATTTATCTGTGTATATACCATTGTACACATCATTTCCACCTTACCCCTACTAACATAGAGACGAACTATTATCTCTCAGTATTAACACTTAGTATTAGTCTGCACTTGCAGGCTGTTAAACTTACTATTCTAGTAGGGACATATATACGTTTATCAACGTTTTTTCTTCCTCTTTATGTTATGTCCGTCTAGAGTCTGATATCTTTTCAGCTCTCATTTTATCTACACATTAAAAGTTTATTAATTTTACTAATACATCGAGAATTAATTAAAAGTTATATTTTATCTCTCCCAGGTCACTGGGCAGTCCAGTTCTTTGTTTTTTCATACAGTTCTATGGGTTAACCCCTTCATTCACTGTCCAGCTACTCTATCTAGCAGCTTCATTCTATCCTTTACGTTTAACAATCCAATAGAGTGCAAGTATTGTATCCTGCTGTGTTACTAATAAGCGTGGTATTTTTCACAAATGTGTTCTCACTAATATTGTAATCCCACATTTAGATTTCTATATCTTTGGGATATTTGGGAATCTTGTTTGCATTGTCACTTTATTTCACTTTACAATTGTCTGCGCACCTATGTGTTTTGTTTGTTCTGGTGATCTACGTTATCAGAGCTCCTTGTAGGTTGCTGCACTTGCATTGTTGCGTTTAGATTGTATGGTCACACCTATTTTAATAATCTTTTGTGCCATTCTAATTTAGTTTTTTTTCTATTCCTTGCAATGTATGCCACACTCCAAAGCATTTGCAAGTGGTTTATCTTATATTGTCCTGTTGCGCAGTATGCTTGACAAACTGCATATAAAAAGCAACATTTAATTGACGGTGAGGAATTGCAATGTTTCCCAGTAAGTGTGTAATCGTGTGAATTGTTTTTTTATTGAATGTCTGATGTTTGTTGCACCTTTCCTACAGGGACTAGCATATGTTGAGTATGAAAATGAAGCACAGGCATCTCAAGCAGTGCTCAAGTTGGATGGAACGAAAATAAAGGAACATGAAATCAAGGTGGCAATTAGCAATCCCCCACGTAGGAAACAAACCGAATTTCCTGAAACTACACGACCAGGAACACCCATGGTTCCACGTCAAGCCTATGGAGCGTAAGTTGTTAAATATGGTTTGTCACAGTGTGTTGGTTCTACCAGTTTTTTATATATGTTTAAGAGAGGGGATATTTGCTGTTACCCTTGTCAAAAAAACAACAACAATATTACATGAGTTTAATCATTAAACACAACATTCTAGTGAATTCACAAACCAAACTGTCATATTTGGACAATATTCATTTTAGAAAAACTCTCCAACACATTTTATAAAAAAAAGAAAAGAGGATTGCACTCAATCATAAAAAACACATTTTTAATCACAGCTTCGCTATATCAACCTAAATTCTGCATTGTTTTTCACATTTTCTGTGATTTGATGTTCAAATTACTACAATTCTGTATTTAGTGAATAAACACCATAGTACTATCTGCCATTGGAACATGCTGGCAACTTTAAACCCTGGGAGATGTCAGCCAAATTTCCTAGTTAAAGAGATAGCTAAAGATATATATTGTCACTCTCATGTGTTCTATTTACTTCATATCATGTTCCTATAGACCTGGGTAAAACAAATGTCAAGAAGCATGTGTGGAATTACAAGCAATATTAAAAACTTGTAGACAAAGGCAACCCACCTTAATTGACATTTTTGCTCAGGTCCATTTAAACTGTTCTATGCATGTAAATTGAAACTGTGAGATTTCTGTAAGAAAAGTACATTTACAGTACTGTTACTGCTGCAAGGGATTCTGGGTGGGCATATGCAAATTAGTTAAACAATGAGCCACCTTTTTGCCTCATAAATTCCATTTCATACATGGATTCCTTGGAGTATATATATCTGCTGTACACAACAATTTTTAAACACCACTCAGGAAGAGATGCAAAGCCAGATAATCACTCAAAGACAGCCTTTTAGTTGTTAATGCAGCGCATCAGCACAAGGTTGGTTACTGGCTTCCTATTGTATTAAGTGTACTTTATGAGGCAAAAGGTGTTAAAGGACCACTATAGTGTCATGAAAACAAACTAGTTTTCCTGGCACTATATAATCCTTAGGGCCCCCCACCCGAGGGGCTGAAGGGGTTAAAACCCCTTCAGCCACTTACCTTTACCCAGCGGGAGGCACCCTCGGCACTGGTGACTTCTTCTCCTCCTCCTCCTCCTCCGACGTCAGCTGCCGCTTTCCTATGGACATTCTGCATGCTCAAAGAGATTTTACGCACTGAGGGTCGGGGAAGCGTCTCTAGCGGCTGTCGGAAAGAGGCTGGATTAACCCTGCAATGTAAACATAGCAGTTTCTCTGAAACTGCTATGTTTACAGCTGCAGGGTTATAACCTGGGGGACCTGGCACCCAGACCACTTCATTGAGCTGAAGTGGTCTGGGTGACTATAGTGGTCCTTTAACAGCACTGCAAATGTGAGCTTTCTGTGGGAAAAGCAAATGTTATGGCTTGTTTGGCGTTATTGTCCAGTGTGTGTGTGTGTGTGTGTGTGTGTCTCTCTCTCTCATAAAAATGTGTGAGATTCTAGTATCTAGGCATCTTAAATGGCATGTCACCCAAGTTGCACCCATATCCTTCACATCAACATTTGTTTCTTTTAAAGGAGAGGTAAAGGAAGAACCCAGGTGGCACTGCTACCACGCTCACTGCATCGTCAGAATGCACCAAACACCACAAAAACAGAAAATGGTACCCCACAAACACAGTCGGCATCCTCCACTGGAGCTGAAGGGGAACCAAAAAAGATGTCTAATGCAGATTTTGCACGGATGCTGTTGCAAAAGTGACCAGGAAGAGGGATTCCATACTATGTTAAAATGTGAAAGAACAATGCCCTTTGTGTCCTTATACATCAGAGAGGATGGCCACAGCTCCTTGTAACTCCAGGAATGCAGAATCTTCCCCTAGGGATCTAGTATATATTTTGGTTTAAAATTTCCAGTTCACTGTCCTGTTTTTTGTTTGTTTTTGTTTTTGTTTTAGTAGCACAGACTGTAAGCTTCCACATTTCCCTCATATTGAGGCAGGCAAGGTAATGTAGGGGCAGTTGTTAATGGTCTGTTTTTGGCATCTTTTTACACTTTGTTTATGGAATAAAGCAGTTACTGGTGTTTTGATCACACTTGGTAGCAAAGGATACAGTGGAGAAACCGTTCAGTAGATTTTAGCTCAGATACCTTACTGTCACAAGATTTGTAAAATACACAAACAACGGTATATGTTGGAAATAAACTGGATAAAATAAACTCTATCCCTTACGGTCATTACAAACCAAGCCTTTCCATATTGTTGAATGTGCAGTATCCTTGTTCACTGAATATTCACACTTTAGACACCGGCGTGTACATTAATCCAATTTTACTTCAACTGAATATAGTAGTGTACATGAAAATCAGTTTATTATAGGCGTTCTCCACTCTGCACTTCCAGGACCTACCGCAAGTACGGTAAAATAGGTAACATTACTTTAAAATCCAAAACAAGCATTAACGCTTTCAGCCTCCATGCTAGATGTGATATGCATTTGTATGCATTGTGAAGATAATGCGTTTAAATAAAAATGCAAAAAAAATAAAGAGAGCTGCAAATCCATATCAAGCATCTGCAGAGATTACCTCCCAGACCAGAAAGATACCAATCAGGAGTCTTTGAGTGTTTTTGGTGTATTAGGAGTAATCTTATCCCATTAACCACTGTCCAGCAAGAGCTCATGGGATATGTAGTTTAGCTCTTCAACCGCAGCACCATTTACCAGATTTACTTAGTTTTTTTTTTTTAAATCTATTTTTTTTACGTCTCCGTTCACAGAATGTGACTGTGCACAGATTTCACCTATGCCATCAACTGAGCGTGTGTAGCAGCTGTAACACTGCCTCCAGCAAGTACCTCTAATGCAGGTAGAGAGCTTCCAACAATGCAAAGAATAGGATATTGCCGTGCAGACATGCTACACCGCTCCTTAAAGGGTATCAGCCTTAATTTCAAGGTATGCCCACTGCACTTGCAGGTAGTTAAGGCATTTATGGTGCATTTTTTTTTTTTTTTTTTTTAAATGGTGAAATACTGTGATATTAAAATAATTTGACTGAAAATAGTAAATTACGGGAACTATAGAATACATTATTTTGAGTTGATGTATTATTTTTACTTAAATATTATCTATTGATTTCAAGTGAAAAAACAATTCCTGTTGCTTTGTAGGAAAAAATAAAGTTTATTAAATCCTGGGACATATTATTTAACCTTCAATGTTAAAAATGGACTGCAGAACGATGCAATGCTGGCCTTGCTATCACTGAAGGGTGGAAAGTTCATTGTGTTTAGCTATTGACATGTTTTCTGTAACTTTTTGGTTCTTTGTATACCAGATCTTGTTAAAGAAATGTTTTGTTTCCACTTGTTTTATTAAAATGCAATTATCTAATGTGCTATGAGGTTGTTTATCATGTAGTAAGCATTTCATGTGTGTAACATGTAACCCATTGTACAATCACCTAGCAAAATGTCAGGAAAATATTTTAGTTTAAAATGTATTTGTCATTGTACACATAAGTTAAGCTATAATTATAGTACAAATTTCATCTATATATTGCTAGCAAATGTACACATTTTTAAGAAAGATCTACTGCAAAATATACCCCTCACCTGACAGTCATATTTGCTTTAACAGCAACTGTAGTGCATACATTGATATTCATATAGCAAGCAAGTATTGGGTTAGTATAGTAATTGACAGATGTCACTCCATTCCAATGCTCATGTGTTGGCAATGAAGCTTTGTCTGTATCATAGGAAAGTATTGTTTCGCTTGGGGAAGTGTTCTTAAAGGGACACTGTAATCACAATTTCATCTATTTGAATTGGATATAGTGCCTGGAGTCCCCTTGCACTGTCCAACAACATTTATAGTTTAACCATTTTCAAGCAATTTAACATTAAATAAGGGTTCCTGGCCACCCACAGTCCAGCCCGTACTGGAGGTGTAGCTAAGGCAGAGATTACACACTTCCTCTTAGTGATACCAGCAGTGGAAAGTCTGATGGGCTAAAAGCAGTCAACTGACACTCGGCCAATCACAGCTACTCAGGCTAGTACATCCTCAGTAGCCAACACAGAGAGGATTGGCTGTTGGTAACTTTCATTTAGCATTAACACATTAAAAACTGTTTAATGCTGAATGAAATGACTACACCAGATTTACTCCAGAGACTATAACCAGTTTAATGAGATGAAGCAGATATAATGTCCCTTGAAGTGGACTTAACAGTGCCAAAGAGCTTGGTGGGACCTGTGGGTGTTGCATTATTGGTTAACACACAAATATCTTGTCATGATGGCACGCTGGAGAGATGAATGACTGGCCAATTAATTTCTATATCTATCTTCTTTGAAAAATGATGTATTCATATCCACTTAGCCGTTGCCATTAAGGTAAACCTGTCATAACAGGTTACACTACCAGCATGTGACTTATGCAGCATCTGGGCTGCATAGTCTGTCAGCGTGAATTGAGTATTGAGGCTTCAGGGGCATGATCTACACCAGGGCTGCCCAACAGGTCGATCCCCAGATGTTGTAGAACTACTACTCCCATGATGCTTTGTCATTCTAACGGCATGCAAAGCATCATGGGAGTTGTAGTTCTACAACATCTGGAGATCTACCTGTTGGGCAGCCCTGATCTACATCAAAACTGCATCATTAATCTAAACTGGTTTTGATGCCTACAGTGACCCAAGCCCTGCTCTCTGAGCATCTATGAAACTGAAATGTATTTGATAGATTTTGGCCTTTCTTGTACAATTTCTTAAGGTCTATGGGGAGCCCTCAGGTTCATGCATAGGCAACCTTTTGCACTCCAGATGTTTTGGACTATACCTCACATGATGCATTGCCAGCATTACTGGTGTAAGAGCATTATGGGGGTTGTATTTCAAAACATCTGGAGTGCCGAAGGTTGCCTATCCCTGCAGTAGTGTATGCTCACCATAGCCCCTCTATGCAAAACTATGGAAGTTATCTATAAAGGACAATTCTGTCGACACTCCATGCTAATTCAGTCAGCCAATTTTAGCAGTTTGGCACCATAACTACTACAGCCCACTGTAGTGGCTTTAGTGTCCTCCAAAAGTAAGGATTCAAACCAATTAAGAACAGTTTGAAAACTTAGCTGTGTCCAACACCAGTGGAGGCAGTGACAGGATCTCAGTGGGATCCAGATAAGCTATCAAATTGTTCTGAAATCGTTTGTCTTCTTACCCTGAAAAGGTGCCAGGATGCCCTGACACCATAACCACTCCAGTGGGATGTAGTGGTTATGGTGCCAAAGTTCTGAAAGTGGAGCCATGTCTAACATTGGAATGTTGGAAGAATTGTTCTTTATACACAACCTTAATAGTTTTGCATAGTTGATGTTTCAATAGCACAAAATCTTTTATTTCTTTAACTTTTTTTTTTTAAATCAACCCTGAAGGCAAAATCATTATTTTTGATTATCTCCTTCTATGCTCTAATCGGTCCTTATGCCAAAGTTTCTTAACATCTTCATCTGAAGATGTTAAGTGGGTACCAAAATGTTGCATGTGATATTCAGAAGACCCCACTAAAATGGTAATTATAACAGTGCAATAAATCTTCCTATAACTAATGAAGTCTAATTAACCTGTATTACTGAATACATGTTGCACTAGATTACAGTTGAGGTGGCCATCAGGCTAATTGGTAACTTTTCTTGACAGACAACTTTCACACACCTTATAAACTCTTCCAAAGCTGGATAAATTTAATATAGCTAATGCGGAAAGGAAACTTCCACTTTAGCAATATCCATAAACAGACTGCTGGGACTCCTGACACCGCAGGCTTACAGAACTCCTTTCTTACTGTCCAATTACTACACAGTGGTTTAACGCTTAACCAGGGTCTCCAGCTACCCACAGTATGTCACAACTGGAGGCATAAGGTGGAGATTATATGCTGTCCATACCTCATTCAGTGTTAAACCATTTGAAAATGCAAACCTCCTCTAGCATGGTTTTCTCCCGTAGTCAAATTAAAACCATTTTATATAAATGTCATGTTGAAATGTACAATGTTGGTGTATTTTTGCACTGGAAAAGAGACGCAAATCCATAATTCTTCAATACCATAATAATTTAATTTCCCACACTATTGAAATATGCCAGACACAAGTAAAGTGCACAATGCATACTGTAACAAATTACGATCACAATGCATTTTTCATGAAAAGCAAGGAAATCCCTGTGGAAGTTTATATCCACGGATATTAGATATATGAAAATGCTTTTCTGTCTTTCATACATTTGATTTTCAATTCACAACACATTAAGTGAATAAATCACTTTTATTTATTTATTTTTTAAATATTTATGTGTAATTAGTAAACTCACTGGGAAAACTAGGCTAGTTGAACAATCTTCCTCCGTCCTTCCTTGGAAGTGAGGCTGCAACATTTTTTGAACAGCTTTCAACTTACATTTCAACAGACCATTGCCATATACAATATTACATTTTGCAACAGCCAGCAAAGGTAAATTTGGTTGTAAGACATTTCATATTTTAAAGCAGCATTACAGGGTGGATTTACTGTCTATTTTAATGCAGGAAATTAAGAGGAAAAGAAGGCTGGATCTCTCTGGCAATCTTTGTCTTGCAATAGCTTTCTGATAAAGATTTACTGATCATGAGGAGGGAGGCGGGCGGCACTGTAGGACTCTATAGTACCAGGAAAACAGCTTTGTTTTTCTGGCACTATAGAATGCCTTTAAGGCAGCACTTCTATATATGTATTTTGGTACACAATTACAAACTTGGATTGTCTTTGCATGATTCTCTATCATACACACTCATGCACAAATGGTCTAGAGTTTCATTTAAATTTGTCTTATGGTCGAAAAGAAAATCTTTCAACTTAGGAGGTTTTAAAGGAATACTCCGCACCATAACCAGTATGGTTTTAGAACAGTTTGGCTTCTTATCTGGGGACCAGGCCCTGCTCTTCCTCCACTCCAGCCATTACCGGCTTGAGCCCAGTACTGCTGGGCTTAGCTCGAGAAAGCTAAAGGAAGCTGCTCAGCAGGAGCTTTCTCTCTATGTGGGAAGTAGTGGAGGCTGGGGGAGCAGAGCCTGGCAGACCCCAGGTAGGAAGGCAACATAATCTTAAGTGATTTGACTTACAATGGGGAGATGACAGGGTGCTCTTGACAACATAACTACATCATGGTATATACAACATGATGGGAAATGTAGGCAACAATAGACAAATGCAAAGTTTTTGAGAAGGGAATGTCCCCCTTTAAAAATGTAGAGCAAAAATAAGATCATCAATGTGATGTAAACTGGTGTTGAGAAGAACCGTATTTAATCAATGGATCTTAAGGTGTCTGATGGCTATAGCATGTCCCTGCAGGCTTTTTAATGTAAACACTGCCTTTTCAGAGAATAGGCAGTATTTACATTAGTGCCTAGGAACACCTCTCGTGGAATATTCCATCTTATAAATACATTTCATTTAGCACAATCCATATATTTTAAATTGTGTTATACTATATTAACTCTTTTCTGTAGATCCACAGCTGTATCTCCACTACATATGTGTATATTGATAATTTTCATGAAAGTCTGCAATTGGATCTATGTGTACCCAGGGATTGTTTTGTTACTTGGATTAATACCAAAGAGTTTGAGAGATTTTAGAAAACATGAGGTAGCAAACCATTTGCATCCCAAAACTGTTTCTTAAATGGACACTCCAGAATTTTAGAGCATTTTAGCTTGCTGAAGTGCTCTGTGTCCTCTTTTTCATTTTACTATAACATGCAGATTTCAGCTTGGCTGTCATTCCAACAACCGGTCCTGTTACATCCTGATTGTTTGGCTCAGTGGAGCTAAAACTCAAGAGGCAAGCAATTTCTCAGAGCACCTCTCATTGAGCTGCTTTGGCATGTCTGTAATTGGACAGGCACAGAAAAGCTGGGGCTGGGTTAGAAGGGGAGGGCTTGGAAAGTCTTCAGACAAGAGATTGGCAACTTTTCCAAGATATACTCCCAATGAACAATATGCATAATTAAATGCATGCATGTTTTTATTGGGGTTAAATGATTTGGGAAGTGGAGGCTAATGCATATTTCATGAAATTAAGTTGGTGTGGTGCCAGAAGGTCCCTAGCGCTAGCTTAGCTTGCCTTTAGATGTATGGTTTAAGCTAAAGTGTTGAATCCAGCTCCAGTTAGCTCTGCCTCTATCCTTTATTTTCTGTCCAAGACAGTAGTGCCCCTGCTCGACTTAGTGTTAGCTGATGCTCTCAGCAAATCAGTAGCTTCCCATTCACAAAACTGCCGGAGATTAGCACATATGTTTCTCAAGCTGATTTTGTGAATAGGGAGCTAGAATTGGCTTCCAACCTCAGACAAAAATGGAAGTAGAAGGGCAGATCTAGCCAGCACTGGATTCATCCCTAAATAGGTAAACCTGGGGCCATAACAGTTTTATTCTTATGGGGTTGTTATTGTTCCCTTTCACTTTAATATTAGCGAAGGCTCAGAATTTCTTTTTCAAATAGCTTGAAAATAGTTTGACACTTAGACTGTCCCTTGAAAAAGGGCAAAAAAATAACTAAACAACTTTCTTGATCAATATACTTGTTTGTAATAAAAGACTTCCAGAGTTCAGTAAACGGAGAACAAACTAGGTGATTTTTAAATTTAGGACAAACCAACTGCTCCAAAAAAATGGTTATTATGGCAATCTGACTGCTTTGGTCTACAATTTGCATTTCTCTTGTTAATTTTTCACATTTATCAAATAACATTGACTGTGGTTTTGATTTTACAGTTTTCAGTTCAAGCTCTCAAAGCAATTGGTATGTATTGGGCATGATGCCATAAGTATCCTGACAGTGTCCCAAAGTATTTAAATAATTTTAATATGGTTTGACACCAGACTTCGGTCCTACAGCATGGTCTTTGCTGAATACCATGCATCTGCTGTTCTCCTTTAGGAGAATACAGTTAGCTATACAGAGCTAAAGAGGGCCATGCAGGACAGTGCCAATGACTGTAACCAATAAAATAATCTATCAAAACTGCTGCTGGGAAAATTATAGGCAATTACTATACAGGAAGTTCTAATATTTGCCTTGAAGAAGTGGAAAAAGTAATTTAAAAAAAGTAATTAATCCCATCACAACCAGGGTTAGCCAAAATCTGTTTCAATACCGGTCTTGAAGGAGCTAAACATCATGGTTAACAAGAAAATAAATATTTAATGGCTCTGAAAGGGTTTGAAATATAATACCTTTAGTTGTTTTTCTTTTGACTTAACATTTACAGTTAGTTCAGGAATATAGGGTTTGATGAAGAGCTGATAAGCTGCAGAATAAAGCAATACTTTGCAGGAGAGGAAAATACAATGTTTAATCCCTGGTTCCCTAGTCTGGATGTGACCCCCCCTCACAAACCACTACATATATAAAAGATGGTGATCTCTTAATTGTACTTTTTTTCTGCATATGCCCTGGATCTGCAGACCAGAAAGTGCTCTCGCAGTCCTGGTCACTAGATTTTCAACTGGAGTGCTGTGAAAATTAAATAAGTCCTGGCTGATTTTCTGGGTCATGGCTGTCTAAAATGCATCCAAACATTCAGTGCAGACACTGCACTGCATGCAGACACTGAACTTTCCTCATAGAGATTTATTGATTCAATTCATCTCTACGAGGAGATGCTGATTGGCCAGGGCTGTGTTTGAATCATGCTGGCTCTGCCCCTGATCTGCCTCCTTGTCAGTCTGAGCCAATCCTATGGGGAAGCACTGTGATTGGATCAGGCTACCACTTCTGATGAGGTCAGCAGACTGCTTGTTTTTCTGAGTCAAACAGCACACAGAGTTACAGCTTCAGGCTTGAATACAGTAAGATTTTGCTATATTTATGGAGGCATGAGAGGTTCAGGGGGGCTAGATGGTGGTTTTAACACTATAGAGTCAGGAATACATGTTTGTGTTCCTGACCCTATATTGATCCTTTAAATTGCAGAGTAGCATTATTCATATTTTTCGTGCTATAAACTTGCAAGGAAGGCATTTGTGCACTATGCATGCACAAGCCACACAAAATTTGGCGGGATAGTTGGAAGCACTGATTCTCTCTCTATCTTCTCACAGAGTGTATGTGTGCAGAGATTTATCTAAAGTGCATGTTATAATAAATATCATGAATGGAGTCAGAAACAGGGACCTTTTACTATGTAAGGTGCATAAATGGTTATGAGGCTTGGAAAATCATGTATATGTTTGTTCCATACATAACTTGTAGAAAGGCCTCTGACAGCAGTGACACATTACTTTATACGCAGCCTATCAGGTAAGGTGAAGCACTGTTTAAAACCCACACTACATAAAGGAAATAAATTAAGGGGATGTTAGAAATTAATTTTCTGAGTAATACATCCCTGGAGATGTGAACATTTAAGGCATTAGTGTACAAGTTCTTACGTTCAAGTCTTCACTGGAATAGTTTGCTTGCACCCAGAGAAGTTGGGATTGGGCTCTGGAAGACCCACTGGATGTTCTGCTGTAGCTATCAACAGAAGATCCAAGGTGGTCTCTGTACATTTGGCAATAAATCTGATGAAAGGTCTGACATCACCTTCATTTGCTAGTTCCAAAACGTGATAATATTCCGACCTCTGCTCCTTCCTAATTGTGACAGGAGGGTACCCTGCCTGCATCAAAATAACACTCATGAGCAAGCGAGAAGTCCTTCCATTACCGTCCACAAATGGGTGGATATAAACCAGTTTATAATGTGCTAGAGCAGCAAACTCTACAGGGTGTAAGCCCATTGCATCATCAGAGTTTAGCCATTGTACAAACTCTTGCATGTGCTTCTCAACGTCTCTAGGATGAGGTGGGATATGATGACCTACAAAAACTTGGTTAGTCCTAAATCGTCCAGCTTCAACAGGATCCACATAACCCAGTACTCTCCTGTGTATCTCGAGAAGATCATCAATAGATATTGATCCTACCCTAGACACCAGAGTTGTATTCACATATGTCATGGCAGCGTGCATTCCAATAACCTCATTCTGCTCTTCGAGACTTTTGCCTGGAACTGCATAGCGTGTTTCAATGATGTGACGGATTTCAGACAATGACAGGGTGTTTCCTTCGATAGCTACTGTGTGATAGATGTGGTGATAATAAGACTCTTCCATGACCCTACGCAAAGCTGAATTACCTTTAGGAATGGCCATCACTTTTTTAACCTTGCTGTCAATGATACTGAAATATCTCTGATCTATCTCTTCGACTAGGGGCAGTGTCCGATCACGGTTTATCAAAGCCTTTTTATTGTGAGGAGAGATTGCAAGAGCCTTGGAGTACAAATAGTCTGCCTGGATAATGTCTTTGTCTTCTTCTAGAAGGATACCAAGTTCATTCAAAGCATCCACATGATCTGGATCCATATTCAGAGCATGAAGGAGAAGTTTATGTGCTTTGTCTTTCTTCCCTTGGCGTTTCATTTCTAGTGCCTGGTTGAGGGCAGCTCTGGCTTCAAATCTGGCATCTAAAATAGTAAAAGATATTAATACTTTTGCAGAAATGATTCAGACGTGTTGGTTAATCTTTATTCCTGCTATAAGCCTAGAGTGATTGTGATAAGATTTTCACAGTACCAAATCAATTACCAAGGACACATACTGCAAAAGCAGTAAAATTTAAATTGCATGAAAAGGGAACAAGTGTGATACTCTTAACAATCTTCAGACCACTTGTGGAATCTGATCCACATTATTTAAAATACAGTTCAAAATTATTGTGCCAACCAGGAGGGGGCCCGGCGGCTTGCCCGGTATGCCGCCGGGTGTGAGGCCCCTCCTGGCTGCCCGGCCACCATCGCAGACACTGGTCTGCAGCTCCGCAGTGTGCAGAGCTGCAGACCATGTGACTCGCGAGAATTGGCCAATCAGAGCGTTGCTGCGGGTTACCACGGCAACGCTCTGAAATCTCGCGAGACTACGCGGTCTGCAGCTCTGCGGAGCTGCAGACCGGGAGCAGTGGCCACCGGACCACCAGGGAGCCCACTGGACCACCAGGGAAAGGTAGGCTCTCCCTCCCCATCATCCCCCACCACCCTCACCCCCCACCACCCTCACCCCCATCACCCCCCCCCCCCTCACCATCACCCCCCCCCCTCACCATCACCCCCCCCCCCTCACCATCACCCCCCCCCTCACCATCACCCCCCCCCCCCTCACCATCACCCCCCCCGCTCCCTCTGACCATCACCCCCCCCGCTCCCTCTGACCATCACCCCCCCCGCTCCCTCTGACCATCACCCCCCCCGCTCCCTCTGACCATCACCCCCCCCGCTCCCTCTGACCATCACCCCCCCCCGCTCCCTCTGACCATCACCCCCCCGCTCCCTCTGACCATCACCCCCCCGCTCCCTCTGACCATCACCCCCCCGCTCCCTCTGACCATCACCCCCCCCCGCTCCCTCTGACCATCACCCCCCGCTCCCTCTGACCATCACCCCCCGCTCCCTCTCACCATCGCAACCCCTCTCACCATCACACCCCCTCTCCCCTGCTCCCTCTCACCATCGCACCCCCTCTCCCTCTCACCATTACCCTCACACCATCACCCCGCTCTCACCATCACCCATCTCTCCCTCTCACCATCACCCCCCCTATACACACACACACACACACACACACACA
The DNA here is from genome assembly GCF_036172605.1 of Pelobates fuscus. Lineage (NCBI taxonomy): Eukaryota > Metazoa > Chordata > Amphibia > Anura > Pelobatidae > Pelobates > Pelobates fuscus. The sequence continues at coordinate 172,167,474 of NC_086321.1, forward strand.
CACACAACACACTTCAAGCAGCTACCCCATACACATAGGGTCTCAGACAAAAACGCAAACATGCTCACAGAGACATACATTCACACACACAAGGATACTCTCTGTCAGACACGCTCTCAGGCACATACACAGGTAGACAGTGCATCAATGTGTATATGTGACACTTTTTTGTTAGTGGGGCCTCATGTTTGCATTTCGCCTAAGGCCTCATAAAGTCTAGAGCCGCCTCTGATTACAGGGCAAGCCATTTTTACAGCAACTAATAAAACATCAGCTAAGTGTTGGTGTGTCCTTTGGCTTCTGATCACTTTAAACAGTTCAATATAATTTAAGAAAGTTACGATGGAATAAAAAGGGTTTTAAGCAAGATTTTCTGATGTAGGCTGTGGTGTATTTTATGCTATAGAAATGCAAGTACTGTAAATCAATAACATTAATAAAATTACCTGATGTGGGTTTCGGCTTCAAAACCAGGAGATCAAACGCCGTTGAAGCTACAGCAAGACCTGTGGTCTGTCCTGTGTAGGAGTAGGCACGTCCATCACCACCCCACAAATTAAACTGCAGCAACACTTTTAAAGCAGCCCGATACTGATCTTCCAGACTACCGATCGGAAGTAGGAGAACCAAGAGTGAGCCAGAAAACACCAACAGTGCCATATGCAGACCAAAACGAACCCCCAAAGTGGTCCATTGGAACTCTGTTAAAGCCATTGATGTTTCAATCATCCAACTCCAAGAACCAGTTGCACTGTCATTTTCTCCTGTGTTTCTCCAAACCTGAAAAAAAAAAAAAAGCGCAGGATTACTCACCAGACAAAAAAAAATAAAAATACATATGGTTATTTTCTGAAGTGTAATATATTTCCCAATACATTTATCTTGATAACACTGCAATATGCTACATTTTACTGTTATCAGTCAGGAAATATAGCATTCTAAGAAGAATTCTGTTACAAGATGCCTCATTACTGAACATATAACATCAGACCAGTAATTTCATAACAGCTGCCATGAATTCCTGCTGTTACAGATGTTCCCCAAAGCTACAAGTCACTTTTTAATAGCTAAACTTATCCCAAAAACCAATACCTCCTGTTACCCATGTATTTGACTAGAAATACTGCCACTATAATAGATTAAATAGGACAGAGGACCCCCACCAATACACATTAACTAAACCCAGTATTGACAAAAAGTACCCCTCCATACCCCCATCACCTGTACAACACTGCACTTCCGCCTTCCATGACGCAAGGAGCTCACTAATCCTACTCCCGCCCACTCATCACTTCTCTTGGCCACATCACTTCTATTGGCCACATCAACGTCAATCACGTTACTCTAGCGCATCACATCCAATCACAGCATTCGCAATGCCTGGCCGTTAAAGTGGGCGAGGCTTCTGTGATGACGCACGGATTACGAGTGGGGGACCACAGAGAGCGTGGTGCCCGTTGATAGGATAACGGCAGCGACCGTGTACGCCATGCTTGTTATGGGCAAAAAAGAAACCGCTGCCCAGTCTATGTAATAATGAGATGAGGGCTTTTAATAACGGCTTGCCCGTTGTAGTGTAACACGTTTACTATTCTTACGATACTTACCCTGCGACATGGTTGCCCAAGTATCCTGGGGAACACGTGGCAAGCAAACCGTTAATTTCACTGGGAGGAGAATGCTAATAGTTTATTAGTGCCCTATTTTAACAAAACATTTTTAAGAATAAACAAATAAATGAAATGGTACATACTTGCCAGTATTACACTATGCTGTGCCCTGTTTACATATGTTTAATACTATTTGAATAAAGTTTGCATGTATAAAGTTTCTGGGTGTTGGGAGAAGATTCAAAGTAAAAAAAAAAAAAATCATATATTTTGGCAAAATAGTTTGGATATTTTGACCTGAAATTTAAAATTCACACTTTCATGAATAAACACCAAATTGCCATATGGCAAAGTTTTTAGGATCTTACACCTGCAGGGCAAATTCACTAATACTGATACCGGAGAAACTGACGGAAGCCAAGCACAGAGAGATGGACACAGGTTTCTTCAGGAAGGAAGAGATTCTTTATTGGATCACCGATCGGGACTCAGAGGGACTAGCGTCACCAAAATACCACAAGTTCTGAGCCCCGGACAATAGTGCAGGCTCCTTATATAGGCATCTAACTCCTCCCATATTAAGCTCCACCCGCACATTCTCTTAACCAATCAACACAAATAAGAATTAACTTCCTGTTTGACCGCATGGCTTGTCCAGCACAATGGAGGAGGGGGAATACTATATCCTGTATTCTTGCACATGCTCCGTACACTACTGATCGTATCTTGCCTCGTGCAACCAACTGATCGATACGTCAGCATATGCACGTACACATGCCACGTGGTAATCTCGGCCTACTAAATTTATTTTTACCGAGATTCCACCACATTCCCCCCTTTGATGCCTCTTGATATTTTACAATTACTTGAGGCATCACATAACCTTAGTTTTGCTTACACCGCAAGTTACCTTGAACCAGACCAGACTTATCTTATGATGTGAATCTTCAACATTCATCTTCCTGCATTGGTTCTCCTTGATCTAGAGCCTTATACTTATATATCGCCATTATCTGGGCAGCAGCCTTCCTCTCTGCTATACTTCCTATCAGGCTTTGCACAGACCTAACTACTAAGGGTATAAGACACGGTAGGAGTAGACACAACAGTAAAATCAGTAGGACTCCACCTACCACTGCCTTAAGCCCTCCAAACCACTCATACCAGCTACCAAACCAACTACTTGGATTATACCCTTTCCATACCTGAGTAGGCACATGCGCTAGTTTAACCATATGGCTAGTAAGCTCAGCTATTGCTTGCCCTTCGTCATCTATTTGAAGACAGCAATTGCTTAGGTTAAACTTCCCACATACACCTCCCTCTACTGCCAAAAGGTAATCCAAGGCTAATCTATTCTGGTATACTGCTGTCCTCATCCTGGTATTATGTTTCACTAGGAGATTGAGCGCTTGTGATGTTTCATTAGTGATAATCTCAACCACCGCCTGTAATCTTATAATGCGGTTGAGCATATAAATAGGGGTTCTATAACCAAAGGTACCATCTTCTGCCCACGTGGCTGGCCCATAATAATCTATGATACGCTGGGGAGGCCATTCATTATCTTCCCAGGTGCCTATCTCTAAGGGTCCCCTTTTCTTCCTATGATTCACATCATACACTTTAACACCTAAAGTCTCACCTGTTTCAATCGGTAACAAGAAGAAGGATGGTTTGAGCATACCCAACACACATGCCCCTTCCCAGTCCTGTGGCAGCTCCGAATAGGCTTTCTTACCACAGATCCAGTACAAATTTGCTGGGGCTCTCCAGGTAGATGTGATAGATAGATCAAACCACACATCCTTTAAACTGGCATATCTAGCAAACGGGTTAGATGGTTCTGAGACATTTTAAGCCGACCACCAAGTTGTATTTTTAGTATCATCATCATAAGCTTTTTGCCCTAGACAAGTTAATTCTCCTACAGAAGTATTATACATTATTCCTTTCCTTGCTATGCAAACATAACCTATGATGGAGGTCTTTAATCTCCACTCAGATTTACCTCTAACACTCAAATGATAATCGGCTTGTGTAGATATTAGTTGGTCAACTGCCTCAGAACCGGACATTACCTCCTTTGCTTCCCAAGGCCATTGGTCTCCCATGTTAGTACCTCCACACACATAGCAGTTGGTAACATTAAGACTACCGGCAATACTTTCGGCTAAATCTATGAACAGGTTTTTAGCGTTATGGGGGATCTTATTATCTATGCTCATCTCTTCATAAAAGGAATGGTATACTTGATGAGTCTGGGAGGATACCGTATCAGTCTCTATTCCTATAAACAATAATGTCCCAGGATCTAAACCCGTCCCGTATATCTGAAACCCAAATAAATTTCCATACTTATCTAAGAACTTGTCGGGGTTATTAATAAGTATATGGACTGGGTTGCATTCCATAGACTTACAATAAGGGCTAGTCGGCAACTTAGTCACTATCATGTCTTTATCTACTGTCTGTCCCCAAGTCGCCCACCCCACACAAGACCAATATGGGCAAAAGTTATAGTCTTTATTTGGGCATCTAGAACTCACATATTTATTTTTACTACTGGGACAAATATATTTATCGTTAGATCCATACGTCCTCTCCCATCTAAGATCTCCACATACATTCCACGGCTTTCTACCACTTGATATCGCCTTACATGCATCAAATAGCAGAACACCCGAAGAATATACGGATTCTAACACCGTCTTATTAATTAGGGTCCCCTGAGGATCTCCATTCCTGAGAGTCAACCAAATTGTACGAGGTTGATACTCTGGACTGAAGCACTTAGGTTCTCCTACTCCTAAATGGCACACACTATAGTCTATATTTAGGTATCTACATCTTGATACCTCTCCTTTACATTCGTATTGTGAATGCCAAATTAGGGTTTGGGAAATATGGTTACCTGTTCTCGTAGTCTTAATGCATACCTCACAGCTAGGAGTGTCGGTACCTCTACCTTCCTCAGCTTCCAGGATGTGAGGGCTGCAGGGAATGGAGTTCTGCTCGTCTTCACAGGTGTCCCTTCGAGACTTTCCTGGCTTATACACTATGTGTTGGTAAGCGGACAGGCTTTATTATGGCCTTCTCACTCACACCTGTAACAATAAAATTTGTAATCCACAATAATTCCTCGTTACTCCGACTGAGTAGTGCGTTTCAACCGGATCTTGCAGGGATTCTCTGGATCTGCTGTAACTTGCCAAGAATCGACTGCTGCTGGTTTAACCCTGGAGTGATGTATCCACGGAGTCACTTCGGCTACTTTTATCGCTGTAGGGGTAGACAAAAGAACAACATAAGGACCTCTCCACTTGGGCCCTAACGGTACATTATTCCACTCTTTAATCCACACTTGGTCTCCTGGATGATAACTATGAACAGGGGGATAAATATTCACAGGTAATCTATCTTGTACCCATTTCTGTACCTCCTCCATAGTCTTACCCAACTCTACAACCTGCTGCCGGGTAATTCCTTCTCCCAACTGACTCAAATCCCCCCTTAAGTTACCAAGCACGGGAGGTGGTCGCCCATACATAATTTCAAAAGGAGAGAGGCCCATCCTTCTGGTAGGGGTACTGCGGATTCGCAATAGAGCTATAGGTAAGAGAACGTTCCACTTAAGTTGGGTTTCCTGACACATTTTAGCCAACTGGTTCTTAATAGTTCTATTCATTCTCTCTACCTTACCAGAACTCTGGGGTCTATATGCGGTATGAAGCCTCCACTTTATACCAAGCATATGAGTCAGTTGTTGTAGGCACTGATGAACAAAAGCTGGACCATTGTCCGATCCTATAGAACAGGGTAGTCCATATCGGGGTATTATTTCTCGTAGCAGGAATCTCACAACTTCTCCTGCTTTCTCTGTACGAGTAGGACATGCTTCTACCCAGCCTGAATAGGTGCACACAATTACCAACAGGTAACGATGTCCACCCGATTTAGGCATCACTGTAAAGTCTATTTGTAGATCGGACATGGGGAGTCCCCCCATAAACTGGACTCCTGGTGGCTTTACTGGTCCTTGTCTTGCATTATTCTTAGCACACGTTACACATCTGCGTACAATGGCCTGAGTCAAGTTGGACAATCTTGGTATGTAGAAATGTTTCCTGAGAGATTCTTCTGTACTGTCTCTCCCAGAATGTGTCCCGTTATGATAGTTCTGGACAATTTCTACTGCTAGTGATGCTGGTATAACTATTCTTCCATCTTCTAGCTGATACCACTTGTTCTCCAAATACTTTCCCGGTTCAGTCTTTAACCACTCCTCTTCTTGAGTTGTATAAACTGGAGTCCATTGAGACAGTGGGGTTGGTATTAGAGCAGCTATATGCCCCACATACTCCTGTCTTCCTGATTCAGCAGCACGCTTAGCTGCACTATCTGCCATCCGATTTCCTTTGGTTACATCACCATCCCCTCTCAGATGCGCTCGACAATGTATAATACCGACTTCTTTCGGCTCCCACACTGCTTCCAATAGTTGTAGGATTTCGGCTGCGTATTTGATTTCTTTGCCTTCTGAATTCAGTAGTCCTCTTTCTTTATACAAAGCTCCGTGGGCATGAGTGGTTAAAAACGCATACTTAGAGTCCGTATAGATATTTACTCTTAAACCTTCAGCCAATTGTAACGCTCGTGTTAGTGCTATCAATTCTGCCTTTTGTGCTGATGTTCCTTTTGCCAGTGGCCGAGCTTCTATCACCTTGTCTATTGTTGTTACTGCATATCCTGCATAGCGGATCCCTTCTTTCACATAACTACTGCCGTCGGTGTAATATTGAACATCGGGGTTCTGGATGGGAAAATCACGAAGATCTGGTCTACTTGAAAATACTTCATCCATTACTTCCAAACAATCATGTTGACTTTCAGTAGGTTGCGGCAAAAGGGTAGCTGGATTTAAGGTGTTTACAGTCTCTAAATGCACTCTTGGGTTTTCACACAACATTGCTTGATACTTGGTCATACGGCTGTTACTAAACCAATGATTTCCTTTGTAATCCAACAACGTCTGTACTGCATGTGGGACTCGTACATAAAGTTCTTGACCCAGAGTGAGTTTATCGGCTTCAGCTACTAGCAGGGCGGGTGCAGCTACGGCTCTTAGACAAGGTGGCAGTCCGCTGGCCACTGCATCCAGTTGCTTAGACATGTAGGCAACAGGTCTTTGCCATGATCCCAAGTACTGTGTCAATACTCCCACAGCCATTCTTCTTTGCTCATGTACGTACAGGTAGAATGGTCGTGTGTGATCAGGTAGACCTAATGCTGGGGCACTCATCAAAGCCTTCTTCACATCTTCAAATGCCGTTTGCTGTTCTTGAGTCCATAAGAAGGGGTCGTGCTCTGTACCTTTGATGGCTGCGTACAGAGGTTTTGCCAGTATCGCATAGCTGGGAATCCATATCCTACAGAAGCCTGCTGCCCCCAAGAATTCTCGCACTTGTCTTCTATTCTTGGGTATTGGTATTTGGCAGACAGCTTCTTTTCTCTCTGGCCCCATAATCCTTTGTCCTTCAGAGATATGGAATCCCAGATACTTGACAGTTGGCAAACACAACTGAGCCTTCTTTCTAGACACCTTGTATCCTGCCTTCCAGAGAATATGTAGTAGATCGTGCGTTGCTTGCTGACATTTTTCTTTTGTAACTGCTGCTATCAACAAGTCATCTACATATTGTAACAATACACATTCTCCTGGGATAGACTCGAAATCCAGTAGATCTTGACTTAGAGCTGAACCAAATAGGGTAGGTGAATTTTTAAACCCTTGGGGCAGTCTTGTCCAAGTCATTTGGCGTTTTGAGCCCGTTACAGCGTTCTCCCATTGGAAAGCGAAAATACATTGACTTTCTGTGGCAATTCGGAGGCAAAAGAAGGCATCTTTGAGGTCTAAGACTGTGAAGTAAGTAGCCCCGCCCGGAATTAAAGCAAGCAGGTTATATGGATTGGGTACAACTGGATGTATACTAACAACCGCATCATTGACTGCTCTCAAGTCCTGCACAGGTCGATACTCATCTGTACCGGGCTTTTGAACAGGCAGCAATGGGGTGTTCCAGGGGGAAGTACAGAATTTTAGGATACCATACCGTATGAACTTATCCAGATAGGATTGAATGTTCTTCTTAGCCTTCTGCGGGATGTGGTATTGTCTTAGGCTTACTGGATAAACCCCAAGTTTTAGTTCAATTTTTATAGGTGGAATATTGCGGGCCAGTCCTGGTGGGTTGTTCTCTGCCCAAACTCCTGGTATGTTGAATAATGTCTCATCACTCCTAGGGTTTTGGCTAGTCAACACTGTATAAAGTCGCCACTCTTCTTCCTTTGGTACGGATAAAGTCATAATACCTGAAGGTCCATTAAACTTTAAAGATGTTGTTCCATTTGGTAGGAACGTAATCTGCGCTTGTAATTTTGATAGCATATCACGTCCCAGCAATTGGACTGGACATTCAGGCATATAAAGGAATTGGTGTTTTACTATGTGGCCTCCCAATGTACAGAGTCGACTTTTAAGAACCGGTTTTTCAGCACTTCTTCCAGTTGCTCCTATCACAGTAATAGTCCTTCCAGATGGAGGAGCAACTAGATTAGTCACCACTGAATGTTCAGCACCAGTGTCGATCATGAACGCACTCCTTTTTCCCCCTATTGATACATCGACCATAGGCTCCGCTCGACCAAGGGGGATGGAGCCCGGTCGGTATCAATAGTCCTCCATGACCGTGTCAGCCAATCCTACAAAGTCCCTACCTTCTCTATCGCGGGACCTTTGCGCTGCTGGAATATACCTGTCTTCCCTAACACTTCCTCTGTTCCCATTACTCCCTCTATAACCATTACTCCCTCCGGGGCCTCCTCTACCTCTCGCTCTGCCTCTAAAGTTTCCGTAGCCTGCCCTGGGTTGGTCTCTCTCGTACTGCTCTCTTTGCGGACATTCGTTCCTCCAATGCCCTTCTTCCTTGCAATACGCGCATTGATCCCTACTCAAAGGCTCCCTACTCCATCTATTATTGCCTCTATCTGGGCCCCGTTTATCTACGCCTGCGATCGCTACCGCTAGCATATCAGCCTTTTTACGCATCTTGCGCTCTTCCTCTTTCTTACTTTCTGTATCCCTGTTCATATAGACCTTATTTGCTACCTCCATTAGTTGGGTGATGGACATACCTGCAAACCCTTCTAACTTTTGTAGCTTGCGCTTAATATCTCCATATGCTTGGCTGACAAAGGCGGAGTTAACCATTCGGGAATTGTCTGCGTCTTCCGGATTAAAGGGGGTATACAAGCGGTATGCCTCCAATAATCGGTCATAAAAGACACTGGGCGCTTCATCGCTTTTCTGGATCACCTCAACTGTCTTCGACATGTTAATGGCTTTCTTTCCTCCTGCTTTCATGCCAGCAATTATAGCGTCTCTATAGGCTCTGAGTTGAACCATATCAGCACCATTTACGTTCCAATCGGGATCAGTGTTGGGATAATGTGTTGCGGCCCATGCTGCTGGATTAGCTTGGTTCAAAGCACGGGCTCTATCTTCTAATGCTTTAATGGCTGCTTGATTTATTCTTGTCCTTTCCTCATTGTTAAATAAAGTCATTAGTAACTGCTGGCAATCAGCCCATGTCGGATTATGCGTCTGTACTATTGAGGTGAACAGATCAGTCATAGCTTGTGGTTTCTCAGTATACGAGGAATTATGGGTCTTCCAGTTTAAAAGATCGGTTGTGGTAAATGGGACATATACGAAGACTGGGTCAGCGTGTGCCATTTGACCTGCGGCATCGATATAAGCTGACCCGGGATTCAGACGAAGAGGCATCTGATAGTGCTTTAATTGTTGGGCACCAGTCAACTGTCGGGTTTGGATGGGGCTACGTAGAGAGGCGTCAGTCATGGGTTCCGGTCGGGGAGAGATAGGGTATGGGGATGTGGGAGGTTGGCTTTGGGAAAAGTTTGTAAATAAAACACTTCGAGTCGAGCTAGATGAAGCTTGACCGGAAGTCTGAAGTGGCGCCAAATCAGGATATTCGTTTCTAATGGGGGTGGGTTCTGGTTCCGGAAGGGGAGATTTAGTACCAGGGGGGGTGGATCCTGTACTGGAGGAGGAAGCGGAAGTGGATGGGGGTAATGAGGGGAGGGCTGCAGGACTTCCTGCGTTTGCGTCACTTCTTCTTAACGGAAAGTAAGGGGGCGGCAAAGGGATCTCGGACTCAGGGGGCGTGTCCAAAATGGGCCTAACACCAGTCCTAGTGGACGAACAAGTCCTAGCTACCATGAGGCGACACTGCTCCTCGTGGCATGTCTGGAGCCATTTTGGCGAGTCATTTACGGCCTGTCTCCAACAGTCAATATAAGGAAACTGGCCGTAAAGTTCAGGCCTACCCGATACAGCCACGTGTAAGCGCTGTACCAGAGTTGGATCCAAACTGCCACGTGGCGGCCATGCCGCAACCAAAGTAGGCCACTCCCTAGTGCACAAAGTAACCAAACGTACAGGAGACATCTTAACCCCAAAATCACAAGTTTTGAATCCCTTTTTAAAATTCTTCACCATACAACCTAAGGGATCCGGAATCGTTGACTGCGACGCACCCATACTTAACAATGGAACGTCGTCGACAACGAATACTATACACGCGTACTATTCAACAGTCACACCCGTTTCCTCTGGCAACAGCACCACGTGGTACGGTTACCAAGTGAAACGTACACAATAACAATAAACACTCAGGGAATTCCCGTACACACACAGCTGTTACACCAGTCACTAGATAATCAATATTATGCCCTTTGGCGTAACTATACAGTCACCCACGCTATAATTCTCTATATACGAATTACCCGTCTATAACACACTCCAGTAACATCGTCTTTTACAAATAGCGGTTACAGTACGGTTAGCATAGGTCAAAGCACAAGTTAAGGTCACAATACAATTATTAGTGGTTATGGTGTTAAACATGCAATGGACAACAATGATTAGTACTTATATACAGTGTCAGTAAATATACAGGGTTATGGTACCGTGCACTATAATACAGCAACACACTATTAACACTCTCGCTAGACGGCTGAGCTCGCGCTATCTAACAAGATATACACTTTACTAAAACAATCGTTAACACATTTACAATTCCCAACTAAACTATTGGCCAGTACCTTGAATGGACTACCTAAAACTATATACACCCGTTTTGGTTAGCCACACTGCCCAATCACCACATATATAGCGAGCTAGAGAACCGAATTTACACAGGCGCCTCTTAGTCGCACTATCAAAAGTCTAGTGGGTTCCAAATTTACACGCCTTCCCACTTAGCCCAGATAGGATGAGAACTAGCGAACCGAATTTACACAGGCGCCGCTTAGTCTCCCGGTCTCTCCGACCTAGCGAACAAAATGTACACCCTAGAACGCTAGTCTAGACAAGACACCGGTGTCCGGCTAGGGCTATTTACACCAGGACCCCGCCTGACTAACCAAATCAAACGGTCTGACTAAAGAGCGTTCGATCGAGCGGTGCGCCTTCGCTCCTTCCCTCCGACAGAGGGGGCAGATACACAGATTCAAAAACCCCTTTGGGCCTACCGCACAATCGGTATACCCCTAGTGGGTCCTGCCGTCTAAAACAGCAGTTGTCTTACCTCCTCGTTCCTGAACCTGAGTTCACACTCATCGACGGGGACACCCCAGCACTTCTCACGTAGAGGCCGATGATCTCCTGGACAACGGCCCAGTGGCGCCGAGACGAAGGGAGGTCCACGCAGAAGTTCAGGGGTGCAGCCGTAGAGAACGTGGGCAAAGATAGACCGTCTCACGCCTCTGCCTCTCAGCTACCGTTGAACGATGAGCTTCCCGGCCAATGCACCAAATGATACCGGAGAAACTGACGGAAGCCAAGCACAGAGAGATGGACACAGGTTTCTTCAGGAAGGAAGAGATTCTTTATTGGATCACCGATCGGGACTCAGAGGGACTAGCGTCACCAAAATACCACAAGTTCTGAGCCCCGGACAATAGTGCAGGCTCCTTATATAGGCATCTAACTCCTCCCATATTAAGCTCCACCCGCACATTCTCTTAACCAATCAACACAAATAAGAATTAACTTCCTGTTTGACCGCATGGCTTGTCCAGCACAATGGAGGAGGGGGAATACTATATCCTGTATTCTTGCACATGCTCCGTACACTACTGATCGTATCTTGCCTCGTGCAACCAACTGATCGATACGTCAGCATATGCACGTACACATGCCACGTGGTAATCTCGGCCTACTAAATTTATTTTTACCGAGATTCCACCACAATACTGCAGTAATGCCATGGATATCTGCGCGCTGGACACACTGTTGTCATGACTCGCAAATACTTCTGTCCCTCTATTTCTAGCCTAATGTCCCTCTTTTCTAGGAGCTCCATATTGTTGATGTGTATTTAGTGACAAAGAGGCCTCAGCTGACAAACCGAACCAGTAAACAAATGGCATTATTTATAGTTGGCTTCTGTGCCTTTGCAAAGAAAAAACAGATGTCATTCATGTCAGCCACACGCCGGCTTTGGGGTTTGGTGATCTTTATTTTCTTTTATATTGGGGGAATCATGCCAGCAAAACTTACTCCATCCAAAAACAGTTTTATTAATGGAAGTTCTACAGGCACAGCACACAAGATGACCACCAGAATCTCCTTTCCCTGGCCCTTAACCCCACACAATATATATCACTGGAAAGCTAGTCACCAATCGCCCTGATCAGAGAATCTGTGCTCAAGTTAAAGCATGTTAAGGTTTTATCGGGTCGCGGCTATTCTCCAACCCAACAAGGAGTCTTGTTACGGGTCTCCAAAAAGGTGTTCCAAGACCTCTGTGGAGGGGAGTTCTTTCAAGCCCCAGGTACTCTCCGATGCCTCTTTGCCTCCTGGACCTTCCCTCCAAATAGTGCTCAATTTGGAGGTCAGGGTACCAAGCGATACCTGCTTACAGAACCAGACCTCAGCTCAGTCCAAAGCCAAGTAACAGTTTCAGAGTGTTTCAGGATATCTTCACCTGGAATTGTAAAATGAGTCCAGGCAGTCCCCAGTGGAACTCAAGTCCAGTTGCGAAGCACATGAAGTATCTAGGGGCACTGATACCCCTCTCCACAGTAACAATAGCCCAGGACCACAGTCTGTGGGCAGGAGGCTGGCTTTAACCCCTTAAGGACACATGACATGTGTGACATGTCATGATTCCTTTTTATTCCAGAAGTTTGGTCCTTAACGGGTTAAAGCCTCTTCAAAAGTCCATGGCACGGGAGCTCCCATCACAGTGTCCCTCTAAACTAATTAGGAATGCAATTTCCCATCATTCTGTCCTCATCCTCCCGCCCTCCCCCCCCCCCAATACACAGCTTCTATTCTAATATTTTTTCCGCTTTTAATTACTTTACTCTGTCTCTAATAAAAAATCTGTAAACATCTTCTATCCTTTCTCCACACCACCTTTTCCACCATACCCTTTTATGTAATCCAATCCCTTTCCCTTGTCTGGTCCCACCCTAACACATATATTCAATCTCTAAGTCTGTGGCATCTTCCCCTTGTCCCCCAAACAGGCAAACATGTCAATCTCTACCGTCTAATTCTACTGTCCCATATCACTACTTACTTCTAAGCGTTTCAAGTCTGACTTCTACTCTATCTATACTACTGAACTGTCCCATACCAAAGTGATTAATGACTTAATCGCTGCTAAATCTAAAAGTCATTACTCTCTCTTAATTTTCTACAACTGTTCCTTTTGCGAGATTTTTATTCTAACTTTCTGAATGCTTATTTAGTGTCACCTTCTCTGGTGCTATCACCTCCCCATTGCCTTTCTCACTTGCTGTTCTCCAAATTTCTGTTCTTAGTACTATTTTTTCGATTTACATTGCCTCTCTTGGTAATCTTATTAACTCTTTTGGCTCTCAGTACCATCTACATGATGGTAAACCTAAGATATATATCTCCACCCACGACCTCTCTCGTGTGCTCCTGGAGTGCATCACAAACTGCTTCTCTTCTATCTATACCCTGACGTCTTCCTGTTTCTAAAACTGAACTCCTGATTCTTTACCCCCTCAAATCTCTCTCCTCCATCAATCTATCTGCACATCAATAGTACACCTTTTACAACAACTCCTCAAGCTCATTGCCTTGGTATACTTTTCGACTCAGGTTTGACCTTTTCAGATACCGGTCTTCGATAATCATAAAGCACTGCGGAATCTGTTAATGCTATAAATAATAATAATAATAATAATAATAATGTTGCTTGTAGTGCGCCAAATACAATACAAAATAAAATCCACTTGAGTTTCACCTGACTTGAAAGAACATAACATAACACTGGTAGCCATAACTAAAATTGTGAAGGGATCTCAGCTAGGCCCAAAATTGAATAGGCCTAAAATCTCCACAGGGCTTATACAAGCACAGGTATCTGTTAGTTACACATAGTCAGGAAACTGTCATCAATGTACTGAGCATGTGCAAGAACTGAAACCACATTTTATTCTCTCCTAAGTTCCATACTGCCTGTCCATATAAGGTAATCCTGTGTATCCTGTTTGCTGATTTGTGTAAGGGTACAGATGGGGGATATATAGTCTATAAGATGACTGTACTCCATGTGCTCAGTGCTCAGACATTTTGGACATGAGTTCAGCTGAGAACCGATCGGTGAAAATAAAGATCCTTGCTTCCTGAACTGACCTGCGTCCGGACTCTCTGTCCGTGGCTGCTTCAGAGTTCTGCTATTACATTTCTGGTGCTTTGGCCGGGAAATAATCACAGAGACCGCGGAGATGGTGATATTTCACCCACCTCTCTACGGCAACACCCCTGGACAGATACTGTGTGGACCTCCTTTCGTCTTGGTGCCACTGGCCTTCTTTGTCCAGGAGACCATCAGCTTTTGGGCAGTGGGTATCAGGGTGTCCCGTCGATGAATTCCGATCCCGGGTCCAGGAACTAAAGATACACCCACCAGGGGTAAAATCTGTTCTGTTCTGGCCTTTCCCACTGGAAAGAAGAAGGGGCAGAGCTAAACGCTCTGTAGCTAGACCGTTTTGGCTGTAGGGTCTGTTCTGGTTTTGGAAACATATGACTAATTGAATTTGCTATGAAATCTAATTTAGTTAGATTAGAATAGGGGCTGTATAGAATAATTTAGAATAGGGTTAGACTAGGGGTTGGTTTGGAAACATACGACTAGCTGGACATTGTGTAAAAATCCTGTTCAATTAGATCCTAATTTCTAAAATTTGATCTATCAGAAATGTGGTGTAAAATCCAGTTCGGCTAGATCCTGTTTAGACTAGGGGCTGTTTAGAATAGGGGCTGTATAGAATAGTTTAGAATATGGGATGTTTATAATAGGGTTCTGGTTTTCAAAGTTCAGGTCTGGATTGAATTCCGGTATCTGGACTAGTTGAGCTTAAATGTTGTTCAATTAGAATGCGGATGCTGGACGTAGTAGAAAAAGCTGAGCTCTGTCTAAATTTTGTACAGCTAGATTAAAGTTTCTGAAGATTATTGTTTGGCTGGACTCTGGCATATATATATTTATATATATTATTTAGCTAGGGTCTTATTACTTTAATAAATAAGACACTATTAAGCACTACTACATCCCTAGGCATTCTATTATTCGATGCATGCAAAGCAATCTCTGGTAGTGGAAAACCGTGGAATAGATGTGGTAACCTTAAGTGGGAGTGAATATATGGGTTTAATGATAAATACCTATGCTCTTGTAGAAGAACCACTGACCCTGATTGTCCAAATAGGGACTTCAACTTCTGCCCATATTGGTTATGTGTAGGTTGGACAACCTGGGGAAAAACAGTAGACCAAGACCTGATAACTCAAAGATTAACTACTACCCCTCATTGTAAATCGATGGATTGATCCCTGTACATATAACAATTTCAAATCCTCATCAATTTATAAATATGTTTGGGAATCTTTTTGGTTTCCAAATATATGGTACATGAACAGACCCGGGAACCATACTATAATATAGGTCTTGAAACTGAGACCCTAAATGCTCAAAGTCATCAGGTATTCCATTCCTTTAATGAGGAGATGAGTAGTGAAGATGAAGTCCCACATACTGTTAAAACCTGTTCATTGATCTGGCAGAGAGTATTGCAAAGAGTCTTAATATAACCAATTGCTTTGTTTGTGGAGGCACCAATATGGGAGATCAATGGCCACAAGAAGCAAGAGAAGTATGATATCCTGGTTCTGAGACAAAGGAGCAACAGATGCCTTCCTACTCTAGTAATCAAGCAATCATACGGGAAAAGTCAGAATGGCAATTAAAGACATCCATAATTGGCCACGTATGTTTAGCTAGGGCAGGCCCAATGTGTAACACAACTGTAGGCAAGTTGACCTGTCTAGGTCAGAAAGCATATGATGCGAATAGTCAAAATACTACCTGGTAGTCGGCTTCAAATGTCTCAGAACCTACTAATTCCTTTTGCTAACTACACCAATTGAAGAAGTATGGTTTGACCTATCGGCTACTTCTAACTGGAGAGCCCCAGCTAATTTATATTGGATTTGTGGAAAGAAGGCCTATTTGGAATTACCACAAGACTGGGCAGGAGCATGTGTGCTAGGTATGCTCAAACCATCTTTCTTTTTGTTGCCAATTTAAACAGGAGAGACTCTAGGAGTCAAGGTGTATGATAAAAATCATAAGAGAAAATGAGCATCATTAAATATAGGTAACTGGGAAGATGATGAATGGCCACCCCAGCGAATTATTAATTATTATGGACCTGCTACCTGGGCTGAAGATGGCACTTATGGTTATCAAACCCCCATATACAAGCTCAATCATATCATAAGATTACAGGCAGTGGTTGAGATCATAACCAATGAGACAGCTGAAGCACTTAACCTCCTGGCAAAACAAAATACCCATTTGAGGTCAGCCATTTATTAAAATAGGTTAGCCCTTGATTATTTACTAGCAGTAGAAGGTGTGTGCGGAAAGTTTAATTTAAGTAATTGTTGTCTATAGATAGATGACGAAAGACAAGCTGTGATTGATCGTAATAGTCACATGGTTAAATTGACGCACGTACCTACTCAGATCTGGAACTGGTATAATCCAGGTAGTTGGTTCGGAAGCTGGTATGAACAGTTTGGAAGGTTAAAGGCAGTGGTAGTCAGTGGTGTATCCTGGTTTTGTGCTGCCCTAGGCATGACAAAAAACTCAGGCACCCCGCACCACCCTTCGCCCCTGCCCTGCCTTGCCTTCTAAATACACACACACATTCACTAACAGACACGCATACACTCTCAATAACAGACACACACATAGTAACACACTCCCTAACAGACACACACTAACACAAACACACACACTCACTTTTTTTAATTTTTATATTCAACCCCCCCAGCCTCCTTACCTTTGGGGATGCTGGGGGGTGAGGTTCTCCCTTTCCCTGGGGTCCAGTGGCTGCTGGGCTGGCGGCGCTGGCGAGGGAGCACCGATTATCACTCGCCTGCTGCAGAGTGATGCCATGAGCCAGAATATAACATCATATTCCGGCTCCCGGCATCACACTGCGGCGCGCGAGGGAGCTGAGCAGACAGCTCAGGGGAAAGTGCTCCCTCGCCGCCCGCCATCCCGACCGGATTTTTAGTTAGCCGCGAGGCTAACAAGACATTTGCCCTGGGCATTTGGGGGCGGCTTTTTTTGCCGCCCCCTGGAAAATGCCGCCCAAGGCAAATGCCTTGTTTGCCTCGCAGCTTATACGTCCCTTGTGGTAGTTATCATTGTCTTATGTCTCTTACTACCCTGCTTGATTCCTTTACTAATACGGTCTGTACGTAGTGTTATCGAGAATACTATTGAGAGGAAGACGGCAGCCCATGTAATGGTCATCTGGAGATATGAACCTCTATCCCAGAGAGAAGTAACCTGTAATCAGGTAGTTGAGCTTTGATAAGTTTACATAGGAACTTCTAGGGTTATGTTTAAAAAGCTTCTATAGATTCTCCTGTTCTGTATTTACCTGAGTGGTATTGGCAAAGTATGGTAAGTGATGCATCTGGAATACATAGTTTCAGAAGCACCAAAGTGGGGAATGTGAGGGGATCTCAGCTAGGCCCAAAATTTAATAGTCCTAAAATCTCCACATGGCATATACAAGCACATGTATCTGTTGGATAGTTACACGTAGTCATCAATGTACTGAGCATGTGCAAGAACTGAAACCACATTTTATTCTCTCCTAAGTTCCATACTGCCTGTCCATATAAGGTAATCCTGTTTCCTGATTGGTGTAAGGGTACAGATGGGGGATGTATAGTCTACAAAAACCCTGTACTCCATGTGCTCAGTGCTCAGACATTTTGGACACCAGTTCAGCTGAGACGCAATCGGTGAAAATAAAGATCTTTGCTTTCTGAACTGACCTGCGTCCAGACTCTCTGTGCGTGGCTTCTTCAGAGTTCTGCTATTACAAAATGAATGAAAGGTTATGTAATTATGTTATGTAATACAGTGAACACAATATGGACCCATATTTATAGATATTTATTTGCATTAAACAACAACTATGCTTAGCTTCAAATAATAATCCACCCTTTCCAAAAATGCAAAATAAATAAAATAAAAAATGGCTATACTTCAGCTTTAATTCAATCAGCACAGGAGACAATGTTGTGCATTGATCACAGTTAAATAGAAACAAAACACAAAATACAGTGTATTGCTGAAAACAATACATTTCATGCAAAACTAAAAAGAATTGTAGTGTTTGCAATAGTCTTGATAAATAATGCACCTACACACTACATCTCTATCCTGCACCACACCATGTTCCCTACACACACACACTACATCCCTTTCCCACACCTCACTATATTCCCTGTGCACACACTACATAACCTACACAAATACACACTACATCTTTATCCCACCTCGCACTCTGTTCCTTACAAACACACACTGCATAACCTACATTCTACATAGCTATCCCACTCGACACTATATTTCCAAAGACCAGTTTCTAAAGGAGCACTCTAGGCACCAGAGCCACTACAGTTTAATGGAGTGGTTCCGGAGCAAAGAGATTGGACCCTGTAGGCTCAGCAGTGTAAGTACTGCCTTTTCTGTAACCAAACATGTCAATGGATATAAATGGCCTCATGAGGTTGCCTTAGTTATTTATAGTTATATTTTTTGATAAAGTAAGCTACAATTCTCTTTTGGAAGTTATTCTGTTTAAGTTCACTACCAACTTACATTCGTTGATTCCATTTAAATATTGTTAGGTCTGTCTCCTTAGTTATGATCAATAAAGACCTTATTTAAATACGGTTTTGATTAAAATGATTAATTATTATTACTGTTTTGTATCAGGACAAGTAGATTGGGCAAACGCTTTAGTCCCTGGACAAGTAGTTGTTTTTTTTTTTGTTTGTTTTTTTAATTCTTTATTTTTGAAGCGCATTGTCAATTACATCGTAAGGTTATGACATTTAACTGGTTACATGAGTCAACACAAAGATATAATGGTAAAGATGATATGTTGCGCTTTTTTTTTGATGCATGAGAAATAAACAGGCTTGTCAGATAAGTCGGCATGGTGTCTAAACATGAGTTATGCAAGACAAGGTAGCATTGACATAGGTTAACGTAATAGATTAGCATAATAGCTTTAACAGAAGATGCTTATAGTTAGTTTGATGACCTGCATTGATTTAAGTAGGCATGCTGGTATTCATACAAGACTGACCTGCTAGGTTATGCAGGATCGACACAGGTAAGTATAGTTACTCGTTAACTTGCATTTACATAGTATGGTTTAACCACCTAGGGGCAGTGGAGCACTGGGCCTGCCAGGTCGGATATGCATGCAGGCTCAGGAGAGTTAAGTGCTGTCAGTGGGGAGCTGCAAAATTAAATCAACTGTACTTAATACTCAACAACAAAAATGGGATTAAAGATGACATTTTGAAATAAAGAATATACAGTTGTTGTCTGCTACAGACTTGAGCATGTGTGACAGGCAGCCTCTTAGTCGTTCCTGTAGTTGTGCCGCATCCGTCGGTGTCATAGCCAGGATCGGGTCCCATGTAGCTCGCGCTGGTTGCTTGCGTGCTTGGTGTCTTAGTAGCTGGGAGCAGGGCCGCCATCAGGGGGTGACAACCATGACGGTTGTCACGGGCCCGGCGGTCCTGGGGGGCCTGGACTGCACAGGTAATCCTCTGCATGCCTGGGCCCCCAGCCCTTCAATCTGCATATATACATAGCGAGTACCGCTATGTATATATGCCTCTGCGGGCCCTGCTGGCTTCCAAGCAGGGCCCAGGATATACTTACCTCCCCTCCAGCACTCTCGCAAGCCACAGCAGTAAAGCGTTGCCGCGGGTTGTCATGACAACGCTCAGCGGCGCGCAATGCATGCTGGGCTAGAGCAGTGGCTGGCAGGAGGGAGAACATGGAGGGAGTCTGCTGGGCTCCTCCTTGCTGCCCCAATAAGCGGAGCCAACGAACCACCAGGGAATCCAGTTTCCCCCCCCTCCCTGGCTACAGGTAAGAGGCAGGGAAGGGGGAATACATATTTTTTAATTATACAAATTCTACATTAAAAAAAAAAAATCCCAGCAGCATTTGTCACACATCCAACACACATCCAACACACACACACACCAAACAGACAAACTGCATCCACTACACAACCATACACATCATCCACTACATTAAACAGACAAACTGCATCCACTACACAACCATACACATCATCCACTAAACAACCACACACATCATCCACCACACAACCACACACATCATCCACCACACAACCACACACATCATCCACTACACAACCACACACATCATCCACTACATAAACACACAAACTGCATCCACTACACAACCATACACATCATCCACTACATAAACACACAAACTGCATCCACTACACAACCATACACATCATCCACTACATAAACGCACAAACTGCATCCACTACATAAACGCACAAACTGCATCCACTACATAAACGCACAAACTGCATCCACTACACAACCATACACATCATCCACTACACAGCCATACACATCATCCACTACAGAACCATACACATCATCCACTGCACAAATACACACAATGCATCCACTACACAACCACACACATCATCCACCACATAAACACACAAACTGCATCCACTACACAACCATACAAATCATCCACCACATAAACACACACACTGCATCCACTGCACAACCACACACATCATCCACTACATAAACACACAAACTGCATCCACTACACACATCATCCACTACACAAATACACACTGCATTCACTACACACATAATCCACTACACACACACACATCATCTACTACACAAACACACACTGCATTCACTATACACACACTACATCCACTACACAAACACACACTCTGCATTAACTATACATACACACTACATCCACTATACACACAATACCTCCACTACACAAACACACACTCTGCATTAACTATACACACACACTACATAAACACACACTCTGCATTCACTATTCACATACTACATCCAGTACACAAACACACACTCTGCATTTACTATGCATACACACTCTGTCCACTACACAAACATACAATCTGAATCCACTATAAACAGCGTATCCACTTTACTCACGCACTTTGTATCCACTACACACATTTTATAGCCACTATACACACACAAACAAATTCAGTACACAGACACCTCATCCTTGTGGGTAGACTTAAGATGGGCCCTGTGGGGGCATTTGGGGGCGGGTTATGTGGGCGGACTTGGGGCGGGTCATGTGGACTGACTTGGGGGCGGGCCCCGGGGGGCCCAGACCGTAGGCTGTGTCAGGGGCCCCAAAATTTCTGGTGGCAGCCCTGGCTGGGAGTGTGTCTGTGTGTCTGCTGGCACCAACCTCAGGCAAAGGGCTGAGCCTGCACCCCATGTCCATAAGTATAGGCTGGATCAGAGTCCTGACAATGTCCCCACAAACCTGCCTGCGACCGTGGAAGGTGAGGTCTTGGGTGGAGTGAGGATGCTCTCGGTGATGAGCCGGAATGGCTCTGAACATGCTTGTTGGGTCTTCACCCTTTAGAGAGATCCGGTGGTCAGGGTGGACGGAGGGGATACACAGTTTGTTTTTGGGCCGCTGCCAGCATCCTATGGTCAGTTCGGCCCCGGCTTTCTAGAGACAGCCTCAGCTCTCCAGCTTATGGTAGACGTGGCGGCCATTTTGCTTGTGCCATGCGGGCCCAGTTTGGTCTCTCCACTGCTCAAATGTTGCGGGTGAGCACTGCTTCCCTGGTGGGGTCCGGGATAAGACCCACCGGCCCACAGGGGGGGGGGAGAACGAGGCCCTCCAAAGGCATGGGAGAGGACCCGCCGGACTAAGTGCAGGAGATCGGCCGTTTCTCCCGCCAGAGCCACGCAGCAGACCGCAAACCCATCAGCCCATCAGTCGGTGCCGTCGGCTTTACGGGAGCCTGACATCCACCCCGAGGGTTGCTGCTCGGTTTCCCCTTTGCCTTCTGGCAGCTGCTGATGTTTTTTCAGGTGAAAAGGGGTAGTTTTGGTCTGATTATTGGAGATTCCTCTGGGAGCTGAAGTGCCCCACATCCATCCACCTTGGCGGCCAGGCCCCGCGCCCCTGTTTTGTTTTTTTAATTTCCACACCCCTGTGCATCTACTTTTCCTACTCTGTACAGAAAAAATAATAATCTCACTTTAAAATATGAATAAGAGGTGCTTTGTGGGGATTAACAGGGGACCCATTCCTCACGAAGATATAGTCCTCCCACGTCTAAGTCAGTCAGTTCTAGAACCTGTTCAGAGCTACTCGATGGACCTGCATCACTATGTTCAGTGTTATCCCCAACAAGGGTTTCCATAGGGGCTAAATACTTATTTTTAGCAGCAACTTCTCTGTCCAGGTCATCCCGTTACATCTGAAAATGGAAAGTCACTAACTCCTCCCTCTATTGGTACTTATCATGCTCAATGATAATTGGAGTTATCATGCTCAATGCCGTCCTTAAATTCCCAAAATGGGGAAAATCCCTGTCAATTATCATTTCATGGACCAATTTGTTTACCAGACCAACTGTATGATTTACAGTGCCACGTTGCATCTCAATAATTTCCTTAGCAGTATGGTACTGGTGTCACCATATATACAGGCAGTTTCTAGATTCTGGGAGTCATTTACCTGAATATTTCTTAACAGACCTTGATCTAGAAGTGTAACCATACTCCCAGAAACTAGTAAAGCATTTACGACTCTTCTCTCTACCCTTACAGTACAACAGGGATGGCCCTTCAGACAATCATTTTCGGTGACTGCATATACTGAGCGAGAGAAAAGTGAGTAATCATACCTCTGATCACCATTCTATTCCATTGCAACAACATTCTCAGGACAGTCCTTTGCAATATGTCCATATTCTTTGCATTGAAAACACTCGATGCTATAGTTAGGCATCATTTTTAAGGCTTGTGCAGAAATCTTCCAGTCTCACAAAATTCTTGCCTTTGCTGGATTGTCCCTTGGGTTGTAAAAACAAATATGATCCTTCCAAGACCCCCTTTTCCCTGGAACAGTCTTACCCTATATACTGGGATTCTGGATCTTAGGGCTAGTAGGTCTCACCTGGTAGGAGAGTTGCAGAAACTCTCCTGTGGACACATACTGTGTTAGGATAACTCAGGCTGACCCAGCGCCTTAGGGGAAACAGGCAATTCTCTTAGGAACCGTTCCATCACAAGCTGTTCCACGAAGTGACTGGCTATATTAACCTCTGGCTGTAACCATTTCCTAGCAAGATGTATTAAGTCAAACATTTGTGACCGTACAGCTTTGTCTTGGCTATAGGTCCAAGAGTGAAAGCTCTGGCCCCGAACCACTGTTGTGACTCCCAAGTGGGCCAAAACTTCTGCTTTCAGATTCTTGCAGTCATATGCCTCTTGAGGCTGTACACTCAGGAATGGAGAGAGGAGGCTTGCCCATTCAGACTCGGGCCAACCTTCTCTTTCAGTTGTCCTTTCAAAAGCGATCAGGTAAGCTTCTACAACATCTGTGGCAACCCTATTTGCAAATTGTTACTCAGAGCTTTAGAACTATGTGACACTTCCACAGTATACCTGGCCAGCCTCTTAGATAGGTCCTGGATCTCCTGTTGCATGGCACAAGTGGAAATTTGCTGCTCCTCTTTTTGTGCAAACACCAGTTGCTACAGGACTAATAATTTCTTGCTGGGTGGCTGCAGCAAAGCCGTAACATCCTCCTCCATTTTGTTGGTATTGGTTGCCTTTACAGACTGTCAGTGTGGTGCCCGCATCTTCCACCATATGTGACCTGGGATTATTCATATCCTGTCTTGAGGATGTGAATACCACACAAATTGAATTTCTTGTAAATGCAGTCTTCTGTTTAAGAGGTCTGACAAACAAACATAAAACAAAAAATGAAAAGCCATACTCTTTTGAACACAAACGGACACTTGTTGCAAACTGCTGTTGCCAACAATGCAAAACATCTTTTTTCATTCAGAACACGAACTTCTTTAACAGACTCTTGTAGAGAGAAATACAGCCTCACACACTGTTTGTCTTTCCCCTTGTGAATACCTGACAGGGAATTTTTATAGCAGTCTTGTACAGATCATTGCTAGCAGGTGAGCAACTACCTGGGTGATCCAGAACTCCTGGACTGCGCACCTGCTGTGCTGCATATAAACTGTGGAGCACTGGATCTGGAGCTGAACAGAAGAATCAGAAAATTAGAAGTGGCATGTCTATTTTACTTCACCACCTATAGAATATACTACACTATATTACTAGACATGTGCAATTCGTTTTGTTGAAAATTCTTCCGAATGTCCAAAGTGCCACATTTGGGAATGCCGAAGTACTTCGGATTTCTGAAAAGTGGCAAAACAGGAGAGGGTTGGGGTAGAGTTAATGGTTGTAGTAGAGTTAGTGGTTGGAGTAGGGTTAGGGTAACCCTAACCCAACCCTACCCCTACACTTACACTTACCCGAAGTGCTGAGCCGAACATTTTTCCCACGCACTTCCCTACTCACCACCATATGAGTTTGAGGACACCCAGAAGGTGCTGCTTCCCTGTACCCATTCCTGACCTATACCCAGGGCCAGTGCGTCTTTAAGGCAGCACAGGTGGCCACCTTAGGGTGCACTGGCTCTGGGGGGCAGGAGGAAAGATTCTAGTGATCGACAGGCAGCGTTATGCCCCACCCCGCGTGCAGCTGTGGTAGTATCAGAGGCGGCGAGGGTGCTCTGTTCTCCCCGCTCTGCTTCTTTTGAGAGCCATTTTCTGATGCAGCCGGAGCCAGAATATGACATTATATTTCGGCTCCCATAAACAGCCCGCGAGGCGCCTCTGATTCTACCACAGCCGCACGCCTCTCAGCAGACCCACTGGACCCCAGGGACAGATCCACGCCAGCTCTCCAGGTAGGGAGGCTGGGTGGAAAATTTTTCATTATAAAAATATTAATAATTAGTGAGTGTATGAGTGTGTGTGTGTGTCTGTCAGTGCAGGAGTGGGTCAGTGTACGTTTATGAGTGTGTCAAATCAGTGAGTATGTTTGTCATTTAGTCTATCAGTGTGTCTGTCAATGGGTGTCAGATCAGTGAGTCTGTGTGACTGTCAGTGTGTTTACACCACTGAGTGTAGCATGGCAGAGCGCGGTACAGGAGCTTCTGTTTCCTGTACCTGGCTGGACTAACAGGAGCAATTCCTGTCAGTCCGGCCGGGTACAGAAAACTGAAGCTCCTGTACAGGGATCTGCTCCGCTCAGCAGCGCTACAAGAGAGGTAGGAGGCACGCCAGGAAAGGGAGGGGACCACTAAGGGGCTTGGGGGTGCACCAAGGGACAGGGAGGGGAGAGAAACACTAAAGGGACAGGGAAAGGAGGGGGAGAGGAGAGGAGAGGAACATTAAGGGGCAGGGAAGGGAGGGGACCACTAAGGGACAGGGAGGGGAGAGGGAATGGATGTTAAAGAAACCCACTGCGGGGCTTGAGAAGGGGAAAAAGAGGGGCTGTGGGGGGGGAGAAAGACACAAAAGGGCTGGGAAGAGGAAAAGACACAAAGGGGCTGGGAGAGAAGGAGTCGCTCAAAGGGGCTTGGAGGATGTAAGAGTGATACAAAGAGGGGGGATATGAGACACACAAGGGAGTTGTAAGACACACACTGAGGAAAAATAGGAGATAAGATGCACTAAAGGGGGTAAGACATTTAACCCCTTAAGGACCAAACTTCTGGAATAAAAGGGAATCATGACGTGTCACACGTCATGTGTCCTTAAGGGGTTAAAAGAGGGAATAAGAAACAAAAAAGGGAGGTTAACAGGCACACAGGTGAAGATGTTATTTTTTTGGGGGGGTGGGGGGATGGCGGAAAAATGCTTCTGCGCCTATGTACCCAAAAATCCTTGCACCGGTTCTGCCTATACCTAGTTACAGCCAGAGATAAGAGAGATTTTGGTATGGGCAGTACCAACTGCCATTCTATGATCTAACAAAGTTAGAAACCTCACCATTGCACACAAAACACACTATATATGTATATATTACATGATCGCTTTTGAGAATTGCGATTATATATATATTTTTTTTCTCAATTGTATCTGTTTTGCCTTGCCCCCTATAACATTTCTTAACCCCAATAAAACCTACAATATCAATATAACAACTGTTGTAACATCATCACTTCATAAAGGGGTTAAATAGGATTATGTAGAGAGGTTAAAAATAGTTTGCTTTGAATTGCCCTCTTATGTCTGGGATCATTAAAGAAAATTTATGTACTTTACTGATGAATTGTTTATGTGGCACTTTCTTTAATGACCCGTTTTCTCTTGGAGGGCACTCAAATCGCCATGCCATGATGCAACTTGTAGCGGTTATGGTGCACGGACTTCTGGAGGCAGTCCCCTTCATTTTAGTGAAAACCAGGGCTCATCCCTGGTGCAGGCATCCAGTAATGAAGGCAAAAAAAAAACCAAAACATCTAGCTGGATGCAATGGAAGCTTGATGCTGCACTTGCCCCTCATGCATTCGCTAATTTTTATCAGTTGAACGCTCTCAGCCAATGAATTCCCCTCTATGCATAAAAATATCCAGCATTTACATTAAGTAGTCTGGATCACTTGTTTTTGGCCTGCGAATGGCATCCTAACTACACGGACGTAGGTGGAGTTACACCTCCCGCAGGTAGCCCCACTAACCATGTACAACATTTTATTATCAAATAAATGACGTGGATAGGGTGCTTTGAGTAACACTGGGAGAACTGCACCATAAAACACTCAATGCACAATGACAACCACGATGAGCTGCAGTAGATTTTATAATATATAAAATTCTGCTTGGGATCTGTACTTCAGAGTCCAGTACACACGAAAAGAGAGAGTCACACTTTATGTATGGTCTACCATTTACTAATCACTCATTAACTATACAAAATAGGCTTTATTCCCCAACTCTGCTTTTTGAAATAGAATTTTCAACCCTTGCTATTGTTCAAATTCCCAGTTTAGTGAATAACCCACTGATGTACCACTCAATAACCCTTTTAGCTATACCACTAAAACGAAGATAAAAAAAGATGAGGTAATATTTAATATGGCACATATTACCAGAGCAGTCCAGCAATCGGCTGGTCCACTATTAAAAAAAAAAAAAAAAAAAAACACAAGGTACAATCCCAGTGACTTTGCAGTAAGATCTTTAGGAGGGAATCAGGAACAGCAGCATAATATTATATTTTCATTATATATGAAAGTGGTAATTTATTGACTAAATGGCTTGGAGACATGACTGTTTGGAAGGTCATCAGTATATATCCTTTATTACGTCACACGGTTTAGAATGTTTGTAAACGGAATGGAAGCACACAGGTGGACTGGAGCCATGAGGATTCCCTGGCCAAATTTGCAATATAGCAGGAGCAAGGATTGAGAATTGCCACTTACACATAACAAAGGCTTATTAATTTACTTTTAGGCAGTTTCACCCCATCAAGCTCCCCCCTATCAACAAGGGATCAGAGGTTCACCGCTCATTTTTCTTTTCAGACAGCAATCCCCCCCCACAATATGATTTTGTGCTCTATGTGAAACAAATATTTTGCCCCCCCCCCCCCCAATAAAATATATATATTATATATTTATATTTATGCAATGTATTGCTACAAAAATCAATTAAAAATAGACTATGAAGAAAAAAAAAAATCTATTTTATTTGATCAAATGATTTAGAGGGTCCAGCCCTCCAGCACATGGGAGTAAAACAAAATCAATATAAGCTTTCGCGTTTTAGCAATTTTTTGACAAATCACGGATTTTAAAAAGAAAGTCTTATTTCCATTGTCAGAATACTATTTACACAGTGATGCACCATCATATATATTTATATAATTTCTTCACAAAATTTCCCATTATTTAAAAAAAACAAAAACAAATATATATATACACAAAAATTAAAATATACTTAAAATATTTAACCTGAGTTGATAACATGGCAATGAAAATAGTTAAAGGGATAGGAGGTAAAAGTAGCAGCATCACAAGCGTGACATTTTCTGGGTGCAATTATCTCTCGCATCTTAGTCCCTCACTGTAAAGTCGGTGTCATTTTGAGAACCCCAAACTCTGTTAATAGGGCTATAGTCAGGAAGACTGCATAGAGGAAGAACAGAGCAAAACCATATGTGCGGCGTAGATGGAAGCACTGAGCAGGCACCGACACCAAGGAAAAGATTAGGCTGGCACCAAGACCACCTGCCAGGACCCACACCAACAGACCTGGGGCCTCCAGCTGCAGAAAATAAAAAAATACAGGTTTAAGAAAAACAGATACACACAATATATAAACAGAATTTATTGTTGTTTCACCCACTAAATGGATGGCTTCCACTCTCTAGAAGCATTAATTTCTATGTACTAAGAGACATCACAAGGGGGTGGCTTGGAGTCTGCCTAGTATCAAAGGCATGCTGGCTAGATAAGGGTCCCAGAATCATTAATTTGCTTGGCCCCAATTCACAATGGGTTCCAAATTGTAAACTTTCCAAGGGCCTTGTGGGATCTTATTCCTTCTCCAAGTTCTAGCATGCTGTACCGGAGGTTATTGCATTGTCTATGTAAGGAAGGATCTGATATTTTGACATTGATCACAGTGTCTGTAATTGTATACTTTGTATCTAGTTCTGCCTGCTGCAAACTTATGCTTCAGATAGGCATCATGCACCCGAGCTCCCAGCATCACATGTATTCCATTCCATAAGCAGGAACTATTTAATAAGCACAAAGTAGAGTCAGCCAGAAAGGTAGTTATTCATTTTGGGTGACGGCAGGGACACAAGTGGGGTCAGTGGCCCACCGCCAAATGCCTACCCAACTTCTCTTCATATCGCTCTATGTTGGGAAATATGAGATACTAGCAAATGCACACTCACACAAAAATAAAATAAAAATACAGGTAAGGCCATAAGGCGAGATACAAGGTTAACTGACCTGTAAAACTGCATTGGATAGATTCATTTGCAGAAGGCATCCTAATCCAATCCCAATCAGGACATCTGGGTCAGGTCAAGGAAAACAACAAACCAGACTCACAATTTTTACCATGGCTAAGGTACTGGTTTATAGACAGACATTCACAAGTAGATCTAGGTCTTTAGAATCCAGTGATGGCACTTTTTTCCCCAATACATAATTTAACATAATAAATAAAAAGTTACTCACATTTGAAGTTCTTGCATTTGCTGTAAAACCCTGAACCAGGAAGGGATTCAGCCAACCATTCCGGTTCTTGGAGAAATACTTCAAAGAGCACAACCACTTCCTTGTGCTTTAGAGCAGTGGTCCCCAAACCAGACCTTAAGGCACACCAATGGTCTTTGTTATGTCAGTATCACCATAAAAACAGAATTGGGAAATTCCTTAATCATGGAGTGTTTGTGTGCATTGAGAACTAGGTTAGGAACCTCTGCTGTATACGTTATAAGGAGCAAGGACCCTGCACTCTCACCTTGTAAAAAGGTACAATTTTCTCAATAAAAGTATAAAATGTCTAGAGCTATAACTCCCTAGACATTTACAAATATTTTTATTATGTACTCGCACCTTGCAAATCATCCTTTGCTTACATTTTTAAAGGGGAACGGCAACTTCCCAGGTTTTTGTAAATATTAT
Organism: Pelobates fuscus; assembly: GCF_036172605.1. Classification (NCBI taxonomy): domain Eukaryota; kingdom Metazoa; phylum Chordata; class Amphibia; order Anura; family Pelobatidae; genus Pelobates; species Pelobates fuscus. Next base: position 172,197,378 of record NC_086321.1, read on the forward strand.
ATTTATTCCTTTGTTGAACAAATATTTGCTTAAGAGGTGTGAAATATAAAGTTAAACTTTTCATCTTTCAATTGGGCTCTTCCATCCTAGTTAACCGTCAATAAAAGTTATAAGCTCTGTTGTATCTTGCAGCGAACATAGAAAAAGCGAAGTTATAAAAAAAAAAAAGAAAATAAAAAAATATAATATATATCTACACACATACACAAAATCGATTTTGTCTTTTCATTTGCAATGTTTACGTTGGCCTGGCCCTACCTGGACTGTGATGTAATTTTCTAAATCTTTAAAACAAAAATAAAATTATAGAAAACAGAATTTCTTGAAAAACATGGTTAACACAGGTAATGTATTTCAGGGTTTTATTTAATATAGTCATTCCAGAGAAGTGACACTTCCCTCTAGAAAATTGGACACGTAAGACTAGTTTGTGTCTGTAAGTGTGCGTATTAAAAAGGCAGCTTTGACAGTTGTTTTTGGTCAATGAATTAAGGATCATCAATACTTACAACAGTTGACTAAATGTAAAGCTTTTAAGAGTCAAACTGCCTGTACTCATTTCCAAACAAATAGAATGAAAGACTTGAAATATCTCATAAATTGAATGATTACATGTGACATTGATAACGTCAGCTAGTTCTGATGATGCTATGCAAGCATAGAACCAAACAATATGACAAAAGGATACTGAAGATGATGCCACCAAAGCAGGCTGAGAATGCCATACGAGGGTACCCCTGCCGAGCCAGTGTGATGTCAGAAACAAAATCTATGAAGAAAGAAAAAAACAGTACCAGGGATGAGCACATTCACACATTGCAATCCTAGGTGTAACTATGGTACGAACCTTCAGTAGGATTTCACAACCAAGAGTCACTGGTAAGCAGTTAAGTTTTAGGACTATTTCTAAATACTATACAATTTAGAAATAAGATTGCATAATCCTGGATTATTTTGGTTAATTTATTAAAGCAAATGTCAACAATAAATGGCTTCATGGACTGGAAGTTAGGCAGTATGACAATAACGGACTCAGATATCTGACAAACTTTGCCATGGTTCCATTTCAAACAGACTATGAAAATACCATACTATACTCACCCCCTATACTATTTCCCCAGGCAAGCAGGGTTAATCCGAGTACAGTGTTACTGAGACGGAAGATCACACCAAATGTGTGTAACAGGTTCACAACTTCTGTTGCTGCAGCATTGATCCAAAGCGCACTGACCACAAAGCCCAAGTAAGAAAAAACCTGCAGAAAGTAGAAGGCTATAACACATTTTTGCAGCATTGGGTATCATGCAAACAGTCATATTTAAATAACTCATGGGTGTGTTATGGACGATACCTTGGGTACCTCTGCATAAAGTAAATATGTATTCGGAGACAAACCAAAAAGTTAACTTGTTATCTTACACAGTGATATTTTGGAGGCTCTCCGTTCTTGGTTGTGAAGAAAACAATAGCGGCCAACAAAAATCCTACTATCAGAAAAATAGCCCAAATTGGCATCACATTCTGAATACAGTAGAGTGCATCTGAAAAAGCAGAGGGAAAATAAAATAAAAATAATTTAGTTTGACAGTTATTGAAAAAGTCATCAGTGTGAGAATGCTACAGGATTGGCACTCACATGTTCCAGACTTGATGGTGAATATACAGAGCAGAGGGCTAAGGATGAGATGTAGGCAGTTCAGGGGTCTCTGCCAGTTGTGATCTTCTTTATCTGGGTCCACCACAGGAACAGTGAGGAGAAGTAAAAACTCTATGGGGACCTAAAGGCCAAAATGGATCACATGATCTTTATTATACATTATAGTGCAAGCACACTTTACACAGCTTTAGATAAAATTGATTTACAAAATGACACTTAAAGTAAAAAAAAATATATAAAAAAAAAATAAGTTCTCCGAAGCGTATAACTAAATTGGAAAATCCCCAACAGAGTTTTTGTTATCCTTCACGGACATTTTGGTCTAAACCAATGAATTCCTTTGTCAAATCTCCATAATTCAAAGTATAATAAATGATGAAAGAATTCCTGGGAAATAAAAATTGAACTCCAAATTTAAGCCAAAGTAGAAAAATTCTCCAAGTCAAATCTGTTAGTTTTGCCAAATTGCATTTGAAGTTTACTAGGATTTCCTTACAATCCCCACTTTAATGAAAAACCCTTTGTGTTTTGTTTTTATTGTATGTTGGCATTAAAGGGTCACTGCCACATCCCAGAATTTGTATTCTGTTTACTTATCTCTATATTTAAAAAAATGTGTATGAAAGGTGTTAAAAATTCAAGTTAAAAGTTAAGTGTAGGGGGGGTGAGGCCTGACTGCCAAGATGGCTGGACGTGCTCCATGAGGGCTCCCATGCCAACGAGCACAAATACGATTATCCCGAACAATCCAACCATGCCAGCAGCACAAAGTGCCCAAAAAACGATACAGGACCAAACAGGGAACAGAACGACATCTGTCCCACATCGACACATCAAACGAGCACCCTTACCGGCCATGCGGCCTACACCGGAGTGGAGCCTGAGGCGTGGGGAGGCTCCCCCGGCACGGGACCTGCTCATAAGTCTCACTCAGAGGTTGCCCCGCTGCCTCCCCCCCTCTGGACCGGCGGGGGATATCCCGGTCCTCGCTGGGGACGACTAACCCCACAATGCGGCTCAACCAAGCGACCAAACCCGCAAATGCACGGGACTACAGGGGCGCACGCAAGATGGCGGCACAAAACACCCTCATCAAACCACCCAAGTGCACCCTAGAATTCTTTTACCGGCTTCGCACCAGCCTCTGGACATCGCTCCACACAAAGGGTCGGCACTTCAAGCTGGCGATGCAAAGTGTGGCGGCGTGGATCCGCCCAGCTACACGACGCCTACCGAGTAGAGGCCCATCCCGAGCCCCCAGACAGCGCCTTCCTCGGAGCTCAAAACGGCGGGAAACAACGACATGCCTCCCAGACTCCGGCCTTCGCCCTCACACATACCAGAGTGAGACCAAGCTCGCACAATTCACCTACCACTCAGCAACACTGGAATCCTCCGGCCAAAGAAGCACAACCTCACGCTCATACCCTCGAGTAGACGGCCGAGAGGCTTACCGGAAAGCAACACAGCTTCCAATTGGCGAAGGACTCGGGTGGGGAACCTCTCCAGGGCATAAGGGTGGCGGACTCTTGCCGCAGCACCAACTCCGCAAGTGCCCATGGCCCACCTGTCAAGCCTCAAGGGTCGGTATCGGCTGATTGGGATAACATGCACCGGAGATGGACTATGCTCCTGCAGGACCAAAAGCAGGGACAACACATGGTCCTATAGTACTCCCAAGATTTCTAAGTTAACGGTCCTATTCATGCTGACGTACTCACTGTTAGACAGCCTAGCACAGTTGATTTAACCAGTGCCTTATTGTTTTTGGTTCTGCCTAATGTGTCCCCTAGCGTACCTCTATGATGCCTCTTTTAACGTGACATATGCCTTAGTGCCACCATGATCTACTCGGTCTTAACAATCACTATGTCTACTTTCTACCAAGCCTAAATACCAATGTTTAATCATAAGATAAGAAGTAGCTCAGAATGGTTACCTGATCTGCCATCACTAGCCCATGCCAAATGGTGACACCTTTCATGCAAATATAATAATCTATCGTATAAGTTGTGTTTGAAGCCTTGACTAGCTAAACAATTTCTGCTAAATGTTGAACAACTATGTTTTTTCCTGTTTTTCATATTATAAAAAGTGCAAGTTTTTCCTGAGTGCCAAGATGCATAAACGCTGCCCATATAAACCAAGCACACTCAGGTCATAGCTGTATGCCTAAGCAAACTGACTGTTTATCCTAAAAACGCATTGCTCTGTCTTTTCAAGAACCATGTCATTAAGCATACTTGATGTGCTTGCCAATGCTGTTGGGGCACGGCGAGTTATTCTGTTATATGTCATACATTGCACAATAAAATAAAGAATTAAAAAAAAAAGTTAAGTGTAGAAATTATGAAACCTGAAATTCCAACAGTCAGTTTGAGTATTTTATCTTCACAAAATACTCATTTTGTTTTAGGGGTCTTTAATGATTATGCTCCCACTTGCCTTATACATATTTGTAAAAAAAAAAAAAAAAAAAAAAAAAAAAGACCCAAACATTTTTTAATGCCGAATCTCAAAATGCAGGTGCAGGCATGTTGTTCTTCTCTGTCCATGATGTCTGCAGTTTGTCGATCTAGGAAATATTTTTGACTGATGGATTGTGGGTAAATTAGCCTAGCAACTGAAATGGAAGGCTGCTTTCTGTCCATTGCCAAAGATCACAATCCCTATAATAAAAAATAGCCCCTATCTGGTCTTAAACAACTAAAAAAAAAAAAAAAACTAAACTAAGGTGAATGTCATCTTATGAAATGAAAAACACAAAAAGGAAACAGAGGCATAAAAACAAACAAAAAAAAAACGTGTTAAATCTAAAACAAAACCTGCAGTGCTACTCTAAGATCATGATTAGCATCATTAGGTAATTAGTAATTACTAATAACGAGTAAACCTATTTAGCTGGATGTATCCCCATCTCTGTAGCAATCCTGAAAGCAATTGTGAAGTTTAAAACCTTACCCTCATCCGTGTCTTATAATCTCATTAAAATATTGGGTTCTAGGTTTCTTTGAATTGGGGGCTTTTTAACCCCTTAAGGACCAAACTTCTGGAATAAAAGGGAATCATGACATGTCACACATGTCATGTGTCCTTAAGGGGTTAAAGGAGTTCACGAACAACTGAAAATGACAAAGAGCTGCAAATTATGCAGACATTAGTCCACGTAAACTCCACGTAAGCTCTTGGTAACGTTAGAACAATGCAAAGCCTGGTTTAGAGGGGATACGTAAGAAACCTGCTTAAAACAGGTTTTGCTTGTAGTTCCCCTTAGAATGCATACTTGTTTTTACAATAAATCTGTTCATTTTGCCGACTCGTGAAATCTTGCACAACAACTGCATTTTCCCCCCCTTGATATTTCATATGAGTCATATTGCTCATGTGGTTGCGTTTGATTTATTTTGCAGTTATTTCCTTCTGTATTTTGTTAAGAAAATGAAAGAATGTACGTATTTCATGTCTCCGCTTCTGGTAATTCAGAGGCAATGGGCTAAAGAGCTCAGTGTGTTTACATCAGAAGTGTGTGTTAACCCCTTAATGACACAGCTTCAGACGCTGGACATACCCTTAAGGACACGTAATTTTTGCATTTTTTTCGGTTTGTGTTCAACTGCAATTTGCATCTCTCTCATTTAATTGTACCGTTTTTTTAGACAACAAAAAGGGCTTTACGTTGATGTTACATTAATTTATACATTCTCATTTATTACAAAAAAAGATGCAAAATAATTGGGGGAAAAAAACGCTTCTTTCCCCCAAGTTTTGGCGAAAAAAACATGTGCATAATATGTCCAGATTAGAAAAAGGAATTCAAAATCAATTTATGTATGGGTGTTTATTTACAGAGTGCATAATATGTGTAGGATTTCAGTTCATTTTGAAAGTTACAGGTCACAAACTACAAGGTCTAAAATAAAATTTCAATGTGAAACAATTTTAGAAGTTGGTATGTTTGTCTTGGAAGTTTAATACCCATTGCAGAAAACAAAATTGCCACACAAAAGTATATATTTATAAAGTAGACATCACAGGCTATTTACCGAAGGTTAGTTTGACAATTTTTACATAGCCATTTCACTGCCAATCTCTGCTAAATATTGGAGTAAAATTGTGTTTTTTCTCTATTTTGGCATATACACATAAAACAAGGTTTTTGTAATGTGTATTTTGTAAACCTCGTGTGTGCTATTCCTGTACAGAACCTCATATTGTGTTCAGCTACATCGGCTGAGTACAACAATACCCCATTGTATACCTTTGCCCCTATTCTGTGAAGCTACAATGCCATATAGGAGACCATGCTATTTCAGTAGTTTTTAAATCATGGCCCATAATTCTCTACACACCTTTAATAATTTGAAGAGCCTCCACGGCCAACGTTTCAACCTCCACTTTCTAGAATCCATAGGATTTAGTGCTTCCACAAGAATCTGCCATGTGTTGTACTGGATGGGCCTTAGAGGCTGATACTCATCACCTTGTAAGGTAAGAAAAATAAATGTGTAAACTGAAACATACATTATGCAAATAAATTACTACAATACCGTGTCATTTTATTTCACAAACTTTATTTTAATCAGTGGAATCCAATATAGGAAAAAAAATAAATCGTACAGTCACATGGATTACCGTAATTTGTTTTTGAACATGTACAATAAACAAAACATTGTTGAAAACTATAAAAGTGGGTCACAGGCCCACAATTAATTTAGTAAAGAGAAGGCAATACGCAAATTATTAAATTTTATAGGTAAAAATCAGTTTCATACCAAACTCTGAGCCATGAGGTGTAGACAAATGGTCTTCTTCAGACTCAGTCAGGAGGTCTAACAATAGAAGAAGGAAAATGTTTATTTATATAGGTTACACACATAAAATTAAGAGTTTAATTAAACTGTATTACTGTACTAAACACATTGTTAAGAAGTTGATTAGCAATTTGTAAAACACAGGCCAAAAATAACCAGTCTGGATAAACCCTAAATAGTCCCAAACGTTTCTGTGTTTGTAGAAATGTTACGGTTTGTCAGCAAAACCCAACTAGCTGTTGTGTGTCCAGGGCTGCCATCAGAAATTTTGTGGCCCCTGACAAAGCACAAGGTTCCCCCCGCCCACGCCCTACCTAGTCCGCTGACAATGATGCAGGACTGAATGTGGTGTGTATAGTGGAAGTGAATTAGGATGTGTGTAATGGATGTAGTGTTTGTGTGTATTAGACAGATACTGTTTGTGTAGTGAATGCAGAGTGTGTGTTTGTGTAGCGGATGCAGTGTGTATAGTGAACGCAGAGTGTGTTTGAGTAGTGGATGTAGTGTGTATACAGTGATGTGTGTGTTTGTGCAGTGGATGTAGTGTTTGTATGTACTATATGAAATGTGTTTAGTGGATGCAGTGGGTATTAGACACACAGTGTCTGTGTATAGTGAATGCAGAGTGTTTCAATTTGTGGTGGATGTAGTGTGTGTTCTGTGAATAAAGGAGGTTTGTGTAGTGGATGCTGTGTGTACAGTTAATGCAGAGTGTGTCAGTATAGTGAATCCTGAGTGTGTGCTAGTGTGTAATGAATGCAGAGTGTGTGTTAGTGTGTAGTGATTGCAGAGTGTGTCAGTGTAATGAATGTAGTGTGTGTAAATGTGTAGTGAAAGCAGAGAGTGTTTGAGTAGTGGATGTAGTGTGTGTGTACAGTGATGTAGTGTGTGTTTGTGTAGTGGATGTAGTGTTTGTTTGGACTAGATGAAATGTGTTTAGTGGATGCAGTGTCTGTAGTGGATGTAGTGTGTGTAATAGACGCAGTGTCTGTGTATAGTGAATCCAGAGTGTGTGCATAGTGTGTGTTAGTGTGTAATAAATGCAGAGAGTGTGTTAGTGTGTAGCGCATGCAGAGTGTGTGTCAGTATAGTGGATACAGTGAGTGTTAGTGTGTAGTGAATGCAGTGTGAGTATTGTATTAGTGTGTCAGTGTATGTGTGTGTTGTGTATGTGTGTGTTGTGTATGTGTGTGTTGCGTCAGTGTATGTGTGTTGCGTCAGTGTATGTAGTGTGTGTGTGTTGCGTCAGTGTATGTGTGTGTGTTGCGTCAGTGTATGTAGTGTGTGTGTGTGTTGCGTCAGTGTATGTAGTGTGTGTGTGTGTTGCGTCAGTGTATGTAGTGTGTGTGTGTGTTGTGTCAGTGTATGTAGTGAGTGTGTGTTGTGTCAGTGTATGTAGTGAGTGTGTGTTGTGTCAGTGTATGTAGTGAGTGTGTGTTGTGTCAGTGTATGTAGTGTGTGTGTGTGTGTTGTGTCAGTGTATGTAGTGTGTGTGTGTGTTGTGTCAGTGTATGTAGTGTGTGTGTGTGTTGTGTCAGTGTATGTAGTGTGTGTGTGTGTTGTGTCAGTGTATGTAGTGTGTGTGTGTGTTGTGTCAGTGTATGTAGTGTGTGTGTGTTGTGTCAGTGTGTGTGTGTGTGTTGTGTCAGTGTATGTAGTGTGTGTTGTGTCAGTGTATGTAGTGTGTGTGTGTGTGTGTGTGTTGTGTCAGTGTATGTAGTGTGTGTTGTGTCAGTGTATGTAGTGTGTGTGTGTGTGTGTTGTGTCAGTGTATGTAGTGTGTGTGTGTGTGTGTGTTGTGTCAGTGTATGTAGTGTGTGTGTGTGTGTGTGTGTTGTGTCAGTGTATGTAGAGTGTGTGTGTGTTGTGTCAGTGTATGTAGAGTGTGTGTGTGTTGTGTCAGTGTATGTAGAGTGTGTGTTGTGTCAGTGTATGTAGAGTGTGTGTTGTGTCAGTGTATGTAGAGTGTGTGTTGTGTCAGTGTATGTAGAGTGTGTGTTGTGTCAGTGTATGTAGAGTGTGTGTTGTGTCAGTGTATGTAGAGTGTGTGTTGTGTCAGTGTATGTAGAGTGTGTGTTGTGTCAGTGTATGTAGAGTGTGTGTTGTGTCAGTGTATGTAGAGTGTGTGTTGTGTCAGTGTATGTAGAGTGTGTTTTTTTTTGTTGTATTTAATAAAATGTTTCTCCCCCCTCCCTGCTTACCCGTGTCCAGGGAGGGGGGAGATTCCATCCCTGGTGGTCCGGTGGGGGGGCCCCCAGCTCCCTGTTACCGCAGAGGGGGCCCAGGCAGCACACAGCTTCTCCTCTTCTCTCCTCTCTTCCAATAATTCTCGCGAGACCCGCGGAGCGTTGCAATGGCAACCAAGTCTCGCGAGAGTTATAAGAAGAGAGCAGAGAAGAGGAGAAGCAGTGTGCTGCCTGGGCCCCCTCTGCGGTAACAGGGAGCCGGGGGCCCGCGGCTGCACACATAGATCGCGATATTCGCTATCTATGTGTGCAGAGAGGGAAAGTGGGGCCAGGACTGCCAGAGCAGTCCGGGCCCGCCAGGGCCGCCCGGCCCGTGACAACCGTCATGGTTGGGTTGTCACCCCCTGATGGCGGCCCTGTATGTGTCATATGCAGATAATTCTTATTTCTGTATGCCGTTTTACCCAAAACACAATATTCTATTAGAAGGAATTTATATCCATCAACCCTTTGACTGGTTTGCAATTGGTTTGCATACCCAGGCAAAGTGCATACCTTTAAAGCACAGGCTTACAGAGCAGTATCCCACTATACTATGCATGGACTATTTAAAGCAGTTTTCAGTTTCTACTTTATAGTACCCTATGAAGATTCAACCTAACAAAGCTGCTAATTATGCAACTGAATTCTGTATTTTTTAGGGAATAGCACTGTGGTATTGGTGTATTTGGAGAACAACAAGTGTTGCATGAGAAATATAAACAAACACACACAATTTACTATATAATATATTAAAACACTTTTTTCCCATGCTGCAGTCAACATATGTCCAAAACAATTAATAAGTGAGGGAATCAACATGCATAAAAAATAAATAAAAAAAAAATGAGTATTATTTACACTGGAACAAGAAGACCTGTTGAACATCAGTTGCAAGTTAAATGTAATGGCATTCCCTCTTTTTTTATGCCCAATTATGCACATGTTGTATTGGATCACTTTTTGATTGACAGGTGGCTTTATAGTTAGAGTGCTTTATAATATAGTATACAAAAAGTATATAATTAGTAGTTAATGGCGTATATAAAACTATTGATAGTTAAAATTACAAATTTTTTGAAAAGACCTAAACAAGCTACACAAAAGTGACTATTACCACAGAAAGCAATAAATAAAAAAATAAAAAAGGGAAATACCCACCTGCCTCCTCTGAATTTGGAGCAGAAAATGTACTCTGCCGCATCCTCCGATAGATCCAAGAGGAGAGGACAACCACTAGGACATAAGCCATGTACAACAACAAGTACACTGCAATAAGGGCAAGAGAACATATGGCATGTTAATCACAAAGAAAACAACTCTGGTGGGAATAGATTAGGAGAATTAAATCGAGAAATTAGTGCCATCCACTTACCCAGTACCTCAGCGAGGCTTATAGAACCTTGGTACAACACGTAGAAGGTGAGGAATATAGCAGACATGTAAAAAACAATATCTCGCAGGAACGGACGAGAAGCAGCTGTGAATGGCTTCACGAAAGCAATGCCTCCTGCCACCACCGTTGTGACAAACACACCAGCACCTGGCACAAGTAACATATAAATCAAACCTCATCCACATTTTCATTTTAGATTTTTTGCACACTGGAGCAGAACTTGAATGTGAGGTAAGAAGAAGGAGAAAATCCCAGACACTTTACATTTATTTGTAGGTGCCCCTAATACAAAGTGACCTCAAACAGCTTATGCATGTCATCAAGCCTATATTTTTATTTTATCTTCGTATCGAGTGTAAGCGAATGCACTCCATTAACCAGGTTCACTAAAATACAACAGATTAAAAAAAAAATAAATAAATAAACAAAACAATGTTTTTGGACAACAGAGTCAAAACACTAAGCAACGCGGAGCTGAAAACATTTTGGCCACTTACGGTGACCTTTCTCAAGGTGGCTAATAAAGGCTGTCGTGATTTAGAACGCCGAGTGCATAGACCTCGACTTTTGCACAATATAGATTTTTAATTTAGAGATATTTTGTGTATGAATCTCCCCCAAGTCAGGAATGATTTGCAGATTAAATTGAACATGATGTTCTTTTAGATGGGCTGGTAAGAAACACAGTGCGATTAATTGGTTTTATGAAGTTACTGTTGCAAATGTATGACTATTAAAATGTTAATACATAGTTACAAGTGTACCAGTTACCAATGTTCCATGTATCCCCCATGCTCAGTTCCAGGATTTTAAAGTTTTCTGCAACCTGTGTTGATCTATAGAATATAGACTAGAGTTTCCTGGAATACATACCAAAGAGTGCTCCAATAGCCAATCCTGCTGTCCTGGAGTCAGAAAATGCAGCCACAGCACTGAAAACATCGGGAGCACCATTTCCAAATGCAAGGAAAGTTACACCATGCAGGCCAAATGTCAAGGAAAATGCATTACTGCCAAAAGTGCACCCCCTCTCTAAATATGCCTCTTCCTTCCACTAACACAATGCAATACGGTGATCTCCAGCATTCTCTAGCTACCATAATCCCATTTATTCTATTTTTCTAGGAAAAGAAAACAGGAGATTGAAAAAGGATACTGCTACATTATGGGAAAGCCTGAGGCTGGACGCGATGGCAGATAGGTTAGGACAAAAGCTGAAAAATAAAATTCACAAAATAAAAGCTAAATAGTAGGTCACTGTCCTCCCAAGATGTGAAGTGAGGTTAAACCATGCAAATTCTACTCAAAATAATCAAATTTTACTCACAACTTTTCTGCAGTAACAGCAAGGATGATAAAGAGGTAGATGAGCCACATGGCCTATGGAGAAACACAGTAAGAGGTGAGACACAGCACACGTACAATTCCATCTCTGAAGGCAGCGGACAACATAAGATTAGCCATTCCTATCCAGGAAGGTTTCACAACTCACATGTTTGTTAGTTTACTGTATATCCATTATCAGACATCCCAAGTCTCCCGGTAGTTCCGAGAGACTCCTGCAATTTGCATGCGGCTCCTTGACACCCGCAAATCATTTATATCTCACACACACACACACACACTGACATACAATACACGTCAGATTCTGTGTATTGATTACCAGATATTATACATAATTTGTGCCCCCTTTCCTCATACTCACTAAGCAGGGTGGGGTGCCAGCCCTTTAAGAGCCGACCATAGTATCAGCTGTCAGGGAGGAAGTGATGACAGCCTGTTACTTCCTCCCTGCTTCACAGAGCACTGCCCAGGAGGACTGGAGGTAGGAGGAAGCATGGAGTCAGCAGAAGCACATAGCAGCATGGAGGCAGAAAAGAGGCTGGAATGAGCTGCTACTTTATGCCCACTCCCATCAGACTCAGCCAGGACCAGAGCAAGCCAATGTCCAGGACACAAAGGTAAGCTAACAGGAGTGTATCTGAGTGTTTGTGTCAGTGTGTGAGAGTGTGTGTGTGTGTCTCTGTATGTCAATGTGTCCATCTGGGTGTATGTGCCAGTGCGTGTATCTGCGTGTCAAGGTGTTCACACGTTTGCAGGCTGTGTGTATCCACCTCCTTGAAATGCATTTTTGCAAGTTGGGATGTCTGCATTATAGAACCCAAAGGGTTCTTCTACCCTTTTTCTCTCGATGGTCTGCTCCTGCCCACAATAATTGACCCACCAAGCATGTATGCAGGCAGCCGACACGAAACCTATCAATACAGTCAGAACTAGTCCACCCAGCAAGTAATAATCATAGCCTTCCAAACAACTCTCTGCAACTTGTTTTTCTATAGGCACTTACATATAAAAAGATAGCCAGAGGGAACAGCTGAGGGGAAAATGTGCAAAATGCCCCTTCCAGGTAACTAAAGTATCCATCAGTATCATTGCAATCTGAGGTTGTTCTGACAAAGGAGCAACGTAGTGACACATTCAGCTTCCCTACCTCCTGACACTGCACCAAAAAAAAGGGAAATAAAGAAAAGAAGATTAAGAAGGACATAAAGCATATATACCATCACATCACAAAATCATATTTAAAAAAAAAAAAAAAATATGTTGTGATATTTCCTGTGTTGGAATGTTCTGATGGATTTAATTAAATTATTTAGCAAAATCAATCTATCCCCCTTTGAGTCTTGTGTTATTATTGTGTCTTTGGAATGAATTAAAGTTTGATATATTAAGACTCCAAATATACACATACATGGTAATTTACTAAAGTGATAAATTAAAGGGCCACATAGAAGAACTGAAAGCACAGCTGACATAGAATTCATATTTTCCCCAATTTCAGCAGTTTTGCCCTTAAGTTTGAAATTCACTTTAGTAAAAGCAACTAAGCAGCTGAAATGGAATGAACCTGTCAGGGCAATCAGACCTCCCTGGTGGCCCATTTAAGTGTGCTTTAAAAATAGCTTGACAAAAAGGCCACTGTATGCAGCAATAACGCAACATGCAGTAAATAAGGTGCCTGTATAAAAAGGCAGAGTAAATCATACTGAAGCACAGGTAAAATGACACTTGGCTCTGTAGACTGAGCACAGCAATCCTTCTCTAGATATGCTTAAAGTGAAGCGGTCATGCTAGGTTCAATTAAGTGTATAACTCCCAATGCAACAAATATATCATTTACCCTTAAGATAAAGGAGAAGTATCATTGCTTTGGGAGAGATTATACAGTTACTTGCCTGCTGTCCCTCTTTTTGGAGGGGTCATGGACAGTTACACTAATGGTTAGTGTGGGTTACCCTACAGTCCTCCTTGCTCCTCTGCACAAAAAAATGAGTTGGTGGACACTTCCCCAAGCAAGGAAATCCTCCCTGTGGATCTGGACATGTTGGCATCAGAACGAAGTGTTATCAGTCACTTAAGTCCTATATTTACAAAGAATGTGTGAGAAATGCTTGCTGGTGGAATATCTGTAACAGAGAACAGGAAAACCACTTGTGGGATTATTCTCCTGCTCTCCCTTGCCATTTATCCCGCACTATAAACCTGTATGTTCCTGGCATAGACAGGTCTATGCTCAGAGATGGACAGGTGGGGAAAGATGACCACATTTTAAAAGGGGTTTAAATTAAGAATTCTATATACCTACTATCTTGCGATCACAATGTAAAATTAATGCTCTTCATGTCCGCTAAATCAAGAAACAATTGCTAGGTGGCTGGTACCCGTCCAGATTGGCAATGGAGCAGTTTGATGCTTAGTTACTAACATAGCAGAAAATGCAAGAATCCTTCTAGCCATGTGCACCCTCGCTGCTGAGGTCAGAACAACACTCCCACTCAGGATGCTGCTGGACATATTTCCAGAAAGGTCTGTGTGCATGGGACAGACTGTTTGCATCTGCCAGTGTAAATCTGTGGGTGTGCATCTGTGTCTGTGAGCATCAGAGAAAATAGATCAGCAGTCCCCATATGAGAGGACAGTGGCCAACAGTTAAACAGAGCTTTAGGTTTGAGTTTGGTTTAAGAACCAGCCTACTTCACCTCTAGTTGAATACCTTGGAGCAGGGTTTCCAAAAAGGTAGATCCCCAGATGTTTTAAAACTATAGGCATGACAAGCATCATGGGAGTTGTAGTTCTAAAACATCCAGGGATCTACCTTTTGGGCACCACTGCCTTAGAGGGGAAGGAAGATGGCCATCACTGTCTAACTTAATTTGGTTCGGACAGGCTGGGCACAAGACTTCAGAAGAGGTAATGTCAATAGGGAAGTAATGGGGGGGGGGGGGGAAGAATCACAACAACAAACCAACCCCACTATATTTTATAAACTGGAAAAAAAAATGGCAAACCTGATTGTACAGGTTGGGCAGGTAAGAAAAGGTATTAAACCTGTGAAAAGGAAGAATAAATATAGGATTCACATATTTTGAAAAATATTCCAAACAAACACTTTCTTGTAGTAAAAGCAGTGCAATGAGCACAGCATCCTACTTATGTTTAACCTACTGTAACAGATAGTGTAATAAATCCTACAGTCATTTCCCCAATGTACAGGAAATCGGAACAGAATAATACCCGATAAACAGATCAAGGTTCATACTCACATCAACATCCTCTAGTTCATCTCCCCAAGACCCATTTCGTGGCAAGAAAACATACGAATGTATGTCTCTTTGACTGCCAGACATCGTAGTATTGAGCCATTGTGTAAAGTCCATTGCAGAATGTAACGTCTCTTGCACCACCAGTGTAAAACCAATTAGTCACAGCTGAAGTTGCTACCTAAACATAGCTTCCATTCTATCCAATGGCACTTCAATGTTTCTCTCTGATCTTATTCCTCTCTAAACCTTTCCAGACATGAACCTTCTGTTCTTAAAATAAATGTCTCTCCATGGTGTAGGGTCTTCGTTTATCTTCTTTTATACTTGCAGTGTTACCCGTCCTACAAGACAAGGAAGTGAAAGTTACAGCAGCAGGAAACAAACATACATTAAACAAATAGCATCACACACCCCAAACATGACAAAGGTAAAAAAAAAAGTAATACTTTTTTAATGCTGTATTATTTTAACCACTTGTAAAACGTTATAATGCAACAAAAACGGTCAGGATTGCTGCTGAAAGCCACAGTTGTAGGTCATACAGAGTCTTTTTATTTATTTATTTTACTTACCATATTTTGGCAAACAAACTGCAAAAGCCAGGCTTTCAGAGGGCTACTTTCAGCTATTCTAAGTTAATTAAACAATAGATGAGCTAGCCTGGCCGTGGACTTTATTTAATGTGTGAGCAAGGTTGGATTAGGAGTATTAGCTTTAGAATGAATAGAATCGGATCAAAATATTCAGCAGACAAGGAAAAGGGTAGATTGCAATTGTTACAGAACTACATCTGCCATGATGCTTTGACAGACTAAAGATTGGAAAAGCATCATGGGAGTTATGGTTCGACAACAGCTGAGGGTCTACCTTTTGGCCACCTCTGTTCTAAATGATCAAAAGCACTCCCCACTTAACGGTTTGACGAGGAGAGGCTTTACAGATACTAACGTGGTATGGATTTAGGGAATGTTCTATTTATTAAATTTGTTTTGCTTTTATAATTTAAGTGTGTGAATATATATTTTATTTTTTTTCTCAATTTGTATTTTATTCATTTTAGAACAACAAATACATTTGTTTTTTCCAGTATATTCAAATTTAGTGTAATGTGTGAGCATATTGACAACGTATTGGGAACAAAGTTAAAGGGTTTAACAATAGAAAGCAATAATACAGTAAGCCAGTAATACAGTGTATGGCAGTCTTTGCTATTTAAGTAGTTACTGTGGTCGTTAGAGGACCTTAAGGATCAGTGTCCAGTAGCAAAGTCCTGTGGATCGTTGTAAAGCGGTGAGTCGCGGAGGGGACTATACGGCTTCTTCTATCTCTGTGTGGACTCCGTTATTTGTCGGGTTTTGGTTTCACGCCTTTAGATAGTGGAGTCAGCTTCTTGAGCGTGATGTTGGGCGGAATACTGTGTCGGCGGTCTCTGACACCTTCCGAGCCCCCCGGATCTTTGGTGGGAGGAGGGATGCTTTGCTGTGGAGTGGTTGTTAGGCCTGCCCTTTGTAGAAAGAGCTCCAGGTCGTCCCCTGAGGTGAGTGTATAGCTCTCTCCTTTAATTTCTGTGAGGAGGGATCCCTCCAAGCCCCAGCGGTACCCGATAGTGGTGTCTCTTAGCTTCTTGGCTATAGGTGCCAGCTGTCTCTTTTCCATGAGAATGGAGAATGGAGTGTCCGGGTAGACAGCTATTCTGTGGCCGTCCATCAATACTGTCCCCAATTCTCTGGATTTTGCGAGTATGGTGGATCTCACGGATATGTCTCGGGTCAGCACTATTACATCTCTAGGTGCCGATTCTGGCGCTGCCGCTGACTTCCGCACTCTAAACGCCGAGGTGATCTGTGGTAGGTCGAGGTTATCGGCAATGCCCATGGCTGTCAGGAGGCTGTGGGAGTAGGGCAAGAGCTGCGTGCTGTCGACCCTTTTGGGGATGCCTCTGAGGCGCAGGTTTTTCCGCCTGTGTCTGACCTCCATTGTGGTGAGTGAACGTTTCATTTGCTTTACCTGTGAGGTAAGCTCTTGAATATCTCGGCTTGCGGTGCTCATTTTTTCGTCCCTGGAGGTTTCTCTCATTTCTAGTGAATTGACCTTCTGCCGTACCCCCTCCACTTCTTTCTGCATTTTCTGGAGGTCGCCCTTCCATACCTGTCTCATCTCCACCAGGAGCAGTTTTATGTTCCCTCTTGTGGCAGGCGCCTCGTCTTCTTCAGATTCTGTGGCAGAGGATCTAGGAGAAGGCAGTGAGTCTTCTTCTTCCAGGGAGGCTTCAGATGCCTCTGGTGTGCAGCAGGCCTCAGGCGCCATCTTGGGTCTCTGAGTTCGCCGGCCGCTCAAAAGCTAGTCTGATGTCAGGTTGCTGGGTCTTGGCAGGACCTTGATGTCTCTTATTCTTTTTCCCCATAGTCTCTGCTTTTGGAGGGTGTCTGTCTCTTGGGTCGGAATTCCACAATATTGTAGTTTTTCCGTGTTTTTGCTCAGGGTCTGAGCGGAGCTCCGTGGGAAGACCGTGTGAATATATTTTAATGAACAGAAGTTCTAGTTTATGGTTTGTTTGTGTTTTGTTTTAAATATTTTTATTGGTGTCATGTCATAAGCGTGGGTTACCATTGCATTCAATCATTACGTTCGGTTGCCTGCGCAGAGGCATGTTTCTCTTTGCGTCAATCTGTATATGCAGTTGCCTGCGCAGAGGCGTTTACTCATTACATCCATCACAACATACAGTTGCCTACGCAGAGGCTTTTTACTCATTACATCAAACACAACATTTAGCTTCGTTTTCATAACTTTGTACATAACGCTTTGCTACCTGCACTGAGGCATGGTTCTCCTTACGTCTGGTGTAGCGTTTGGTTGCCCGCTCGGGGGCTGTTTTTGCATCTTTATCATCTGTCATAGTGCGTGTGTTGCCTTTAGTTTGGTTTGTGTGTGTGTGTGTGTAGTTCGATGAGTGTGGGCGTGTTCCTGTGTGTGTTTTGGGTTTTGTCGCGTGTTGTAGCGCTGTGTGTCGTATCTACAGAGGTGGCCGTCTGCCTTATGTGCGGTTGGAGCGTTTTGAAGGCAGTGTGTGGTTGTGTATTGTATGGGTGCGTGGTGTGAGCGGGGCTTGTTGCGGTCCTATGGGCAGCACTGTATCCAGTGTTCCCGGTGGGTTCATGCCCTTGGGTTGTCGCTATGTAGTTCCTCTGGTCTGGGCGTGTCTCATTCTTTGGTCATGTTGTCGCTTTTACCTAACTGGTTGTTCAGCTAATGCGCGGGTCAGGATTTAGTTTTACATTTGATGTGTGGGATGGAGGGGTCGTTGTCGCGGCCCGTGTCTCCTGTGTTCGAGTCTGTGGTGTGGGAGCAATTATATTACTTTGTCACGT
This sequence comes from Pelobates fuscus, assembly GCF_036172605.1. Taxonomy (NCBI): domain Eukaryota; kingdom Metazoa; phylum Chordata; class Amphibia; order Anura; family Pelobatidae; genus Pelobates; species Pelobates fuscus. Next base: position 172,215,442 of record NC_086321.1, read on the forward strand.
CTTGGTCATACCGTGTTTGTTCGTCGTAAGCTCTCGGAATGTACTCCGGTGTTTGTGTTGTGTGGGTTAGGTTTGTCATGCGTGTATCATTTTGGCCTGTGGTTGGTTGTGGTCGCGGTGTGCTTCCCCTGCACTTCATATGGTGGTGTAACTTTCTCTCGTGTCCGAAGTCGAATTTTGTGTGTGTTAGTGTGTGTGGATGTGTCATGGATGGGTGGGTGAGGGGAGGGTTGGTGGCCTGTTTTCTGTTTTCCAGTCCCCCGTCGCCGCCCCGTTCCGTTCAGTCCCCGGACTCCCGCTCGAGCCCTTCTCCCTCTCGCTCGTTCCTCTCAGGGGTGTTTGCTGCGAGGCGGCTTTGGAAGGGGTCCGACGCGGTGTGGCGTAGCCAGTGAAACCAGCGTTGAGTGTAGCGATCTCTTTGTCGCGTGGTGTCGGCTTTCAGGTCCTCAAATTTTCGCGTCGCTTCCACCTCTTCTATCCAGCGACTCAGTGGGGGTGTAGTAGTTTGCTTCCAGTAGATGGGGATGGTCGCTTTGGCTGCATTGAGTAGTCTGGGAATAATGGATCTGATGTATGTCTGTGTCGGCATGGTGGTTTTGTGTAGAAGGAAGGCGGCTGGGGTCTCAGGCAGTAATTCATCCGTTACTTCATGTATAGTTTTCCGGACCGTCTCCCAGTATGGGCGGATCTTGGGGCATGTCCACCAGATGTGTGTGAACGTCCCCACTGCCCCCTCGCATCTCCAGCAGGTGTCTGGTATCTCCGGGTTTCTTGCATGGAGCGTTGTTGGTGTCAAGTACCACCTGGTGAAGAGTTTGTAGGAGTTCTCCTGTAGGCGTGCTGAGCCTGGCGTTTTCTGTATCAAGGTGATGAGGGTGTTCCATTCCGCCTCTGTCATGGGTTCTTCTAGTTCCTCCTCCCACTGTCTGATGCACGGGGGTGCTAGTATATATCTGCTCGTGATTAGGAGCGTATAGATTTGTGATATGGCGCGCGGCGGCTCTGTGTCTTGCATACAGATGTGTTCAAACGTTGTTAGGTCTCTCAGGAGAGATGGTTTTTGAGGGATGGATCGGGCGTATCGTGTCATTTGTGCCCTCTGGAGTGTGTGCGCAAATGTATGCGGTCTATCCGGGAATATTTCGTTCAGCGGTCGGATGTCGAAGGGGTTCCGAAGGACATCCTTCATGCGGATGATTGGCTTGTGCCCTATTGGGTATGGGGTTGGGCCCATGTCCCCTGCTGGGAAATCTGGGTTGCCTTTCAAGGGGAGGAGTGGGCCTGGGTCCGTCGTTAGGTATTGCCTTGTGCCTTGTCCGTGCCAGACTCGCATGGTGGCCGCCACAAATGGGTTGTTGATGTGTTTATGTTTGTATGCTTCTTTCGGGATCCAAGGTAGTGTTCTGAGGTCGCAGTTGGTCGTGTCTGACTCTAGTTGGGTCCATGGTTTCGTGCCGCTGGCCACCGTCCAACTGATGATTCTCGTGAGGTGTGCCGCGTGATAGTACTTTTCAAAGTCTGGCAGTGCCAGTCCCCCGCGGAGTTTGGGGAGGATTAGTTGGGCGTGCGCTACCCGGGGAGACTTGCCCTTCCATATGAATTTACGGACTTCCGTTTTCAGAGTCTTGAAGAAGGTTGGTGGGGCTGTTATCGGGACTGTTTGAAATATGAATAGTAGTTTGGGAAGCAGCGTCATTTTGACCGCATTTACCCTTCCTAGCCATGATATGTAGTAGGAGTTCCATTTGTGCAGTTCCTCCGTTGCCTTTTTTAGCATGGGGAGGTAATTGTGTGTGTATAGGTCTGCTGGGTTGGGCGTGAGCCAGACCCCCAGGTATCTCATCCGGTGGTCACACCAGCGATATGGGTGTTGTCTCCGGATCGTGGCACTCAGTGCGTGGTTGATGTTTAAATTTAAGATCTCCGACTTTGAGTAGTTGATTTGGAGGTTCGATAGTCGGCCGTATTGTTCAAATTCCCCCTGTATGGCCCGGAGGGAGGTCTCCGGGTTCGTGACCACGAACAGGAGGTCGTCCGCGTAGGCCAGGATTTTATGGTGCGAGTGTCCAATCCTCATTCCTTGTATATCTGTGTTCTGTCGGATCCTATTGAGGAAGGGCTCCAGTGTCATTGCAAACAATAAGGGCGAGAGTGGGCAGCCTTGCCTGGTCCCGTTGAGGATGTGGAACGGGTCTGATAATGCGCCATTTATCCTGATCCTTGCCGTCGGGTGAGTGTAGAGTGCCGTCACCCAGGTGAGGTATCTTGCCCCTATGCCGAATTGTCGTAGGGTGGCGAACATCATGTCCCAGTCTACCCTGTCGAACGCTTTTTCCGCGTCAGTTGACAGGAGTAGCACTGGCTTCCGTTGTGTTTTGACGTGGGCTATGATGTTCAGGGCTCTGATGGTGTTGTCCCGTACTTCTCTACCTGGGAGGAAACCCGTTTGGTCTGGGTGGATTGATTCGGGGAGCACGTGTCTGTGTGGGGTGCGTTGTGTAGTTGTGTTTGTGTGTGTGTTATTTACCTGCCCTGTGTATGTGTGCACTGCCTATGGAGGTCAGTGTCTGTATAGGGTAATGGACAGTTATCCCGTTGGTTCGACTGTGTGTCCGGCCTGTTGGAGGGACCTTGTCGACTCTGGGGTGTGCGCGTCCCCTTCCACTAAGGGGGCCGTGTGTCCTATTCCTATGGGGGTGTCGGGCAATGTGTCGGAGGTCGCCCAGCTGGGTCTGTATAAGTGTTAGAGTTCCGGTGTTGGGTTTGGAGTGTGGTTTCCCGTCTCATCGGTGGCTGTGAGGTCGTGCATCCGCTCATTCTCTCTCTGCAGTATGTAAGTGGGTCGTTTGGTGTGTTCCGTGCAGGTTGGTGCTTTTGTGTAGATGCCCTATGGCACCCTGGCGTGTTGGTCGTTCCGTCTGTCTCATTGTATGCGCGGCTCTACTGGGGGGACCTAGATGTTATGGGCCTTGTGGTAGTTTGGGGGAGTTGGTCGTGTGCCTCGGTGGTTTGGTATGTCCCTTTGGTTCGATGGGGGCTCGGGTTGGTTAGTCACGGGGGGCCGTATCTGGGGTACCATTGCTCTTGCTGGTTAGCGTCTCTGTTACTGGTGGTTTGGGATCTAGGGTCGCGGTGGGGCAGTTTGTACCTCCGTTGTGGTTCAGTGTGCCTCTGTGTCATATCGCTTGGGAGGCTTGTGTATCGAGCGGGTGCGCGTGTCTATGGAGTAAGCTGGTGCCGTGGCTGGGTGTGTTGCGCCGCTTGGTGCGCGTGTCTGGTGTAGTGCGTGTTCAGTATCCTATACTTTTTACATAGTGTATACACCAGGTTCAAGATGCATCTTCCAGTCGGCATTACGTCTGGTTAGTTCTCGCTTCCCTCCAGCCGCATGTGCTGCCTGAGGTTCTCTATTTCCCTCTCGCCTGCCCTGTTCAAGCTGTTCATGGGTGTCCTGGGGTGGACATTTAAATTGTTATGTTCCCCTCTCTCCCCCCCCCCCCTCTCCCCTCCCCTTTGTCACCTACGTCCCTGTCGTCCCAATCATTATCTATACTTTAAAATATTTTTATTTATGTATTTATTTTGTTTTTTTTTTTAGTTTTTTTTTTCTTTTTTTAAGTTGTTTTTTTTTTTTTTTTTTTTTTTGCTATTAGTTAATGCAATTATTCCCTCCCCACTCCCTCCCCTTCACCCCCTTCCCTCCCCCCTTCCTTCAGTGTGTGTTCTGCCGTCAGTTTTCTCATTTAGCGCTTACTCAGCTCATGCCCTTCCCACCCTGCCCCCATCCCCTTTCACCCCCTCCTGTGGTGTGGCTTGGCTTGTGTGTGGATCCCTGCGACCATACATATTGCCGTGTGGTTTCTTAGAAATTGGGTACCATGTGCGAGTCTGCCGTCAAACGTTCTGGCCCTGTGGCCTGGCCCATTCACTTGTCCCCCTCCCCAAGCGTCCAGTTCCCCCCCTTCTGGCACTTGGTTGCGTGTGGAGCAGTGCGTTAGTCCCCTCGGACCCCCCCGTTAGCCCCTCTCCCACCCCAAACCTTCTCGCTTTTTTCTATGTGTGTCCCCATTATTGTTACTCACAGTTCGGTGCGTTCTCGCTGTAGCCCTTGGGTCCCCCCAGGCTGTTTGATGGGTAGTTTACCGCTCACGCCTTGCTTGGCCTTGGTTCCAGTCACGTCGGCGTTGGTGCTGGGGCCCTTGAGAGTTTTGGTCCAGTCTGCGTTGTTGCTGCGGTCCTGCTGGTTGCTGGAGGAACGATCTTGTGAGCCAGTCGGGTACTTGTATTGGCGGGAGGCCTAGGGTGCGCAGGAAGCTTGGGACTTCTTCCGGTTTCCTCAATGTTAGCTGATCTGGGCCCTGTCTTGCTGTCAAGGAGAACGGGTAGCCCCAGCGGTATGGGATCCCTGCTTGTTGTAGGGCAGAGGTCACCGGGCGTAGGGCTCTTCTTGCTTGTAGTGTATATCGGGACAAATCTTGGTAGATGGATATATTTTGCCCCTCTAGGCGTATGGTGCCCATGCGGCGGGCCGTGCGCAATATCTCCTCCTTTAGCTGGTAGTTATCCAGGCAGCATATGATATCCCTGGGTTGGTCTTCTGGGGCTGGCAGGGGTCTCAGAGCTCTGTGTGCCCTAACTAGGCCTATTCTGGGTATTTGTTGACCCCCCAGTACCTGTATAAATATTTGCCGCAGCATGTCGGGGATGTTTTCAGACGGGCCTCCCTCTCTCACCCCGCGGACACGTAGGTTCAGCCTGCGGCCGCGGTTGTCCAGGTCATCTATCCACGTGGTGAGGTATGCCATATCAGCTTCTTGGCTGGTGACCGCTGTGGTGGTGTGTTCCAGGTCAGTCCTGAGGGCTTTGGACTCTGCCTCTGTCACAGACATGCGTGCCTCCATTTTTGCCATGTCCACACGGAGCTGGGCCACCTCCTCGCGTACCACGCGGCCCAGGCGGTCAGAGAGGGCCTCGAAGTCTGCCTTTGTGAGGAGGTTAGGCAGTATCTCCCTCCATCCATCCTCCGGCGGCATCTGAGGCTCTGATGCAAAGGAGGGTGCTGGTGAGTGCCTGGCCGGGGTGGATGGAGTGGAGTCCGGTGCTTGGTTTGCGGCCTCCATTTCCGGTTGCGGCGATCGTGCGCGGGCCGTGGATTGCAGGTAGGACCGGATCGTGTTGTCCCCCCCCGGACCCGTGGGCCTCGGGGTGCCTCCCGTGTCAGTGGGCTTCCTTGTGCGACCCATTAGGTGAGTGCGGTGAGCGGGATGTGCGGATTAGCGGCGGTATTCAGGCGGGCGCCACGAGGAGCTCCGGGCTCACACGTCCATCTTGGTTGGCTGCCGGACACGCCCCCGTTTGTTTTGTTTTTTTATCTTGGACGGTGTAGCCGCTTTGTGCACACGAGCTATCCACCATTTTCTAGTGGAGTACAATTTTCAGATTGCAGTATTTGAACTGGTATGAAAATATCATGGAGTCTGACATTTTCAGTTAGGTGCTCACTTTTCCTCCAACTCTGCACAGAATATGCATTTTTTACTTTGCAATGAGTACACTCAACTGGAAACAAACAAAATATGTATTTTACGTTAGAATTGTGAAGCATGAATGGCTTGAAATAGAGGATTCCTATGAAACCATATTCTACAATTTTAAAGTCACACATCCAGCAGCCCACATGCCAATACTGAGGTGACCTGTATAATATTATGCCATTTTACACAGCCCACGATAGGAATTTTAGAGGTTATATAGTGTTCACATGGGCACATTACATAAAAAGAGCACATGCTTGAGTTTTCTATTCTGTTAAGACTTTGCCCACCCTGCAGGAATACTAGTCAGTGGTCCGAAAAAAAAAAAAAAAACACTAAAATCTATTTTCTCTGTCCTCTTATTACACTGTTCTCATTGCAGACGATTATGACCCCTCCTTGTATTCCTGAGTCACACTTGTGGGCTTGCCAGGCAAAGCATCACTATAAAGCCCCCAGATATATGGAGGCGGGGCTAGTCGCAGCAAAACTGGCACGGTGTGGGGGAAAAAAAAAAAGGGTAAGAAAAATCACCTTCACCCATGTGATCAGAGGGGGGCTGGTCACCGAAACAGACACAAGATTCTCTTACAAAAACACTATTATCACTTTTTTTTTTTTTTTTTTTTTTTATTTAAGTCCACCCAGCCTCTCCACCTTTAGAAGAGCTGAAGTAGATATTTTCCTGGGGTCCAGTGTAGCTGCTGTAATCCTATAATATTCACACTCTTTTTGCTCTACTTCCTGGCCGTTTAGTGATGCTGGGGCTAGAGTGACGTCATATCCCGGTTCCCGGCATTACCGCAGGGCACGTGAGGGAGCTGAGCAAGAAGAGCAGGAAGATAACCGCTCCTTCACAGCTGAAATTCCAAGTGGTTATGGCAACCTGGTGCCTAATTCTTTTAGAACTAATGAGTGGGCACTAGTCCATTCTAAGAATTTGTCATGAAGAATTCACCTTGCACTTCGTTTTCTTATCATTTATCATTTATATAGCAACATATTCTGCAGCACTATTTATGTTCCAGCACTGACAAGAAAATACAGTCAACAATCCCTGCTCTTCATATTCTATGCATTCAACAGACAAAGCCTTGTAAGCAATTAGAAAGTAATTGTTGAGGGGTGGGGGGGGGAAATTAAGACAATCATGAAGTTTTTTTTTACCCATACGAATTGAATTTAGATCACATTAATGCACTTACCCGCTAGAATGAGAACTCTGTGCAAAGCTATGTGGGCGATATAGGGCTATAAGTCTCACCACTTCCTCACATTAAAAAAAAAAAAAAAAAAAAAAAAGTGGAAACGTTTGGGTTTTGGAATGAAAAACAACATTTAAAAAGAAAACCCACACAACAATGGACATCATGGAAAATATTGGAAGTCTTGTTTGTGTGATGAGCTAATGGATTATTTTTAAAGATGACTGTCTAATCCTTTAAATAGCAATTTTGTTCTTATTTGAATGTCACTGAATTCTCCTCCATCCCATCGAAAACTTGATAAGTTAATAGCAGAGGCTGCCTGACTATTTGGGAGTACATACAAAACAAGAAAGTTGCGTGGCATTTATCCCCATACGTACAGAGGAAATGTTATGCAGTTAAATAGGGGAGACCAAAAGATGGACCACTAAATGAAACACTGCTACTACAATAATACTTAGCTGCTATTAAAGGTGTACTCCTGCTATGTAATTTGAACTTTAAATCATACACAGGAGGAAACTGCAGGGACTAGAAGCCTATTAACAGATCAGAAGACAATACATTCTAAATTAAACAGAATTTGCAATAAAGGACGTTTAACTATTAGATCGCATTTCACAGGAAGTGTTTAGGAAGACTGCGTAAGCCACATGCAGGTAGGTGTGACTATGGTTGCATAAACAAAGTGATATAACTCCTAAATAGCAGAGAATTGTGCAGTCAGACTACAGGGGCATGATCTATACACCAAAACTGCTTCATTAAACAAAAGTTGTTTGTGCCTAAAGTATCCCTTTAAGTGTACCCCCACATTGTACACCAAAAGCAAACCACACAGTGTTTACAATATAGCAGCAGTAGATGAAGGTGGTCAGAATAGTTACTGTAAATATGTGCATAAATCATAACTCTGTATTAACAAATATACACAATGTTGCCAAACAGCTTAATGCTGGTTGATCTGAAAAGGATAGTGCTTCGAAAGCCAAAACGTACAGAGAAACCATAAAAACGGCTTGCAATTTTTCTTTTTCCCCAATTTGATTTTTATTTGGGTAACAGTTTCTTTTAAATGTAAGCCTTCTTAACCTTATAGTTCTGTATTTTGTAATAAACGAGGTTATGCTATCATGTACCATTTCATTTATAGGAGGTATAACAAAGACTGATATACTAAATAGTGTTTTCTTATGCAAGATAAGTTTTACAAACTAGATTTTTCTGTATGTTTTGGCTTTTAAAGCGTTCTCCTTTAACACCAACCAGCACTTAACTATTTCTTTGGCAACATTGTTTAGATTTGTAAACACAGATTATTTGTTTATGCACATATTAACAGTAACTAACTATCCAGACTACCTTTTCTAGAGTTGCTTTTAGGAAATACAATGTAATGGCGGAATGCTTTGGTATGTTCCCCATCTACTAAAGCAAACTAGATGCAATGTGCAGAGAGGCCTCATTATTTGGAAATTAAATCTATTATCGTAAATTTGTATATACACACACTTGTATTTTAAAGGCTGCATTTTTAAGGCTGATGGGCAATGAAGTAGGGAGACCTTCAAAGACACTACGAGGAACGCACAATGCAATTAATCAAAATAAAATATATATATATATATATATATATAAAACCATGTTAAATGTATCCCAAGATGTACATGCCTTTATTAGTCAATAGAGGTGACTAGAAAGAGGATACCCTAACGGAACAGGTATGGGACAAAATATTCACTCGCACACAAAAGTTCCATTAGCTCAAAATTCCAGGAGACGAGCTTCAAATTACTAACTGTCTGGTACAGGACCCCTGATATCCTATACCGCATGAATCCAGATAAGGAGACGTGCTGGCGGTGCGGGTCGGAGATTGGCACAATGCTCCACACGATTGGTGGTCCTGCCCTGGTATCTCTCCCTTCTGGGCAATGGTAAACACTAAAATTAGGGACATCTTGGACCCAGAGCTCCCGCTCCAGCCTTAACCCATGCTATTACACCACACAAGCATGACGCTAAAAACCTACAAGAAGTCCTTGACAAAACACCTACTGACTGCGGCAAAGTCCCTGATACCCGCATATTGGAAACAGATCGGTGTTCCCACCTTCCGGCAATGGGTTGACAGGGTGGGAGAAATGTATGCTATGGAAACAATGACTGCAGCCTTACAGGGTCGCTCTGAGAAATGTACTCAGACATGGGCCCCATGTTTGATATACAGAACCGCCAATCATTCACGCTCCTAAACCAACCCCCACTTCCACGCCCTCCCCCACCCCTATTTTCTCCCCCCCTTTCCCCTCCTTCTCTCTCCTCTGACCCACTAGTCCCCCTCCCCCATGACTGCCAACAACCCACCTGACCGGACCACTCAAGTCCCCTGACGGGAGTCAAACACTCACTTGGAGGTTCATCACTCACCAGCAATACATCCCTAATCCGACCTGAAGATACTATAAGACACCACAACTCCCAACTACCACCACATCCCTTCCATACCACATGTTATACAAACATGCTACTGAGCTATGGATCCATACAATTGACTCAACAAAGTCTATGATTAAGGATTGCTAGACGAGAGCTACAGCTAGTTAAAGGGACGTGATACAAACGTGTACAAAAACTGAGTCAACCCCAGTTTATGGTCCTGCCCACTATGTGATACATCACTATGCTTGTTCTCTGGAAGACTCATTCCTACTAGGTCTATAGTGTAAGTACCCAAGATGCATATTGTTCGGGCTTGTATACTCTGAGTCTTGCCCTAGGAACATATAAGGCACATAAGATAAAACTACAAAAAAGGATGCCCAGCATACACACAACAACCCGCGCACAGGCAGGGAGATACAAGATACACCAACACGGTCTTCCTAAACTATACCCTTATAGGGTGACGAAATAGTTTCTGATGCGAGCCTCCTGATAAATTGGACATGCAGTTCCATAGACATCTAGGTGGATAACTCCTGCGCTAAAACCTAAATGTATACTCTGTCTTTAAAAAAAAAAAAAAAGCCATATGGTCTGAGACGCCAACAAAATGCTCGGCAGACGCGATTGTAACACAGGCTGATCCCAAGTGTAACACTTGCTACTTATGCTTCCACCAATATCCCTACATATGACTATGCACTTAACGCAGCTATCGATTCAACCGCCCCAACTCTCCTTTATCTTCATAGCTCCAAATGGTTTACCTCCTAATGTCTACCTACAGGTATCAGAGAAATACTAATGCCTATCGACAATGTTATCTTGTATTTGCGCTCCTCAATTTACATATACCACCAAAATGGAAGGAAAAAAAAAAAAAGGAAAGAGGATAATGAACTGGTGATAAACCACTTCTGCCCATACCATAATGATGCTAGCAGGGCCAAACGCTAGATACAAAGCGTGAGAGTTGTAAGAAGTTGCAATTTGCTCAGCCATGGTGTGTGAGCGTGGTTTTGCATGGGTAAATAATCCATGCTTGATGTATAAAGGGACACAATAGGCACCCTGACCACTTCAGCTCATTGAAGTGGTCTGGGTGCAGTTTAGCCCCTTAAGTACTGCACTGTAAATAGTGATTAAGCGCACATAAAGGAATGAATTATTTTTTTTTGTCAATCTTTCTTTTATTAAGGCATACAAGATGGGGTACAGAAAAGAAAAGGGGAAATGTACGTGTAGTATAAAGCATAGGGATAATACAACGTTAACATCGAGAAAATCACATTTCCTGGATAATAATGCCTCATTTTTGTTTTTATAATGTTTAGCTCATTTATGTCTGTTACGATAGCATTCAAATGTCTCTTGTCTCACTAGCTGGTCAAGAGTGTGTGTTCTGTATTACAAGGAAAGAACAAAATGTGTCGACGCTTAATTAATTTTAAAAGATAAGCAAGATCAAACTGTACAATAAAGAAAGATTACCTAAACTGTTTTTGTCGCAAGATTCATGTGGAAGATGTGACAAGCAAAGTGCTAAACAGTCTGGTGTTAGTAGACCTATTGATACATAGGGTTGACGGTTATAAGCATTACTTTGGTCTAAGAGATTAATGAATTATGCTAGATACGTTTCTAAACATGCTATAATAGTGTATCAACTAGCAGGTAGGCGCAACACAAGGTATGGTATGTTGGTCATAGTTCAGCAGGGGCACATGTGGCCAGGTAGGTATCTGGGCTGTAGGTCGTCACCAGCAGTTTTAATGTCCCTGAGGGTGCCAGGCATGTAAGCTGGGGCCTTGCACCACAAGCCGTTTAAACTCATCCCCCTCAGCCTATGCCCACCGGGGGTACCGACCTGTCTATCTTGAGGACGTCCTGCCCGGGGGTGTCATTGGTCTGAGTGTGGAGCTTCGTGTGAGCTTGGTCATGAGGCTTCCGTGTTGCCCCTATAGGCAAGTTCTGTCGCGGGTGCGAGGCATGGGATTGTGGATGAACCCTCCCGAGCTGTGGCACCGATCGCTCCCGGTTTCCAGCTGGGTACAGTCTTCGAGAGAAGTGTGGCTGGGGAGACTCCCGCGTTTGCTGTGAGGCTGGGTTGGGCTTTGGCACTCGGAGAGGTGTTCCTGAGTGTCGGTGGGGTCGGGCTCCGGGTAGCCGGGGGCTTCTCCGGGCTTGAGGGCGTCGGGCTGGCTTCCGCGTGGTGCAGGCCTTGCGCCTGTATGGCAGTGCCGCAGCTGTCTTTGCCGTCGAATGTACGGGTTTTGCATGAGTGGGTAGCCGGTGTGCCCGGAGTTTCAGGCGGAGCCAGAATGCTTGCCAGAATTTCTCAAAGGACGCATCGATGGGCTCGATCTCCAGATCACTCCTTGAGTTTGTATGTGCTTGTGAGGGGAGCTTGACATCCGCCATCTTTGGAGGCCATGTGGTTCCAGGGTTTTTGCTCCAGCTTGTTGACCCTGCTGAGGTGAGGTCGCGCTCTGTAGGGACCGGGATATCCCCCGCCGGTCCAAGGGGGGGGGGGGGGGGAAACAGGGCTTTGCAGATTCCTGTGGCTGCCTAGAGAGCACGGCCGCCACCCCCAACACCCAGGTCGTCGACCATAGTAGTCCGCAAGCTGTAACGCTGTGTGTTGCCATCGGGTCACCCCTGTTCAAGCTTAGGGAGTAATCGAGGGCGTTTAGAGTGATCCTCTGGCTGCCTAGGGTTGGTTTTCTCCAGGTTTGCCTCAGTTTTCCATATGGTTTAGGTTAGTGTAGCAGGAGCTTGTTACAAACACGTCCAGCCATCTTGGCTGTCAGGCCAGGAATGAATTTACCTTATGAAATATATAAAAACAGGTATAACATAGGTTCCTCATGTAAAATTGTTCTTTGACCTATATAAAATAAAATGTACATACACATACAGTGTAATCTGTATTTATATAAAATATAATAGGTAGAAGTAGTCTATCAACTCACAATTTTTTGAGCCTATTAAAAGTTGGCTCTGAACTTATAGAACATTTCATCTCACTCCAGGAGATAAGTAGAGAGATATACTCAGCAGTCACATCCACAGGAACTCAGGAGCTTAGTGATGTCAGCAACAAAGATTCTAGGTGACAAGTATAAAAAGTATTTATTTAAACTTTAGTATATAAAATAAATAAATAAATAAAAGCACAACGCGTTTCAACCTCTGTAACGTCTTCCTCAGGTGCAGATAGATATCTCTATCTCTATCCATCCATCTCTATCCATCCATCCCTCTCTATCCATCCCTCTCTATCCATCCCTCTCTATCCATCCCTCTCTATCCATCCCTCTCTATCCATCCCTCTCTATCCATCCCTCTCTATCCATCCCTCTCTATCCATCCCTCTCTATCCATCCCTCTCTATCCATCCCTCTCTATCCATCCCTCTCTATCCATCCCTCTCTATCCATCCCTCTCTATCCATCCCTCTCTATCCATCCCTCTCTATCCATCCCTCTCTATCCATCCCTCTCTATCCATCCCTCTCTATCCATCCCTCTCTATCCATCCCTCTCTATCCATCCCTCTCTATCCATCCCTCTCTATCCATCCCTCTCTATCCATCCCTCTCTATCCATCCCTCTCTATCCATATATCTATATCTTACTTAATTACAGCTGGTGCTAATTGGGGTACAAATTCCCTCCCACTTCCAAATATAGTCATGACTGGATATGGTTCGCCATCCCCAATATGGCTCCATTTCATGACCGTAACCTATGCCCTCCCAAACATACAAGACTAATCATTGCATCCATATAGTCTCTTGCGTTACGTCCCTTCCGGTGACGTGTTCCCGGGTTCCGTCGCGTCACTTCCAACAACGTTTTTCTGACTTCCAATGCGTTGCGTCACTTCCGGTGACTTATTCCTCCGACATCACTTCCTAGTCTGTATTCTCATTGCGGCTGTATTCTCATTCCCTTGTAACCCTCCCAGAGGAGTGGTGTATAGCAATTGGGATCCATTTTGGAAGTGGGCATACATGCAGCAATAGAAAAAATAAGGATAAAATGTGACAAAAATATATATATTAAATATAATTAAAATATAGGTTTTATGGGGGGCGGGGCCAAGCCAGCAAGCAGAGCAGACACACAAAAACTGAGCTCCCGCTGCAAATCACCAAATCCGAGCTGCACACTCACCTGAGCTTATGATACCTGAACTCAGGAAGACGCGGTGAGAAGCCCAATACGAAAAACGAGCACTTTGGAGCTCGGGAGCACAAAATGGCTAGCTGGGGCCTGCAAGCGACTAAGACAGGGGGGAGACGGACGCTCTCCCCGACCACAAATCAGAGATACAGCCCCACAAATGTCCTGCTCCCCCCCCTGGACCGGTGGGGGTTTTCCCGGTCTGACTCCAAGACGACAAACACGGGTCGAGACCCTCAGAGGAAAAGCGGGAGAGCCGAGAGACGAGGCGCTGCCCAGCAATATGGCTGCCGCCACGTGCGCTCAAAGCACAGAACCGCCAGACCTCATGACCAAGCTAGATACCATACTAGCCACATTCTGGAGACGAATAGCAGAGAAGGAACAACGAAAGGAGGTATGCAGACCGTCTAAACACCCAACCGAGGGACTGTTGCCACTCTTCCGGCACAAACACAAACCTCCCCACGCTGTCAGAGTCAGAGGAGGGCGACACAAACGACGAAGATCCCAGCGGGTACGCATATGCAAGCGACTGACCTTGCCGAGAACAGTGCACCGCCGAGACAAAAACACGTTCTCTTCTCATCCTAGCACACCAACCTGGCAAGCAGAAGGGGCCCTCATGGAGTGACAATCAACCCAGCGCGGGGACCGGGCCACACTGAAAAGACCCAAGCAGTGCCCTCCGAGTCCACTCCACTCAACCAGCATGGACTTAAACACACAAACGGAAATGCCACCGGGCAAGCTCCTGGTAAATCTGCGGGACTCTGCAACAGCCCAGCAGGGGGTCGGCTGACCCAGGCGAAGAGCGGATGCACAAACCTTGGCAAGACACAGAGACTGTATTGTTCCACCGTAAATCAATATTATAGTATTTTATTTAGGTGCATAACCTGTAGTTTGCTTTATTTAGTTGCCGTTTTTGTTTCCTCTAGGGCTACACTTGCATGTCTTTATAGTTAATCTATAACCTTACTGTAGCACATACAACCGTACTAGCACTAACCAATGCTTAGATGTGAGATAAGCTTGTTACCCATTATATGTTCTGTCTCTCGAGCAAACACAAGAGTCCATAATTGTCTTACCTGATTAGCCCACTACTTCTTGGCTACGATTATTGTAACTGTCTAGGCTGGGATAATGTACCTCAACTTGCTAAGTCTAACTACCCTGATCCTGTTTCTTACTCTTACTTTTATTAATAATCAGTTTGGATATAACTGTGTCAAGCGATAATACCCTAAAAATGGGCAAAGTTTTCACCAATGCCTAATTATTGCAAATCTTTGTTTGACTCTGCTCTTGCTGTTGTGGCATGGTATGCTATATGTGATTTTACATGCACTAATAAAATAAATAATTTTAAAAAAATAAAATAAAAAAATAATACAAATATATATATGTTTTATAAAAACTAATAAATAATCTCAAAAACTCTTCTTGCTATTTTGTATATATAGGTATACAAAGAACCAGTAATACACATAAATAATGATTTAAAAAAAAGGGTTAAAAAAACAACACATAGGGAAGAGGATCATAAAATACAATTAATCTCAAAATCTGAGATGATGTGGGGCATTTACTTATTAGAGCAAAGCCAGTGAATGTATACCTGGCAGATGTAACCACTTCTTTAAAATCATCTGCAAATTACCTCACAAAACATAGCACTGATATATCTGCTATACTCCCATTCCATTACTGTGGCTCATACCAGCTCCCCTGGTCTTATCCAGAGGTGGGAGGCATACGTGAAAGATTCTGTAGATTGGATGGAAACGTTTGATAACACTACGCACATTTATCAGAGAGAAGGTTAGGTGTTTTGTTGTTTTTTTTCTAACCTCCACAAATGCCCTCATTCCCCTTGGAAAGGAGCCAGTTTTTTTTTTGTTTTTTTTTACTGAGGGTGCACCTACTCACATTCATAGCACTTTAGCCTGTTTTAGTACTTCAGGATGTGAAGAGTGTGTCCTCTTTCTGCATTTTACAAAAAATGTGCAATTTCAGTAGACCTTTTTATAAAATTAACCTGGTTACACTACTACTACTGGAATTCAAGCAGACAATAGGCCCTGTCACATCCTGGGTTGGCTAGCTCAGGGGACGTAAACTCAAGAGGCAGCTATTGCCCAGAGCACCTGCCTTGCAAAGGCTTCTCAATGAGCTGCATTGGGAAGTCTGTGATTGGACAGCCACAGAAAGTCTGGGCGGGGTTAGAAGAGGAGGGCTTGCAAAGGCTTCAGACAAGAGAAAGGAAAGTTTTGTATATAACCCCAGTAAATTGTAGGTATATCTACAAGTGATTTTTTAAATGGGGTAGAGGAGTATCATTTTAAAACCATCTCAATTAACTCTCTGAAAGGCTGGTTTTACAAAGCTTAGTTATTACTTGAAAAGACATATGAGCCAGCTCGTGCCTTTTCAGGTAATAGGTGTGTCTTGTTAAATGCTGGAAAATCAAGGCAAATCTAGAGTATGTGCTAAAGATGAAAAATGGGGGGGGGGGGGGGGGGAAATGGGAAAAAAATTACGGCAGCAAAACATACACCACACACAAAAGCTGTATATGCAATGTATAACCACTATTAACCATAATACACTATAAATCCAGGGGTGGACAATCTGCGGCCCTCCAGATGTTTTGGA
Organism: Pelobates fuscus; assembly: GCF_036172605.1. Classification (NCBI taxonomy): domain Eukaryota; kingdom Metazoa; phylum Chordata; class Amphibia; order Anura; family Pelobatidae; genus Pelobates; species Pelobates fuscus. The sequence goes on from NC_086321.1 coordinate 172,231,477, forward strand.
CTACATATCCCTTGATGCTTTGCTAGCATTATGGCCCTAATTATGGGAGATGTAGTACAAAACATCTGGAGGGCTGCAGATGGCAGATACCTGGTGTAATCCTTTCATAAATACCATTAGGTTTAAAAATAAATTAAAAAAGAAAAAATAGAAAAAAAACCAAAAAACCTAGAAAACTAAAAGCGTGATATAAAATGCAGTCGAACTTGTATGCCCAACTCAAGAAGTCCCCCTGCTGAAGATTAGGACTCGGTCGTACACTTTGCATATTTTTGAAGTGCAGTAAAAAAAATAAAAGAAACACAAATACATGAGCTGGTATTTACATGTAAACAGTAATTGGAGACGCACAAACACAACAGGTATTGTCAAGAGAGACTAAGCAAATGAATCGAGCTAGGCAGGCATGTCAAGTCTGTGAACAGAGTCAGAGCGAATATATTAACCCCTTAAGGACACATGACAAATATTCCGTCATGATTCCCTTTTATTCCAGAAGTTGTGTCCTTAAGGGGTTAAAGAAGAAGTTGTCTCGATAAGGTTATGAATAGGTAAGTATTGATGCTGTACTGGCGAGATGAGAAAGAATGTCAGTGTGAAGAAGACATAAAAAAAAAAAATCTGGCTGTAACAACTGACATGTTGCTTATTAATAGATACCACTGGGCATGAGAATAAACAGTGAAAGAGCAGATAGCCCACATCTCTGCCTATAATAATATATAATAAGCTGCTTTTTGTAAGCACCAAGCTCAGCCTATGCCCTTCGGATAATGTACAATGACCCGGTGAGAGCGATTACAGGGATCCCATCTAACTGTATCCCACCAGCTGAGCCAAAATACAGTCCAATGTACCAATCTCACAAGCCCCTTGTCAAGCTGCAGACAGGACTTGATCTCGGTCCCGTTGCCAGACTTCTTTATAACGTGTCGAGTAAGGGCCATCCGGGGGTATGAGCGGTGTGTATGGGGATGTCCCATGGTGAACTGTGGCCCAGGAATGTAGTGGCTCACAATAGGGCAGCGATGTGGAAGCTGTGTTCGAAGGCACCCGCGTCCACTTCACCAACATCAGCACTGCATCAGGGTCTCATCCAGCAAGTCACAGATTGACTTTGTCTCATAGTGGGTTAGGCTGGACTGGAGCGAAGCTGTAGTAATAGTAATACCTCTTTGTGCGCCGGGGGAATTCGGACTGGCAAGATAGGAGTGTAGAAGGCCAGAAATCCTAGCACAGCTTGTTAAATCTGTCCTCCAAGCGCTGCACCCAATCCAGGCTCTCGAAGCCGGTTTGATTCACTGGAGGCCACTGCATGGCAGCCATCTTTGATTTACCACGTGGTCTCAGGAACAGCAAAGTTGACCAGTGCAGCGTAGTTAGTGTGCCCAGCATGGGTCGGGATATATCCCCACCAATCCAAAAGGGGTGGGGGGAGAATGGGGATCAGCGCTGAGAGCAACAAATAGAACTAAAATATAGTGAATAAGGCAGCACACCTAAAATTGATGGGGCTCAAAAAAAAAAGACAAAAAAAAAAGGGAATAGGTTGCACTTAAACGTTTAATATTTAAAGCAATAGAATTCAGAATTAATACAATGCAATAAAAAGTCAAAGTGTAAAAAGTAACAAATCATAAAATAGCTAAAATGAAAGTCCAAACTGAGGTACAGCTGATAAAATGGCAAAAACTAAAATTTTAAAACAATGGGTTTGCATCCATATCCACACAAAAAAAACATTCAGTGGTGTAGTATGTCTCAGCACAATGCTCTCTCAGTGGCGGCTCTAGACTTTGTGAGGCCTTAGGCGAAACTCAAACATGAGGCACCTACCAACACCCAAATTAAAACAATAAATAAAAATAAAATAGGGGTTGCATTGTGTGTATAAGGTGCTGTAGTTGTATTGAAGGACAAGCTTGCTGGATACAGAGAGCTAGTCTCTGTATTCATTGTTCAGAGGCTTGCAGTGTCGCGGCTCCTGGTGCCTGTAGTTATGGCATAATTTGCAAACGAAATTAATTTGCATTAAACAAATTTAATTAGCAATTATGCTAATCGTTTATACAGGACTGAGGGGTATGGTGCAGACTGGAGGCTGGCACTCTCCCGGGCAGGCCGTGTGGAGGGGACCGATGACCCGACATGTCACACTGCCCTAAGGCGAATTAGGCAGCCGCGAGGCCCCCCCCATCAGCGTGAGGCTATAGGCAGCCACCTAAATCGCCTAATTAGAGAGCTGCCTCTGCTCTCTCACATTTAATAGAGCTAGAGCAAGCTCTGGTGTAATTTGCAGGCAGTGGAGTGGTTACCTTACTGGTAAGATGTCGGTGAGAGTACTTTCAGTGGATATCACAGCAGTGTAGTAATCTAAAAGAAAAAAATAAGGAGCAATAGTGTTCTCTGTATAAAAAACTATTAAGAATATATAAGAGGTCTTATACTCCCATTCAATTGAGCAGGACAAACAGCTCAATGTATAGGACATAGGTGATATAATAATCACCAAGGTCCTCTCTGGAAAAGTAGACAGGAAGCCAGGTTGATAAAATAAAATAAAAATAACTAAAAAAAATTATTTATTTATTTTTTAAATAGAAAGGTATATGGCATAATCTCAAATTAAGGTAGCCAATATTCCTTTAATAAAACAACAAATTAAAACAAACCACTTAATGCAATGATGATTTTTATTAGTGATATTCTGATATTGCAGAAGGTCTTAATGGTAAGGTATGTATTTTTGCTGATGATACCAAGATATGTAACAGGGTTGATGTTCCAGGAGGGATAAGCCAAATGGCAAATGATTTAGGTAAACTAGAAAAATGGTCAGAGCTGTGGCAACTGACATTTAATGTGGATAAGTGCAAGATAATGCAACTTGGACGTAAAAACCCAAGGGCAGAGTACAGAATATTTGATAGAGTCCTAATCTCAACATCTGAGGAAAGGGATTTAGGGGTGATTATTTCTGATGATTTAAAGGTAGGCAGACAATGTAACAGAGCAGCAGGAAATGCTAGCAGAATGCTTGGCTGAATAGGGAGAGGTATTATCAGTAGAAAGAGGGAAGTGCTCATGCCATTGTACAGAACACTGGAGAGACCTCACTTAGAGTATTGTACGCAGTACTGGAGACCACATCTCCAGAAGGATATTGATACCTTAGAGAGAGTTCAGAGAAGGGCTACTAAACTGGTTCATGGAGTGCAGGATAAAACTTACCAAGAAAGGTTAAAGGATCTTAACATGTATAACTTGGAGGAAAGATGAGACAGGGGGGATATGATAGAAACATTTAAATACATAAAGGGAATCAACACAGTAAAGGAGGAGACCATATTTAAAAGAAGAAAAACCTACCACAAGAAGGGGACATAGTCTTAAATTAGAGGGCAAAGGTCTAAAAAGAATATCAGGAAGTATTACTTTACTGAGAGGGTAGTGGATGCATGGAATAGCCTTCCAGCTGAAGTGGTAGAGGTGAACACAGTAAAGGAGTTTAAGCATGCCTGGGATAGGCATAAGGCTATCCTAACTATAAGAGAAGGCCAGGGACTAATGCAAGTATTTAGAAAATTGGGCAGACTAGATGGGCCAATTGGTTCTTATCTGCCGTCACATTCTATGTTCTTGTTTCTAGGACTTCAAATTAGTGAATTGGTCTTGGAGCAAGCCTTTACAAAAACAAAGAAAAAAAAATAAATCAAAAGACTGCATTCAACTTTTTACAGTCCCAATGTCAATGTATTTTTGGTAAACTATAGGAGGCATGAATTTGGGACTGGAGGGGATGAGGCCTTACGGGCTCTGCAAGTGACAGTTTGCATAACTTGTGAATTGTGGTGACAGCTACACCTCAAATTAATCCCTCAAAGCCAACCAATCATGCACATACTTGAGCTGAGCTTTTTGGGGATTTCCACTGGCACCTCTAGAAATTTTACACTTGACACAGAAAAGCAGGAGTCTCAAATCAGAACAGCTCATCAAGATTCAGGACTATTGGGGGACATTCTGATCTCAAGACACTAGAGAGAGATACATCTGGGTTATTAACCAAAATGGGAATTGTGCAGACTTTACTAGGATCTTTGGAATTTTATCCCAAAATTATTTGAAGCCTAGCGAAGGTAGAAATTTTTCTATCAGCTTAGTGGACAACAATAAATACATTGTTATGGGGGCATGAGTGTACAATCATCCTCAACTGGTGGTCAATGAAGGGCTGGGAGCACAAGGGCATGGAATTTGTCCAAGGTTCTAAAGCCAATATACTTGTCCATCAGGGTAATCTACTTTTAAGTGAGTGTGTGTTGTTGCTGTGTGTGGCACTGAGGGGGCACTGATCCAGGGTCATCAAGTGGGGGAGCGTGTAGATCACAGTGCTCCCTTGCAGTCCTGGAACTCAGTAAGTCAGAATGCAGCTACCTGGTTTCCAAGCATGTATCCTTCCTCATTACGGATAACTGGACTGTGAGGAAGTGATTACTATAGTCTTGTCAGGATCGGGACAGGGATCCAACACGCAAAGTACAAACAGGACAGGGTACGTATACCGGACCTTAGAATGGCCGGACTAACGTACGGAGAGTAAAGAGAATGGTCAGAGACAAGCCGAGGTCGAGGGAACGAGAGGACAGGTGAGCGAGGAACAAGCCGGGTCAAGGATACCAGAGAGAAACAGAGTAAGTCAAACTAGCCGGGTCGGAACCAAAGGAATAACTGAAATCGCCAGAGCACTGTGTGACTAGACAGGCTAGAACCACGACAGGGCAATGAGTGAATGGGAGAAACAGGTTTAAATACCCTGGTTACAGTGAGTATACCCGCCTCCGACGAGTCCTGAGTGGCTTCCAGTCACTTGAGTGACAGATCGGTCAGGACTGACGTCATGACGTCGGGCAGCGTGCGTGACGTCATAAAATGAGACGGATCCCTCGCGGCCGGCGTGAGAGTGTCTAGGAGAGCCGCGAGGGATGGAGGAAGCCGACCTGCTGGAGGAGTAAACTGCTAAGTCTCTACCTCTTTCGGAGGTAGAGGCTTCAGGTACCCTGCACCACAGGAGGTCTGCACCACAGGAGGTACACACAACATGCTCCTTGCCCTGGCTTCCCCAGAATGCTCTGTAGCAGCCATGCCACCTGACCAATGCAGTGCAGAGCTAAAGTAAAAAACAATACAACAACAACAACAACAAAAAAACCCCAAAAAAGCAAGAAAATTGTCCTAAACTACATGTCCTGGGAAACAATCAATAGGAATTCCCCATCCTTGGAACATCAGCTGACACTCAAGTTGTCACTGGCTGCCCAGCTAAACCGCCATCATATTGTAGCACAGAGGATAGGAAGAAAGCCAGGAGAATGATGTTGAGGGCAAGAGATCCAACTTTAGGGTTAACCCATCGCAAAAGCAATTTAACTCCTGAAGGTAAAAAAGGTACCCTACCCCCATAATAACTTAAGCCAGTTCACCAAGACCAATCTGGGCACCATAACTTCTCAAAAACATTGTATTGGTGCCAGGAGGTCCCTTGTGCAGTCTTACCTTAAAGGGTCAAAGTGTTTACGAACCGTTAAGGTAAGATGGTACCCAGGAACACCTGGCACCATAACAACGTCATTGATTAATTTGGTATAGTGTCCCTTTAAGTTGTTATAGTAGTGGAAGTATTATATTAAAGTCAAGCTAAATAATTTTGTAGATAATTAAAAAAAAAAAAAAAGCTTCAAGTAAGATACATTAACATTTTATTGTGCATTTTGTTTTTAACCTTTATTTCTATAACAGCAGTGAGATAAAAATGTAAACTCTGCCTGCCACAACATAACTCCTGATCCAAAATGCTTTTGTGCAGTGTAGAACCCATTCTAAAGGATTACATAAATAGTAACACCAAAGAATTTAGACATGAGTAGATGTACATGTATCTGCCATTAGCAAATATCAGACAAAATATAGGGCCTCACATAGTGAAAAACTGCATTATCTACGGCAAGGGTATTTTTTCCACTCACATTCATTTAGAATAATTAAATATTTTTCTTGCTGGTCATCATTTTTCAGATGGCCAACATTTTCTGTCACTAATAATAAAAGTTAGTTGACACAGATTTTGTTACCACTTTTACATTCCTGGCTCTGTAACTCACACTGAACACAATTAAATTGGACTGAGCTCTTACAGGGACACCAGGACTGCCAGGGTACAAAATGTTACCCAGACCTATATATTTTATTATTCCCCCACAGGTAGAACAGGGCAACTCTCCTGCTATCCTTGAACTACATCTCCCATGATGCTCATGCGGTAGAATGGTTAAGAATAATTTTAGTTCTAGGAGCAAAACCCATCTTGGAGTATGGGAATGCATTTCTTACCAGACATATCGGATAAAGGCAATATAACACATAACCACGTGTGTTGCTAGGGGACATGAGAGGGATTCCAAATATGGAACACATGTAAACAAACACAAAATAACTATAAAATCTATTTCAACATAGGTCATGTACGGTTTTAAATCATACCTTGTGGTTTTCATTCACACGACAAGAAAGGCTAAAACGGCCTGGCAGGGACCAACTTCCTCTAACAGTACTATTTAGTTGGTAAATGGACGTTGTTGACGTATTCCAAGTAAACGCCCTCCCAGATCAGCTGACACATGCAGGCAACCACATGCTCCTCCCTCCACCCCCCCGCCCGCTAGGTTTAAATGGACAGGGAAGGGTTCTACTTAAAGGGCTAGCAGCAGTCACAGTGTGTCTTTTTTAGATCTTCCCGGCAGATCAGGACACCAGGTTCAAATAATTCCCAGCTAAGTCTGGTGTTACATTTCCATGAAAATAATATTTTCCCAACTCTTTTCATAACATTGCAAAACACTCCCCTTATAATACAGGACCTTACCCATGAAAATAACTCACATGGATGGTTTAACCCCTTATGGACTGAGCCAAATGTACACGTTGTGAACGAAACAAAACGTAAACAAAACGTAAACAAAACCTGGCATTTGCGCTATATGCAGGGCCGTCTTTAAAATTGATTTGGCCCTGGGCAAGAATTTCATGGGGCCCCCTGACCCCACTCCCTGACATGCAATCACGCTCTCCACTTCCCAACGCAGTAGCGGAACCATTTTCCCATGCTTGCAGAGTCGTATTTAGCACTGAGTTGTGTTTGTGTGTTTGAATGGAAGCATGTTTGTGTATGGAGTATGTTTGTGTAAATGTAGGGGTGTGTTTGTATGTGGTGTTGGTGTTTGAATGCAAGCATGCATCATTGTGTAGGTTTTTTTTTGCTTGTTTTTTAAATGCTGGGGTGTGTTTATATATATTTTTCGTGTTTATGTATTGTTGACGTTTCAATGCAGGACTGTGTTTGTATGTAGTGTTGAAGGTTGAATGCAGGGGTGCACTTGTGTGTAGTGTTGGCGATTTGAATGAGATGTATGCACATGTACACATAGATTGCCACACAGACATTACACACACACTGAAACACATGCAGATACACAGACATAAACACTGACACTCACACTAACACACATGCAGATACAGACTGACACAGATACACACACTAACACATACAGACACACATACATAGACATATATACAAACACTGACACATATGGATACTCAGACACACTGATGCATATACTGATACAAATGCATACACAGATAAAAACACTGACTATATACAGATGCACACACAGATATACACACGCAGGTACACACAAATACATACAGATACACACACAGGCACGCAGATACACAACCGGACACAAATGCAGAAACACACAGACCACATAGAGAAACATAGATATACTAAATACAGATACACCAATAAACATACTGACAACAGAGATACATACTGACACACACACACACAGACACCCTGACAGACATACTCACACACATGCAAAGATTACACTTTTACACACTGACAGACATACTGACACACTGACATTCTGACAGACCAACTGACATGCACACTGACGGACAAACTGACATTCACAGACAGACACAGAGGCCCTGACAGACATACTGACACACACAGAGACATAGTGACACAGACATACTGACACACATACTAAGCCACACAGACACCCTGACAGACACACTGACAGACATACTCACACACATACACACCTACTAAGACACACAGACACCCTGACAGACACACCCTGACAGACACACTCACACACATACACACATAGTAAGACACACAGACACCCCCTGACAGACACACTCACACACATACACACATAGTAAGGCACACAGACAGACATGCAAACTTTACATTTATAAAGCCAGCCTCCAGCCCTACCTTATGGGTTCCCTGGGGTCCAGTGGCAGGCTGAGGTCGTTGGGAGTGTGAGGCTCCTGCATCAAGCTCCCTCCTGACGGCCTCCTCCTCCTCCATCCTCCCGCGCGGATTCTTTCTTCCTGGGAGGAAGTGACTCACGGCAGTCACTTCCTCCCAGCCTGCAGCAGTAACACAAGGGGGCCCGGTCGCGTTGTTAAAGGGCCACAGCGCACGACCGGGCCCTCTTAGTGTGTGGGCTCCCGGTGCAGCCGCAGCACCGGCGGGCCCAGGGGGCAAAAAAAAAATAAAAAATTTTGGCGGACAGCGGGGCCCACGGAGTAGCTGCTTTGGGCCCCCCAGGAGTGAGTGGGCCCGGGGCAGCTGCCCCGTTTGCCCCGCTTTAAAGACGGCTGTGGCTATATGTCTGTCCAACCGTAATTCACCTCTTTCATATTAAATGCACCCCCCCTTATTATATATCATTTTATTCAGGGGAAACAGGGCTTTCATTTAATATCAAATATTTAGCTATGAAACATAAATTAATATGAAAACAATGGGAGAAAATAAGACATTTTGTAATGTTTTTAGTTCTACGTGACACTTTAACTGTCAATGTCATAATACTGTTTGCTTTTACTGCAATAAAATACACATATTTGTATTCAGCAAAGTCTCACGTTTAAAACAATACCCCCTATGTACAGGTTTTATGGTGTTTTGGGAAGTTACAGGGTCAAATATAGCGTGTTACATTTGAAATTGAAATTCGCCAGATTGGTTACGTTGCCTTTGAGACTGTATAGTAGCCCAGGAATTAAATTTTCGCCCATAATGGCATACCATTTGCAATAGTAGACAACCCAAGGTATTGCAAATGGGGTATGTCCAGTCTTTTTTAGTAGCCATTTGGTCACAAACACTTGCCAAAGTTAGCGTTAGTATTTGTTTGTGTGTGAAAAATGCAAAAAATTGCAATTTTGGCCAGTGTTTGTGACTAAGTGGCTACTAAAAAAGACTGGAATACCCCATTTGCAATACCTTGGGTTGTCTACTATTGCAAAAGGTATGCCATCATAGGGGTACATTTCATTCTTGGGCTACCATAGGGTCACAAAGGCAACGTAAGCAATATGGCAAATTTTAATGTTAAAAAAATGAAACACAAGCCTTATATTTGACGCTGTAACTTTTGAAAACACCATAAAACCTGTACATGAGAGGTACTGTTGTACTCGGGAGACTTCGCTGAACACAAATATTTGTGTTTCAAAACAGTAAAAAGTATCACAGAAATAATATCGTTCGTGTAAGTGCTGTTTGTGCGTGAAAAATGCAAAAAACTTCACTTTTACTGGCGATATCATCGTGGTAATACATTTTACTGTTTTGAAACACCAATATTTGTGTTCAACGAAGTCTCCCGAGCAGGGCTCGAGTCCTGCAGGAACGCGTGGGAACGGCGTTCCTGCACTTTTTTCACAGGAGGAACGCCGTTCCCCCTGCAGGCACTCAGGGGGCGGCAAAAAATGCACACGCGGCGAGGGAGCTGTGTCCTCTCTGCTCCCTTTCGCCGCGCGCCGTTTTCTGATGCAGGGAGACGGAATATGACGTCATATTCCGTCTCCCGGCATCAGCAGACAACCCACGCGGCGAGAGGGAGCAGAGAGGACACAGCTCCCTCGCCGCGTGTGACAGGGAAAGAGAGCCGCCCGCCTCACTGCAGCCCCACTGGACCCCAGGGACCCATCCATGCCAGCTTTCCTAAAAGGTAGGGAGGCTGGGTGGGTGGGCAATGTTTATTTTAATAATAATAATAATTTGTATATGTGTATGTCTGTAGTGTATGTGTTTATGTCTGCTAGTGTATGTGTGTATGTTTGTTAGTGTATGTATGTGTGTATGTGTGTATGTCTGTTAGTCTATGTGTGTATTTGTGTGTAGGTCTGTTAGTCTATGTATGTGTATGTCTGTTAGTGTATGTGTATGTATGTGTGTGTGTGTGTGTATGTCTGTTAGTCTATGTATGTGTGTGTAGGTCTGTTAGTCTATGTATGTGTATGTCTGTTAGTGTATGTGTATGTGTGTGTGTGTGTGTGTGTGTATGTCTGTTAGTCTATGTATGTGTGTGTATGTCTGTTAGTATGTGTGTGTGTCTGTTAGTCTATGTATGGATGTGTGTGTAGGTCTGTTAGTCTATGTATGTGTATGTCTGTTAGTTTATGTCTTTTAGTGTATGTGTGTGTTTGTGTCAGTGTGTGTGTGTAGAAGTGTATGTGCTTCTGTTAGTGTATGCATGTGTATGTTTGCGTGTATGTGCTTCTGTTAGTGTATGCACGTGTGTGCGTATGAGTGTATGTGCTTCTGTTCGTGTATGCACGTGTGTGTGTATGTGCTTCTGTTAGTGCATGTTTGTGTGTATGTGTTTCTGTAAGTGTATGCTTGTGTCTGTCAAATCTGTGAGAGTCTGTTTGTCATTTAGTGTGTGTGTGACTATTAGTGTGTGTCTGTCAGTGTGTTTGTGTGTGTATCTCTGTCAATGAAAGAGTGTTTGTCAGTGAATGTGTGTGTGTCAAATCAGTGACGTCTGTGTGTTTGTCACTGAGTGTGTGTGTTACTGTCAGTGTGTATCTGCCAGTGTGGGTGTCTGTCAGAGAGTGTGCTTAACCCCTTAAGGACACACGACATGTGTGACATGTCATGATTCCCTTTTATTCCAGAAGTTTGGTCCTTAAGGGGTTAAAGGGACACTATAGGCACCCAGACAACTTCAGCTCATTGAAGTAGTCTGGGTGCAGTGTCCCAGTCCCCTTAAACCTGCAAGTGTAATTATTGCTGTTTCTCGGAAACTGCAATAATTACCTTGAGAGGTAACTCCACCTCTACCAGACAGCCACTAGAGGGACTTTTGGGTGGTTAGGTGACCAAAAGTCACCAAACTGATGCTGGACGTCCTCACCCTGTGCATGAGGACATCCAGCATCTGCTAAATACCCATAGGATTTTAACCCCCATCAGTGTCGAGTGGGGGAGGGGAGGACATGAGGGACACTATAGGGAATTATAGTGCCAGGAAAACAGCTTTGTTTTCCTGGCACTATAGTATTTCTTTAAGAGGAGCAGGAAAAGGTGGAGTCTAAAGAGGAAGGGGTGGGTTCTTAATCAGGAAGCGGTGCACCCTTGACAGGAAGGGGTGGTAAATTTAGATTAGGGGGTGCTCAGGTATAGTCATGTCTAGGGCAGCTCAAAATTAAAATACACCACTGTGTGAGTGTCTGAGTATGTGTGTGCGTCTGTGAGTGCATGTGTGTGTCTGTGAGTGTATGTGTGTGCACGCGTTTATATATGCATACGAGTGGGGGTTTTTTTTTTGGGGGGGGGGAGTTCCCACACTTTTTCCCCCAGGACTTGACCCCTGCTCCCGAGTAAAACAGTACCCCCCATGTACAGGTTTTAGAGTGTCCTGGAAAGTTATAGGGTTAAATATAGTGCTAGCAAATTAAATTCCCTATACTTTTGGCATGGGTTGTCAGGCAGGTCCCGCTAATTGTATTTAATTAAGATACCTAATTATGTAAAAATATTACATAAATATATGTGTAGAATTAATATATGTATATATATACGTATGTGTATATAGATGTATATATATATATATATATATATAATTTTTTTTAAATATTTTTATTTATATATAGGTATATATATAGTGATATATACGTATATATTTATGTATATAGATATATATATTATTTCGTTCTACGTGTATTTTGATATAAATATATATATATATATATATATATATTAATATCACAATACAGTTGGAACGAAATAACACACATCTATATATTTTCTAATTATTTATTTTTAATTATTTTTTTAATTTTATTTTTTTACGTATTTACATTTTTTTATATTATATATAAATATATAACAATAATTATATATATATTTAATCAGTATCAGTCTACGTGTAAATTGATATTAATATATATATATATATATATATATATATATAATTATATATATATTAACAGTAAAATGCACCTAGACAGTGTATGTGTGTGTATGTATATGTGTATATATATACTTAGATCATATATATATAATATATATATATGATCTAAGTATATATATATATATTTCTTTTTTACACTGTTTTAACATTATTTAAATAGATTTCCAGCCAGCAGGGGGACTAACTGTCATTACAGTTAGTCCCCCTGCTGACAATGCCTGAGCCAGCTAACCCGGCCATGTGATTGTGAGGTCCGCAAGGACCTCACTCTCACATGGCTGCGGGGGGCTCCCTGGGAGTCCCCCCAACCGCGATTGCCGGCGTTAGATTGCTGGCGACCGGGTAAGTAACAAAAAAATGGAGGGCGTACTATTACGCCCGGCGGCGTTTAGAGCCGCTTAAAATAGGGCGTAATAGTACTCCCTCCGGTCTTAAAGGGTTAATGTAATAGATAACATAGTCTATAGTCCCGCCCCGCCAGCCTTTTAATTTCTGTGCCTTCTCACCTTATCAGATCACTCTCTACTTGTCTCGTGCCTTCCTTAACGCACATCTTCAACTGCTTTCTCTCTTCTGGCGTTGTCCCTTAAACATGCCACTGTGGTACCTATCCTGAAAAACCATCTCTTGATCCGTCCTCCCTCTCTAACTTTCGTCCTATATCCCTGCTCCTTTTGTCCTCAAAGCTTCTGGAAAGACTTGTCTTTACCCGTGTGTCTCATTTCCTCAATTCCAACTCTCTGCTTGACCCTCTTCAATCTGGATTCCGCCCTCTCCACTCTACTGAGACTGTGCTTATCAAAGTTACTAACGACCTAATCACAGCTAAATCCAAAGTCCACTACTCCATACTAATTCTTCTTGACCTCTCTGCTGCCTTTGACACCGTTGATCATGCTCTCCTTCTTCAAACTCTTCAATCACTCGGTCTCTGTGACTCTGTCCTCTCGTGGTTTTCCTCTTATCTCTCCCAACGCTCATTCAGTATCTCCTTTTCTAATGACACCTCCTCACCTCATCCTGTCTCGGTTGGAGTCCCCCAAGGCTCTGTACTTGGTCCCCTTCTATTTTCTCGTTATACTTCCTATCTTGGCAAACTTATTACCTCTTTTGGATTCCACTACCACCTGTACGCTGATGACACCCAGATATATCTCTCCTCCCCGGACCTCTCTCCTGCCGTCCTGCAACTTGTCACTGCTTGCCTTTCTTCCATCTCTGACTGGATGTCCTCTCGCTTTCTGTAACTCAATCTCTCTAAAACTGAGCTCCTTGTCTTTCCTCCTCCTAATGCTAATCCTCCTCTTTCGCTCTCCCTTCAAGTTAGTGGTATCCACATAAGTCCATCATTGCAAGCACGCTGTCTTGGCGTCATACTTGATTCTGGCCTCACCTTTGAGCCTCACATCCAGTATGTTGCCAAATCCTGTAGAGGATTTATTAAGAGCTTTATTTTGGTCTCATCTGACCATAACACATTCACCCAGTTCTCCTCTGAATCATTTAGATGTTCATTGGCAAACTTCAGACGGCCTGTACATGTGCTTTCTTGAGCAGGGGGACCTTGCGGGCGCTGCAGGATTTCAGTCCTTCATGGCATAGTGTGTTACCAATTGTTTTCTTGGTGACTATGGTCCCAGCTGCCTTGAGATCATTAAAAAGATCCTCCAGTGTAGTTCTGGGCTGATTCCTCACCGTTCTCATGACCATTGAAACTCCACGAGGTGAGATTTTGCATTGAGCACCAGATCGAGGGAGACTGACAGTTATTTTGTGTTTCTTCCATTTGCGAATAATCGCACTGACTGTTGTCACCTTCTCACCAAGCTGCTTGGCGATGGTCTTGTAGTCCATTCCAGCCTTGCGTAGGTCTACAATCTTGTCCCTGACATCCTTGGACAGCTCTTTGGTTTTTGCCAGGGTGGAGAGTTTGGAATCTGATTGATTGCTTCTGTGGACAGGTGTCTTTTATACAGTACATGAGCTGAGGTTAGGAGCACTCCCTTTAAGAGAGTGCTCCTAATGTCAGCTCGTTACCTTTCTAAAAGACACCTGGAAGCCAAAAATCTTGCTAATTGATAAGGGATCAAATACTTCTTTCAAACAGTGACATGCTAGTCAATTTATAACTTTTTTGACATGCGTTTTTCTGGATTTTTGTTGTTATTCTATCTCTCACTATTAAAATACACCCACCATTAAAATTATAGACTGATCATTTTTCTTTGTCAGTGGACAAAAGTTCTAAATCAGAAGGGGAGCAAATACTTTTTTCCCTCACTGTATACTGTCATATTTAGGATTTAATATTTTTCATTGACTTTTTTATTATGCTTTTTGATTGTGTTATAAGAAGAAAAATGTCAGTCGGTTCTACACCCCCAAAAGAAAGAGGAGGAGAAGAAATGGTCACTCTGTGGAATATTATTCAATAAATATTATAATACTATAATAAATAATATTCAATAAAATTTTTGCATATACGGTGATGTAAAATAAAGCAATAATATACATGTTGCATTTTTGTGTGTATTGTCATTTGTATTATGAAAAATACATAGCATACAGTATATTAATGTAATTCACTAGTCATCCTTGTTAAATCCAATACACAAACCAAGAATTACAAAGATAATTCAGTCATGCTAGTCTTGGCCTGTCACTGTTATGTGGTATGCAATCAAGCACAGAAAAGTACAGACCAGCTCTCCTGTAAGGGTTTGAGTTCCCAGTTAAGAGAATTAAACTGTACTTTACTGGGCTTGAGATTTTTAACAAGTCCTCATCAAAATGTGATGTATGGGTTTTAATAATAATCATTTGAATAAATTGCACTATGCTATGCAAAATCTCTCTCTCTCTTTTTTTTAATAGGTACATTATGGTTATCAAGAACTCTTAAAGGACCACTATAGGCACCCAGACCACTTCAGCTCAATGAAGTGGTCTGGGTGCCAGGTCCCTCTAGTTTTAACCCTGCAGCTGAAAAAATAGCAGTTTCAGAGAAACGGCTATGTTTTCATTGAGGGTTAATCCAGCCTCTAGTGGCTGTCTGGAAAAAACAAAGTAATAGGTCGCGCTATACAAAAATAGTACAATTAAAAGATAAAATGAGAGATAAAAAAACAAATAAAATTTACTCACATATAAATACACAATAAATTAAACTAAATACAAGTATGAGCGTAATAGTCCCAATATGTAGTGGATTCCAATAGACTGATGGAAACTTGATACTGTAGTCAAATAAAACGCTGGATCTTCTATGGTATAGGCAATCTTGACTCAATGATGAGCATGCAAATAGAAAGACAGGGAGACTCCAATAGTGCAGACTGTATTAGTGTAAATAAAAAAAATAAAAATGGGTGTAGGGGAGGTATTTCACTCACCTATGTAAGAGCATGTACTTGCTCAAGTGTAATCAGCATTCAGTGGCGTTTATCCCCCACTGGCGGGACATAGATGTGGGTAATTCCTCGAAGTAAAGGAGAAATAAAATATAGTGCTCACTGTATATAAAATATAAGAGTAAGACTTAAAAATAGAGAACATACTCACATTTGAATGAGCAGGATATACTGCTCACTATGATGGTGTGGGTGGTATAATCCCCACCTAGGATTCTTTGAACAATAGTCAGCTCCAAAATGACGTGTAACCAGGTTAAGAGAGAATAAAGTAATATAATATAAAATTATAACATAAAATAAAATAAAAGGTATATGGCAAATGTATGGTGAAAAAAGCCAATATTCCTTTATTAGTACAAATATAAAATATATATATATAATTTGCCAAAACGCGTTTCGCCACACAGGGCTTTATCAACTGGCAATAACCTGTGTGGCGAAACGCGTTTTGGCTAATTATATATATATATTTTATATTTTTATTAATAAAGGAATATTGGCTTTTTTCACCATACATTTGCCATATACCTTTTATTTTATTTTATGTTATAATTTTATATTATATTACTTTTTTCTCTCTTAACCTGGTTACACGTCATTTTGGAGCTGACTATTGTCCAAAGAATCCTAGGTGGGGATTATACCACCCACACCATCATAGTGAGCAGTATATCCTGCTCATTCAAATGTGAGTACGTTCTCTATTTTTAAGTCTTACTCTTATATTTTATTTACAGTGAGCACTATATTTTATTTCTCCTTTACTTCGAGGAATTACCCACATCTATGTCCCGCCAGTGGGGGATAAACGCCACTGAATGCTGATTACACTTGAGCAAGTACATGCTCTTACATAGGTGAGTGAAATACCTCCCCTACACCCATTTTTTTTTTTTTATTTACACTAATACAGTCTGCACTATTGGAGTCTCCCTGTCTTTCTATTTGCATGCTCATCATTGAGTCAAGATTGCCTATACCATAGAAGATCCAGCGTTTTATTTGACTACAGTATCAAGTTTCCATCAGTCTATTGGAATCCACTACATATTGGGACTATTACGCTCATACTTGTATTTATTTTAATTTATTGTGTATTTATATGTGAGTAAATTTTATTCGTTTTTTTATCTCTCATTTTATCTTTTAATTGTACTATTTTTGTATAGCGCGACCTATTACTTTGTTTTTTCCATATTCTTTATTGAGGACATTAGAGGGAACCTCATACCCATAGGTTGCAGCTTTTCTTCTGTCTCTCCTCCTTCAGACCACCCAGCGCTGATCCTATACCCCCTTTTCTAGTGGCTGTCTCCCTGACAGCCACTAGAGGCCACTTCCGTGATTCTCACTGTGAAAATCACACTGAGATGACGCTTACTTGAATAATGCTTTCCCATGGGCGGTTTGAAGGGGTGCGCGGCTCTGGCCATGCATGAGCATTCGGATCTGACGTCGGCAGGGGGAGGAGTGGTCACCAGTCCCGAGGGAGCCCAGCGCTGGATTAAGGTAAGTGGCTGAAGGGGTTTTAACCCCTTCAGCCCAGCGGGAGGTGGGCCACAAGGGAGTGGGGGACCTAATAACCCTATAGTGCCAGGAAAACGAGTTTGTTTTCCTGGCACTTTAGTGCTCCTTTAATGGAAGGCTGCTTCAGCTTGTTTCATAAGAACAAGTAAAAGCAGATATTTTAACTTCTATATGAACTGAGTATTTATAGCCAAGATATGGACTTTATGTCTGTCATTTTTGATTTGTTGTAGATGCATGAATATTATTAATTTGATATTTAATCCATTGTATTATATATTGTTGAGGGCTTTCTTTGATTTTGTTATTTGATATTTTGCTGACATATATTTATACAAGATTGCTGATTTTAATGTGTCGTAGGTTTTAGGAGTAACTGAGAAAGTTTCAGATTGTTTTATAACATTTAAAGTGGAGAGCAAAAAACGGGGCGACTTGTTTTGTGCTCTCCATAACATTCAAAGTGGCACTGTTACCGTCTGGGGACTTTACAAGATTTTCAAAGACCACCGAAGGTTAAATCGCTGCTGGGGATTCAGTTCCTAGGGTGAGCAGGCAAAGGGAAGTTTACTTTAATTGAACCTGTCCATTCTCTCCTGGATGGTTCTCTTCTGCTGCTGTCATTTCAGCTGCCTGGAGCCGATGCCACTGCTATACTCTTGCGCATGCTCGAGAATACAACTTTGAGATCTGTGGAAGATACTGCAAGATCCTGTTTAGATAGAGCAAATTCCCTGTAGCCGTCACTGGTCATGGTTGAGAATTGAAACTTCTTGATGGCGAAGTGTCAGGCGTAGGAAAAATACTTAGACAAAGTGGTTCCTACTTTGTCTCAGTATATCTTTAGACTTCATTGGAATTTCAGTGAAATACCAAAACAGTCAGTATGAGTATTTAATAAATATTTTATCTTTATGAAAAAGTCATTGTGGCGGGTAACTGCAATTTTAATTGTCTAAAATGAAAGGCTTACTGTGCATCATAACTGTTAAAACCCCAAGTAGTGTTTATGATGCCAGGAATACGCTGGCACATTTTCCTGGTAAAGGAAAGACTGTGTTAGTTGAGTGCTCTCAGCCACTGAATAAACCTCCTGTGTGCTAAATATATACATAATTGACATTGGCCAGCCTGGAACTTTTGTTCCTGGCTTACGCATGAAAGCTTTCCCCCTCCAGCAGCAACATAAAATATCTAAGTTTGTTCAGCGTTTTACACTGAAAAGCTGCACACACAAAGTCCTTCCACCATGACCACTTGAAAACACTGAAATGGTCCTGCTGCTTGAATTAAGCCTTTAAATAAGAGACTGTTTGTAGGATTTTGTATTTTTCATTGACTTTTTTTATTATGCTTTTTGATTTTGTTATAAGAATACAATTTGGGGAGTCTGGTTGACTTCCCAACCAAATTTAGGCTCATTCGGTCGGAGCCTGCTCTGCAAATTCCAGATGTGTTTAAATAGTTCAAAAAATGTCTGGTACTTGCAGTCCAAATGACAAGTAATCCGTAGGATGATTTTGTACCATTTAGTAAAGGGCCATTAAGATTTCAGTGATTAACCTTGTTATTGTTACAAATTGGCTGGTAACCCCAGGTCCATTCTCACACACCCCAATAATTGAATCCTACAAAGATGATCAAAATGCTTATCTGAAAGATCTACCTCTGGGGGAAAAATAAAATATAATTATCTCTCTCTTTAGATATATCTTTGTGTGTGAACCTTATTTACACACCTCAATTCCTAGAAATGCACTTTTTAGCGACAACATGAGATCTTGCTGTAAATACGTGCTTTGAAACATAAGTTTGTTTCTCATATAATGTTTCCTTGTCAATCCAGTGCATATGGGAAAACAAATATTCAGAAATCAAGTAACCCTGAACTGTGCACTGAGCTGACAGAGCACATTCCTGGAGTTGAGTCTCCCTCCCTCTGTATCTTCAAGCAATCTGCATCACGTGACCTCTCCAGGCATGTGACTGCAGCTATATCACAGGGACTTCAGCTGGCTGGAAGGTAGCTTTCTGATCAGCTGACATATGCAGGAAGCCACTAAATAGACAGGGGAGGGTTCTACTTAAAGGACCAGCGGCAGTCACAGTGTGTCTTTCAGAGTGCTCCCCGCCCCCCCTAGAGTAAGACAAATACTATGAGTTAGTTATTTTGCTTAAATCACACCTGAACGAAACGGCAAATAATAAAATACTCTTTTACCGATTCAGACACCAAGTGTGAATCATTCCCAGCTAAGTCTGATGGTAGATTTAATTTATATAACACTCCCTTTATAGTACAGGGACCTTACCCATGAGAATACCGCACATGGATGGTTTAATTTAATAGATAACATAGTCTATTACTGACAACATACCAGCATGTCTATATGTTCTGTTTGCTTGTAAATAATAACGTTTAATAGCTGAAAATGGGTTTGGCATGACAGCAAAGAGTTAATAACAGGCCCCGCCCCCGCCTGCCCTTTAATTTCTGGGCTCAGGTGATCTCTGGCTGTCATGTGATGTGCCGGATGGATCATGTGACTGGTGTCATGGCTGCCTGGCTGCTGTTGGTCTTGTTCTTGGGTCCTCTTGGCGGTGGGGCCGAGGAGAGGTCCCAGGTGTCGGTGATACTGGATTCTGCCACCGGGAATCTCCTCACCGTGCCGGAGAAGGTTGAAAACGCTGTGGCCTGGGCAGAGCTCAGGGATGGTATACAGGACAATGGGTGAGCTGGGGTAGGAGGTAGATGGGCGCAGGCTGAAAGGAGGAAAGGACTGAACCAAGCAGTGGGTAAAAAGAGGAATTGGAGGGGCTGGTGGAGCTGAGTAATTATTGGTACCCAGGGTGGCATCACTAGCATAGAATATTTAAAGCCATTCCTGTGACAGGAGCTGTACCCAGGAAATGGCTAAAGTTCTTCTTCGTCCATCCCAACGTATAGCAGATATACTTTCATATAGGGGTGGAACTGAATGTGTGCCCAGGGGGTTTAGGCTGCTACAGAACGGGCAAAACGTTTTTTGTTTTACAGAAACACATTTCTAAAAACGTGCTAAATTTCAAGGTGTAATTGTTGTAAAGTTAATACATTTACACATAGTATTCATCATCTGCTGGAGGATAAAATGAACTAGAGCCCAAACATTTTTTTTTTTAGCAGCCATTGATCAGTGGGAAAGCCAATAGTGCTAAATTGTGTTTTGACGTGAAAACAAACTAGCAAAGACGTCATTCCACGTATATGGGGTTAAATAATAAGATTTTAATCACCAATAGTGTTTCTTACTCTTTCATTGAATGCTGTCCTCTAATTTCTGAACTGTGTGTAGTGGGATAGGTTTTATAATGTGAAAATATGCTTCTTTTTTTTTTTTTTAAGAAAAAAACATTATGAACACTTTAAAAATTAATAAACACACTTCCATACATTGAATGAAGGGAAAAAAACATATTAGATCTGTTTTTCTCGTGTGTGTGTGTTTTGTTCCCCCCCCCCCCCCCCCCACCCTGTATAAATATCAAAATACTACTGCCAATGTTCAGTACAATAACCTGTTTAAATTACAGAATGGTCAGCATTACTTAGTAGTATAACATGTCTAGGGTAATTAAAACAAAAGTGTCAAATCATTACAACTACTGTAGCCAATATAATATTAGAAACTAATAAAATTAGTAGCCTTGTAAAAGCAGCTATTAGTGACTGTAGTACTCCATTGTGGGACTTCCTCAGTAACTGTTCTCCCACAAGTAAAGTTTTAGTAGTACAAGAGCAAAAGACTCAATTCCTCTTTAAACATATATATATATATTTTTTTTTTTTTTACGGAATTGACACATTTTGTATGGATATAGAAGAGAAATGTTGAAAGGAAAAGTGTTGATCTGTATGAAGGTCCTGTATGTATTAGAGTACCTGAGGGCCATTAATGGCATTGTCACTTATGTATGTTTGTGTGTTTTATTTATTTATTTTTTTTTTTTCTTCCAGATGGGCCATTCTTGAACTCCGTACAAATGCATATTATAATGACAGTATCCAGGCTTATGCTGCAGGGGTGGCTGAAGCTTCTGTCACGCAGCGGGTAACTATCTGGTTTTCAAGAGCATGGCAATTTGAACATCTTTATAATACTGCACATCTCACATTGGTTACCTTGTTTCTCTGCAGCCTACAATCTCTTCTATAACATGTTCCAAACACATTAAAACAATGCTGTATGAAGGAAAATGTCTTTCTAATAATACCTGTGTTCTTTTAAGGGAAAAACAATCCAAAATATAAACCTGCAGATATGAAAATTAACCCTACACTATGTGCCTCTGCTGACACTTGGTAATGGCATTTGAACTGCTTTCTAGATACTTCTTTGAAACCTTAAGATTATAACCAGCGCTACGGAATTTGTTGGCGCTATATAAATAATAATAATAACCACCATTTTTAATATATTAAAAACAACTTAAATACAATGTTAGTGATTTCGGACAGTAACGCAAATCAATTATTGAGGAATTCTGGTTGTGCAAATGTAAACCTCAAAATTCACTCAAACGGTCACAAATAAACCTAAAAATAGTGAGCAACTCCTCTCAGCCACCCTCCTGCACAGGTTGCACTATAAGCAGTTTTCTACTGTGCCTTTGAGAAATTCTGCTCTGGGAAATACTGCACTTGCATCTTTGTGCTGTCCTTTGAGAAGAATCTCTGGCAAACAAAAAACTCTCTATGTTCTTATGAAATGATATGTTGTGAATACAAGAAACAAACTTCTGTGTGTGTGTGTGTGTCATTGCAACCAGTTTGCATTGTTACTCTAAGTTCTGGTTTTGTATTAGCTGTGTGTGCGCGCTGATATGCATTCAAGATTTGTATGTGTCTGCAGCTTATATACATGCATTGGATGAACACGTTGATGGGCTATTGTGGTCCTTACAAATATGAGACCCCGTTCTGTGAGCGGCTGCGCAATTATTTGGAGGCCAATTTTGCTTGGATGCAGCAAGAGATGGACAAAGGAGAGGATCCTGTTTATTGGCACCAGGTAACGTGAATGACAGAAACTTGCCTCTAAATTGGAGAGGGTGAAAAAAGCATTTAGAAAATTCCCACCTCAAGAATATGTTGCTCGTAACTAATGCAAACAAACACTTCTAAACAAATGTACAATTCAAAATAAAGCAAGAAAGTATGTAAATAAACATAGATTGCATTGTTTGGCTAAGAGTTTCTTCAGCCCCACCCAATCTTAACCTACTCATCTCAGTTCCAGACTAGTCCCATCAATGACAGAAACAGGCCATCAATGTGCGCCAGCAGGATAGATAAATCCAGTACTAGAGCCTGCTCTGCATGAATCACACTGATCAGACTCCCCCCAGCCCGTAAGGCTATTGCAAGGGGAAGACCTCTTCCAACTGCACATGTGTAACTGTCAGGCATGCTCAATACACTTTTCAAGCATTCACAAGAATAATAAACTGGTTGGATCACTGTTTTCCCTGGAGTGGCTGTGGAAAGTCTAAGAAGAAGCGGGTAAATATGCAAAAATCATATCTATCTCTGCTTTTTTTTTTTTTTTTTTTTTTTCAGCCTGAGTGAGGCAACTGACTTATTCAAAGCTAAAGCTTTTGAATGAGACCGTTGTCCCAAAGTGATACATTTACCTTTTAAAAAAACTTGTAATGAAGGAGGTAAACTTGGGTGTAGTTAGCAGCTACCAAGGTGCCTCTCAGTGCTATTACACTGGGAGAACTATGGAAGATGTAGTCAAACCGCATTTGAGGGGCCTATTTTTACCTCTGCCCCAAAGGTTGACTATGCACCATGAGATTTGCAGTTTGGTAAGTCAGCGATTTGTATGTTGGATATACCTGGATTGACACTTGTAATGCTTACATTTCAATGTGATTGCTGAAACAACATAAATGTGTATTGTGTCCCTTTCTTGTGTGAGGAAGTATCATGAACCTTAATATTCTGTGCAGGTTCGCCTTGCTTTGCTTCAGCTCAAAGGCCTTGAGGACAGCTACAATGATCGTATATCTTTTCCACTGGGAAATTTCACGCTGAACCCTCTTGGATTTCTGTAGGTTGATGGCATTTATTATATATTTATCTGTTTCAATTCTGGCACTTTTTTATGTCAATGAATTCCCCTTGAACAATTGTTAGGTCACTGTATTTTCATTTATTTTTATTTTATTTTTCTAAACATTATGGATATAGTCAAGAGAGTTGGCTTGGAACATAAGCATAAATCATGTTTAAGCAATATGCAAGCTGAATATAAGTGCGGTATGTACATGATAGGCAGTACATTCGCATGAACCTCGGCTCAGCCGATACCCTCCAGGGGCTTGGTATAGTCCTGCTGCAATCTGGCTGTCTGTAAGTGTCGCGGCCATCTAGTAGGTGCGGTAGGCTAAGCCAGGAAGAGGAAGTGATGTCTCATACTGGGAACCTGCTCCCCGTACACACATAAGGGTAGGTTTTCGAGGACTGATACCCGTTGGCTGTTTTTGTGCTGCGTGCGCCAGCATGATGTCTCTGATTTGGGCCTGCCACAGGACTGGAGACAAGGCCCCGAGTTAAATCATGTTTGGTAAATGCCGGACTGAGAATCTACTTTGTTTCTGCTTAGCAGGCTACTGCAAGCATTGGGCCAGCTTGTGCCAGAAATCTGAAGATTGCCCTGGCATAGGTAGCTGAACATTCGGCCTCTGCTCTTTTTAGACGAGGCTTCTGAGCTGCTGATCGGCTTGGCAGTTTCATTTAGTCTTGGAGTTGCAGTAGTAATGGGGGCCACACGGTGAAGATTGGGATCCGGTCCAGAGGAGTGAGGGGGACAGGGTCAGTTCCACATAGCTACGGGTTTCTGACCTGGTACTGTTAGACAGGATAGCAGGGCAGCGGCTTTCCACCCCACTAACTGCCTGATTAGACTGTTTTTCTAGGACGACAAAGAATATCCCTCCAATCGGCTAAAACACAATTTGCAATCTGCACCCCGGAACCAGTACCCACTGCATGCAAAGCTGCTAGTGGTCAGATCAGTACAAAATCAGGATTTTGTGAGCTGCAGGTGCTGATCTCTCATGCGACTGTTCAGCATGGGGGGGTGTGGCCCGAATAATTTCATGATTGACTTATTTTTTTTTTCTCTTTTCTATTACACAATGGGGTTTACTTGGTCAACAGTAGTGATTAGCCAAGATTTATGAAATCAAGGAAAAATAATGAAACACCAGTTCAGCCCACAAGGATATACATTTTTTTATTTTTTTTATTTTTTTGCCTAAATTTTGTTTTCTTTTGACTTGTCAACCAACAATTGCTTTTTAGTGAATAGGCCTGTATGACTGTGTCGTTCTGTGTTTTTCCCCTACTACTCTACATCTATTTTTTTTTTTTAATTTATTTATTTTTTTTATTTTTATTCTGCAGCCTATTCCAACTTGGGGGAGACTTAGAGGACTTAGAATCTGCTTTCAACAAAACTGATATTTCTAACAATCTAGGATCTGGGTCATGCTCAGCACTAATAAAACTTCTACCTGGCAACAAAGATCTTCTGGTGTCTCATGATACCTGGAACACATATCAGTCAATGCTTCGAATCATCAAGAAATATGTTCTCCCCTTTCGCAGTTCTCCCACTGGTAAGAGATATACTAGCTCAAATATTTCCACTTACAGAGACACTAATGACCACCATGTCTCCAGAGCACTCCCTTACTGAATGGAAATTGCACGTCTGTTACAGAGCAGACTTACTGTATGTCTTGCTGGTTAAAGTACAAGATGTGGCCAATGCTGATAAAAAAATATAAATGGAAGCTCTGCAAATGGACATCAGAATCTTTAACTATATTACTAGCATTTATATAGTGTCGATATTTTTATTTACATTTTATTCTTCAGAACTTAATTTTAATATGGGAATGTAACAGCAAATTTGATACAGAAATAAGAAATTCAAGGAACACTACACACATAGCACTTCAGCCAGGGTGTCTTTCTGATTTTGTTCTCTCCACAGAGCTAAGAGAAGTGGCAGGTGTGCTGGACTAGCATATGCCTGCCTTCCCACCGTCTCAACGAGCTATATTACAGTTACGTGTGTGTGCACCATTGGCTCCAGCACAGAGACTTCTCATAGTTCTCCCTTCTAATATTCACTTTCAGTCTTAATTTCTCTCATTACTAAAATATATCTATCTGCTCACCTGTCCCTCCTGACACCATCTTCAATGCTCCTACTTTACTTCCCTCCCCTCTCTTTTCATCACATGCACTCTTACCCGTTTCCAGCCTATCTCCACCAACTCTTTCTAAATACATACCCTCTCACAAAACTTTCAAATCCTACTCCCACATTCACTTCCTTTCTATCCTTCTGCTCCTAGCAGCTGGGGATGTCTCTACAAATCCGGTCCCACCTCAGCAAACCCACCATGTTTGAACTCAAGGAAGCACACCAATCTCCTACCCATCTCATGTTACTACTCCTTTAAATCCTTCCACACTGCCCTCTGGAATGCACGCTTTGTTTGCAACATTACTAAATCCACTGCTGTCCACGACCTTTCATCTCTCGTTCCCTAGACTTACTAGCCTTAACAGAAACATGGCTCTCCCACTCTGACACTGCTTCCCCTGCATCTTGATCCTTTGGTGGTCTTCAACTTTCCCACAACCCAAGACACTATGACAGTAAAGGTGGGGGTGTAGAATTTTTACTCTTGCTCTACTGCTCCTTCATACGTCTACCCACCAATCCTTCCCTCTTTCTCATCATTTGAAATTCATTTGATTTGTCTTTTCAAATCCATCTCTGCTGACATTGCCTTTTTTTTTTTTTTCTCTCTCTTCTCTTTTGCTCTCCCTTCAAATTAGTGGTACCCTCATCAGTCCATCCTTGCAAGCACACTGTCTTGGCATTCTACTTGACTCTGGGCCTCACTTTTGAGTCTCACATCCAGTCTGTTATGAAATCCTGTAATTTCCACCTTAAAAACATGCCCTGCACCAGTCCCTTTTCTTAAGCAAGATGCTACTAAGGACCTTGACCATGCTATAGTAATATCTCACATGGATTATTGTAACCCTCTCCTAATTGGTCTTTCCAAAAGCCGTATTGCTTTGCTACAGTCTGTAATGAATGCTGCCGCCAGACTGATTTTTTTCCTCTCCAGTTGGTCCTCTCACCCTTCTGTCAGTCCTTGCATTGGCTTCCTGTATCCTATAGGAGTCAATCCAAAGTGCTAACCCGTACCTATAAAGCACTGAACAATTTTTTTTAGCCCCTCATATCTCATCTCTTCACAGATCCATAGGTATGCCCCTTTTTAGTGTCTACGTTCTGCCCATGCCCTTCTCCTGCCCGCTGCTTACACCTGTACGACCAACTCACGCTTGTAGTACTTCTTGCAGATGGCTCCCTTCCTTTGAAATTGCCTGCCTACCACCATCAGACTCACCCCTAGTCTTCAATAGTTTAAGAAGTGCTTTAAAAGCCATCTCTTTTTAGGAAAGCTTATGGCATCCCAGAGTAACCTCTACCTCACATAACTGTCCCTTGCTCTCTCCTAAAGGGCAGCACTCTACTCTCTCCTCCCAGCTCCGCTTCACTCCGACCTTTGACTGCTATCTCCTGTCCTATTGTGGGTTTATACCCTACCTCCTATAGACTGTAAGCTCATTTGAGCAGGGTCCTCTTCAACCTATAGTTCCTGTAAGTTTTCTTGTAATTGCAATATTTATTGTTAAATCTCCCCCTTTTTATAATATTGTAAAGCACTACAGAATATGTGGGCGCTATATAAATGCCAATAATAATAACTAATAGAGAAGACTCAGATTAATGTATTTCAGGGCACAGGCTGGGGAAGTTGAGTGATTTGCAAAGGTTGTAAAAAGTAGGTCTGCTGCTCTTGCAAGGCTCTTTTTATAATTTTTCTCTTTTATTATATATGCCTATTGAAAACATGCAGATCTTTGGGGCTTTATCTACTAAATTTATCAAAACAATTAATACATTTTCAATGTATTATTGAATGATGTCCCTGCTGGAATAAATGTACAATTTGGAAGCAAATGACGTATAAAAATCGGAGGAAGAATGTGGGGGCTGACATTTCCTGGTAAGTAAGGTGAGAGAGTGAGAAGGACAGTGAAACAACTAATTACAGTCAGGTCCATAAATATTGGGACATGGACACAATTCTAATCTTTTTGCCTCTAGACACCAACACAATGGGTTTGAAATGAAACAAACAAGATGTGCTTTAACTGCAGACTTTCAGCTTTAATTTGAGGGTATTTACATCAAAATCAGATGACAACAGTTTGAATATGTGTCTCCCACTTTTTAAGGGACCAAAACTAATGGGACAGATTAACAGTCATAAATCAAACTTTCACTTTTTAATACATGGTTGCAAATCCTTTGCAGTCAATTACAGCCTGAAGTCTGGAACGCGTAGACATCACCAGACACTGGGTTTTATCCCTGGTGATGCTCTGCCAGGCCTCTACTGCAACTGACTTCAGTTCCTGCTTGTTCTTGGGGCATTTTCCCGTCAGTTTTGTCTTCATCAAGTGAAATGCATGCTCAATCGGATTCAGGTCAGGTGATTGACTTGGCCATTGCATAATATTCCACTTCTCTCCCTTAAACTCTTTGCTTGTTTTTGCGGTATGCTTCGGGTCATTGTCCATCTGCACTGTGAAGCGCCGTCCAATGAGTTCTTGGCTGAATATGAGCAGATAATATTGCCCGAAACACTTCAGAATTCATCCTGCTGCTTTTGTCAGCAGTCACATCGTCAATAAATACAAGAGAACCAGTTCCATTGGCAGCCATACATGCCCACGCCATGACACTACCACCACCATGCTTCACTGATGAGGTGGTATGCTTTGGATCATGAGCAGTTCCTTTCCTTCTCCATACTCAACTCTTTTTCTCATCTGTCATAGGATGTTGTTCCAGAACTGTGATGGCTTTTTTTTTAGATGTTTGGCAAACTCTAATCTGGCCTTCCTGTTTTTGAGGCTCACCAATGGTTTACATCTTGTGGTTAACCCTCTGTATTCACTCTGGTGAAGTCTTCTCTTGATTGTTGACTTTGACACACATACACCTACCTCCTGGAGAGTGTTCTTGATCTGGCCAACTGTTGTGAAGGGTGTTTTCTTCACCAGGGAAAGAATTCTTCGGTCATCCACCACAGTTGTGGTCCGTGGTCTTCCGGGTCTTTGGGTGTTGCTGAGCTCACCGGTGCGTTCTTTCTTTTTAAGGATGTTCCAAACAGTTGATTTGGCCACACCTAATGTTTTTGCTATTTCTCTCTGATGGCTTTGTTTTGTTTTTTCAGCCTAATGATGGCTTGCTTCACTGATGGTGATAGCTCTTTGGATCTCATATTGAGAGTTGACCGCAACCGATTCCAAATGCAAATAGCACACTTGAAATGAACTCTGGACCTTTTATCTGCTCCTTGTAAATGGGATAATGAGGAAATAACACACACCTGGCCATGGAACAGCCGAGCAGCCAATTGTCCCATTACTTTTGGTCCCTTGAAAAGTGGGAGGCACATATACAAACTGTTGTAATTCCTACACCGTTCACCTGATTTGGATGTAAATACCCTCAAATTAAAGCTGAAAGTCTGCAGTTAAAGCACATCTTCATTTCATTTCAAATTCATTGTGGTGGTGTATAGAGCCAAAAAGATTAGAATTGTGTTGATGTCCCAATATTTATGGACCTGACTGTATGTTAGGAGGGTGGGAGAGAAGGGCTAGGACTAAGGCAAGGGAGAGTCTGATGCGGGCAAGGTAGTCTATTCCAAATCCTAAAATGTTGCAACATGTGACATGAATTTGCACTTATATATGAGTTTGTCATTTTTTAGGGGGCTCCACAGTGCCAGGCTCGGTACAGACCTTCTCTTCTTACCCTGGCACCATTTTCTCTGGAGATGATTTTTACTTGTTGAGCAGTGGTCTGGTAAGTTTTGGATTGTTTCCATCTGGAACATATTTTGTGCATAAGTCAGCAAAGTAGACTACTATCTGCTGGATATAGATCCATGTAAATGAATGAAATGAAATGTAGCTGAAGTGGTAGAGGTTAACACAGTAAAGGAGTTTAAGCATGCGTGGGATAGGCATAAGGCTTTCCTAACTATAAGATAAGGCCAGGGACTAATGAAAGTATTTAGAAAACTGGGCAGACTAGATGGGCCGAATGGTTCTTATCTGCCGTCACATTCTATGTTTCTATGTTTCTATGTAAATGTGTAGAACATATGGGTAACTGATATTGGTTAGAAATGGTATAAAAGGGACTGCCAAATGTCACATTTAGTCCTTCATAGATAATATAGCAGACATATTGTAGTTAAGCGTGTGTTGGGATTGTTTCATGTGGGTAATATAAACCATTTGGTTTGATTGTTGCGCAATACTATTACTTAACAAAATCTCTGATTAATGGCTTATGGGCAAAAATACAAAACGTGATAACCTTCATGTCCTGCAAAGTCTGAGCCATGTAGAGAGACAAAAATTTTTTTTTTTAAAAAGTGCTAAACGCAAGGTCCCCTGCGTTTCTTAGCACTTTTTTTAATTATTTTTTTTTTTTTTTTTAAACCTGAGTGACCCTAAGCCCTGTTGGTGGAGGTATTGTCAGGTGCATTTTTCTTGTCTTCTTTGGCTATTGAGGCCCATGATGTGCGTGCATTTCTTTCTATATTTAACTGTGTACATTGTTTCAGGTTACCCTGGAAACAACCATTGGTAATAGCAATCCCTTACTCTGGAAATACATCCAACCACAGGGCTCAGTGCTAGAGTGGTTGCGTAATATAGTAGCCAACAGGCTGGCTACTGGAGGACAAGAGTGGGCTAAACTCTTCGAGAAGTTCAATAGTGGAACGTAAGTAGAGGCTTTCAAATGTTGGTAAAAGATTACCATCTCCTGTTGTGGTTTCTGTATGTGCTGAAGAGACAAAGCTTTGTACAGTAGTAAACAAAGTTCATACAATTATGCATCTAAAGGAACATCCTGAAGAACTAACCGTGCACAGTTTTCCAAACCGAGACCGACACAATAAAAGCTCTTATGTAATCCCATTACACCTCTTCCCTTAACCCCTTAAGGACCAAACTTCTGGAATAAAAGGGAATCATGACATGTCATACAAGTCATGTGTCCTTAGGGGGTTAAAGGGACACTGAAGGCACCCAAACCACTTTAGCTCATTGAAGTGGTCTGGGCGCAAACTCCCATCACCCTTATCCCTAAGCATGTAATTACTACATTTTATTTTCATAAACTGCAATAACTACCTGTTCGGGTTTACTCCTCCTCAGTGTCACCGGAATCCCCATATGAAAGCATTGACTAATGCTTTCCTATGGGGAAATCCTAATGTGAACGCGACCATTGCTGGCGAGAGAGGAGTGTGGGCAGAGCTGAGCGAGTGCCGAAGAACATCGGCGCTGGACCGAGGTAAATAAGTGACAGTCAAGGGTGGACTTGACAGGGGGAAGCTATAGTGCCAGGAAAACTAGTTGTAAAGCTTCCCTTTAAGTGTGTGTGTGGATATCTCTCTCCTCCTCCTTCGCATACCACAGTCAGCTGAGTCAGTTATGTTTTGGTAGAGCATGGTTCCACTCCCATGTAAATGCATGATCATCCTTTACCACAAAGGAGTCTCAAACTTATGCTTTGTAAAGAGATGTTATCTTTTTATTTTCTATTTAGGAAGCCAGAAAAGTTTTTGGTTTATGGGTTATACAGTTTATTTTTCGCTCTTAATAATCCCAATATCTGGT
The DNA here is from genome assembly GCF_036172605.1 of Pelobates fuscus. Classification (NCBI taxonomy): domain Eukaryota; kingdom Metazoa; phylum Chordata; class Amphibia; order Anura; family Pelobatidae; genus Pelobates; species Pelobates fuscus. The sequence goes on from NC_086321.1 coordinate 172,262,616, forward strand.
TTTGTTTTTGGTGTGGTGGTTTAGTTGTATAGTTGTAGGGAGAGCATATGATCTAAAGTGGCTTCATTCTATTATGTGATTTGTGTGGTTTCTCCCAGGTATAATAACCAATGGATGATTGTGGACTACAATAAATTTCGTGTTGGACAAGCTACAGCTCCTGCCGGCCTTTTAACTGTCTTAGAGCAAATTCCGTAAGTAATCTATTTTTTTATTTTTTTTCAAACCATTGGAGAAGCTACTTTTTGACCTTGCTATCTGGGAGTTGGCCAAGTGCATATTATGGGATAAGTTTATACACACACACCGCCAACCTCCTCTTATAAGGCAACTGAAAAGGTTGTATAATATTAAAACTGCAAAATACTGGTATAAGATTTAGTGATACACTTTGAGGTATATCTTTTGTTTGTAAATCTGCAATTTTAAAAAGGGAAAAGTGAAATGATTAAAGTCCGTTGTTCCCTACTTGTAGTAGCTTTAGAAATCTAAAGTGGTGTGTGTATCTTTTTTTTGTAATTTTTTTTTTTTGTATAGAATATTAGACTATAGCATCCCTAATAACTTTTTTGCTTCCATATCTCCCTTCAGCGGCATGGTGGTGACAGCTGATAAGTCAGACGAGTTTTACAGCAAAGGATATTGGGCCAGCTACAACCTCCCGTACGTTCTGATTGTTTTACTCCATCACTAGCTAATAAGGATGTTAATACTATTCTTTCTATCGTAAATAGAGATTCAAACTTCAGATTTAGGTATTGGCAGAAAATATTTACTTATGGTGACCATGAGAAACATCTCCACTTTGTGGTCTGCGTGTCCCCACACTCGCCCTTCCCCCTTATAATCTTGGAGAGGCAGCATTTACATTGCCTTCCTAAAAAATGATCGGGGACTAGCAGACTGTCCAGACTGCTTCTCTAACTTGTGACTGTTGGATTTACATAGTAAACAATACGTGGTTTGCAGAAATGCTTACAGTAGCTAATGAAGTAATGTCTGTATGCGTTTCTTATTTGTGTTACCTTCACAGCTATTTTGAACAGATATTTAATGTCAGTGGACTGCCTGCTTTGGTGGAAAAGTATGGTGACTGGTTTAGCTATGACCGAAATCCTCGCGCGCAGATATTCCGCCGAAATCAAACAAATATACAGGATCTGAATTCAATGATACAGTTAATGCGGTGAGTTTTTCTTGATGGTTTGCTCATTTTGTTATATTAAGTGCACCTGTCATGACAAACTGTTCAGCTGCTCACAAATGTATAGTTTTCTGCTCTGTTATTTGGACCTTCTTGGCTTTACTTCTATGCCATCGGTATAAGACTACACAAATGGATATTCAGGATAATAGCTGTGTACGCAGCTATCTTGCTTCCAGGTGGCGTGGTGGAGTTCACCAATCTATAGTGTGCATATCCACATTAGCAATTGTGGGATACAGCCTGCATAATTAGGGGCTTTCCACACCTGCTCATTCTATTCTAGGGTTCCATGCTGCAAGATATTATTTTTAATCTTTACATTTCATTTATACACTGAATCTATCCCCATCTCAATGGGAACTTGTCATCTGTATTCTTTTGATTTAATACTGTAATATGCTACTTGATTGTGAAACTAGAATTTTGTTTATCTGCTTGTATTTATTTAGTTTTTATCTATACCAATAAAAGATCCCTCTCCCGCTCTCCCCCATTGTATTTTTCTATGCAATCATCCCTGCCTAATACAAAAGTAAACAAAATATACACAAGGTGTATAGTTGTGTAGGCGCTTCCAACTTAAAATAGACAATAAAAGTAAGTGTGACAGAAAGGTGTAATCCCTTAACACCTAAAGGTAAAGTGAAACAATTAAAATAATTCACAACCACTTAGAAAAATATACAGAGTAAAAAGGATATACCACCTATTGCAGATATAGATATGGTGGTTACATCTGTAAAACAAATGAGACATACATAGTGTTTTCCATATAGGTAAAAACAAACAATTATATCATATGAGGATTGAACTCACAAGGATGGAGCCTCTTAGGCTCTATGTACTTCGCTCTCGGGTGCCTATTCAGGCTTTCGATAATTTTCAGTTGAAGACCCAGACTCCACGAATTCAAGAGTAAATAAGGGTTTATTAATTAATGAAATATTATATTAAAATATTAATAATATAGGACAAAAATAGGCAGATATATGTATAAAATACAGCGTGGTATGGTACTGCAATAATGGCCAAAATTAAAAGCAGCAAAGCACCACAGCATATACACAAAATAACAATACCGCCAAATGAAAGTCCCAGTAAAAAGTACAGTAAAGTGCAAACGCGTTTCAGCCCTAGATAGGGCCTTCCTCAGTGCTAAATTCCTGGAGAACCTTCAGGGCTTAAGTAGCCCCCTTGATAAGTCCAACTGCATCCAGCTGTGCTTCAGAAATCCCGCCAGCCATATCACTTCCGGTTTTGAAAAAAAAAAAAAAAAAAAAAAAATTATTTAAAAAACATGTGACTTCCGGTTGGATGCGGTCATGTGATGTATTTGTGTTCCACCATGCGTTCCACACTCGGGCATGGTGGAATTGACTACAGAAAGTGTTCATATTGAAAGAGGGCATTTGCCCAAACAAATAATACAATAATATAGTAGAATAAATAAACAAATTGAGTAAGCTGTGAATAAATAAATCGGAATAGAAATATAAAATACAAAATATTTGTTAATATAGGTACATATAAAACATCATATATAAAATAGAAGAAATGTAACTCAGGGGGATGTGGAAGGGAGAGGAAACGTCCTAGAAGAAAAGATATTAATATAAAAATGTAAATATAATATTTAAAAAATATATAAAATATTATATTATAAAAAATGGACTAACTCAAAATCTATGTTGAGACCTTTAGGGCACATAGTGTCCAAAGTGAAAATCCATTTACCCTCTAACTTACTAAGTTCTCGGACATTATCCTCTCCAATTCATCCGCTTCTTCCCAATAACCATAAAACTTAAGAGAAAAGTGTCACCATTATGAAATTCAATAAAATGTGCTGACACACTATGTTTAGTGTATCCCCTCCGTAAAAACTCGCATTATGCAGCACATGGGGAACATACGGAGGGGATACACTAAACTTAGTAAGTTAGAGGGTAAATGGATTTTCACTTTGGACACTATGTGCCCTAAAGGTCTCAACATAGATTTTGAGTTAGTCCATTTTTTATAATATAATATTTTATATATTTTTTTAATATTATATTTACATTTTTATATTAATATCTTTTCTTCTAGGACGTTTCCTCTCCCTTCCACATCCCCCTGAGTTACATTTCTTCTATTTTATATATGATGTTTTATATGTACCTATATTAACAAATATTTTGTATTTTATATTTCTATTCCGATTTATTTATTCACAGCTTACTCAATTTGTTTATTTATTCTACTATATTATTGTATTTGTTTGGGCAAATGCCCTCTTTCAATATGAATACTTTCTGTAGTCAATTCCACCATGCCAGAGTGTGGAACTCATGGTGGAACACATACATCACATGACCGCATCCAACCGGAAGTCACATGTTTTTTAAATAATTTTTTTTTTTTTTTTTTTTTTTCAAAACCGGAAGTGATATGGCTGGCGGGATTTCTGAAGCACAGCTGGATGCAGTTGGACTTATCAAGGGGGCTACTTAAGCCCTGAAGGTTCTCCAGGAATTTAGCACTGAGGAAGGCCCTATCTAGGGCTGAAACGCGTTTGCACTTTACTGGACTTTTTACTGGTACTTTCATTTGGCGGTATTGTTATTTTGTGTATATGCTGTGGTGCTTTTGCTGCTTTTAATTTTGGCCATTATTGCAGTACCATACCACGCTGTATTTTATACATATATCTGCCTATTTTTGTCCTATATTAATATTTTAATATAATATTTCATTAATTAATAAACCCTTATTTACTCTTGAATTCGTGGAGTCTGGGTCTTCAACTGAAAATTATCGAAAGCCTGAATAGGCACCCGAGAGCGAAGTACATAGAGCCTAAGAGGCTCCATCCTTGTGAGTTCAATCCTCATATGATATAATTGTTTGTTTTTACCTATATGGAAAACACTATGTATGTCTCATTTGTTTTACAGATGTAACCACCATATCTATATCTGCAATAGCTAATACAAAAGTAAATATAGTCCTCAGACTTGTATATCAATAAACAAATCCTGCTGCCTGTGTGTTTCCAGACATCAGAGGTAATATAAAATTGTTATGCAGTGATTTCAGGTTTTCTCCACTTTACCTTCCATAAATGGAAAACAACTTAACCTATTTCTGTTGCTTATTTTAGATACAATGACTTCCTAAACGATCCCCTATCAATCTGCTCAACTTGTATTCCCAAGCCAAATGGGGAGAATGCAATCTCTGCTCGATCAGATCTCAACCTAGCAAATGGCACCTATCCATTTGGAGCTCTACGCCAACGGCAACATGGAGGCACAGACATGAAAGTAAGTGTGGGTGGGAATTTATCACTATTGTTCCCTGACCCCTCTAAGTGTGTGCCGTTTTATTTTTATATATCCTCATCACATTCTACTTGGCTTAACACTTGTGCAAATAGTGAATAGTTTAGATCTAAAAAGATTTCATATTTATTTTATTTTTGTTTAATTTATTTTTTCCACAGGTAACCTCATTTGCCATGGCCAGCAAATATCAGATGGTGGCAGTTAATGGCCCTACATGGGATCAAGTCCCACCTTTCCAATGGAGCACATCGCCTTTCAGTAACCTCACGCACATGGGTCATCCAGACTTATGGAAATTCTCTCCCATCATCATTAGCTGGGACTAGAATATGATGTTCAGTACTTTATACATCAGCCATATGGGTTTTTCTTCCCTAATCGATAGTCCCTTTTTAGAGATATAATTTTGGATTGTGTGTCTAGGATCTGAAATTAATCCAGTGACAGTAGTATTATCAGCAGATTCTGGACACAAGAATATCTTTGCCAAAAGTTGTGTGCTGAGCTTTTTGTTTTAAAGGGATTTTCCACAAATGATGAATAAAGGGATGTGCTATTGTGCGCTTTTTTTTTTTTTTCTCTCCCTTTTCGAAGGGGAATAGAGTGTGAAGATGAACTGCCCACACCAGGATGCTGCATTATTGTAATGTCTATATAAAACTTCTATCACTGGAAGACTAATGATAATTTAAAGCATAGAAGCATAGATCTGTCTTGATTTGATTTTAGCCACTTTGTGTAGTAATTTCCTGGTTATATTAATATAGCAAGATAAGTTACTTAGAAATGCTTGTGTGATTGTCATGCAAGAGGTTGCAGAGAGGATATCATTTGAATGCTTTTAAGATTCATGCAATTAGTATGTTGGGCAGTGCACTGAAGGCCACATGCATTATCTTCATTATCTACTTCGGTTTTCCTGTATGGACCTGTGTTTAACTGAACGTTTTGGAACCCTGGTAGAAGAATATGGGGTTCCTTGTTCTCAATTCAGTGTTTTACAGCTTCAGGCTCCCAGCCTGCAATAAAAGGAAAGAAACATGCCAACTCAAGATTTATTTTCTCCAGAAAAGGGGTGCATGGTGTACAAGGGTGTATGTTAATAGTCTCTGCTTTGAGTCCTGCTTATCCTTGTGTAATTCTGTTCACTTATGCTTGACTCTGGGGGAAAAAACCATGAAGGTAAAACAGAGTCCGCATTTACTGTGAGACAATGTACTTGTGCCGATGGTTAACACAGCCAACTTTTGTCCTATTACCCTTTCTTGCTAAACTATGCAAATAATGAGTTGGCAATAAATCCTGAATTTTGTTTTTTTTTGCACTTTTTATACACCATTTTATGAGGAATGTTCCCCAATCAAATGTCTGCTTTAAAGTCAATAAAGTCGAATGTAATTTTGTTAATGTAGCCTTGTGTCATAGATAATTCATTCACTATTTGAGAGCCATATTCTTATTACTGTGAAATGTAATTTTTTTTTCACTACAGAACTTGTCCCACCAAAACTTGCATACACAAGTTTCCACCTCCAAACAATTGCTCATTTAAACAAACGGTCACTAGCTGCAAAATAATTTATGGACGTTACATTGGTTATAGAACGGGAAATATAGAGAAGCAGCGCTTAACAAATAAAAGCCTGAGACCCCAACAGTCCCCCTGCAGCAGCTCTGGCCCTCCAGGGCCATGTGATCACTATGAGCACATGGCCGCAATTTTATTATATATTATACTTCGTATAATGCATATATATATGATCTCATTATAAGTATACTTTGAGATATATACACACAGTAAAAAATTAAAGGCTATGGTGGGGGAAAAAAAAATTGTGATTGGAAACCCCTCCCACCTGAAGTCTGTGGATAGTTAAAGGGAAACTCCAGTGCCAGGAAAACAATTTTCCTGGCACTGCAGGTCCCTTCTCCCTCCCACCCCAATCCCCGGTTGCTGAAGGGGTGAAAACCCCTTCAGTGACTTACCAGAGGCAGCAACATGTCCCACCTCGCTGCTTCTTCCGCCACTGCTCCTCCCAGTGATTGCGTCTGCTGGTGGGCATGCACATTAGAGCTCCCCATAGGAAAGCATTGAAAATGCTTTCCTATAGGGAAATGAACGATGCTGGAGGTCCTCACATAGCGTGGGGACGTCCAGCGACACTTTAGCACAGGTTTCCTGTGCTAGAAACCATGAAGTGCCCTCTAGTGGCTGTCTAGTATACAGCCACTAGAGGTGGAGTTAACCCTGCAAGGTAATTATTGCAGTTTATAAAAATCTGCAATAATTACACTTGCAGGGTTGAGAGGGACACGGAAGTGCCCTCTAGTGGCTGTCTAGTATACAGCCACTAGAGGAGGAATTAACCCTGCAAGGTAATTATTTCAGTTTATAAAAAAACTGCAATAATTACACTTGCAGGGTTAAGAATAGTGGGAGTTGGCACCCAGACCATGCCAATGGGCAGAAGTGGTCTGGGTGCCTGGAGTGTCCCTTTAATAAAATGTAAAACAAAAATCTGCAAATCTGGCTTGACTGGTGTGCAGATTTTTGTTTAACATTGTATTAGATATATACACACACACTTTATACAATACACAAGATCCAGCACACTCACTTATCTACTAAACAGCAACATCAATGTTGATTTTTTTTTTTTTTTAACACCTAATCTAGGCAAAAATAATGGGGGTTTAGTTACATTATATGATCATACATTGCATAAGCCTGCCACAACGTCAAGGTACCCCATCTTTGACCGGTATGATCATATAATGTAACTAATATGTGTGGGTACAGTAAATGAGTAATGGGAAAATTACAGCTAAACACAAACAGCGCAGAAATGTAAAAAGAGACCTGGTCCTTAACGGTAATAAAATTCTAAAACAGTCTGGTCACTAAGGGGTTAAAGAGAAACTCCAGACTCCTAAAACACACACTCTCTCTCGCTCTATAAGGAGAGGGATAGTTAAAAAAAAAAAAATATTAAAGAGTTTAAGCAGAGACAATTTTTTTATGGCTACACACTGGCCAATGAAAGAACGTTTGTATCCCTATTAGATCTGCAAGTGCTCAATATAAAAATAGGTGAACAGATAGGCTTACCTCAATTCAAGCGACATACCTTATATTTATGAAGAACACAACATGCATGATAAAAATGTTTTTAATATAAACTGTTCTTACATCACTTGTATAAACAAACATCTTACATATTCCATATGTCAATGTTCGTATTTGGTATTGGTAACCTTTCTGATAATAACCAGTGGTATTCATTGTAAATTGAACAGTGGTATTTCCTATGCAAAACTGAGGTAATATAATGGTATTATTAAAAGGTCATGTTTTAATTGTGCTATTGAATAAAACCCATTTATAAATAAATATACAAATTGTAACATCATCCTTATCAAATAATTCCCAGCCAGAGACTGATTTTGGAACATTTTTCACTACATTAACTTGAGGTTGTAGCCATGTGACACATGATTATGGAACTGATAGGTTAGACAGCCACTTACACAGGGGCGTATTAGCCGCGAGGCAAACAAGGCATTTGCCTTGGGCGGCATTTTCCAGGGGGCGGCAAAAAAAGCCGCCCCCCAAATGCCCAAGGCAAATGTCTTGTTAGCCTTGCGGCTAACAGACATGCTGGGCTGCTTCTGGGCGGTCGGGCGGCGCTGCTGGGCGGGCGGGCGGGCGGCGAGGGAGCACTCCCCCTGAGCTGTCTGCTCAGCTCCCTCGCGCGCCGTACAGTGAGGCTGGGAGCCGGAATATGATGTCATATTCCGGCTCCGCCTCCCAGCCTCACTGTGCGGCGCGCGAGGGAGCTGAGCAGACAGCTCAGGGGGAGTGCTCCCTCGCCGCCCGCCCAGCAGCGCCGCCCGACCGCCCAGCAGCCACTGGACCACCAGGGTGAAAGATGCCCCCCCCCCCCAGCATTCTCAAAGGTAAGGAGGCTGGGGGGGTTAAAGTAAAAAAAAAAAAAAAGAAAAGTGTTAATGTGAGTGAGTGTGTGTGTGTCTGTTAGTGAGTGTGTGTGTGTGTGTGTCTGTTAGTGAGTGTGTGTGTGTCTGTTAGTGAGTGTGTGTGTGTCTGTTAGTGAGTGTGAGTGTGTGTGTGTCAGTGAGTGTGTGTCTGTTAGTGAGTGTGTGTCTGTTAGTGAGTGTGTGTCTTAGTGAGTGTGTGTCTTAGTGTGTGTGTCTTAGTGAGTGTGTGTGTCTTAGTGTGTGTGTGTGTCTTAGTGAGTGTGTGTGTCTTAGTGAGTGTGTGTGTCTAAGTGAGTGTGTGTGTCTTAGTGAGTGTGTGTCTTAGTGAGTGTGTGTGTCTTAGTGAGTGTGTGTGTGTGTGTGTGTGTCTGTTAGTGTGTGTGTGTGTGTCTGTTAGTGTCTGTTAGTGTGGGTGTCTGTTAGTGTGGGTGTCTGTGAGTGTGTTTGCCTGTGAGTGTGTTTGCCTGTCAGTGTGTGTGTGTGTGTGTGTGTGTCTGCTAGTTTGTGTCTGTTAGTGTGTGTTTCTGTTAGTGTGTGTTTCTGTTAGTGTGTGTTTCTGTTAGCGTGTGTTTCTGTTAGCGAGTGTGTGTTTCTGTTAGCGAGTGTGTGTTTCTGTTAGTTAGTGTATGCGTATGTGTCAGTGAATGTGTGTGTGTGTGTGTATTTAGAATGCGGGGCGGGGTAAAGGTTGGGTGGGGGTGGCGCGCGCGCGGGGGGGGGGGGGGGGGGGCGCCTGAGTTTTGTGCTGCCTAGGGCAGCACAAAACCAGGATACACCACTGCACTTACAAAAACATTGTGTAAAACGAAGTTCAAGTGGATAGTGTTTATATGCCACTACATATGTTATTCTTAATCATCTCCTGTTTCCGTAGAGCTTCCTACTTCTTTGTAAATGTCCTACTTATTAAAAATTACTACTTTATAATATAAATGCCACTCAAACGTTGGTCAGTATTGTTCCTTAAACATTATGTAAATATCCCAATGTATTCCCTCCGTTACAGACACGTGTGCATTCGGTAGATTTCATAATTCATTGGAAAGCAAAATAAAGTCTAAGCCCCACCTGCTCCGAGGCCTGATAAACACATTTCTGCTTCATGACATTCCATCATCCCTTAGACATGCTGCCCACCACACACTGCACAGGAGTCAGAAGTTACAAATGTACAGTGCTACACTGCAGCAACCTGGCAGCTGGAGAGCTGCAACATTTTATATTATGTGGATGTCTGTTCTTTACATTACTCTCATACACAATAAGAATGCTTACAAAGTCTCAAAAGTCTAAAAAAAAAAAAAAACACGCAGGGAATATGGTGCTTGCCTATAGGAACTGAAGCTTGTAAAACCAGGGGAGCCTCAACTCCCCTGGAAGTCATGGTCCATGATTAAATTGAAACAAAATTACCTTTTCCTCCTCTGTTACAATATTGTGGTAAGACATAGCATTGTCTGTACTAAATAGTTTTTCACTATTAACTTAAAAAAACAAAAACAAAAAAAAACTACAATATTCTGGTAAACAAAAAAAAAATTCCAAGACCGCCACTTTCCATATTAAAATGTCATCCAGGAAGGGCTGCAGGTCTTGATGCAAGCAAATATCAGACCAGGATGTGCTTATGAGAATAACTTGTCTGACAGTAAACTGGTGTCCACAAGCCAGTCCAGTGCAGATGGACCGAGTAGCCAAAGAATGCTAAAATGTAGCAGTCCTGGGTCCTGAGGACAGTTTTGAAAAACATTGCTCTGTTTGTGTTCTAGGGAGTCCAAGTTGTTGGGTATGTTGCTGTTAGGCAGCTTTGATAGAGGGCATGCCTAGCTGTTCTTTTAATAGATAGAGCTGTGCCAGAGTAATGTTGTTCCCACCGCACACAATGATAACCAGAGAGGAGAGGTCGTTTCTCAGCTTGCCTTCTTTCTGTAGCTTCCCAACCACATTACTGTAAACGGCAGCCAGAGCAGCACCACAGGCAGGTTCCACAAGCATTTTCTCATCATCTAGAGAGAAAGAGGAATATGATCTATGATTTAAAGTGTCACTTCAGGCAAAAAAAATAAATAATGCACAGTCAGCCCTCCAGGTTTTGTACATTTGAGTTTGTGCTCTTATGTTTGTGTGCCATGTAGTTTTATGAAATATTACTTTATTTGAAAACTTTTTTTTACTACTTGCCACATTGTACGGTGTGTTCTTTCCACCAGTTTTTTTTAATTTTTTTATTTTTTGGTTGGTTTTTATCAACAATAATGTAAAATTGTTTGTTGTGTTAACATGTTTTACAGTGTGCTTTGGAAAATAATTGGAGCAATAACTAGCTTCCTATTAGGATGCGAACAGACAGTTAGAGCCTAAACTCCTTCCCAGAATAAAAAAAAATATAAAATAAAAAATCTGAACAGTAAAATAAACAGGGCATAGATATACAGTTGTAGTTACCCCTTAAACTGTATCTGTCATGGTAGATACTATTTTAATTTTAATCTATACATTGTGCTAGCACAATTTATATCTAATCATCCTAATTACGGAAAAGGATTTACTGGCTGAATTAAATGGATATTATATTAATAGCCATATCTAATGTGAATGTGTGGGTAGAATATGCAATATTCTACAAATACTCACCAACAAATTTCTCAATAGCCAACACGGCTTCCTGGTCTGTAATAACCTCAGAAAAGACTGGATGCTCCTGAGCTATTTTCAGGGTCTGGGCTCCCACGGTTTTGGCTCCCAAGGTTTTAGCCACACTAAAAATTACCAAATAATTACTCAAACAATCATCCAAAAAAAAAAAATATTGCCCCCTTCCAGTTTTGTTTTTTTAACATTTTATACCAGATATGGCAAAATCAGAGGCACTATCTTTACCCAAAATACTTAAAACCCGTTGTGTCACTAGGAATGTGTGGGGAGTGTGAACAGAGTTAATTAGCCCACATTTCCCTGCTCAGTCTGCTGTTCAGCTTCAGGTTTTCAGCTGGAACCTCCCAAGATTTACAGAGTAGACTGGGCAGGGAGAGAAGCATAGATCTGTAGGTGCAAGGGGTTTCTGCGAGTTTAGGGCAAGCCATTACACAAAGTCAGCACTAGCCACAGAGTGCACATATCAGAAGCTCTTTCTACTGTACCACAAGGGATAGGTCTCCCCTCCATTGCTAAAAGCAGCACTGTCATGCCGAACTTACCTTTCTTTAATCGATTCCTCTTCTCTCCCTCTCTCAGGATCTGTTGTTAATTTCTTCCTGTCTGCTCTAGTTTTCTTTAAAATAAAATAGGGACTACTTTGTCTAATGGAGGTTTCCTACACCTGACAATCTCTGACCAGCGGAGTAGCAAAATATGCTTCATTTCCGGTGGTCAGATATATTTTCCCACAATTCTTACCTTTCCTCTGTGTTCCCGCGATGCTTCCTTTCACTTTTCCCGAACGTCCTGTCATTTAGACAGAACGCCGGCGAAACTACCGAATTGCATCAGTAACAGTATCTCCATTCTGGTTAGGATGCAATTCGGGACTTTGTTCGGATCAGAATTTCATTTGAATGAATGAAACTTCGATCCTATTCGTGCCGCGGCTGCATCTTGCAGCTGCTTAGTAGATAGCTCCCTAATTCCCACGGTATTAGAGAGCTATCTACCAAAAGGCTGAAAGACCTAAATTGGTCTTTCAGCCAAATTTACTAATACCAAGTAAAGATTACTCAGTATTAGTACATTCTGCCTCGGGGCATGTCCAAGTTAAACACATGGGCATGCGAGTGGGAGTTCTTTGGAATTTTCTCACGCTGTGTAAAATGACACAGAACACTGATCGGTTGGCTTGACGAATGAATAGATGAAATTCCCGTTCGCATGCCCAAGTCTTTAACTGGGCATGCGCGGGAATTTCACAGCGCTATCTGATGTGGGCAGATGACGTTTCCCACAGGGCCTTCATCTACCCACACAAAGATGGCGGCGCCCAGGACCTAGGTCGGGGCAGAAACAAAGTTTAAAAACTAGATAATATGGGGTGCTTAGGGGCATTTAGAGGTGTCTAGGGGGTCAATTAGATGTAGTGGAGTCGGGAAGGGGGTAAAAAATAAATAAAAATAAATAAAAGGATTCGGCCATGACAGTGCCGCTTTAAGGTAACAAGGTGGAGGGGGAATAAACTTTAATTTGCTAGCAACATTAGTAATACGTATGAATGCTATGACATAGGAAGACTTCCAAGGTTAAAGGTGTAATAACACAGAACTTAGCACGAGTGAATATATGACGCAAACATTCGCCTTGCTTGGGTGGTGGTGTTCAATCAATAAAAACTTTTAGATATTTTTTACTATATATATTGTTCAATGACATACTGGGCAAAACCTGCATCACTGTTCTTCTGACAATTCACAACATTAACTTGCATTACTTACCTTGTAATCTCTGGTAAAGTCACTAATTTTCCAGCTTCCACAGCAGCATTGAGACTATGTGCACCTTTAGTTTCCATGGCAATTACAGGAACATCATTCCATCCTACTTCCCTGAGTCCCTGTACCACTCCGCAAAGCATCCCACCTCCTCCAACTGACAGAGCGATAGCTCCGGGTTTAGATGGAAGAGTGGCCTTCATTTCCTTGACAAGTGAGGTGTGACCTTCCCTGAAAACAGAAAAATTGTAACAGGCTTTATTTGGTATTCTTATACACTATATAATATTATACATAAAAAGTACCAGCAGTCAATAACATACATGTATGTCAAAATGGTGTCCCAGAGAGGGTTTACAAAAATATTTAGGATTTGTTGAATTGACAATCATATTCCAATATTCAGTTCAAAATTTTAGTTCGGGGATTTTTGTAGTTCTTCTATTTTGGCTAAAATTTTGCAATGCTGTTGTGAAACTGTGTCAACTAATACAATCCTTAATTATGTGCTAAAACCCTTTTTTCCATGATTTCACAAACCAGTTATCAGTGTTACACAATTTGTTAATGTGTTAGAAGCTAGTTTACAGGGAACAAACTTTTGTGCTACAATTTGAACACTATCATAACAAGAACAGTATATCTTGTTTACATAGACGGATTTATAAACATATTTATTATGGTTTAACCCCTAAAGGACCAAACTTCTGGAATAAAAGAGAATCATGACATGTCACACACGTCATATGTCCTTAAGGGGTTAAAGACAATACTGTGAGAGTTATTGTTGTGGAGCTCTGTTATACACTCAGACACACCAACAATCTGAAGCTCCTAGAAAACTGGGATATTAGAATAGAAAAGAGGGACAGAGGGATTTTGGCCCAAAATAGGGACTGTCCATCCTACATAGGGACACTTGGGAGGGATTTGTATACACAACATTATAAGGTTTCGGCACTGAAAGTAAGAATGTACAACTTTTCTACAAATCATGATGTAACTGTTAGTTGACTACATGTCTCTAGGTTCATATGGCCCATGAAATTACATAGTGCTCTAAATTAAAGCCCACTTTGTATTGTGTAGTTTCTTTTACAAGTAGTACTGCATTGAAGCTGCTGGAGCTCGTATAAGATAACTAATAACCAATATATCTCACCTTAGCAGAGGTTACCATTTACACAGCTCCCTTTTCTAGCCGCATTGCTCTGATAATATGAACCGAATGAGCAAGTCATGCCGTTTCCAATATTATAGCAAACATTTTGTGTGGAACATTATATTTTCTCCCCAGCAAGAACCTTTAACCTTGCTCTAATCATACTATGAGTGGTCTTACCATATCAAAGGGTCATCAAATGGAGGAATATAGACCCAACCTGGGTTATTCTTCACAAGCTCCTTGGCATGCTCAATGGTTTCATCCAGGATCTACAAGAATGGTGCAGATATAGCAGGTTAAATTATTTATACTAATGGCCAGATGTTCAATCAGAGTGGTCTATTACTTCTGTTAAGTACGTCTGCTATAAATTACTGGAAGTAAATCCATACATACCTCTCCCACTACGCATACCGTGGCACCTTCATCCTTGACTCTCTGTATGGTAAAGGCTGGGGTGGTGACTGGCACGAGAATAGTGGCAGGTATAGACAGCATACGGGCACTGTAAGCTGCTGCCAGACCAGCATTTCCACCTAAAAATGATGGAATATATTATATTAATTACTCAATAAAATGAATGTTAGAAGAAAAAAAATTTAAATAAATCTAAGCCTTGATCCCATGGAAGTAAGAAATTGAGAAGACAAGCTTCCACCGTGGGATACGTTTTACTATGTGTGTAACATTTTATGCAAAAGTTCTTGACAAAAAGACCATTCAAATGCTGAGGATAGCACTTCAGAACATTGCCATGCTGGGTATGCCCTAGCTGGCAGAATATTGTAATAAGAAATACACCCAGCATATTGTTTATGCCTAAAGATCCCACCTTGAGCTTTTACAACTAAAATAGCAGGTAAGGGCACAGAAATGGTAATTTTAGTCCCTATAGCAGCACAGGGAAAACATGGACAGATGGGGAAACTCACCTGAGGAACAGACAAAATGCTTACATCCTCGCTCTGCCCACTGCAAGAGAAGACATTCAATTAGTTATGTATGTATCTAGAGACTGATGGCAGAGAAAGAAAGTCCAGGAAGAATATTCGCTAAACAATGAATTTTAGCAAATGAAATCCAACAAATGGCAAAATAACAACTAACTCAGCCAAGCTTTGACTTAAGCTGTATGGTTTGTCCAAATCACCCATTTTAGCCATTCAAACTAGTAATAACCTTGATCTGCTCTGCATGCAATGGGTATAACAGAATCTCCAACCTCAGAACAGCTAGCTATAGAATTAAGATGGCTTCAAATTTCTACTCACCATTAGCAAGTAATAATTCCCCACTGGTAAATGTGACATGGACCCTAAAGGCTTGGAGTGGTAAATAGCTTTGAAGGCCTGGCTAATAGCGTAGGACTTTGAATTTTAAGCATTGTGAATAACATGTTTTGCCCTTGAAAAGTGCATTATAATGAAGGAAGCCAGTGGCAAGCCCTCTTTTGTCTGCGACAGGTCTGTCACTAGAGATACACAATTTGATTGTGATAAAGAGTTCACACCTAAAGTCTCTAAGACACGTAAAGGGAATATTATATATGAACAAGTACACTCACTGTCTTGCACAAATGTCCGATACCACGGATTTTGAAGGAGCCTGTTGGCTGTGCATTGTCAAGCTTAAGATAAACTTTGGTACCGGCCAGCTTGGTTAAAGGAATGCTGTCCCTCAGAGGGGTGTCCAGGTGCAGGCATTGTCTCTCAGGCATCTTAACCTGTCAGAATGTCACACAGATTTTAGGATCTTTTAAAAATTATTTTTTTTGTTGCTCAACATTTTTATACAGCAGGAAACTTTAATCATATTGGGGACCAGCATTTAAAGTAGATTATGTAAATATATTGGTATGTGGAGCAAATAACTCCATAACATTCTCTATTTGATGCAACCATTCTAAAATCTTAATTGAAATATACTTTTACTACCCAAAGCCGCCATTAGAGGGCAGAAAGCATGTTCCAACTCAGTGCTTCATGTTCTAATTTCTTATCCAAACCATGGGCCAACCTCGGCAGATCATGGATGGATGTTTTATTTCTGCTAATTGCTCTTCTGTCACGGTTTGTGAAAAGGTTTATGAATTTGATCTCTTTGGAATTTGAATATACACATTACATATAAAAATATCATAATATAAATCAGTGAAAACATCAATGTGAAATATTTTGACATTAATTCCCCTACTTTAACCCTTTGTGTCACTATACCCCACTCCCTCTAGCATGTAAGCTCATTGAGCAGGGCCCTCAACCCCTTCTGTTCCTGTACGTCCAGTTGTCTGATCTCAATTATGTGTCTGTTAGTCCACCCATTGTACAGCGCTACGGAATTTGTTGGCGCTATATAAATAATAAAATAATAATAATAATAAATACAGCAAAATAACTACAGCTATTTTTTGTTTGCTTGTTTTTTTGCCAACATCACAATATGGATCCTAAAGTCTATTGATGCCAACATAGATTGTGCTGCCTATTTAAATTCAGGCAATATTACAGTTTGATGTTTTCAAAGAGTAGCGAGTTCCAGTTTACAATTAGGACCCTTAAATGCTTACTCTAAGCACCATGACTACTTAAGCAATTTGAAAAAGTAATGGTTTCTTGAGTCTGTATGTGTAGCATTTAATTTTAAAATGTTGCAAATACGAAGTTTAACCCTTCTGTTTTTTTAATATAACATTTTATAAAAAGTCAAACTTTCATGAGTTTCCCTTTATTCTCGAAAGCTCGTCTTTGAAATATTATGGCAGCCCAATAAAAAGGCATCTTTGCATGCTACAATAATCTGGTTACTGACATGAAAGATAGACAGAAAGAAAGAAAGAAGGAATCAATGAATGAATTTAAAAGACAAGCTTTCAAGAGTTGTCCTCTAGTCTGGAAAGCTTATCTTCCAAATATGATGGTAGTCAAATTAAAAAAAAAAAAAGGTATCTTTGCATGCTGCAATAATCTAATTGACATGATAGGTAGATAGAAACATACATTTATCAATTAATCTGTCTACATCCATTTATAATATATATATATATATAATCTCACATGCAATATGAGATAATTGACTTACCTTAAGCAGAATTTTGGGAGGTAGTGGTACTTGAAGTGTAAGATCTGCTTTGCTCTCTCTTCAGGATGCTTTTGCACTGGTGAATCAACAACTTTTATAGGTTAATGATATAGCGCAGCAGCCAATCGAACTGCAGCTTTAGACACACCCCCAGCACACCCCTTCCACCCCCCCAGCTTTACTCCATGCTGTCTCAGAGAATTGCAGCTAAAGGAGATGTCACTCAGACAATACCAAAAGGGTACCGTCAGGGGGGTAGGGTTGGGAGGAGGTACACTCATTTAAAGGGAATGGAGACTATTTTTGGGACACATTTGCCAAAAGAAGAGTATGGACCCACCCCTCTTTCATGTGTTGTGAGGACCCAGTCAAAAGACCTGTTCCAGCTGGTCTTACTGGTTACAAGATAAAAGCAATCTGGTAAACATGAGGGAGGGGGAGAGGGAGCCTCTTATTTTAAGTGAGGACAAGATCAAAAGGAGGAATCCCTGGGAAGGGAGGAGGACTGTAAACTGTGTCAAGAGGTGAAGGTATACTGTACAAGTAAACACTCAGGTATGTTCCAGTTACTAGAGAAAACCAGATAAACACATAGGAATGTTACTGACACAATTACAGGATGTTCTAACTACACATGATTATGTCCCTGCATATAGATAGCCAGTTCTATATGTTTGTTTGCAGAATACAGTACACAGAATTCTACACAGTTACATAAACAGGTAATACTAGCACCTGTCCCATGAAGGTGCACTGGGGGCTTTCCACTAAACTGTGAATTGTTTCATTTTCCAACCCTGCTAGTTTCAGCCATACAGGATTATTCTCTAAAGTGAGAAATTGACCAGAATTCAAAGTGAATTTCAAATTTAAGGTCAAAATAGCTGAACTGGAACATTTCTCCCAGTCAGCTATGCTTCCAGTTCAGCTACTTTGGCCTTCAATTTAAAATGGACTTTGAATAACCCTGCAAATGTTTCAATCTGTTCTCTTACAAGAACTCCCAATGAATTTCTTTATTCCTTAGTACAGGGCTTACTATTTCATATTTTCTTCTACTACCCAGACCATAAAAGTTATTTGCCACTGCAAGCCTAGGAGAGTCCCGACCCTCTCTCCAGGGGTGAATTTATATTTGCCAAGGCTAAATATACACTTGCCAGTGGCAAATGGAGAGTGGAAATTTTGAGCCCTGCTTTTATAGTCTGCTGGGATACATTTAGTGGCACTAAACTATAAAATGTTAGGAAAAGCAAATTTAAGATTCAAATTTCTATAATTTATATATTTTATGGCTGATGTTTTGTAGCCTGAAATCTGATATTCCCTGGTCAATTCCCAGCAATTCACAGCTTACTGAATAGCCTTTTTGGTGTTCATTACTAAATTTATAGGTATAATTTAGGCCACAGTATCCAATTGATTTTAAATTTAAGTCAGATATGCCAGCTCTGCCATCATGGCCTTAAATTTACAATTTCCAGGAGAATTCCCAACATTTTAGGATTGAGTACCAATAAATTGGGTGATAGTAACAAGCCCTGGATGTTGGGCTATAAGGTAACATCCCCAGGACGTACTTGGAAACCAGAGTAATCTGAATGTATCTTTCCTGGTTAAATACTTTGTTATTATTATTATTGACTAAAAACCAAATGAAACGTAGACATGTGGAGGAAAAATAGACAATGTGTTTATTAGCCTCCTGACCTCATATACACAATTGCCAGGGTATACAGCCATACCACACAATCGTGTGAACACAATTTTACCCATTGCAAATTAAATTCTATTATGACAGGCCTGTGGGGAGATTCACAGATATCCCTGCACAGCCCTGTGCTGCGCTCTATGCAGGCTACACCTTCCGCTAGTAGCAGATCCCTGCAGATGCTCTCTTCCAGTCAGTACGGGGCATTCAGAGGATACTGCACCCAGCTTGAGCTGCAGATCCTACTAGTAGCCCACCGGGCTAGCAGGGAAACTGCTGGACTACCAGGGAATAGGAATTAGAGCCCAACCCCCCCTCCTTACTGAAGAAAATGCAAGCAGGAGGGGGTTTACGTTCAATTATTATATAAATATTTGTATATATAATATACAAATGTGTATATATATATTTAAATTCAAAGTATACATTCATATAATATTTTTACTTTTTTTCCATACACAATTTTATTGATTACAATTTGAGTGGCCTGTCTGTCAAAGTTTAGAGAATTAAATTTGTCCTATAGTCCTATATTTAAAAATTACAGGGTCAAATATAAGACTTGCCCATTTTAGCTTTTTCACATTGAAATTTGCAACATTGGTTAAGTTGCCTTTGAGATTGTATTGTAGGAATCAGAATTACCCCAATGATGGCATACCATTTGCAAAAGTAGACAACCCAAGGTATTGCAAATGGGGTATGTCCAGTCTTTTTTAGTAGCCACTTAGTCACAAATACTGTCCAAAATTGGCGTTCAAATTCGTTTTTTGCATTTATCACACACCAATATGAATGCTAATTTTGGCCAGTGTTTTTTTCAGAACCTGTATGAATTGTAGTAGGGTTGCTACTTACTATATATTATGCAATATATTCAGTTCCTCAATATTTAAGCAAGGTATTTACTGATGAATAAAATGAACTAATACATAAAAATTCAGCAATTTACATTTACATTTTTATGTATTTTTAATACAAAGATACATAAAGCCATACATACATTTGCATGTGTTAGCCATGTCTCCCATAGTCTTATACTTTATTTTCATTTAATGATATGGTTTAGAACCTGATACACTGTGAACTGGTGTGGAAGCAATCAACATTAGATCCATTTAACTCCTATTGTTTGACATAGTTTGTAATTGTACAGGTGTTCTTTCCATCCATTTTTCATTACACTTAGGCACTGCCTACCTATGTTTCTGTCTCGTTCACTCTTACCCAACTTTAAGGGCTATTTTCCTGCTGGTTTACATTTCCTCTAACATTAACATCCCCCAGTTTGACATAGTGCGAATTTTGTCACATTTTTAAAAATGCTTGAAATAGGTTGCCCTGCAGTATGTATATTGCATATTCAGCCAGATTCTAATGACCTAATTACATTGTCTTAATTACAATCTTCTTCTGAATTCTATATACTACAAGGAAACCTTTTTCACATGATGCTCTTCAATATGTTTATATGATATATGTCCCTGAAAATACGGTGGATCTGATATCCCTATGTATACACATACTAACTGCTGTTTCTTATTCACATAGCAATTGAAAAAAGAAATGTATATGCATATAGCAATACCTATGCATATAGCAGTACTTGCCTTCACTTTTGTCCAGTTATCTACTTTGCAAAGAAAGCAATTTCTCTGCTGTGAAATGATGTGCCTCTGCATTTTTGCAGAGGGATTGTAAATTATTACTCACTAACCTACTTAAATACTGCACAATAACCTCTAAATGTCAATAAAGGGAGGGTATCAGAATTAATTTAACAATAAATACATACATTCTTTGCAGGGTTCAATATACGCTTTGTTCAATTGTATTTTATATATGTGAGCATCATATCTATCTATCTATCTATCATATATATATACATACATACATACACACACACACACACACGGTAGCAGTTTTTTAACATTTTGGTAGCAGTTTTATAAATGCGAATGCACTTTTCATGCATTTTCATAAATATGACAACATTATATGTGTTTCTGAATACATAGTGGATATGATAACCCGTATATATTTAAATATATTATTGTGTTATTTTCATTCTTGCTGTTTGTGACAAAACTGTATTTCTGCTTCTCTGACAACATTTTACAATATATTTTTTAGAATGTATTGCAAAATAAGGGATACTATATAATCTCCCTGTGTTAAATTATAATAACTTGG
Source organism: Pelobates fuscus (assembly GCF_036172605.1). NCBI lineage: Eukaryota > Metazoa > Chordata > Amphibia > Anura > Pelobatidae > Pelobates > Pelobates fuscus. The sequence continues at coordinate 172,283,710 of NC_086321.1, forward strand.
TGTTGATGCAGCTAACATTTAGGAGATTACACCTAATTTCAGGTATTGAGATCGATACTATTGACTCAGTTTGAGTAGTAATGCTATGTGTCAATTTATACCTGGCCTGATGCAACTATGTGTAAGTTGTTTAAGCTACAAACTACTGCAGGGTAACCTGTCAGCAATGTATACCACTGAAAGCTACAGTGATCCTTTAACAGTTTATTTCACGGAATGCTGCAGTGATCAGTTAGCAGTATAATCCAGTGTACCGTGTTTCCCCCAAAACTAAGACTGGGTGTTATATCAATTTTTACCCAGAAAAACACACTAGGGCTTATTTTCCGGGGATGTCTTATTTCAGGGAAAAACGCTATGCGCATGCGCTAGAAGCAGGTCTGTATTCGGGGGAATTCCCCCGAACAAAGACCAGTTCAATAGTGCATAGAATCCCGCAAATCTATGTTTGGGGAAACCCCAAACATAGATTAGCTTACTCGCGAATGGAATCCCGCAAAGCTACACTCGAACATAGACTAGCGAACTAGCGATTGGCGATTTGGTCTTATTTTTGGGGGATGTCTTATTTTCAGGGAAACAGGGTATGTAGCAGTGTCCCAATCATCAGTTTGTCCACAGGTGTAGGGATACTCTGGATTGTAACTGCTATCACTCTCAGCCAGGCATTGCATTTAAATAAACAGTTTATGATTTAATGATTTTTTAATGGCTGACATTTATGTTTCTCTAGGAAGATGAAAGCTGAACTGCAATATCTTATATGTCCTTGTTACACCTGGGTATGTGGGATATGTACACAACTCCCACAAACCGCTGTGAAAGCACCACAATTGGTTGAAAAAATTTCCTTCAACTTTCTGGTTTGGTCAATGTTCTTTGCATTATCAGATGCAAAAATACGTTAGTTTTGTTTGTGCATTATTTATATAATGAGCATTAAAGGGACACTACAGGCACCCACACCACTTCTGCCCATTGGAGTAATCTGGGTGCCTTGCCTCTATCCCCTTAGCCCTGTTAGTCAAAACATTGCAGTTTTGGAGAAACCGCAGTGTTTTGATTACAGGGCTAATCCCACCTCTAGTTGCTGTCTTTCAGACAGCCGCTAGATGGTGTTTCCAGATTCTCACCGGACCAAAAGGGGTTTAAATGACGTTCGACATCCTCACACTCGCCTCTCAGGGATGCGCACATCACACCACACGCATGAGCGGTGTCATTTTACCGCTGCACATAGAGATTCAATAAATCTCTACATGAAGCATGTGATAGGTGGGGTGCTGCCCTTGATGCGCATGCGCTCTAAGTTCTCAATGCTTCCAAATGAGAATAAGCTCATTGGAAGAGCGAAGCAAGGAAGGTCAGCTGACCGGATGATGCGGTAGGGGGAGTAGACGACGGAGACTGGATGTGTGACGAGGTGCTAGAAATAAGGTAAGAAAAGGGATATTTGGGTAAGTTTTTATAGGTTAAAAGGGGGTTACAAGGGTCCAAGGGAAGGGGAGAATTGAGTTTAGGATAACAAATAGCTTTCATTTCGGCCAGTAGAGTTTCCCTTTAAGAAGTTTTAATAAAGCTGTAAAAATATGTTAACAAAAATGGACCCTAGGTAATTTTGTGTGGAGATGAAAGTGGACAGGTCTTCTTGTCATGATGGTCTGTGGCCTGAAGAGCTTGCTTGGTGAAACGTACATTGGGGCTAGCTTAGGAGGTTATCTCTTCAGCACCATATATTACTTATATGTATGTGAAGGATAGCATAAAATCTAGCCTAATAAAAGTTAGTGAGGTGAACATAGAGTCCGTTTGGGTTACGTTAGAATTTGGTAATCACACAGTAACATTTATTGTGAGTGGGAATGGCTTTATTACAAGGAATTAAACCCCTTATACCAGGGGTGCCCAAAAGGTAGATCCCATGATGTTGTAGAAACACATGTCAAAAGGTAGATCCCCAGATGTTGTTGAACCACATTAGATTGACAAAGCATCATGGAAGTTGTAGTTTATAAACATATAGGCAGGGGTCAAGTCCTGGGGAATAAAGTGTGGGAACTCACCCAAGATCCACCCCCCCTCAAAAAAATAATATACACTCATATGTACATATAAACGTGTGCACACACACACACTCAGATACACACAGACACACATACACTCACAGACACACACACACATACAGACACACACATATACACTCACAGACACTCACATACATACATACACACACATATACACTCACAGACACTCACATACACATTCTCAGACACACTCACAGACACACACACATACACTCACTCACACACTCAGACACACACATACTCAGACACACACACACACAAATTATTATTATTTTTTTAAATTTAAAAATGTCCACCTTGCCCTGTATATAGGACTCGAGCCCTGCATCTAGGGATCTACCTTTTGGGCACCCCTGTCTTATATAATGACTTTCTCTCCTATAAACTATTGTGATAAGGAGACTAGTTTGGCATTATATACCTTATATACCTTATTTATTTTGCATACCCTCTTTACCCTCACCCTTTTTTGTTGATTTCCTTGGTAGCACGTGTTTATATGTGTATATACACATACACATATACATATATATATATTAATTTTAACCTTTTTTTTTTAATCAAGTGTGGACTACATAGATAACGTGATTAAAGCCTGAGAGTGCTCCACCTTTCATTACTTTCTAACCACGCACTTACACTGCTACTCTGTTACCCCATTTTCGACAGGATAATAGTTTTACTGTTGCCCTGTATATAGGACACATTGTGTTACTTATCTTTGCATTTAGGGATTATTTAATTTGTATGGAATTAGCCCTTTTTCTCTTTCCTTCTTGTTAATAAGCATTAAAGTTAAGCCCTTTGACAGCCCTGGCCCATCCACCTGGTAAGTTGTAACCTTAGTTCCTTTGAATCCCACTGTCCTGTTTTTTTCTGTAGTAAAATGTTAATGAATCTCTTGGACTTTGGTTAGCACAGCGAGAAATTTCTGCATGTTTCAGAAGCAATAACCTAGCAAAACAAACAAAAAAAGCCTTTCTAGACCAGAATATTCTAGAATACCAGGGGTTGGATGTGTGCCAAATATCCTGTGACTATGTACGTTTGGCATTGATCATAGATTAGGTCACACTCAGGAGCTGTTGCTTAAGTGATGGGAAAGAATTCACATAAAAGAAGGTTAAAAAAAAATATGCCAAAATAACAAAGATGCTTTGTGTAGCGGGATAATAAAAGGGCAAGTAAACTTTATAAAACAGATTTCAAAACTACTTTTTATATGAAAAGATTTACACATGATTAATCTAATTACTGGAACTTGATTAAAAATACAAAAATATAGATCATTTAAAGATATTAGAAACGTTTTTTCTTTAAAATTGGAAAGTACTAGATCCATATTAAAAAAAATAAAAATAAAGCGCAGGATTTTCAGCGTATTGAACCACTGATAACAGATTTAAATATGGACACGTAAAGACTGGAATTGCTGTTTTCACCATTCAGTTCATTTAAAGAGTGCATTATTTGGTAATGAGCAGGATATATGTCTGCATAGCTTAGAAACATGAGACTGTAAACCTTTCACCCACACACATTATTATTTAACTAGTCTCGCCTAATCCATTCGGTATCTTTAAAGATCTTAAAATAAATTACTGCTTTTAATGGATAAGACATAATAGTTTTCTGCTTATTCAGTTTAAAAAAAAATAAAAAAAATTCAGTTAAAATTAGTAGGCATAAAATTAAAGTGCAATACTTTGGATCCTATAAATTTGACACAAGTACACCATGATATTCCAATTTCCACAATGTTGTGCAACAGGTTAATGATAAGTAATAACTATAAAACAAGTTCAACAGCAACAAGAACCGCTGATCGCTCGGATGAAACAAGCTTACATTGTAAAGGGAGAGGGGTATAATTATATAGAAGGAAAGGTACAATTTAACTAAAGATTTTACATAGTTATGTGATATAAGGGAGCAGGACAGTTAGAAGGCAAATGGAATCCAGCTCTGATCTAGATAATGCATGAAAGAAATTGAGACACGTATAACCAAAGAGGAAAATATAAATCCCTCACTCCTGTGTTACATTGGGTTACTGTACCTACCTCACAATGATGTATATAAAACATAATTTAATATTATATATTTAAACATCAATGTACTGAAAACATACAGGAAATTTGACAGCATTTGATTTAAACTGTCAACATCTTGCAGGTTTAACACAAATGAGTTAACGTAAAGCGGCTCTGTCACGCCGAACTTGCCTTTCTCCTATTTTTCCCTCTTCTCTTCCTCTCTCAGAATCTGTTCTTGTTTTCTTCCTTTCTGATCTAGTTTTTTTGAAAACATAAGAAAAGGTAGGGACTACTTTGCCTTATGTATTTTTCCTAGGCTTGACTTCCTCTGACACAAGGAGGAGCTTAAGTCAGCTCCATTTCCAGTATCAGAGACAGTTTGCCTGCAATACTCACCCACCTCTGTGTTCTCACATAAACTCCATTCGCCATTCCCGAACATCCTGTCTTGTAGAGAGGGCGCCGGCAAAATGATAAAATTTCATCTGAAATTAATGTCGACATTTTTGGTTCGAAATTCATTTGAAGAATGACATTTCGGTCCTAGATGTGGAATTGCAATTTGATCTTTATTCCTTGTGATTTCTATTCGTTCATTCATTCGATATTCTCACTAAAGAATGAATAGTAGAAATTCCTGTCCGAATGTCCAAGTGTTAATTGGGCATGCGTGGTAATTTCACACTGCCAGTTAGTGTGGGCAGATAAAGGCTCACATAATCTGGGAACACTAAGATGGCGGTGCCTTGGATATAGATCAAGAGAAGAAATAAAGAGGTAAAAAAAGGTAAAATGGGGAACCTAAGGACATTTAGGGTAACTAGGGGGGCAATAAAATGCAGCGGAGTCGGGAGGGGGTTTAAGTGACTGATCATGCTTCTGGTATATTGAATGATAAACAATATTTTAATATCTTTAATGCTGGTGACTTCTGTTTTACTCCACATTATCTTCTTTCTTGCTTTATTGGTCAGGAGGAAGAGAGAACTGTGTGTTGATCTAACAGAAAATAGGAGAACTGTGATTGAGTGCCCTAAGTCTGTCCTCTATCATGCATGTGTTACTAGATATAAATATAGCTAGAGCTTCAGTAGCATGATAAGGATATTGTCCTCCTTGAAGCATAATCTAAGCACCATCACCTCTACAGTGTGCTTGAAATATTTGACTTCTTACCATGGATCCACTGGGAGACATGCCCCTCCTCTCTGTAGCCTCCTGGGGAGTTAATCTTATTTCTAAAATAGTTTGACTATGTCTATTAAGGAATGCCAGGGCACTACTGGTAACTATTACAGGGTTGCCTAAATTGTTCCTTTTAGTGCAATAATGTGAGATAGGCATGTGCATGGGAAACATTTTCGGTTCGGTTCGCTTTGGCACTTCGCCACTTCGCCACTTCGCCACTTCGGAACTTCTCTTGCAGCCGCTTGGTAGATAACTCCCTAATTCCCACGGTATTAGGGAGTTATCTACCAAAAGACTGAACGACCTAAATTGGTCTTTCAGCCAAATTTACTAATACTAAGTAAAAATTACTTAGTATTAGTAAATTATGCCCCTACTCGCTATACCGCGAGTAGGGGCATGTCTAGTAAACATTGAGCAGCCTGTGTGTAAGGACTCAACAGTCTGTGTATGTGTGTGTATGGCCTCAGCAGTCTGTGTGTGTGTGTGTGTGTGTGTGTGTGTATGTATGGACTCAGCAGTCTGTGTGTGTATGGACTCAGCAGTCTGTGTGTGTATGGACTCAGCAGTCTGTGTGTGTGTGTGTGTGTGTGTGTGGACTCAGCAGTCTCTCTGTGTGTAAGGACTCAGCAGTCTGTGTATGTGTGTATGGACTGTATCAAGAGAAATGTGTTTGTTTTTTAATAATAATGCTTGGTGGAAAATAATGAATTCTCCACCAGGGATTATTAAAAACAAAAAACAAAAAAAAAACACATTGTGTCGGGGGCGGGGCTTAACATGCGGCAGGGGCGGGGTCAAACTGCGGTGAGGGCGAAATTAAATGTGCCCCCCTACTTTTGTCCCTGGCCAACCATGTGCCCCCCCTAAAAATGAATCCTAGAGAGACGCCACTGGCTGTGACAGGTAAATGTAGAGACTTACCTGTCAGTCTCTTCATTTACCTGTCAGAGAACTCTTATTGGATGGCTTAAACCCACCAATCAGAGTGCTCTGAGCCTAATTGCAGGGCGGGGGAAGGCTTTCTAAGCCTTCCCCCGCCCTGCAGAGCTCAGTCTGCGCGGAGCCCTCGCCGGGTGAAGATGGATTTTTTTTTTATTTTTTTTTATTGCATCGGTTATTATGGATTTTTATTTGGCCTTTTTTGGGGCTGAAAAAAGAAGATTTTAGAAGAAAGAAAACATCAAATGGTAAGTTTATTTTAATTTTTTTACAGGTACTTAGTTAAATGGTCCCCCCTCATTATTTTTAGGGTGAGGGGGGTAGGTAGGGGTTCATTTTTTGGGGGAGGGGGGTGACTAGGGGTTTGGGGATCCCTAGTCATCTGGGGGAGGGGGGGTTATTTTTTTTATTTAGGGCCCCCACCCGACCGCTGGGTGGGGGCCAGGGGGGAGGACATTAGGTCCCCCCCAATTGGTAATTAGGGCCCCCACCCAGCGCTCAGGGGTGGGGGCCAAGGGGGAGGACATTAGGTCCCCCCTTATTAGTATTTAGGGCCCCCACCCACCGCTCAGGGGTGGGGGCCAGCGGGGAGGACATTAGGTCCTCCCCCCTCATTCTAATTTAGGGGCCCCCACCCACTGCTCAGGGGTGGGGGGCAGAGGGGAGGACATTAGGTCCCCCCCTAATTAGTATTTAGGGCCCCCACCCACCGCTCAGGGGTGGGGGCCAGGGGTAGGACATTAGGTCCTCCCCCCTCATTCTAATTTAGGGCCCCCACCCACAGCTCAGAGGTGGGGGCCACGGGGGAGGACATTAGGTCGGAAGTACCTGAATGTCCGAATTGCCCGAAATTCATCCGAATACATATTAGGCCCGAAACGAATTGCACATGTCTAATGTGAGATATCACATTCACAGAAGTTTGTCCTTTTGATACAATTCATACTGCAGCATAGGGACAAATTTTGGTCATTATGTAGTAAACAAAAAAACAACAATAATACATCCTAGAAACGTGTATAAGGAAAAAAGGTGGTTTATTTACAGTTTTGGTACTTTTGAAATTCGTTTTGTTGAAATTCACTTATCAATTCAGAATGAATTGAAATTCTTCTAAAAATGTTCAGAAAACTCAAATTCAAATATTTGTTATTCTTTCTGGGCGATGCAAAAGGATACAAAATGAGGGCACTGTTTAGTAGATAGCTCATCTAATTTGGCACCCTTATGGGGGATTGACCTACTTGGGATTCTAAATTAAAGCCCTGTTTAATAGGTAGCTCCCCATATTTGGTATTTTTGATGCGCTTTTTTAGTAAATAGCTCCCCTGATTTGGTACCTTTATGTGTGATTACCCTCCCTAGGAAACAAAATCCTCTCATTCCTTAGTAGATAGTTCACATAATGGAGGTATCTACTAAGCAGCACCCTAATTTGGTATCCTAAATAGGGCAATCACACATAAGGGTACCAATTAGGGAACTATCTACTAAACCGTTTTCTTAAATATGTTTTATCAGTTGCTTAGTAGACAAATCCCTGATTTACTTATGGCAATCCCACAAAATGTAATTTGTCATTTGCCCGAATCTGAATGCACGTCTAATATCCATAGGTTGGCTTTTGGACTTACTTTTTCTGTTACATTAATTTATCATTTGGGGGCCTTTGCTTAAATAAGATGTTTTTTTCAGAAGGTCTTATGCTTCTTGTTCCAGTTAATAGTTCCTCCTTAAATTCTATAGTGGACTCTTCTTTTAAAGATGTTTCTATAATTAACAGTAAATAGAACCAAGAAAAACAAACTTAATGAAAAGAAGAATGGGGGAGATTAAGAAATCCTTACAGATTGTAATAGTTCCAAATTCAGATGTCACATGGATGGAACGTTTCTGCAGAAATAGCTTAATTTTGTTATTTTAAAATGTTTTCACAGCGTGAGGACGTCCAGCAACGCTCTAGCACAGGTTTCCTGTGCTAGAAACCATGAAGTGCCCTCTAGTGGCTGTCTAGTATACAGCCACTAGAGGTGGAGTTAACCCTGCAAGGTAATTATTGCAGTTTATAAAAATCTGCAATAATTACACTTGCAGGGTTGAGAGTAGTGGGAGTTGGCACCCAGACCACTCCAATGGGCAGAAGTGGTCTGGGTGCCTGGAGTGTCCCTTTAACCCCTTAAGGACACATGACATGTGTGACATGTCTTGATTCCCTTTTATTCCAGAAGTTTGGTCCTTAAGGGGTTAATATCCCGTATTGTCTCTCCATTTTCATTGCATAGCTTTCTATGGCATGGTCAAAGTTAATTAACCATGAAAGGATATTGGTAAAACTGCAGAGGATCGGGGGAGATAGAGGGAAATTTATCAAAGCAAAAACAGGTTCTATTCTGGGGTAAAGCGCAAAAAAAGGGGCAATCACCATGAAAACCAGAAGAGTGTATCTCAATATTTAGCACATTGCACCCAGAATAGCACCTGTTTTGCCCTACTAAATCTCCCCAATGATTATTACTCTTATGCCATAAGGGTCTTTAAGTACTATTTTTAACATCACATAATAAAGAGGGGTTAAAGAGCATCATTTTTTCTATAATGAAGATTCTATAATGGAGAGAGATGCCCTAGGCTTAAAAAACGTGGCAAAATGTTTTCATGACGATGAAAGCACAGAAGAATTCTCTAAATAATTGGGTTCTGTTTTAAGTTTGCCTAGGTTGCAAAGAAACAAGGTCAAAGAAGCAGGGTATGAAGCATTTATTATCTGTCAACAAACAGGAACATCATATTCTTTTAAATAGCTTATTGCATGTTACACAAATAACATTATATATGCACTGAATTGCCCTGTAGTTTTAACAGTGTGGAAGGCAGTGCAAGAATGGAGGTTGACATTTACAGCATGCAAAATAGATATGATAATTATCGGCTCATTTTACATTTTAAAATGATAATGACCCTAAAACAATTGCAGGTTAAAGGCAGAGAACGGAATTTAAAGTGTTGCAGGTGAAAGACTTTACAAGAGAAATGGGTCAACAGGAAATTGTGTGAGTTTAAAGATTACAGAATAAACACCCACAATGGTTACATTTTATTTCTTAATTGGCTTCTTTCAATTAGTAATTTTTAAATCTGGATAAAATTTAATAGCAAATGCATTATCAATGTATAAACTGTCCTTGGGCAGCACAGAGCATGTGCATCACTTTTCAATGTTCTTGTTTGCTTATATATTGCCTATAATAATAAAACCCACTAATATATCTATGATGACGTTGTCACAATTTGGTCCCTAAAGACCCTCTGCCATTATGGAATGACCTACTTATTATTTAGCATGTGCAGATCTACACGGTTTTGATATATTTAAACACTCCTAGCAATTCTGCACACTGTAGTAGTTATCGTGCCAGAAGTTGCCTGGCACTCCCTAATGTACGTAGCTAAACCATTTAAGAATGGTATAGCTTCTTAACTGGGGTGCGTGGGCACCGCTCCGCACCACCACTACAGCCTCTCTGTCAGAGTCAGGTGAATCCAAGCTTGCATTTTTTATATATACATACTGGTTAATTATGTGGCATGTCATATTCTCACATGTAGATTTGCTGCTTGTTGAGGAGTCTGAAAGCACTATACCTAATTATGCGTATGATCTGACATTACTTTTATATTAAGGGCTGGTACAGGGACAGCACAGAAGTGCACCCAATTCCAGCCCTGTTACCCTAAGAATAATGACTTAAGTAAAAGTAATCGGCGTTAAGTGCCTATTATGCATAAGCAAAATATTCCTGAAAATAAAAATACAAAATAAACTTTAATTCCCTTAAATGGGTAAACACATCTAAGTGTACCAAAAGAGTGAAAAATAATAGTAATAAAAATATATAAAGATAAAATAGGACCAACTACTGAAGCTAATGGGTACAAAGTACTTGATAGTAGCCAACTTATGGAACTGCTCTAAATAGAAACTAGACACAGTATCCAAGGGGGAGATTGCAACAAATGTAAAAAAGATAACTATGTTGTTTATAATGAAAAGGGATATAAATAAATCCCAAGTAATAAATAGTTAGATATCCGTATTGTCTGTTAATAGATACATAGATAGACAGGAAGTCAGAGGGTGTTTGGGGAGTCCACAGCAGACCCCAGAGATAATAAACTGTGGTCGGGAACACTGACAGTGGATAGAGTTAAAGTTAAAGAAAAAATGTACTCCCCTATTTCAACAATCTCTGATCGTGTTCTGATGGTGAGCACTAAGACACACTATTGGTATGAAAGTACTTCTCTGGACAGAACAAAGAATAAGTATCTACAGGCAAAGGAAAAAAATCACATTTGTAAATAATATTACTTAGATAAAAAATACTAAGTAGATGTTTAGTAGATGTTCCCCTGATAGGTTCCTTATTGAAAGTAGTTGGATATGGATTTAAGATATTAACCAGCCCATGAGGGATATGTTTCATATATTACTAGAGATCCCTCAATAGATTCTTGCAGTGTAAGGTAGTGTGGTGTACCTCTAGACTGATTGTGGGATTGATCGTTTCAATGATATTCTACTGGATGGATATCGAAATGAGATGAAGCATATAGTATTAAGCATGGCTAGATTGCAGTAAATGCTAGGTCACTAAAGGTATCACTCTGCTTACAAATTCTAAATATTCTGTTTATCGGCTGCTAAGTCAGTAAGGTAGAGAGAAGGATTTTGAAAGTCACTAAAGTCTAGCTCTATATTTAAGAAACGACCCACAGTCTGACTAACGAATACTGAGCAAACCCATAATAGGGAACCCTTAGGTTGTCTAGAAGCTTACAGAGTGGTCCTAGTTAAAAATCCACTAAAGAGTGGAATCTATCTCAATGCATTTCGGTGCTAAGATGCGCCTTTATCAAGAGTTCTGTCAGTCTAACAGATCTTGATAAAGGCGCATCTTAGCGCCGAAACGCGTTGAGCTAGACTTTCTAGAATTTCGAACAGACCTGCACTTGCACATATATTGTAGGCCCATTTTACATCCAACCATTGTGAGTGGCCATTTGTCTCATATTTAAATATTGTAAACGAACAGCCCTGCACTATGTTGTGTCATTTCTTTCCTTAATAGGATTTACCCCATTCATATATACGGTATATTTCATTGTGAAGATTATTGTGAGGGGATCTTCGGGTTTATATCCAAAAGGGAAGTGTATTCTTAATTACTGCATTTTGTCTAAAATATTGCACTTGGAGCACTTTGTTTAGACGTGAAAGTCACTATTGTTTTATATTATATATCCATCTGGGTAGCCTTACTCACACCAAGTGCACCCGCCTTCTTGTGGGACACAAGGTATAATTTACCACATCCATTGATGGATGGGTGCTGAGCATATGCAGAATATGTTTTTGCTGCTGCAGAAACTTTACAGGACTACGACATTAAGCAGCAGAGTTTATCATAAATTAACTATCATTTTTGTACTGTTTATTTTTATTTGCAATTTGTGTTTATGATAATTCAGTATATTATTTGCACTTATTTATTTCATTTACCCTGTGTTTAAGAGTAGAAGTGAGGAAGTGGGTGATAACGAAATCTATTCCACCCAATCAAGCGGTGGCGGTATACAACATACGTCTCAACTGGGAGAGAAGAAATTTTGAGGTCATCTGCTAAGTACATGGGATGGAGTGGTTTTGCCTAATTCAGACCCAGAAGGATAAATAGGCAGTGTAGCGGAGAGCTGGTCTTTCACAGGTTAACTCCACTAAAGATCCAAGAGAGGCTCAGGAACAAGTTATAAAATACCATAGAATAATAATCACAGCAAGCAAGGTAATCCACGAATATCCCAATACGGATCCCAATGACTGAACGACACACAGCATCAGGAGCAGAACTAAACTTTTAATCACTCCACCTTCTTTTAAAGCATTCTCCCATGCAAGGGAGGGATTTACAATAATTATTACAGTAGCCAATCATACATGAGTTGCCGCCCATACATCCCCTCCCCTTAGCCTGACTCATAATCCTATTATGCAGGACACAAATTCCCTGGGTTTATGGATGTACCCCTAAACATAGGGGTACCCCTTTAAATATTACATCCCCTGGTAACCCTGATCTGGGTGAGTGTCATATCCAAAAATCACCCAGGTCGGACCAGGGGTTCGGGAGATTTGTGGAAGTAGTAAAAAGACCGACCGCGCTGGAGGTAACAGCGAAATTGGTTCCATGCATTTTGGCCTAGCGGTCGGTCACAGACAAAGGGAATAAACTGCACAAATGACTTAGGCTATGGAGACTGGAGAGGATTCAAATAAATCCCCTTGTACGTGTGTTTCTTTCTACCGAACGGGTAGCCGTTCGGTAGTTTCTACACAAATTTAAGGGCAGTGTGGAGGTCTCAGCGGTGTTTGCCTAGTCGAGTGTCCGATTTGGGTTCCAGACACTCGACGGCAAAACACCGCTGTTCGGGAGTTTAAAATGGCCGCCGCCACGTGTTCGTTTCCCGAATAGCGGCCACCCAGAGGACAAAACACACATTACACGAATCGCCAATTACCCGTTTGCAACATTGTTGTGAACGGTAATTGGAGGCACACTTATTCCTGGGTGGTCTGGTTGTTCGGTAGTTTCACTCAATATAATGAACGGAGTGATTCTACCGAATAATCAGTCGAATGCTGCATACACATATATACATAAGGCAAAATTTAACAGAAAGCATATGAACATACAGAATTTTGAGGACAGCCTAATGCCATCCGCTACAGGGAGGATTAGCTGTAGGTCTTGTAAGGGATTATAGTCCCATAAATAAAGAAGATTGCCCCATGTGTGTACAGTTATCTGGCACACCATTACCGGCCACAGTGGTGTATCCTGGTTTTGTGCTCCCCTAGGCAGGACAAAACTCAGGCGCCTCCCCCCTCCCCCCTCCCCCCGCGCCACCCCCACCCAACCTTTCCCCCCGCCCCGCATTCTAAATACACACACACACACACATTCACTGACAGATACGCATACACTAGCTAACAGAAACACACACTCGCTAACAGAAACACACACACACACACTAACAGACACACTCACACTCAGTAACAGACTGTCAGGGTACCTGTGGTCTCTACCTCCGAAAGAGGTAGAGACTTAGCTGTTCCCCCATCCAGACGGCCTGATGGCTCCCTTCCCCGCGGTCTATCCGGTCATGCTAGGCCGGCCGCGAGGGAGTGACTGCCTTTTACAGCATCTAGGCAGGAAGTAGTCATCAGGACACTCCCCCGGAACGACCTGTCAGTCAATTGCTGCAGAACCAATCAAGACGCCTTGGAGGCGTGGTTACTGCTCTGAACAGGGTATTTAACAGAGCTTCTTTCATTAGCTCATTGCCCTGTCGTGGTTCTAGCTTGTTCTAGTCACTCAGTGCTTGTGTATTCTATTATCCCTTTTGGTTTTGACCCGGCTTGTTTACCTTACTCTGCTTATCTCTGTTACCCTTGATTCGGCTTGTCTCTCGCTTACCTGTCTTCTGTTACCCTCGACCTCCGCTTGTCTTTAACCATTCTATACTGTACTACTTACGTTAGTCCGGCCATTCTAAGGTCCGGTATACGTATCTGGCTACTGTTTGGACTCTGCGTGTTGGATCCCTGTCCCGATCCTGACATTACGACAGGGCCAATGGATCCTGCAAGTACAAACAGTAAGCTGGCTGCTCCTGATCCTAGGTTTGAAGCCATGGATCACAGAATGGATCAGATGGCGCTTGCGCTACAGGCTCTATTAGCTTGTGCCAATAACCCACCAGAGGAGATACGTAATACCCCTGTTTCTCCTGTCGGTTCAGGTCTAGAGGTAGCCACAGTGGGTGCTTCTTCTCACATTACCCCCCCAGTACGCTATGGTGGGGCTCCTGAGAAGTGTCGTGGTTTTTTAAACCAAATTAGTATCCACTTTGAATTGCAACCTCGCTCTTATCCTACAGATAGGGCAAAAGTAGGATTTATTATCACCCTACTCATTGAGAAAGCTCTGAGATGGGCCAACCCACTATGGGAGAACGATAACCCATTAGTTTATAACTATAACGCATTTGTAGCTGCTTTTAGAAGAACATTTGACCCTCCAGGTAGAAAGGTTAATGCAAATACAAAAAGAAGTCCTGCGCTTAAGCAGCAAGGACTGCAACACACATCAGCCCCAATATATAGTAAAAACCAAAGAAAAGAAAATGTTACTTGCGCTTTCTCCTTTAATCCCTATGTATATTTAGACAAATGGAGGTCATTTAGTTGCTCCAATGGCCATTGGAGGGATGCCCGCCTGCCAACGTCAAGGCAGACCCCCCCTAAGCGGGTCCTAACACTGACCCTTCAGCCTGCTTCCTTGAGCTTCTGGCAAAGATATCTCTAATGAGACAGAAAGGGGTATTTTTTATATACACCCCTTTACTTATTAACCCTTAATAGGGAACACATGGGATGGGTAGCAGCATTGTAACCAGGCTGTGTGATACAAAGTAAATACAAATACAAAAAGAGAAGTCCTGCGCTTAAGCAGCAAGGACTGCAACACACATCAGCCCCAATATATAGTAAAAACCAAAGAAAAGAAAATGTTACTTGCGCTTTCTCCTTTAAGCCCTATGTATATTTAGACAAATGGAGGTCATTTAGTTGCTCCAATGGCCATTGGAGGGATGCCCGCCTGCCAACGTCAAGGCAGACCCCCTCCTAAGCGGGTCCTAACACTGACCCTTCAGCCTGCTTCCTTGAGCTTCTGGCAAAGATATCTCTAATGAGACAGAAAGGGGTATTTTTTATATACACCCCTTTACTTATTAACCCTTAATAGGGAACACATGGGATGGGTAGCAGCATTGTAACCAGGCTGTGTGATACAAAGTAAATACAAATACAAAAAGAGAAGTCCTGCGCTTAAGCAGCAAGGACTGCAACACACATCAGCCCCAATATATAGTAAAAACCAAAGAAAAGAAAATGTTACTTGCGCTTTCTCCTTTAATCCCTATGTATATTTAGACAAATGGAGGTCATTTAGTTGCTCCAATGGCCATTGGAGGGATGCCCGCCTGCCAACGTCAAGGCAGACCCCCCCTAAGCGGGTCCTAACACTGACCCTTCAGCCTGCTTCCTTGAGCTTCTGGCAAAGATATCTCTAATGAGACAGAAAGGGGTATTTTTTATATACACCCCTTTACTTATTAACCCTTAATAGGGAACACAAACAGAAAGGTTAATGCAGCCAGATTACTGTTGCGCCTGAGACAGGAGAACCGAACACTGGTGGATTATGCACTAGAGTTCAGGTCTCTGGCGGCAGAAATCAAGTGGAATGAGCAGGCGTATATGGATGTATTTTTGAATGGCCTATCTGATGTAATCCTTGATGAGGTTGCTACCAGAGAACTCCCTGAGAATTTAGAGGATTTAATTTCGTTCATCTCTCGTATAGATGAACGTCTAAGAGAGAGACAGAACACTCGAGAGAGGAACCAGAGACCTTCTTTTAGGTTAGCTCCCGCTTTTCCAAGTCCTGACTCCACGATATCTTTGTTTACTGAACCTATGCAGAAAGGGTATACCCGCCTCTCTGAGGAGGAAAGACAGCACAGGAGAAGAGAGGGTTTGTGTATGTACTGTGGGGCCAAGGGTCATTTACTCTCGAACTGTTCTAACCGTCCGGGAAACGCTCGCACCTAAGTCTCTCTAGAGGACAGGCCTTGGGTGTTTCTATTTTGTCCTCTACTCCTAATTATAAAGATCACAGGCTTCTGCTACCAGTTTCCTTAACTTGGGGGAAGGAAGTAGTAAGGGCTATGGCATTGATAGATTCCGGTGCTGCTGAGAATTTTATCGACCAAGCCTTTGCTAGTAAGAACAATTTCCCATCCCAGCTAACGGAGACACCTTTGGCCGTTGAGGCCATAGATGGTAGACCACTACTAGACCCTGTTATCTTTCGTGAGACCATACCCATTGAGTTAAATGTTGGTATCCTACCGGTGGAGAAGTTATCTCTTATGCTCATTTCGTCTCCTTCCGTTCCCATAGTTCTGGGGTACCCATGGTTGAAAAAACATAACCCTATTATCGATTGGGAGTTAGGAGAGATACTCTCGTGGGGCCAGGGCTGCCAGGATCGGTGTTTGTGCAAGATTTCCCCATTAGCTAATATTAACATACCGGAGAATCCCACTCAGTCCACAGAAAGACAAATACCAGACCTTTACCTAGACTTAAGGGCAGTGTTTGACAAGAAGAATGCCGATTCTTTGCCTCCACACAGGTCATTTGACTGTAAGATTAAGCTTCTACCCGGCACTATGCCTCCGAGGGGCCATGTATATCCTTTGTCTGTTCAGGAAAACTCGGTTCTAGAGGAGTATATTCGGGAGAATTTAGAAAAGGGATTCATCAGGAGGTCTTCTTCTCCGGCCGGGGCTGGGTTCTTTTTCATTAAGAAGAAGGATGGCACGCTGAGACCATGTATCGATTACCGAGGCTTGAATAAAATAACTGTCAGAAATGCCTATCCTATCCCACTGATTACCGAGTTATTTGATCGTCTTAAGGGCTCCAGAATCTTCACCAAGTTAGATCTCAGAGGGGCTTACAATTTGGTGAGAATCCAGCAAGGTCACGAGTGGATGACGGCATTCAATACCCGGTATGGCCATTACGAATACACTGTTATGCCATTTGGACTCTGCAATGCGCCTGCAGTATTTCAAGATTTGATTAATGAGGTACTTAGGGAGTTTCAGCATGATTGTGTTATTGTTTACCTGGACGACATACTAATACACTCTAAGGAGATTGAGACTCACCATAGACAGGTCAGAAAGGTATTACACAAGCTGCTGCAACATGGCCTATATTGCAAATTGGAGAAGTGCAGTTTTGATCAGTCTCAGGTAGACTTTCTTGGATACGTGATTTCTGGGGAGGGTTTTAAAATGGATCCTGTAAAACTCCAATCTATTTTAGACTGGCCCTTGCCCAAAGGACTCAAAGCTATCCAAAGGTTTATTGGTTTCTCCAACTACTATAGGCGCTTCATTAAAGGATACTCCTCTATCATTGCGCCTATTACCAATATGACCAAACAAGGGGCTGATACTAAGTTCTGGTCTAAGGAAGCTCTTGGTGCTTTCAAGACTCTCAAGGAACTTTTTGCCTCGGCTCCCATTCTAGTCCATCCTGATACGACTCTGCCTTTCTTGCTTGAGGTCGATGCCTCTGAGACAGCAGTTGGGGCTGTTCTGTCTCAAAGGTTAGGGGTGGATAAACCGTTACACCCTTGTGGTTTCTTCTCTAAGAAATTTTCTGGGCCTGAGAGCAGATATGACATCGGGGAAAGGGAACTGTTAGCAGTCATTAAAGCCTTAAAGGAGTGGAGACATTTGTTGGAGGGGACCCTACACCCTATTACGATTTTGACGGACCACAAAAACTTGTCCTATATTGGGGAGGCTAAGCGCTTATCCTCTAGACAAGCTCGTTGGTCCTTATTCCTGACTCACTTCAATTATGTACTGACTTACAGACCTGGTTCTAAAAACTCTAAAGCCGATGCATTATCTCGCCAATATGAACCTTCTACTGTACCTGAACCAGTTCTTTCTTCTATAGTTCCGAAATGCAATATCATTGCTAATACGAATCTCAGGATTCATTCTCCATTACTGGCCGAGATCATTAAGTTGCAACATCTAGCACCTAAACAGACTCCTGCGGGTCGTCATTTCGTTCCTCCTGCTCTTCAACTGGAACTTTTACAGTGTTTACATAATAGCAAGATGGCGGGACATCCTGGTATTCGCAAAACTTACGCGTTGATCTCTAAGGACTTCTGGTGGCCTGCTTTACGGAGGGATATTGAGGAGTTCATCGCTGCATGTGAAGTTTGTACT
This sequence comes from Pelobates fuscus, assembly GCF_036172605.1. Classification (NCBI taxonomy): domain Eukaryota; kingdom Metazoa; phylum Chordata; class Amphibia; order Anura; family Pelobatidae; genus Pelobates; species Pelobates fuscus. The sequence goes on from NC_086321.1 coordinate 172,301,909, forward strand.
AAAACCAAACAACCCCATACGCTTCCATGTGGATTCCTGCACCCCTTGGAGGTTCCAGAAAAACCATGGTCCTGTTTGGCCATGGACTTTATTGTCGATCTACCTATCTCTAAAAGACAGACTGTTATCCTCACCGTGGTTGACAGGTTTACTAAGATGACACACTTCATTCCCCTGCCTAAACTCCCGTCTTCTCCCGAATTGGCAGTGATATTCGCTAAGGAGATTTTTCGCCTACATGGGATACCCTCTCAAATTGTATCGGACAGAGGCTCCCAATTTGTTTCCCGCTTTTGGAGGTCCTTCTGCTCTCAACTTGGTATTAAATTAAACTTTTCTTCTGCCTATCATCCTCAGTCTAACGGAGCTGCTGAACGTACCAACCAGAAAATTGAACAATATTTACGATGCTTTGTTTCTGAACACCAGGATGATTGGGTCGGTTTGATTCCTTGGGCGGAGTTTGCACACAACAATCTCGTTTGCGATTCTACTCATTCAAGCCCCTTCTTCATGAATTATGGTTTTCATCCGTCTATTCTTCCTTCGGATTCTCCTTCCCAGGGGGTGCCGTCGGTTGATGTTCATGTTGCCAATTTGAGGAAGTTGTGGGATCAAACTCGACAAATCCTTGTGCACAACTCTATGTTGGTTAAGAAACACGCTGATAAACGTAGAAGGGCGGCTCCGGTCTTTGTTCCAGGTGATAGGGTATGGCTGAGCACGAGGAACATCCGTTTAAAAGTGCCATCCATGAAGTTCGCTCCTCGTTATATTGGACCCTACAGGGTGCTGACCCGTATCAATCCAGCTGCGTATCGTTTAGCTCTTCCTAATACCTTACGCATCCCGAACTCGTTTCATTGCTGAAACCACTCATATGTAACAGATTTTCCTCCACAATAGCCCCTCCTCGCCACGTTCAGGTGGAGGGTCAGGAGGAGTATGAGGTTAACTCTATTATTGATTCTCGAATCTCCCGGGGGAGAGTACAATATCTGGTTGATTGGAAGGGATATGGTCCTGAGGAGAGGAGTTGGGTACCTCAGGAGGATGTTCATGCTCCCCGTCTCCGCAGGGCGTATCACTCTCGCTTCCCATCTCGTCCCGGTTCATTCCGCCCGGTGGGCGTATCTGAGAGGGGGGGGTACTGACAGGGTACCTGTGGTCTCTACCTCCGAAAGAGGTAGAGACTTAGCTGTTCCCCCATCCAGACGGCCTGATGGCTCCCTTCCCCGCGGTCTATCCGGTCATGCTAGGCCGGCCGCGAGGGAGTGACTGCCTTTTACAGCATCTAGGCAGGAAGTAGTCATCAGGACACTCCCCCGGAACGACCTGTCAGTCAATTGCTGCAGAACCAATCAAGACGCCTTGGAGGCGTGGTTACTGCTCTGAACAGGGTATTTAACAGAGCTTCTTTCATTAGCTCATTGCCCTGTCGTGGTTCTAGCTTGTTCTAGTCACTCAGTGCTTGTGTATTCTATTATCCCTTTTGGTTTTGACCCGGCTTGTTTACCTTACTCTGCTTATCTCTGTTACCCTTGATTCGGCTTGTCTCTCGCTTACCTGTCTTCTGTTACCCTCGACCTCGGCTTGTCTTTAACCATTCTATACTGTACTACTTACGTTAGTCCGGCCATTCTAAGGTCCGGTATACGTATCTGGCTACTGTTTGTACTCTGCGTGTTGGATCCCTGTCCCGATCCTGACACAGACAAACGCACTCACTAACAGACACACACTCCCTCACTAGCAGACACAAACTAGCAGACACACACAGGGCCGGTGCAAGGATTTTTGCCGCCCTAGGCAAAAGTAAAGTTTGCCGCCCCCCCCCCGTGACATCACAATGCCCCACCCATATGACCTGCCATGTTAACTAACGCTAGTGCTGCAGTGCCGCCGTGTTTACATTAAAAGGCCTGCAGGGACAGGCTATAGACACCAGAACCACTACATTAAGCTGCAGTGGTTCTGGGGACTATAGTGTTTCTTTAATGTGAGGTAAATTAGAGATTAGTGCCACAAATAATATACTAGATTGCCTACTTACAACCAGATGAGGATGATGATGGGCTCTAGCTGCAGTCTGGCTCCACTGGTCTGGTGTAGAACAGGATCTATGGAGGCTGTTTGTAACTGTGGTCACAAAAATCAATGTTCTGGGAGAACGGGAAGCAGCTCCATTTTTTGGGGGCCCTTTACACAGCTCAAGGTCTGGGTCCCAGGGTCCACCAATGAGTTTGTTCACAGGGGGTGGAGTGTGTAGGGGATATCCTGATTTGTATGTAAGGAATGCATTGTGTGAATTTGTGTTTGTATGTGTAAGGGCTGCAAGGTGTGTTTCTGTGTATGTAAGGGATGAAGTGTGTGAGTCTGTAAGGGGTGCTTTGAGTGGGTGTAAGGGGTGCATTGAGTGTGTGTAAGGAATGCATTGTGTGTTTATGTGTGTGTAAGGGATGCATTGTGTGTAAGGGTTGCACTGCGTGTGTGTGTAATGCATTGTGTGTGTAATGCATTGTGTGTTTTTCTGTGTGCAAGGGGTGCATTGTCTTTGTGTGTAAGGGGTGCATTGGTTGTAATTGTGTGTGTGTGTGTGATGAATGTCAATCTCTCCCCCCTCCCTTGTCACTCTCTTCTCCCCCTCCCTTGTTACTCTCATTCCCCCTCCCTCCCCTGTCACTCCCCCCTCTCTGTCAATTTCTCTCTCCCGTCAATTCCCCTCCCTGTCAATGTCTTCCCCTCCTGTCAGTTTCTTTCTCCCCCCTGTCAGTTTCTTTCTCCCCCTCCCTGTTTTTTTCTTTCCCCCTCCCTCCCTGTTTCTTTCTCCCCCTCCCTCCCTCCCTCCCTGTTTCTTTCTCCCCCTCCCTCCCTGTTTCTTTCTCCCCCTCCCTGTTTCTTTCTCCCCCCTCCCTGTTTCTTTCTCCCCCTCCCTGTTTCTTTCTCCCCCCTCCCTGTTTCTTTCTCCCCCCTCCCTGTTTCTTTCTCCCCCCTCCCTGTTTCTTTCTCCCCCCTCCCTGTTTCTTTCTCCCCCCTGTTTCTTTCTTCCCCCCCCTCCCTCCCTGTTTCTCCCCCCCTCCCTCCCTGTTTCTTTCTCCCCCCTCCCTGTTTCTTCCCCCCCTCCCTCCCTGTTTCTTTCTACCTCCCCTCCCTCCCTGTTTGTTTCTCCCCCTCCCTCCCTCCCTGTTTCTTCCCCCCTCCCTGTTTATTTCCCCCCCTCCCTCCCTGTTTCTTTCTCCCCCCTCCCTCCCTGTTTCTTTCCCCCCTCCCTCCCTGTTTCTTTCTCCCCCCTCCCTCCCGGTTTCTTTCTCCCCCCCTCCCTCCCTGTTTCTTTCTCCCCCCCTCCCTCCCTGTTTCTTTCTCCCCCTCCCTGTTTCTTTCTCCCCCTCCCTGTTTCTTTCTCCCCCTCCCTGTTTCTTTCTCCCCCCTCCCTGTTTCTTTCTCCCCCCCTGTTTCTTTCTCCCCCCTTCCTCCCTGTTTCTTCCCCCCCCTCCCTCCCTGTTTCTTTCTCCCCCTCCCTGTTTCTTTCCCCCCCTCCCTCCCTGTTTCTTTCTCCCCCCTCCCTCCCTGTTTCTTTCCCCCCCTCCCTCCCTGTTTCTTTCTCCCCCCTCCCTCCCTGTTTCTTTCTCCCCCCCTCCCTCCCTGTTTCTTTATCCCCCTCCCTGTTTCTTTATCCCCCTCCCTGTTTCTTTCTCCCCCTCCCTGTTTCTTTCTCCCCCTCCCTGTTTCTTTCTCCCCCCCTGTTTCTTTCTCCCCCCCTGTTTCTTTCTCCCCCCCTGTTTCTTTCTCCCCCCTGTTTCTTTCTCCCCCCTTCCTCCCTGTTTCTTCCCCCCCTCCCTCCCTGTTTCTTTCCCCCCCCCTCCCTCCCTGTTTCTTTCTACCTCCCCTCCCTCCCTGTTTGTTTCTCCCCCTCCCTCCCTCCCTGTTTCTTCCCCCCCCCTCCCTCCCTGTTTCTTCCCCCCCTCCCTCCCTGTTTCTTCCCCCCCTCCCTCCCTGTTTCTTTCTCCCCCCCCTCCCTCCCTGTTTCTTTCTCCCCCTCCCTCCCTGTTTCTGTCTCCCCGCCCCCCTACCTCCCTCCCTGTTTCTTTCTCCCCCCCCTCCCTCGCTCCCTGTTTCTTTCTCCCCTCCCTCCCTGTTTCTTCCCCCCTCCCTGTTTCTTCCATCCCTCCCTGTTTCTTTCTCCCCCCCTCCCTGTTTATTTCTTCCCCCTCCCTCCCTGTTTCTTTCTCCCCCCTCCATCCCTGTTTCTTTCTCCCCCCTCCCTTCCTCCCTGTTTCTTCCCCCCTGTTTCTTTCTCCCACCCTCCCTCCCTCCCTGTTTCTTCCCCCCTGTTTCTTTCTCCCCCCCTCCCTCCCTGTTTCTTTCTCCCCCCCTCCCTCCCTGTTTCTTTCTCCCCCCCCTCCCTCCCTCCCTGTTTCTTTCTCCGCCCCTCCCTCCCTCCCTGTTTCTTTCTCCCCCCTCCCTCACTCCCTGTTTCTTTCTCCCCCTCCCTCGCTCCCTGTTTCTTTCTCCCCTCCCTCCCTGTTTCTTCTCCCCTCCCTCCCTGTTTCTTCCCTCCCTCCCTGTTTCTTCCCTCCCGCCCTGTTTCTTTCTCCCCCCCTCCCCCTATTATATTACAGTCAAAAAGTTTTTTTGTTTTTAAATGCAAGCTATTGTGACACCAGATATGAGTGGCACTGTGCACTGGCAGAGGTTGGCAGAGTACACGCTGTAGGCCTGACACCCGCTTGCAGACAACTAACTGCTATTCAATCTATAACAGTGAAAAATTTTTTTGGGTTTTTAAATGCAATCTATTGTGACACCAGATAAGAGTGGCACTGTGCACTGGCAGAGGTTGGCAGAGTACACGCTGTAGGCCTGACACACACTTATGAAGGACACTGACTGCTATTATATTACAGTCAAAAACTTTTTTGTTTTTAAATGCAAGCTATTGTGACACCAGATATGAGTGGCACTGTGCACTGGCAGAGGTTGGCAGAGTACACGCTGTAGGCCTGACACCCGCTTGAAGGACACTGACTGCTATTATATTACAGTCAAAAAGTTTTTTTGTTTTTAAATGCAAGCTATTGTGACACCAGATATGAGTGGCACTGTGCACTGGCAGAGATGGGCAGAGTACACGCTGTAGGCCTGACACACACTAATGAAGGACACTGGCTGCTATTATATTACAGTCAAAAAGTTTTTTTGTTTTTAAATGCAATCTATTGTGACACCAGATATGAGTGGCACTGTGCACTGGCAGAGGTTGGCAGAGTACACGCTGTAGGCCTGACACACACTAATGAAGGACACTGACTGCTATTATATTACAGTCAAACATTTTTTTTTGTTTTTAAATGCAAGCTATTGTGACACCAGATATGAGTGGCACTGTGCACTGGCAGAGGTTGGCAGAGTACATGCTGTAGGCCTGACACCCGCTTGCAGACAACTAACTGCTATTCAATCTATAACAGTGAAAAAATGTTTTGGGTTTTTAAATGCAATCTATTGCGACAAGAGATAAGAGTGGCACTGTGCACTGGCAGAGGTTGGCAGAGTACACGCTGTAGGCCTGACACACACTTATGAAGGACACTGACTGCTATTATATTACAGTCAAAAACGTTTTTTGTTTTTAAATGCAAGCTATTGTGACACCAGATATGAGTGGCAATGTGCACTGGCAGAGGTTGGCAGAGTACACGCTTTAGGCCTGACACCCGCTTGAAGGACACTGACTGCTATTAGATTACAGTCAAAAAGTTTTTTTGTTTTTAAATGCAAGCTATTGTGACACCAGATATGAGTGGCACTGTGCACTGGCAAAGGTTGGCAGAGTACACACTGTAGGCCTGACACACACTTATGAAGGACACTGACTGCTATTATATTACAGTCAAAAACTTTTTTTGTTTTTAAATGCAAGCTATTGTGACACCAGATATGAGTGGCACTGTACACTGGCAGAGGTTGGCAGAGTACACGCTGTAGGCCTGACACCCGCTTGAAGGACACTGACTGCTATTCAATCTATAACAGTGAAAAAAATGTTTTTGTTTTTAAATGCAAGCTATTGTGACACCAAATAAGAGTGGTGGCACTGGGCAAGTGGGCACAGTATCCACTGTGAGCCTGACACAGAAGCTGGCAGGCAGGCAACTGCAATTAGATTACACAGGAAAAAAAAGCAGACTGATGTTCTAGCCCTAAAAAGGGCTTTTTGGGGTGCTGTCTTTACAGCAGAGATCAGATGAGTCCTTCAGGACTGTAGTGGACACTGAATACACTAGCCTAGCTATCAATTTCCCAATCAAATCAGCAGCAGCTACACTGTCCCTCCTCTCACTAAGAATGCAGCTTCACAATGAATGTAAAATGGATGCTGTACAGGAGGTGGGATGGTCTGGAAGGGAGGGTCTGCTGATGATTGGCTGGAATGTTTCTGCTGACTGTGAGGCACAGGGTCAAAGTTTACTCAATGACGACAAATAGGGGGCGGATCGAACCATGCATATGTTCGCCCGCCGTGGCAAACGCGAACACGCTATGTTCGCCAGGAACTATTCGCCAGCGAACCGTTCGGTACATCACTAGTGAAAAGGAGGAGGTATGCTGCTGTTCAGCATGAGAAAGAAAAGCTTACATCATACCTAGTCTGTTTGGAATTCATGATGTGAAAGTTGTTTGAGAAATAGATAATTGCTTCAGACCAACTTGACGAGTATAGGTGATGACAAGTTTTAAGGGGAACGCTACCTCATGATCCCACTGCATCAGCGCTGACCAGTTTTCTGCAGAGGATTATTGGGCTTCACAGAAATGATGAAGGAAGCAAAAGTCCTAGAGAAACAGATTAAGAATATCTGCCAGCATTATGGTAGCGAAAATAATTTCAGAGAAATCAGAAGGGGACTGATTCTAAATCCCATTCTTTTAAGGCTTAAGAAAAGCACAAGCAAAACCACTTGGAATTGTAGAAGAAGTGAGAATTTAAACATTTCAATTGTGGACAGACTGGGCACATAGCAAACAGATGCCCAGTAAAAGGAAATTCTATCAGTGTAGAAACACTAACCCTTGGCCTAGGCCTCGGAGCAGAGAAGCTTCAAAAGACGAAAAACAAGAAATTCAGTAGAACAAGAAGTAAAAGCTTAACTTAAAAGAGCCCCGGAATTCTTGGGAATCTTAGAGTAGACCCAAAATCACTTTTGCCCTGGCAAAACAGGAAACTGCATGTGTTTGCTAAGACTTTCTATAATAGATCACCAATGAAGCCTACATTAGGGCCTATCCTGGGTGGGTGCAAAGAGGCGGATTGGCAAGTTGTGCAGTGCTACCCCCTTTATGTTAGGTGCTACTTCCCTTGCTAGGGTCTGCCCTGGCAATTAGTGCTGAGGAGCAAAGCTGGAAGAAAAAGGTTACAAGCTGACAAGCTGCTTGAGGCGTCCTTAAACTGCTTGTCAGCTTGTAACATTTTCCTTCCACCTCTGCCATCCAGCGCCAATTGCGAGGAGATGGAGCCTTACAAGAGGGCACAGGACCAAATGTGAGGAGGTGCAGCGTAGCACTGCACACCTTGCAGATCTGCCTCTTTGCACCCAAACAGGTTTGGCTCTTGTATATGTAACTCAGTGCCAGAAGCTAGGTGTTATTCACCTACTAGCAGGGCCGGACTGGGGATACAAAGCAGCCCTGGAAAAAAAATTCTATGCCAGCCCCATAAGTCATTGCGCCATATATTGTCGCATGTAATATGTAAGGCTATGTCTTGCCACCCCAGATGATTGAGTATATATACATATATATACATATATATGTATATATATATATATATATATATATATATATATATATATTGCTTTTTCTAATATAAAATATTGGTCCTTTCAGAGTAAAACATTTAATTATACAGTAAGCATACTCACATGCAGACACAGACAATCTCACTGACACACACAAGCTCATTGATACACAGCCTCATAGACAAACAATTTCACTAATATACATAAGCTCATTGACATAAATAAAAAAAAACAAGCTCACTCACTAGCAGGCACACACACACATGCAAGCAAGCTCACTCACACACAGCTTAATGTAGTGGTTCTGGTGTAGGGGTTCTGGTGTCCCTGCAGGCTTTTGAATGTAAACACTGACTTTTCCGAGAAAAGGCAGTGCTTACATTGCTTCCTAGTGACACCTCTAGTGACAGACACTCAGACGGTCACTAGAGGCGCTTCCTGTGTCAGTGAGGATTGGCTGAGATGATCAAGCTTGATGATCTCAGTCATAGAGGCAGAGACCAGCACGACGTTGGAAAAAAAAAAAGGTGAGTAAAACACTATTTTTAAAAACACACACAGAAACCACGACTGACACACACACACACCATGACAGACACACCATGACACAGACCATGACACAGACAGACACCCACACACCATGACACACACACACACACCGTGACACAGACAGACACACACACCATGATACAAACACACCGTGACACAGACAGACACACACCATGATACAGACACACCATGACACAGACACACACACGCGACACAGACACACACCATGACACAGACACACACCCTGACACAGACACACACACACACACATACACCATGACACAGACAGACACCATGACACAGACAGACACACACACACACCATGACACAGACAAACAGACACACACACAGCATGACACAGACAGACACACACACAGCATGACACACACACACAGCATGACACAGACACTTGTTGCTACCTGTGTGGGTGGGCAGACTGATAGGTGTCCTGCGGCCGCATGGAGAGCTTGGACGGCGGCCGCAGGGGAAGCTCTTCTGGCGGCCGCTGGTGGAGCAGGCTGTTCTGTCTCTGCTCCCCCTCCCTCGCGCGCTAGAACTAGACTGGGGCCGGAATATGACGTCATATTCTGACCCCGGTCTCATTAAGCTGCACGCGAGGGAGGGGGAGCAGAGACAGAATAGCCTGCTCCCCCAGCGGCCGCCAGAAGAGCTTCCCCTGCGGCCGCCATCCAAGCTCTCCATGCGGCTGCAGGACACCCACATGTCTCCCCGGCCCCAGGTGCCGACGGCCCACCGGGAAATTTCCCGGTATCCCGGTGGGCCAGTCCGGCCCTGCCTACTAGAAGAGATAGCCCCTATATCCGCCATGACAATATAAATTAAAGGAGAGTCCTCTAAAGAACTGAATTTTAACCTGAAAGATTCCAATTTGCCAGAAGAGAGGAAATGAAGATTATTACAAGTTCTCTGCTCTAGAGAGTGAGTTTTCTGTGCAGGATATATGGATGTAGGACGTGCTAAAAGTGCCATTCAGCTTATTTACCTTACTCCTTTTCGAGAACGATCCAGAAGAATAGTTCAGTGAGAGCTTGAATTTATTAGAAATATACTTAATGAAATGGAGGAAGCGGGATCGTTCAAGAGTCCAGGACTCCATATGCCTCAACTACAGTGGTGGTGAGAAAGAAGAATGATTCAGTAAGAGTATGAATCGACTGTAGAACAAACAAGAGGACTATTCCTTATCAATATACTCTGCAGTGAATAGAAGATATACTGAATGCTTTGTGTTGTAGCAAGTGGTTAGTGTATGGGACTGCCATTCTCGGCGTCACCAAGATCCAAGGAAAATAGAAGATCAGGAGAATACTGCTTTTATATGTCCCTTTGGATTATTTCAATTCACTCAAATTCCTCAAGGAATTACTGAAGCTCCTGCAACCTATCAGCGATTAACAGAGAAAACCCTAGGAGATATTAACCCCAGGGAGTGCATGGTCTGTCTGGGTGATTTAATTGTGTTTGGCAAAGCACCATACCAAGAGTATGAAAAGCTGGCCCTGCATACTCACATACTCACAGACACACACACACACATACAGACACACTGACAGACACACACACATACAGACACACACACACTCACTGACACACACACACACACAGACAGACACACACATACTCACAGACAGACACTCACAGACAGACACATACAGACACACACACACACACTCACTGACAGACACACACAGACACACTGACAGACAGACACACATACTCACTGACAGACACATACTCATTGACAGACACACACACTTTTATTTATTGCTCCTTACCTTATGGAGCCGATGTGGGGATCTCCCTGGGGTCCTTCCTGCTCCTCACTGCCCCCTCGCGTGGTTTAGTGATGCCGGGTGCCGGAATATGACATCATATTCCGGCGCCCGGCTTCACTTCAGACGGCGCACGCGAGGGAGCAGTGAGAAGCAGGAACTCTGAGCTCCCTCGCTGGCCGCCAGGAACCTCTCCTCCCCTGCCGGGTAAATGTTAGCAGAGTAGGCACCTGCAATATGGGGAAAGCAGGTGCCTACTCTGCTACAATACCAGCATGTACTCGCGGCTTGCCGGCGCCAGGAGCGCCGGTCTGCCTCATGCTGCAGCCGCCCTCTGTAGAGAGCCTCAGGCGGCTGCAGCTTTGCCCGGGCTGGTGCATGAGGGCGCACTGCCCGTGCGCAGCATGAGGAGAGGGGCTGACAGGAGGGAAGCGCTCAGCGCTCCCACCTGTCACTCCCTCACTGTAGTGTGGCCGAGCCCTGTATGGTCCGCGGGTACAGGGAGCATCTGTCTCCTGTACCCGGCCGGACTAACAGGAAGTGCAGACTGAGTGTTCACTTCCTTTTAGTCCGGCCGAGTACAGGAAACAAAAGCTCCCTGTACCCGCGGACCATACAGGGCTCGGCCACGCTACAACAGAGGTAGGGGAGGGGGGAGGAAGAAATTGAAAGGGGGGGGGAGAAAAAGAAATTGAAAAGGGGGGAGGGGAGGGGGAGAAAAGAAATTGACAAGGAGGGGGGAGAAAAAGAAATTGACAGGGGGGAGACAAAGAAATTGACAGGGGGGGAGAAAAAGAAATTGACAGGGAGGGAGGGAGGGGGATGAGAGTTGGGAGGGGAGAAGAGAGTGACAAGGGAGGGGGGAGAAGAGAGTGACTAGGGAGGGGGGGAGAAATAAACTGACTGGGAGGGGGAGAGAAAGAAATTGACAGGAAGTGGGATGAAAGTGGGGAGGGGAGAAGAGAGTGACAAGGGGGGAGAAGAGAGTGACAAGGGAGGGGGGGAGAGATTGACATCCATCACACACAATGCACCCCTTACACACAAAGACAATGCACCCTTTGCACACAGAAAAACACACAATGCATTACACACACACACAAGCAATGCAACCCTTACACACAATGCATCCCTTACACACACAGAAGCACACAATGCATTCCTTACACACACTCAATGCACCCTTACACACACTCAATGCACCCCTTACAGATGCACACACTGCATCCTGTACATGCACAGAAACACACCTTGCAGCCCTTACACATACAAACACAGATTCACACAATGCATTCCTTACACACATATCAGGACATCCCCTACACACTCCACCCCCTGTGAACAAACTCATTGGTGGAACATAAAGGTGGACCCTGGGCCCCCCAAATGGAGCTGCTTCCCGTTCTCCCAGAACATTGATTTTTGGGACCACAGTTACAAACAGTCTCCAGAGAGAAGGGCCGGACTGGGGATACAAAGCAGCCCTGGAAAAAAAAATCTATGCCAGCCCCATAAGTCATTGCGTCATATATTGTCGCATGTAATATGTAAGGCTATGTCTTGCCACCCCAGATGATTGAGTAATATATATATATATATATATATTGCTTTTTCTAATATAATATATTGGTCCTTTCAGAGTAAAACATTTAATTATACAGTAAGCATACTCACATGCAGACACAGACAATCTCACTGACACACACAAGCTCATAGATACACAGCCTCATAGACAAACAATTTCACTAATATACATAAGCACGTTGACATAAAAACACAAGCTCACTCACTAGCAGGCACACACACACATGCAAGCAAGCTCACTCACTAGCAGGCGCACACACACACAGCTTAATGTAGTGGTTCTGGTGTCTATAGCCTGTCCCTGCAGGCTTTTGAATGTAAACACTGACTTTTCAGAGAAAAGGCAGTGTTTACATTGCTTCCTAGTGACACCTCTAGTGACAGACACTCAGACGGTCACTAGAGGCACTTCCTGTGTCAGTGCGGATTGGCTGAGATCATCAAGCTTGATGATCTCAGTCATAGAGGCAGAGACCAGCACGACGTTGAAAAAAAAAAAAAAGGTGAGTAAAACACAATTTTTAAAAACCCACACAGACACCACGACGGACACACACACACACACACACCATGACAGACATACACACACCATGACAGACACACCATGACACAGACCATGACACAGACATACACACACACACCATGACAGACACACTCACACACACACCATGACACAGACACACACACACACAGCATGACACAGACAGACACACACAGCATGGCACAGACAGACACACACACACACAGCATGACACAGACACACACACACACAGTATGACACAGACAGACAGACACACACACACAGCATGACACAGACACACACACACAGCATGACACAGACAGATACACACACACACACAGCATGACACAGACACACACACAGCATGACACAGACACACACACACAGCATGACACAGACATACACACACACACTCCCACTGACATACATACTTGTTGCTACCTGTGTGGGTGGGCAGACTGATAGGTGTGCTGGCAGACGCAGGGAGAACTTGAATGGCGGCCGCAGGGGAAGCTCTTCTGGCGGCCAGTGGGGGAGCAGGCTGTCCTGTCTCTGCTCCCCCGCCCTCGCGCGCAGCTTAATGAGACCGGGGCCGGAATATGACATCATATTCCGGCCCCAGGCTCTTTCTAGCGCGCGAGGGCGGGGGAGCAGAGACAGAACAGCCTGCTCCCCCCGCGGCAGCCAGAAGAGCTTCCCCTGCGGCCGCCATTCAAGTTCTCCCTGCGGCTGCAGGTCACCGAAATGTCTCCCCGGCCCCAGGTGCCGACGGCCCACTGGGAAATTTCCCGGTATCCCGGTGGGCCAGTCCGGCCCTGCCAGAGAGCCTGTTCTACACCAGACCAGTGGAGCCAGACTGCGGCTAGAGGCCATCATCAACCTCATCTGGTTGTAAGTAGGCAATCTAGTATATTATTCTTTGCACTAATCTCTAATTTACCTCACATTAAAGAAACACTATAGTCCCCAGAACCACTGCAGCTTAATTTAGTGGTTCTGGTGTCTATAGCCTGTCCCTGCAGGCCTTTTAATGTAAACACTGCAGCACTGGCGTTAGTTAACATCATATATTAGATCATATGGGTGGGGCATTGTGATGTCACATGGGGGGGCGGGCGGACGGCAAACTTTACTTTGACCTAGGGCGGCAAAAATACTTGCACCGGCTCTGTGAGTATGCGTGTGTCTCTGTCAGTGAGTGTGTGTGTGTCTCTGTCAGTGAGTATGTGTGTCTGTCAGTGAGTGTGTGTGCCTGTGTCTGTGTCTGTCAGCAAGTATGTGTGTGTCTGTCTGCAAGTATGTGTGTGTGTGTGTGTCTGTCTGCGAGTATGTGTGTGTCTGTCTGCGAGTATGTGTGTGTCTGTCTGCGAGTATGTGTGTGTGTGTCTGTGAGTATGTGTGTGTGTGTCTGTCAGTGAGTATGTGTGTCTGTCAGTGAATATGTGTGTGTGTCAGCGGGAGGATCAGATTTGGCACAGGGTGGTAGAGGATTAGTGCTGTGGTTTAGTAGAGGGGATGCTGTGGTTTAGTAGAGGGTAATGCTGGGGGGGGGGTTATACTGAACTTTTTAAAATAAACCTACGTTTCTATGAAAATATACGATATTATTATTTTTTTGCGCCCCACATAAACTTGAACCTTGTTTATGTGGCCCGATCCAGACTTTTGAGTTTGACATGCTTGATGTAGACTATAACCAGGCTGCATATCCTACAGTTTCTGGTCTATGACCACCTTGCCCTCCTTGCTGCGACCTGATAGACATTGTACCAAGACTTTGAGGAATGGGGGGAGCAGAGGCAGATGGGAACTAGAAGAGCCTCTGGGTACTGCACTAGGTGCACATATCAGTAGCTGTGCTCTCAGAAAAAGTGACTGTGCAACTCTGAGGATAACCCTGTACTGAAGAGTTTTCCTCTTCTGCAGAGATACACAGTATGAGAGCCTCAACTGCTGATCCAGTACCTATTACAAAGAAAGTTGTCTACTTTTGCTTATTACCCAGCCAAGGAGTGCTGCATTGAAGACCCAGCAACCTTCACTCTCATCACTTTGCTGCCTGGCCTAGGTTTTATATTGCAATGATATCAGCTAGTGTTTCCAGACAAACTAATGTTGCCTTCAGTTGGTTAAACTATTCTTCCCGGCTGAGAGTCAAGTAAAAGGCAGTACCCAGGTGAAGAAGAGCTGGTGACCTTACTATGTTCATGTTAATAGCTCACACATACAACGTCATGGGAAGATCTATTGCATAATTGAAAACATAGGTTTTAATTCCTGCACTGCGTGCGACTGCAAGGTCTCCTTCATGTATGGACAAGGTTCTACCACATATTTGTTTGAGTAATAATGGAATGCTTTTTGTCAGATAGTTAGTAGCCGTAGGAGGGAAGTAAACACCACTACTCTCAGTTGATGATGTGACAAAACCTTGTCTCTCAACCCCTTTCCTATTAATCAGTTTTTTTTGTATAAAACCATGTTAGCATAACATTTATTTGAAGCATTGAATGCATAGCTAAAAATGAAAATGCCTGTGGGGGTCCTGTTGACCCCGCATTAGTAAAAGGGAGTTTTTTTTACCTGCCCTTTGACCACATGACGAGGCTACAAGTAGAGGCATGTCTGCTAAACATAGAGCAGCCAGTTAATGCTTGCTGTAATGAAATGGACATGATCTGTCCACGCTCCGTTCTATAAGTTGAACCTTCATACTATGCCTACAGGTGGGGGCAGGGCATGTCACTAGGGACTAAGTAGCAATAGATGCTCCAAGTCCAATATATACTATTTTTTGTAGTAAAGAATAAAATGTAGTGAAGAGGTTAATAGCTGTGTATATATATATTAATGGCAGATAAGATCTCTTTATATTCACTATTGAATGAGCACATTCATAACACTGTATTCTTCAGTTTATTCTTTGAAAAATGCACTGTGCTTAAAGAGGCACTTTAAGCACCATAACTACTACAGCTCTTTCTATTAGTTATGGTGGCAGAGGTCTTTTGGTAAATTCCCTTGTTTTCTGTCAAACCAATTTTGAGCATTTTAATGAATTAAATAATCATGGTTTTATTTGCAAATTATTAATTTTTTCAAACACCAGATTATGTCTGAATGGATAAAATCCAGTAAACATGTCTGAATCCCAACCTTTTTGCAAGAGACGAATACTATGAAGTACTATTTGCTAGTGCTTCCTGCAGGAAAATATTTGGACAGTGCAAGGGCTAAGCATGTGGCGGCTGGCCAGCGGTTAGAATGACAGAGCATCATGGAAGCTGTAGCTCTACAACATCTAGGGAACTACCTTGTGGGCACCCTTGTACTAAAGATTAAAAACTAGTTTGATGGAAAGCCATTGTTGCCCAGTCACTATAAAGGCTCCATGTGGACGGGGCCGGTAAAATGACAGAGGCTGTATTTAGTCCCCCAACCGTGACCCCACCCATGGGCTTTGCATCATGTATCAGGGACTTTAAATTAAATAATGGTGGGTGGACAAATCTCTGTCCAGCCTCCTTCCCTCACCTGCGACCAATGAGTGGGAGCTAGAAAATTCCAAAAGGGGGGGCCTCCTAACACAGTTAATGGGTAGAGGCTGCTTATTAGATAGTGTTTGTCCCCCAATTTCTACACACATAGGTGGTGAGTGGCGGCTGCTAGCA
Organism: Pelobates fuscus; assembly: GCF_036172605.1. Classification (NCBI taxonomy): domain Eukaryota; kingdom Metazoa; phylum Chordata; class Amphibia; order Anura; family Pelobatidae; genus Pelobates; species Pelobates fuscus. The sequence goes on from NC_086321.1 coordinate 172,317,822, forward strand.
CTGTCAGCAGGTAAATAGTTCACATTTTTAAAACCCAGGCTCTAGTTTGAAGCAATTGGTTCCAAATTTTAGCCATCCGGTGGCATTCAGTCCAGCTGAAATACTGTACAAATTAAGGCTGTGAGCAAAATCCAGACATTGTTGAATAGCTTGAACAACATCCGGATTTTGTATTTTGAATCGCACTGTACAGTACCAGATAGTTTTGCCTCATTTCGTATGAGGCCATTCAGGGTTTTAATAAATAAATCCCGCTTAAGTCTGGATTCCACACTCATCACTCTATCGCAACGGCTGTGACTAAAGTATCCAACAATGTGATCGCTGCTAAATCTCGCGGCTATTACTCTATCCTAATTCTCCTTGATCTTTCTGCTGCCTTTTATCCCCAATCCCTCTCTATTGGCATTCCCTAAGGTTCTGTCCTTGGTCCCCTACTGTTCTCTATTTATACCGCCTCCCTTGGTAAACTCATCAGCTCCTTTGGGTTCCATTATCATTTATATGCAGATAACACGCAAATCTACCTGTCCTCTCCTGATCTTTCTCCGCCCATCTTGACTCGTGTCTCTGACTGGTTCTCTGCAATTTCCAGCTGGATGGCTGCTCACTTCCTTAAACTAAACTTGACCAAAACTGAAATTCTGGTCTTTCCTCCCTCAAGTGTTGCTACTCGTGTCTGTCTCCCTCCAAGTCAACAGCGCCACCATCACCTCTACCTCGCAGGCTCGCTGCCTAGGTGTTCTCTTTGACTCCGACCTCTCCTTCACCCCTCATGTCCAGTCAATCGCCAAATCCTGTCACTTCCATCTCAAATGGCATCCGCCCCTAATTGACACAAGATGCTGCTATGGTGCTGGTCAATGCCGTTGTTCTCTCTTGATTTGACTATTGCAATCCCCTTCTCAGCGGTCTTATGTGTTCCCAGCTTGCACCACTGCAATCTATAATGAATGAGGCGACAGGGCTCATTTTCCTGTCTGCCTACACCTCCCACGCCTCCCCCCTTTGTCAGTCCCTACATTGGCTTCCAGTTAGATATAGAGCTCAATTTAAGATTCTGGTGCTTGGTTACAAGTCCCTACATAATTCTGCTCCAATCTACCTATCCTCCCTCATAAAACAAGTATGTTCCGTCGAGGCCCCTGCACTCTGCCGAAGACCTATGTCTATCCTTTGTCTGTATTCTCACATCTGATGCTTGCCTTCAAGACTTCTTCAGGGCTGTACCTTTTCTATGGAACTCCCTTCCCTTCTCCATAAGACTTTCTACCAGTCTCCACTCCTTCAAAAAATCTTTGAAAACTTCAGGAAAGCATATCAATAAAACTGTTAGCAGGTTTTCATTCCACCCCCGGGGGACCATGACTCCTGTACTGCAACTGTCAAAAATAACCTACGAAGCCCTCGGTGAATACTTTTCTAGTAAAACCTACTTTGTTACCCCTACTTATACTCTTTGTGTCACTATATCCCACTCCCTCTAGCATGTAAGATCATTGAGCAGGGCCCTCAACCCCTCTGTTCCTGTGCGTCCAGTTGTCTGGTTACAATTACATGTCTGTTAGTCCACCCACTGTACAGCGCTATGGAATTTGCTGACACTATATAAATAATAATAATAAAAATAAAATAATAATAATAATAATAATAATGTCAGAATACAAAATTCTTACATTTTGTGTGGTCTAAGTGGCTATTTAAATAATTGCTGTAGTGTGAATGACCAGCAGGTGTCACTATAAGTCCAGCAAGCAAAAGCAAGACCAGTATGCACAACTAAATCACAGAAACTGTACAGAGAATGTGACATTTTATATCAGACAGGATGCACATATTATACATTGAACTCTCTGTACTACTCCATCAAACAAATAAGCAATAAATTATGAGGTACACTCTAAGGTCTTATATATTTATATATATATATTATTGTAAAAAAATGGATTTTCTCACTCCTCACTATTTGTGTGTATTAATCGTTTTGGGGTCCTCTACCAGAGGCCTGGGAGTTTCAGGGTTCTGCGCAGTATCTTAGCTGTTCCTCTTATGGACAGCGATCTCTGATGTTACATCTGGAATCTGTTTAAGCCACTCCCACAACTTGATGGTCACAGCCTCGAGTGTTCCTATCACAACTGGGCTACAACTGCCTTCACTTTCTGCATCCTTTCTAACTCCTCTTTCAGTCCTTGGTATTCAAATCACAGCCCCCACCAGTAATTGGGCACCTAACCATATATATATACATATACAAAAAGTCAATGATCACTCCTTACCAATATATAGAATTCCTAAGTTTTCTCGTAGACTTGCAATCTGTGACTCTCAGTCTACCAAACAAGAAATGAAAGACGATTAAGAAAAAGAATTAAGCTAATTTTATGGAAAAAATGTATTTCCCTCAGGGTTTTCACACAGTAAGCCTCTATTCAGGCCATATTGCTTGCTCTGCTTTATCACCGAGCTGTACAACGTTTAAAAGCAAAGCAGGTTGTGTTTCTCTTACTTTGAAAATAAACTAGGAACTTCTTTGGTGACTCAAACATATTCAAGTCTGAAACGGGAAAGCAATATTCTGATTCTTGCCCGACCTAGTTATAGAATCTAATGCAAGTCTTTTCGGTTGGCGAGCATGTTGTGGAAATTCTTCCACAGAAGGCATGGAAGAAGCTTGCACATCAATTGTCTAGGACTTATGGCTGGTTCTTTCCTCTTAAAAAGCTTTGCGAAGGCAAGGTTAACTGCTTCTGAATATAAACAATATTCAGCGGTCCAATATACAAATCAATTGGTGAGATACAAAATCCATATTGCAAGCAGAAGTGGCCAATGATTTTTGTAATTTTTGCATTGATTGGGATATCATTCTGATAGAGGAAATATCTTCTGGATCTCTCCAATGTAGTGTTGGAATGGAATTCCACATATCTGACCAATTACAGCAACTTGACTCGTGATCGCTGTTTTTTTTTTTTTTTTGGTAGATTGTCTCTGGTGTACTCTTCAGATATTCTTTCATTACCTTTCTCACATGCTTCCTCCCACACTTTGATTCCTATTTTTAGCATTTATATAATGCCCAAATATTCTGCATAATAATACAATGGGGATCTAACAATAACTAATTGACATTTAAATATAATGTTGACAGACACAAGAGCTTTTAAACGCCTCATCCATTTTTCCCATTGTCCGTCACATCTTACTACATTACAGTCTTCTACTGTTCATCCATTTTTTTTTCTTACATCTTTTCCATTACGGATTCTATCTTTCATTGTCTGCTTCTACCTCTTTTCTTATTTCACATGCTTCACACTCTAGTGATGTCAGCTTTAACCCCTTAAGGACCAAACTTCTGGAATAAAAGGGAATCATGACATGTCACACATGTCACGTGTCCTTAAGGGGTTAAAGAACTGACGGGGAGGGAAGTTTTCTATATATTTATACCCCTTGGTTCACTCCTGACACTCTCTCCTGACTTTGAAATTCTAAGCAAGTAAAATTAGAACTTTGTAATGACTATTGCATAGCTCCTGGGCACTGTCACAGATAATACCACTGAAATCTGGTACTTCTATGAATGATGGGATCTACAAAACAATCTTGATGGAAGGTTTTTTATGATTTATAGATACATAATAACATGCTTATTAAATCATTATATTTTATTGATTAATGCAAAGTTCTCTTACATAACCAGCAGTTTGATGGATGTATGGGCTAGAATCATCAGTAACAGCTGTCTGATTAGTAACATTTAAGGAACAAGATTCAAAGAATATATCGGTAATACACTAAGGAAAATATGTTTTCTCATTTCCCTTAAAACCACATGTGGCCTCTTCTTTATTTACGAAACTCATGTACCTGTATAAGATGTTCTAGGTTAATCCAAAATGAATTTGCAGTTTCCCAGTGGCATCTGTGCAGTAATGCATTATGTTACTGATGTAGAGGATATTTATGGTTTATGTAGACGCATGATAGGTTTTGTACAAAAATAAACTGTGACCAATACTTTAGTGTGGTGGCTGTTATGTAAAACGTATACTCTGTAATGTTATAGAGCAAGAGGAAGGGGATAGATGACCTGTTACTTAGAGACTGGATGTCCTGCGGTTTACCAGGATTTATGAAATATCTTATGAAGTATCTTATGGAAGAGACCAAACAGCCAGGGTTTTAATAGGAGTCATTATAAACTCTATGTGAGTTATGTATAAAGTGCAATTCAAGATAGTTAGTTCAACTCAGAATGCTCGAGGATAAAATAGCTTATTTGGAATAAAACTGTAAGCAGTCATCATGGAAACCAATTGAATGTCACTGCTGAATGCTTCACTTGTAGAACTTAAATAACGTCCTATGTACACAGCTCACAGCCAGTTTGATAGCTACATTGGTTGGTAAACCGACTGGTAGGTCTATTCACAATTCAGGTCACAGGTTTTCAGAAGCTTCTATTCAATCTCCATCCTTTTAGTTCTCAAAGAGGAATACAATTAAGTTGGATAATCGTAACCTTTATCTTGCATTCATCTGATGATTTGTTTTTAAATCAGCAAACACAATCTAAGCATAGATACCAATGGGAAAATCAGTATATGAAAAAATAGATATCTAGTATTCACTGGGGTGTGTATATAGAGTGTGCTTGTGGTCTGTAATGGAAATTAACATGAGGCACGTTTTTGCCCTCCAGGTTCTATGAAAGTTTCCCCAAAATGGAAGACAGAACCCATCTGTTAAATTGGCTGTTTCCAATGCCTACCCAAATGGACCTGTCCTTTCTACAATGGCCACCTGGCCAAGCTCATCACTGAAATTCAGCACTTCTCAGCACAAGCTTTGTGTGGCAGATTAAGTGCTGGGATATGACGCAATGTCATGTTGATACCCAATCCACTCCCAGCACTCTGCCATGAATGATAAACCTGACCAGAATAAAGAGCACAGGCAAGGTCACTATATCTCAAACCTAGACCACCAGCTTCTAGGGTCATAGATTTTATCTCAACCTGTACAGGGTCAAATAAAATATACATGTTTACTTCTGGCCTTTTCACACATGTTCATTTACAATATACACAATAGAACCATTTTATTTAGACAGGGGAGGAGGGGTTAAATATCTAAAGATTGATGAGGTCCATGATAATAATGACTTGTTTTTGTCTCTTGCTTTGTTACTGATCCAAGAAAGAAGAGGAATGGATGCTATAAATTTCCTTAATATTACCAGTTCTAACAGGTAAACAAAATATTTATTAAATACTGCATTTAAGAAATTTCAGTGGATTTACTTTTTGTGACAATTCCCATTTAGAGATAATTATTTTCTTCTATTGCATTCATGATTTTGTTTAACAATATCACAAATTTTAACAGGTATTCATTTATCCAATACATTTTGACATTAAATGTACACCTGCTCAATAAAATGATTTTTGGGAATCTGAACATTTCCACTTTGCTTCATCATGCTAAATTCTTCTTTTTTTGTATCACATTTGTATTCATTTCATGTCCTTGTGTAACCTTGTCCACACATCTCTCAAGGTATTAGTTCCTGCTTCTCCATTTTTAAAGCTATAGCAATAATAATGTCTCGAGTGACCTGGAAAGCAGTTAAAAGAGACCTTAATCTTTTCCCTGGTTCCTGAAATCAATCTGTATTCTACGTCTGCCATCTTTGTTAACAAGTGCATTCGAACAGATGATGGAAAATCCACTTGAAGCACAGAGAGATGGACTTATATCAGAATGTCATGGAGTGTCAGACCCTTCAAGGTTATTAAGTCCATTATGTTTTTCTGAGCAGAGGTTAAGTCTTTATTCCGCACCTGACCAAGAGCGCCGGCTGTGTCACACATCAATTGGTGCCTTATGCATGTGCAGACAGCTTTATTTGTGACATTTTCATAAGCCATATCCATTCTCTACAATATATTTAGTGCTTGACATGGCTGAACTGGACAAAGTCACCAGGTCTTTAATCCGACAAGGCTGATGTCCACTTCCTTGTGTTCTCCTTCCTGCCCCATAAGAATTCCTTTCTCTCTTTCTCTTAACTCAGTAGACTAAAGTATACTTGTGAGAATTATTAAACTTCAAACGTGGGATGTTTTTATTAAAGAAATAGCAGATCCTCCTGCAAAGAGTACCATCTTCATGATTCATAGACTCTCACCTTAGAGGATTCTTAGTCATGGGATATGCTTCAAACAAGACACGATGCTTGAAATATTTGATGAAGATGTGGTTTGTGCTGGGAAATCATAGAGAATTATTAATTCTATTTTAATGGGTTACTCCAAAAAACATGACTAATTCAGTGATTTGAAGTGGCCATGGTGCTTGGAGTCTGTATGTGCAGTGTTTTGCAATAAAACCCTGCACATACTAAATTTAATCTCTTTGCTGCCTTAGCTGTAACTCCACCTCCAGCACTGTCCCTGGGGTGTAATTATCCAGCTGGAACCAATGTGTGTCAGGATCGGCATCCAGCTTCTGAGGCTTGATGTCACAATTTTGCTTCATAGGAGACCAGGTGCCCATGGGGGACACAGATAAGAGGGCAATCCATAGTAAAATGATGTTTGGAGTAACCCTTTAAACTGGCAGTGTCCCTCCTCTCCACAAGTTGAGTATTTCATAACGATAACATTTTTATGAAATACTCATTCTGACTGTGTTGGAAGGGACTACTTTGTCTCAGTATTTTTTTAACTATGTCAGGCACTTCTAGACACTAGCCAGAGCTACTGCCGTCTAGAAGTGTCAAACCACCCACCACTGACAGCTGCAGGGAATTGGCTCTGTCTATGGAAGATCCCATGGTCTCTCTGGATGCTTCATAGACCTTAATGATGCGTGAGAGTGCAGTAGTGATGGCAGCTCCTGGCTCCTCTTTTAAGATGGGACAAGAGGCTTCATATTTTGCTTACTAGGAGTTCTTCTCCAAAAATGCTAATTTTGATGAGCTTGTCTTAACTTGTCAACCAAAGCAGCTCCATTGGCTTGTAACTCTCATCAAACTCAGTCGGATTCAGGCTCAGCATGATGACAACTGTAGATAACACCAGGGGAGCCTTAAAATGGAAACGACATGTAGTTATTGTATATAAATATGGTAATACAGTAGTTATTTTCCTAGCTTAACGTGGGGTAGCAGTATGTCTTCTCTCAGCAGTCTCCTGCAGCATGCCAATACCAACTTCATTCCTTAAAGCTCTGTGATTGACTCCAGACTGCAAAGACATCCCTGATGACATAAGCCCTAGTCTGCAGGTCACCCAGACCTCAATCAGGTGGAGAGGGATGAGCCAGATGCAAGAGTGATGGGTTGGCTTGTGGCGTGAGCCTATGACAGCAAGATGGGCCTGGAACTGGAACTCCACCCATCCATATGTTAATACGGGCCTGGTTCCCTCGCAGTGCTGGCAGTCAGTGGGGGAGTCAGAGTGCAGTCACCAGGATTTACAGTCTGATCTCAGACTTCCTTACTGAAATTTGTACAAATAGGAGTGATTAATATTGTTTGCACCAAGCCGAGATAAAGACCATGCAGTCCACCACCAGACCATTAGGAATCGTTATTAACCCCTTAAGGACCGAGCCAAATGTAAAACTTGTGATCAAAACAAAATGTAAACAAAACCTGGAATTTGCGCTATATGTTGTTCAACCGTAATTCACCTCTTTCATATTAAGTGCACCCACACTTATTATTTGTGTACGGGGTAATTCGAGGACGTACAATTAAAGGTATGTAGTTCGATAAGGACCAAAGTCGGTTGAGGTGTGTCGAAACCGACGAGAGGTCAGGCCTGCAAAAGAGGGCAAAAATATAAGACAAGATTAATTTCACAATTAGTAATCATTTAGTCACATTATCGAAAAGACCGTCTGATTTTATCCTGGGTTAGGAATGTTCCTATTGTATACCAACTTCCCATATTTTTACTTATGTGTGTCGTAACACGCCCATTAGAGGCTGCTGTTGTATTGACATGGAATGCGTGGCCCGAGTAGGAGGATTAAGGCCTGGGTGGAGTATTTAAAGTAACAAATATCACAGTTATTAAAGATAGTAAGGGATAGTTAGGGACCTGGCTAACCTGGTCTTTGATTACTGGTATAAATTTTGAACCGGGCACAATTTAAATTGCCCGACTGATGAGTTTTGGTATGAGGAGTAGATATGTAACAATTGTTGATTTTCTGAATTCTTAATGCATGGGTAAAGGTCAAATGTTCCCGACAGCAAAATTCTTTCTTTTGGACTCAAGAAATCGTAGAAAGCCAAGTAAGCTGCTGACTTAAATTAGTAGGTTATACAAGGGAGGCTTAATGGTTAATTTGAAAACTCCCCCATAGATTGTACTGTTGATAGGAAGTGAATTGGATGATTTGTGGAGTATTGATCTCTGACACCTGTCAGCGCTTTTACTGAATAAGAAAGAAAATGGGAACTGTTGGGTATATTGTCTACATGTAATGTTAAATTCCTGTAGGTATAGTTTCAATAGTATTGTAGGCTGGTTTCAAAGAGATGTGGCAAAAATTGTGCAAGCAACCATTTATAACTGTAACGCATTTATTATCTTGAATCATTTACCATACTTACACATATCGTAAGCTGTAGAGTATGTTTGATTAGTATTCATAGACAAATCTGACCTGCGTACAAACTCTAATCTAAGGCACGATTAGGCCTTTTAGACCTGCAGAGGATCTCTGGACTGTATGTTCTTTAAGCTCAACCTTTACGTTTAAGCAAGGTCCGACTTCAGGACTATAGGAGTGTAGCGGTACTTACCTTATCCGGGGGCCGGCCGCGGTCCTCTCTTCAAGCCGCGCGCGGTCCTGCGGCTGCACGAGCCGCGCGCGGCTCATCCGACTGCTCAAACAGGAAGGCGGGCAGTGACCGCGAGAAGCGGTCACGTGTCCCGCCTGCAGCTAAGAGCGCGCCGCGAATCTCGGGCGCGCTCTTAAAGAGACAGTGGGAGCCTAAATTGCAAAAAGGCTCCCATTGGCTCCTGTCACGCCAATCACCCCATACACTTACCTGTTGGGGGAGTGGAAGTGACAGGAGCCAATCACGTTAGTTTGAAGGCTACTTATACTTACCCTTTTCCCTTAGTTCCTTGCCCTATCGTGGTTTCTGCTACAGTTCCCTTTAGTGCTTGTTGTATTCAGTTGTGTTTCTCCGTACTTGACCTTGGCTTTGTATTCTGACTTCGTTTTCGCTTTATCCTTGTCTGTACTGTTTGCCGGCTTGCTGATTCCTGTGTACCAGACCCCGGCTAGTTCTCGTTTACGCTGTCTCTTTGTGCCCTTGACCTCGGATCGCTCCTGACTCTGTACTTCTCCTTTACGTCGAGTCCGGCCACTCTAAGGTCCGGTAGACGTATCTCTCCTCTGTGCTGTCTTCTGTTTTGCTGGATCCTGCGTGTAGGGGTATATACACGTTACAAGGAGCTGCTAGGGCGGGGGACTTGAGAAAAGATAGTACGTTACCTGGAGCTATTTCTTGTAGCATGCTGTGAGGAGGGAAGAAAATATAAATGTTTTAACTATGCAAACTTTGATGCCAATTGAATATCCCGTATAGTAGAGCTTCTTGCGAACGAGTACTGATAGGTGAAGATAAGGACTATTCCGTGAGAGGTGAGGCCCTACCATTTGCCCCGTGTCTGGGAGAGGACCTACCTTTGATTTGGCCCATGTGGACTTGTATCTACTATGCGCAGCGGGTTGTTAAACTGTTGGTGGCGGTAAAAGAGACTATACTTGTGGCCGTGATATGTGAGGCCCACCCAAGAGCTTGCGAGGTACTAACTCCGAGTTGGACCGCCGGGTGGAACCTCCATGTTGAGGTGAGTAGATGGCCTTGTGCAAATTTATTTGACTAAGTTCAGAACTTCTAACCCTTGGCAGGCTTGTTTCTTGTGGATGAGCGTTAACATAACCTACCATGTGTGAGTAACTGGATAGAACCACAGCGAAAAGGACTGTAAAAGGCACCTGATGAACTATCTGTTGTGATGCGAACCGAAGAATAGAATGAAATGCCGTGATTCATAGTAGGGAAAATGTGTGCACTTAAGATAGGAACCTGAAAAGGAGCTTTGATTGTGGTTTAAGCTTAAAGATGATACATGTTCGTATAATAAATATCCTATAATCGTTTACTTGATAGGCTTGGGACCCTAAATGTCTGTATTATACGATGCCTATGGTGTAACTTCTTAGACAGAAACAGATAGCATGACCGAAGTTAATCCTGATGGACCTCTTGAACTTAAATAACATAGTGAAATGTATGCAATATTAAATAACGTGATGAATGAATTGAATGCGCCTGGAGAACCCTGCGAATGTCAAGCGTGCAGAGACAAGTCTCTATTAGTTGTTAAGGATTTGAATGGTAGTCGTTCGTTTGTAATGACGACCGAATGATGCCTCGATATTTGATATGAAACGAGTGGGAATTCTGTTTACCCTGTTTTTATTAGATTGCTAATGTTTTAACCTGCATAGCTTGTAAAATTGACGTAGACTTGATAATTAAGCGATAGTATGAGTCAACGTATGTAATTTAGAACTCAATGTACTGAAAAGCCCCTAATGGGTTGCAAAGTAATAAATAGTATATCTGTAATGCATAAAACTGTAAGCAGTCACTATATGTACGTAAGTGTCTTGAGGACCTGACGATGGTCCAATGCAAGGCCTAAACCTGTACAACATGTAACGTAAAGGCAGCGTGAGGCCCAATAAACGTATTTAACTGAAAATATATGTAAGAAAAATGCCTGAAAACAAATTGTTGGAGGAAACCGCTGATCTTGGTTTCTACTAGATTGATATGGCACCTAGTGTATGTGGTATAATGGGATCACAAGTGAGTGACAAGTTGGGGAAATATATATATATTTGGGTATCCTTGTACTGCTATAACTAATTATCTAGTAGACCCTTAGCCCGTAAGTGATTGACGTATTGAAAGCATAGATTAGCCTTGTATGACAGTTATGACATACTGTTTGTATTACTGTATGCGTATATGAACTCATAATCGAAACTAAAGCTATAACGAGGCGGGAAATAATCCGCTAGGAGACCTGATTTGATTATCGGATCTGAAACATAGTGGTTATGCGTGACGGGGTCTGTAGGATGCCGTCCCCCAACTTACTGTGTGTGTGTGTGTGAGAGTGCTGGCTGACTAGCTAGTGCCGCAATGCGGCGAAACGATTACTCTAGATTGGTGACAGGTGAGGCCCTGCTATTTGCCAAAGTTCTATCTATGTGTTAGCGCGAGGGGATAATGTGGCCACTGAACGTTGTGGCGGGGTGTCGGGCTCTCGTGATCGTTAAACATAAGATAGAATGGGAGTGACAGGTGAGGCCCTCTCAATGCCACAATGCGAGACGACTAACTATGATTTGGGCGTAGTACCTCCGAGTATAAGGATGGCGAAGAAGCTAGGGGGAATAATAACTAGTGGACACCTAGGAACCTGACAGCCAGCCACTGCTAACTAAGAGGGAAGGTTAGTTAGTGAGAGAGAGGACATATCATGGAACGAAACGTTAAGATCATAAGGCTGACCGAAACTGGAGTGCCCTGTGAGCACGTGGGGTCCAGATGGTCGGTACGTATGAAATAGAATGCGTGTATGTATGTATGTATGTGTGTATGGCCCTCGGGGCTCGTGGTGCCAGACTGTTTTTTTTTTTCATTATGGATGCGGATCTTGTTCATAGTACTGTTAAAAAGCGTACTCGCCTTTGCCGAGGCTTGTTCATCAGAACTGCAGATAACGTGAGTGTGAGCTTAATGCACTTTGTTTAGACACATATGTGCTTGTCTGCGCAGAGGCGTACAGGTCAAGGTAATCAGGCAATGATAGGTCTTAAATGCAAAGCTGAATATGTCCGAATCGTTAAATAGGTTTAGTAAGGTAATGTGCAGGCGTAATCGTCAAGTATTTATAGCTGTGTTTATTCAAAGCGTCTGCTGATGAAAGTAAGATGTGCATAACAGCAAGGTTAAATATTTCTTGATGGTAAATATGCTTGGAAATGCAGTGTGTAGGCATTATGGATAACAGAAGAGTGTATGCGTCTAAGTTAAGGCATAGTAATATATAGTGCAGTATTAAACAACCGTAACAGCGTATATATATTTAATTAAGAAAGTAATTATTCTTTCACTGGAGGTTGCCCACAGTGTCAGTGCCCTGAGAGACCTGGGCCATGCTGCGGGCCGTCACTGGGCAGCTCTGGGCTTTGCTGCCATGGCAACTGGACGCGGGGATTGTACCACTGCGCCAGGCGGGGGCGGAAGATACCATCCATCCGCACGCTGGGAAAGGTGCCCGGAAGTGTAGCCATTGCCACGCGGAAGTTGTTGGTTGCTATGCGGAAGTAGCATGCGCTAGTTACGGACTGGCGTTCATAGCTCAGCACGTTGGAACGCATATGCGTTCCACTTTCCCCAACCTGCTTCTGGGTTCAGTGATTTGAGACGCATGATGCGGCTAGCGTCTCCGTTTCCTGCTGTATGTGAAGCCTAATAAATTAACAAATTTTCAACAACAAAAAAAATCGGTGAATGCAATATGGAAAGATATTTTTATGGATTCGTTATACAGCTGGAAATGTATATTCACAATGAATGTGTCATTCTTCTATAGATTCTGAACATGTACAAAATTATGAAATATCAATATACACATTGTATATATAGTCAACTAGTCCAAGCTTCTCGATCGGCCTCTTCATCCCCTAATTGTGTTATTTATATTTGATTGTGTTTATGCTGTACCTCTCTTTACATTTTGACACACAGTTTGGGAACCTAGATGTCAGTACATACATACTAGCATTCTAGTATAATACGTTTGATTATTTATTCTTACATGATATTGTTTTAGAGGTATTGATACGAACTGGCGCGAACAGTACTGAATAAGCTTTCGGAAACGGCACAAATTAATACCCGAAATGCTGTTCGAATGCAGACGAATGAATGAGCCTAAAACAAGTATTTTATTTAACCGAATAGAAAAACTGAATTAATACGAATTGTCCCGTGATAGTGCCTGGAGATGTAACCGAACGGGGGAATCCCACGAAATGATTTGTATGAAAACAACATACGAAATCCAAGGTGTTCGTGAAGATGAACTACTTACAGTTAGTAGAATTTGCCAGTAAGCCTGCTCGTGCGACGGCTGCGTTCGTTTTTTTGTTAATACTCACAAATTGTATGAAAGTCATTTTGAGGGCTGTGTTCTTACGGACAGCCGGCGGGCGGAAATGACGTCAGGGCTTTGTGAACCGGAAGCAGAACCGGTGACGATAGGTAAGCTGGAATTTACTGGGGATTTAAATAGGAAAATAACCCCTCCCACAAATCCAGGCATTTGCCTTCCACATATCATTTTATTCAGGAGAAACAGGGCTTTCATTTCACATCACATATTTATGTATGAAACATAATTGAATGTGAATACAACCTAAAAAAGTATGAGAAATTAAGAAAATGTTTTATTTTTCAAGTTCTGCGTGACATTTTAACTGTGAATGTCATAATACTGTTAGATTTAACTGCAATAAAATACACATATTTGTATTCAGCAATGTCTTACGAGTACCACAGTACCCCCCATGTACAGGTATTATGAGTGTTTGGAAACTTACAGGGGTCAAGTATAGGGCGTTCCTCTTTTCCATTGAAATTTGCCAGATTGGTTTGCTGGGCCTATGTTGCCTTTGAGACCGTAGCCCAGGAATGAAAATTAACCCCATCTTGGCATACCACTTGTAAAAGTAAGCAACGCAGTGTATTCAAGATAAAATTATTTTATTTTATTTTATTTTATTTTTCTTTACAGGTTATTCCATTGTATCATTTTTCATCCTTTACACTTCATACGGTACACAGTATGCCATCATTCTGCATTTATATTTTTTCACATTGTAGTACATCTTTGAGCTATTTCCTTGCTTCTCCAACATTGCCATTCATATGCCTCCATTATAGGTTGTAATATACATTAGAGTATCTAATTCAGCCATTAGAACAATACTTGTATCCTCCATGCATGTTTTTACATTTCTCTCCGATTCACATTGCACTATAGTTCACGATATTCAGCCGTTTCTAAGCAACTGACACTGGTTGCGATCACATGACTTTAGGTCACATGGTGTGTCCGTAACTAGGCAACTGTTAGAGTTGCGATCACATGACATGACGTCATCACGCACGTCAGGACGCGATTTTTGGCGCCGGTCACAGGGGCAGGTCGGAGTAATGGGTTTCACACGGTGATAGGGTAAGTTGATCTTTACACATGCTATATATTGTCTATTTTTGTAATGATTTGGCATCTTGATAAAGACCGCTTGACGGTCGAAACGTTGATTCGTTTGCCTAGCATCTGAATACACAGCTTTTCAAAACCAGTGAGTGCTCTCATTTCTTTGGATTTTTTATTTATATATATATATATATATATATATATATATATATATATATATATATATATATATGTAAAAAACAGATTAAATTTGTATCTTGTAATACCTTTTTTATTGGACTAACATCATTTTTTAATGACAAGCTTTCGGGAGAACCTCCCTTTCTCAAGTCTGAAACATTTCTGAGCAAGACGACGCATTGAATATATAATTTCATTCTAAGTGTATTTTGATAACAATATATATATTTATATATATATTATAAAAATACTTTTAGAATAAAATTGCATATATATATATAATTTTTGAATTTTTAAAATTATTATTTAATGTATTTATTTGAATTTTTATTAAAAAAAATTACAAAAATTTATATATTATTCAATTATTGATCCCAAAGGACTGAATGAATATATATCATTCAACTCATTTTTGGAAGTAAGATGAAGATCCGATGTGTGTACTTTGGACAATTTTTCAGGTCAAAATCTTTTTTAGGTCTAACTTCTTTTCAGGATTCTTGTTAGTAGTTTTGGTTATCTTTCTTTTCCTATATTTTTGGATAACTGCCCAGTGGTCATATATATTTGCTTTGTCTTAGTCGGACATAGATCTGTATTAATGCAGTTGTCTATTTTTGAGCCGTAGTTATGGCAATATATTTGTTTATTTTAATAGTTTTTCTTGATCATCTGTAGTATTATGTATTAGTTCTGTGGCAATAGTTAAGAGATATATATATATATATATATATATATATATGCGCACACTGTCGGGTCACTTCCAGGTTCGGGAACACGATTGGGCACAATCACACACCTATGGTAAGTCACTTATTTACTAGTTGGTATATATTTATGTCTTTTGCTTTTTGCTATTGATCTTGATAAAGACCCAAGAGGGTCGAAACGTTGATTTATTTTTTTAAACACGTTTAAAAATCCCTGTGGAGTGCTTTCTCTTTATGCGCTGGAAGCCCCCGGGTATTATTGGATTCAAGTATATATATATATATATATTTTGATGGTGAGTGCCAGAGATTGGATTATTTTAATATACAATTACTGTATGTGTGTGTGTGTGTATATATATATATATATATATATATATATATATATATATACACGTATATATGTAACTCCATAATAAGTGTATTTTGAAAAATATATAACTATCGATATAAAATACACTTATTATGGGTTAAATATATATATATTTTTTCCTGATTGCGTTAACATTTTTTTTCACTTTTTCCATCAGCAGGGGGACTGCCTGTTAGTTTAGGCAGTCCCCCTGCAGGCATCTGCATAGGCAGCTATGCCTGCCATGTGATTGCTCTTTGAGAGGGAACACATGGCCCCCAAGGGCCTAATTGCCATGGGGGACTGCCTGGGCTGTCAGGCAGCCCCCCAGGAGCGGGTCGCAGGGGAGGTGAGTAGGAGCTGGGCCGCCGTAACGACTTTAAAGCCTATTATAATGGGGACGGCATGGAACGCCCTAACGGTGTTAAGGGGTTAAAAACAGTGGACCACCAGGGATTTATTTTAACAATGTATCTTACACTGATAAGCCACAACATTAAAAACAGACAGGTGAATGGAATAACATTGATTATGTTGTTACAACGGCACCGGTCAAGGGTTGGGATATACTATGCAGCAAGTGAACAGTCAACTCTTGAATTTATTTGTTGGAAGCAGAAATATTTGGCACACAAAAAGATTTGAGTGACTCTGACAAGGGCCAAATAGTGATGGCTAGACAATGGGTCCGATCAAGTAGAAGAGCTACTGTAGCTCAAATTGCTGAAAAAAGTAATGCCGGCTGTGATGGAATGGTGTCAGAACACATAGTGTATTCAACTTGCACATTGTATAGATGGAATTTAGAATATAATACACATTTATTAATAAATGATCCCACACACACACACATTTGATTAAGAGGATATTATTTTGTATCTTCAATTTGGCTGCTAGTAAATACGGTGCAATGTCAGCTGATGTGACCAAATCAAACAAATCTTGTCATTTGTATTATATTTGTTTCTTGAATAGCCCTCAAATGTCATTCTTATTATCGTGTGATATCAGCTTTCATTCAATTCACTTAACTTGAGAAGTGATTTAAAGTGATCATTGTGCCTGGCGTCTGTATGCACAGCATTTCAATATGGAATACTGCCCATATAGAGTTTTACCTCTCTGATGCTGGTGGTGTAACTCTACCTCTGGCAGCTTCATTGGGGTGTCATCAGCCATCCCAGAAATGGGTAATGTCAATTCTGTGCAACTTTCATTGCCCTTTAATTCTAAACAATATGTTGCTTAGTATATAAACACTGCATTTGCACAGTTTATGTAAGGATTATTTATTACTATGTACATAAGTGGTAAGTATAATGTGACTGTCTGGCCATTATCAAGAGTGTGAAGCTCAGTCTGAGTTAACTCTTTTACTCTGTGCAAAGTACTTCAATCATGTGCCCATTGTTGGTGACTCAGCATTAAGATGCAATCGTAACTCCACAATAACATACAGGACAGATCTGTGCTTAATGGGAACTATTCACATTTATTTCCAGGTTCTAGATATGTCAGCAGATACAGTTCTGACCTTTCATCTCTAGAAAAAAAACGCAAGGGCTGTAAGTAAAATCGTTAAAAATGAGTTAGTTATTCAAAATTCTGTCATTCAAATCTCTTTGTATTATGGAAATTAGTGTGGAAGTTAGATTCCATACTGCTTACAGTACAAAGTGTCAAAGCAAAATTGCTGGTCATTTAAAGGGCGATTTATGCATCATAGCCACCACGCTATGTTGCAATGTTTTATTTTCTCTCCCCCCCCCCCCTCAATTTAAAGGAGGTGCACCACAACTGGGACATACTCTGGACAGGAAGTTAATCCCCTACTAATACTCGTTCTGTCTAAGCCTCTAAGGTATAAAACAGTAATCTGCCTAAATGTCCCCAGTTCTCTGCCTGCCTTCTGCAGGATAAGATAGGCACTCGCATTTTAATTTTTTTCCTAGGGGCAAGGTGAGATGACTGAGGCTGAGGAGGGCATTGCTCCAGGCTAAGTGAGATCTCCAGACGGGCCTAGCTCTTCCCTCTTCATGCTTCAGTGGAATGCACGCTAGGCATCTGCTTTCCACCTCTTATTACTTCCACCGAAAGCTGTGCCAAGTGCCTGATGTGGCGATAGTGCACTTTGTGCTCATGCTGAGAGGTCCACAAGTTGCGATGCATTCCACTAGGAAATCGCTGCATGTAATTCGCATGCATAATTTGATCTTGAACTCTGCTCTTGCTTTCTCAGATTCTGTTCTTCTTTTCTTCTTTTTTGATCTACTTTTCTTTAAAAAAAAAATTCCTATGCTTGACCTTCTTTGACCAACAGAGGAGCTTAACTCCGCTATGTTTTACTCACCATCCTCCCTGTGTTCATATAGACAGGGTGCCGGTGAATTTACAGAACTTCGTCCTAACAGAATGAGTACGATTGGTCCATTCGTGTTAGGACAAATTTTGTGCATTTTGATTTGTCACACTCACTCATCCTCACCCTGTCACACCTACACCCAAATACCCTGTCGCACTCACCCCCTCACCTTGTTATATTTACCCCCCTCACCCTGCCAGAGTCACTCCCCTACTCACGCTATCACAGTCATCCCTGAAGACAGTCATCATACGCAGTCACCTCCCACAGCCTCGCCACAAACACAACACAGAAAGGCCACATTTTGCCACCCTTATACACAACAGAATTGCTTTAGCTGCCGCCGTGGCTGTCGGGAAAGCTGACGGGCAGTGCATGCTGGGATGCCACAAATCACAGCATGCACTTGCTGCCTGCGCTTGATATGAGAAATAAGAGGCGCTCAATTACGTCTTTGCCAAGCTTGAGACAAGCAAAGTTTCTACTCCTTTTGCTTAACCTTGTCTAATATGGCTCTGTATGCAGCTATACTATTAGTTGCTAAATGTTGTAAAATAATAAGCGCACTATTTAGGAACTGATAAATTAGCAATTGAAGAAGCTCAGTGTGTTCACATTATGGGAATAGTAGGCTGAATGTAAGTGATATTTAAACCTGATGACGAATGCCCTGGGTCGTCAAGCTGAGCGTTCAATTTGAACTATACTATTCAGGGCAGGTCTATGGCAGCTAATTACAATTCACTGTGACAGAACATTGATTCTACAGTTTAAAAAAAAAAAAAAAAAAAAAAAGTAAAATAATTTTTAGTATAGGCATATGACACAGTCTGATGATGGAAATTGCCTTACAATTTTGCAAAGACACAGTGACCAGCATAGAAGGGGTTACGTAGTTATACAAGCTCTCCGCCTTCCCTCAGACCACTCCCATTCAGACCTTGGTCTGCTGGGCACATATGCTAATCTCCCTTTAGATACAGCCTGACTGTGTTCTGAGAAGGTATGGTTGTTTACGAAGTGCTTTGTGTATGTCATAGTATTATAAGTGATTAATTGAGAACTTGTTTATATTTGACATGTTTCATGTGAGCTCATTCTGCATTCAATAAAATAGAATTGTATTGTTAACAATGTAGCCCCTCCTGTCCGGGATCCTATTGACCTTGACATCCCACTAGCATGACTGCTGACACAACACTTGTCATATCTACTCATTTGATATTAGCAGCACAGTTTGACGCTTTGTGTTTGTTGTTTTTTAACTTAATCAATATTAGAATTGATTATTAAATATGTTTTCACTACATATATCCACTAGCAAAAAGCAAGTGGGAACTCCAATCCACTGAGCTATACCTCCTAAAATAAACGTAACATAAATAGGGTAAATAAACCTTTATAGTAAATATAAAAGAGAAATGTATACACCAAAATAATGTGTAGAAAAAGTGAAAAACAGCACCCAATAAAAAACTTGGGCGAGACCAACGGGTTACCTTGAACTGAGTATAAGGTAGGAGCAAGTGATAATGTAAAGTATATAATATGCAGTATACAACTTGAAAATAATCACTGAGCCCCTAAAGAGACAGTATTAGTATGGAGGTAACCAAAGAGTGACGTCTCAAAGAGGAAGGTATGAATAGGATAATGAGTGTCTAGCAGTTGTTATGGTACCATAGGTAAGTAGAAAAAAGAGACAGTTGATAGAAAGATTAGGGATAGATAAGTACACTGGGTCCTGGTAAGCCTGAACAGGCAAGAAAAAGGCTAGCCTATGGTGTAACAGACATCAAAATACAGAATAATGATTAGTAATAGAGAGACCCTACAAATGAGGATGAAAAAATCCCTAAGAGTAGAAAACTAAAGTAAAAAATGGAGTATGTGTAGATGGTAAGGGGAGGTGCATTCCCCTTACCATCTACACATACTCCATTTTTGACTTTAGTTTTCTACTCTTAGGGATTTTTTCATCCTCATTTGTAGGGTCTCTCTATTACTAATCATTATTCTAACCAGGACCTAGTATAGCCCTAAACTAACTGTCTAGAAAAGCCACAACTGACTGCTGCTTCGAGGCAGCCTAACAAAATCCCTCCAAGTTAAGTAGTAAGACGCATGAATAGCGTCATAACAGACCAAGTTAAATAAAATAAAATGAAAAAAAGGGGTAGAATCAATAAAGAGTCATAGCGTCGGCTATTGGCAGCTCGGCGCGCGTTTCGGCGTATTCAGAACGCCTTTGTCAAGAGCAAACCGGCAAGTTCAAAAAGAGCCGCTAATAAAGGGGTAAATGCCCGCCCCTCCACAGCCTCCAATAGAGTGACAAGAATCCCGGAGATTTACATAATAGTCGTCCGGAAATCGGACCAATCACGAGCGGTGGGCGGGATAATACCGCGTCCTAGATTGTCAGGGGACAAATACGGATATAGAAGAGAGACAATCTTAGTGACTGCTAAAGCAGATCGCTAGTTACTGGGAAACAAGAGTGGAAAAGAAACAAAGTATTTAGTCAGAATAATGTACTGACTATGTAATAGTGACGAATAATAAACTTGTATTAATTAGTAATCCATTCAAGGATAAAGTGTCAATATTAAAATGAAATAGCAATGTTGCTAAGAAAGTCCACAGAATTCAGTAACCAGATATAGGTAATCAGAAGGACTTAGAAAATTAACAGTAATACATCTTAGATAGAAATGCATACCAAGCAGTCAAAAAGAAAAAGAAGGGCCTAATATGAAAAAGCAAAAAATAAAGGAATATTACCATGTAATGTGTACTGAGAATGATCACTGTAGTAGAAAAACGGCCACTTAAAGAGACAGGTACAAAAATAAACAAATAAGAAAAAAATTATAATAATATACAAAGTAAGATAGGTGTAAAGATATGCTGATAAAGAAGAGCTAATCATTAACATTGATAACAATAGCAATAGTGAGGACATCTGGAAATCAGATGTAGGGGGAGAAAGAGAAACCTTCATTTAAACCTCTTGGGTTCAGTGTGTTTAAATTGTAGATCCATCTACACTCTCTTTGACGTAGAATTTTATCAAAGTCCCCACGTCTTTGTTCTCGTCTGACGAGTTCAAGGCTACAAAAGCGAATGTCTTTAGAAGACCCACCATGCGGTTCCTTAAGGTGTCTTGAGATGGGAGTATCAAGACGATTTTTGGGGGATCTAACATGTTCTTTAATACGCTCCTTAAAGGGTCGGAATGTTTTACCAACGTACATTAACTTGCAACTACAGGTAAGTAAATATACTACCCCTGTAGAGTTGCAATTAAAGAACTGAGAAATTTTGAAAGAATGTTTACCTTCGCTGTGGCTTACTGTTTTAGAGTCTCTAAGGATATACCTGCAAGCTATGCATCTACCACAGGAAAAAGAGCCTGTAGGGATATTGCGTCCAAGCCAGGTAGTATTAGAAGGTTGTTTAATAACAACGTGACTAGGTACCAATATGTCACGGAGATTCTTACCCCGCCGGGCCGTGATAGTAACATGTGGACCCAGGACTTTGTTGAGATGAACATCCTTCAAAAGTATCGGCCAGAATTTTTGAATAGAATGTTTCACTTCATCCCAACCGGTGTCAAACGTGCCAATCATCCTAATGGTTTTGTTGGAACTTTGATGTAATGTTGGGGGGTCTGCCAGCAGGTCAGACCTATCGGTTGTCAATGCTCTAAGGTAAGCTCTCTTGAGACATCTGTTCGGGTAACCTTTCTCTTTGAATTGTTGTCTCAAGATCTTAGCTTTAATTTGGAAGTCTTTAACATCAGTGCAGTTACGTCGCAATCTGAGGTACTGGCCGGTAGGAATACCCTGTTTTAGAGGTCTTGGATGGAAACTATCCCATTTAAGGAGGGAATTTGTTGCAGAAGGTTTCCTAAATAAAGTAGTTTTAAGACAACCATCTTGAGAGATTGAAATTGTGAGATCCAAAAAATTCAAAGAGGATCCACCAAATTCTGCAGTGAATCTGAGATTATCCTCATTAGTATTGAGGAGTGTCACAAAGCTGTCAAATTCATCCTTATTACCCTGCCACACTAGATAACGTCATATATATCTGTACCAGAAAAGGATTTTGGACAGAAAGGGTGACAATTGGGTGGATGTCTTAATATTCTCTTCCCACCAGCCTAGATGGAGATTAGCATAGGAAGGTGCACAAGCAGTGCCTATTGCTGTACCTTGTATCTGGTGGTAGTACTTATTATGGAATAGAAAGTAGTTGTGGGAAAGGATGCAGTTTAACAGTTTGAGAGTAAAGGCAGTATGTGCCTGTAGTTCAGGGCCTCTTTTATCCAGGAAATGTTTAACATGTTCAATGCCCCTATGGTGTGGAATGGAAGAATATAAAGCATCCACATCAAGGCTACACAAATTCGCTGTGGGGTCAAATTGAAGGTTCGAAAGGAGGGAAAGTGCCTGTTTCGTGTCTCTAATGTAGGAAGGAAGGAGTTCGACATGTGGTCTAAGAAACTTGTCGATATAAAGGCTACCATTTTGGGTTAAATTGTCAACCCCTGACACTATAGGACGACTAGGTGGATCTTCAAGGCGTTTATGGATCTTTGGCAGGCAGTAGAAGGTTGCTGTCCTCGGATGACGATTCAGAATAAAGTAGTATTCCTCGTCAGAGAGCAACCCTCCTCTGCGGCCTTCGTCCAAAATGGCTTTGTAGCTCAGAAAGAAAATATTGGTCGGATCGGAAGATAAAACTGTGTAGGTATCTGTATCTTCAAGTATATTCAGAACCATACGTTCATTTTTGGCAGTATCCATAACTACAACGTTACCACCCTTATCTGCCTGTTTAATAGTGATGTTTGCATTATCCCTTAATGATTTTAAGGCAGTTTGTTCCCTTTTCGATAGATTGTCACTAGGGAAGGAGCAAAAGGTTTACAGTCAATGCCGTCAATCTCACTTTTGACAGCTTCAAGAAAAAGGTCAATATTTCTAAATGCTGCAAAATTTGGGGTAAAGCGGCTTTTGGGTTTTAGATTTGTTTGAACAGATAGTGATTGGGTTTCACTCTCATCAAGGAGGGAAAAAAGGGTGTTAAGGCAGTCGATATCCATGTTAGAAAGGCCTAGAGAGCGTGCTCTCTTTTCTTTATTTAACTCATGAAACTTGTGTAGTGCCAATTTACGTACAAAAAGGTGTAAATCCTTAATCTAAGTAAATCTGTCAAAAGCTGGGGTGGGTACAAAAGAGAGTCCTTTTCCCAGGATATCAAGATGAGAATCGTCTAGTTGGCAAGAAGAAAGATTTACAATTTGTAATTTAGGAATGTACATGGCTTGTGTTTCAGGGTTAAAGGGAATCTCCAGTGCCAGGAAAACAATCCGTTTTCCTGGCACTGGAGGGTCCCTCTCCCTCCCACCCCCCAATCCCCGGTTACTGAAGGGTGAAAACCCCTTCAGTGACTTACCTGTGGCAGCGGCGATGTCCCTCGCCGCTGTCTCCGCCTCCGCGAAGCTCCTCCTATCCATTGCGTCGGCCGGTGGGCGAGACTGATCTCGCCCACCGGCCGAGGGGACCTAATGCGCATGCGCGGAAATGCCGCGCATGCGCATTACGTCTCCCCATAGGAAAGCATTGAAAAATAATTTCAATGCTTTCCTATGGGGTTTTGAGCGACGCTGGAGGTCCTCACACAGATTGAGAACGTCCAGCGAAGCTCTAGCACAGGTTTCCTGTGCTAGAAACCATGAAGTTCCCTCTAGTGGCTGTCTAATAGACAGCCACTAGAGGTGGAGTTAACCCTGCAAGGTAATTATTGCAGTTTATAAAAAACTGCAATAATTACACTTGCAGGGTTAAGAGTAGTGGGAGTATGCACCCAGACCACTCCAATGAGCAGAAGGGGTCTGGGTGCCTAGAGTGTCCCTTTAAGTGTTAGTAATGTCTCCCCCTCCTCCTTTCCCGTCCCCTGTTCCTGGATTGAAAGCGTGTCTGATAGTTTGGGAATACTTCCTGGTGGCTCCCTTCTAAAAAATCCACGCCTTTCTTTAGGATACTACGGGGATTACTTGGGTTAGGTAGGGCTGGGGTTGTAGTTTGTGAATTTGTAGGTGCAATGTTGGAATCAGTGTCTGACGAATCGTATTCAGATGTCAGATAATTCTCAGAATTCTGTCTCATACGACGAGTTGGAAAGTTATAGATGTTACCAGATTTGTAGTCCCTAGAATCCCTAATACATTTCTGATGTTTACGAAATTTAATTGAGTCTTGGTAGCGATCGAGACTAAGTTTAAGTTTATTCTCAAGAGATGGAAAGTTAGGTTTGTTTTTAAATATTGTGAGTTTCTCAATTTCCTCCCCCAATTTTAAATTGGTGTTCTCCAATTTAGTTCTTTCAAAAGAACAAATAATTTCCATAAACCTCTTAGAGCAAATACTGGCAGAGAGTTCCCATTCCTTCATAAATTCTGGATTATCAGTATAGGCTGTTGGAGTGTTCCTAACTCTTAGGCCTCTAGGTATCATGCCCTTTTTAATATAATTTTCTAAAGAAGAAACTTCCCAGCATGTTCTAATTTGTTGTTTGTACAGTTTTGTTACTGTGTTAAAGGACTGATTAATATCAGGTGAGTTGGGATTTTTGTCTAAATTGTCGTTCGAGAAAACATTATCAGCATCTTTACACCATGTAGTAAAATCCTGTCTATTGGCTAAAAAGCCAGCCATAACATAATACAGTGATCATTCTCAGTACACATTACATGGTAATATTCCTTTATTTTTTGCTTTTTCATATTAGGCCCTTCTTTTTCTTTTTGACTGCTTGGTATGCATTTCTATCTAAGATGTATTACTGTTAATTTTCTAAGTCCTCCTGATTACCTATATCTGGTATATGCAAATAGGATAGGGGACAATCTGCTAAATACAAATAAAACAAAACAGCATAGCGTATAACTGTGTGGAGACTGGCACTGTTATGTATTCATAATTGGTCACTCACAAATTTGTGGTGATAAAACAGCCTTGAGTGATATATTTTTCCTTCAGTGTCCAGAATGTTGTCCCTCCTCACAGTTTCATCAATCCATAGATGTATATATCTCAAGAGAGGGAAAATATATACAAAAAATGTAGTGCACTTCCAGAGTATGAATAAAAAAGTATTTAATAACTTACATTCAAGTTTAAAAACTTGAATGTAAGTTATTAAATACTTTTTTATTCATACTCTGGAAGTGCACTACATTTTTTGTATATATTTTCCCTCTCTTGAGATATATACATCTATGGATTGATGAAACTGTGAGGAGGGACAACATTCTGGACACTGAAGGAAAAATATATCACTCAAGGCTGTTTTATCACCACAAATTTGTGAGTGACCAATTATGAATACATAACAGTGCCAGTCTCCACACAGTTATACGCTATGCTGTTTTGTTTTATTTGTATTTAGCAGATTGTCCCCTATCCTATTTGCATATACCTATTGAAGACAAGAGGAAGTCTTCGGGGATATACCTGGATACTCCACCTATGATATAGGGGAAGTCCTGGTTTGCTTTCATTTATATTTTCTTTTCACTGGGTTGTGTTCACACATCTTGTTGTTTTTGTTTACCTATATCTGGTTACTGAATTCTGTGGACTTTCTTAGCAACATTGCTATTTCATTTTAATATTGACACTTTATCCTTGAATGGATTACTAATTAATACAAGTTTATTATTTGTCACTATTACATAGTCAGTACATTATTCTGATTAAATACTTTGTTTCTTTTCCACTCTTTTTTCCCAGTAACTAGCGATCTGCTTTAGCAGTCACTAAGATTGTCTCTCTTCTATTTCCGTATTTGTCCCCTGACAATCTAGGACGCGCTATTATCCCGCCCACCGCTCGTGATTGGTCCGATTTCCGGACGACTATTATGTAAATCTCCGGGATTCTAGTCACTCTATTGGAGGCTGTATTAGGAGGGGCAGGCATTTACCCCTTTATTAGCGGCTCTTTTTGAACTTGCCGGTTTGCTCTTGACAAAGGCGTTCTGAATACGCCGAAACGCGCGCCGAGCTGCCAATAGCCGACGCTATGACTCTTTATTGATTCTACCCCTTTTTTCATTTTATTTTATTTAACTTGGGCTGTTATGACGCTATTCATGCGTCTTACTACTTAACTTGGAGGGATTTTGTTAGGCTGCCTCGAAGCAGCAGTCAGTTGTGGCTTTTCTAGACAGTTAGTTTAGGGCTATACTAGGTCCTGGTTCTGGAGGTGCATTCCCCTTACCATCTACACATACTCCATTTTTGTCTTTAGTTTTCTACTCTAAGGGATTTTTTCATCCTCATTTGTAGGGTCTCTCTATTACTAATCATTATTCTGTATTTTGATGTCTGTTACACCATAGGCTAGCCTTTTTCTTGCCTGTTACCCGTAGGTCTCGCCCAAGTTTTTTTATTGGGTGTTGTTTTTCACTTTTTCTACACATTATTTTGGTGTATACATTTCTCTATTATATTTAATATAAAGGTTTATTTACCCTATTTATGTTACGTTTATTTTAGGAGGTATAGCTCAGTGGATTGGAGTTCCCACTTGCTTTTTGCTAGTGGATCCTCTACTCCACTTTCTCTTTTTCTGATTATTTTATTTGGGGTCAAGCCGTTTCAAATTCAGAAACAAACTACAAAGGATATTTGCTGCAACTATTTGTCTAAATCGAACCAAAAAGGCTTCTGTAAAATTTCTGAGATCATACAGAAATATCAACTTTCCTATGCAATTTCTCTTTAATGGATTACTGTAGGATCTGGTAGACTTAGAGTTGTGGATAAAAGGCATATTGCACAGTCTGTTTTCTGCACTTTCAGAGTGTAATGGTGTCATGGAGACAGGCACTGAGGCTAGTGGTGTTGTGCAGAGAGGCACTGAGGCTAGTGGTGTTGTGCAGAGAGGCACTGAGGCTAGTGGTGTTGTGCAGAGAGGCACTGAGGCTAGTGGTGTTGTGCAGAGAGGCACTGAGGCTAGTGGTGTAGTGCAGAGAGGCACTGAGGCTAGTGGTGTAGTGCAGAGAGGCACTGAGGCTAGTGGTGTTGTGCAGAGAGGCACTGAGGCTAGTGCTGTTGTGGAGAGAGGCATTGAGGCCAGTGGTGTTGTGCAGAGAGGCACTGAGGCTAGTGGTGTTGTGCAGAGAGGCTTGAAGACTATGGTAAGGCCTAATAGAAAGCAGTTGTTGTTGGGGGATTCCATCATAAGATGTGTGGAGATGGACAATGGTGGTCTTGTGAGGTGTCTTCCCGGAGCTACTGCTCACAGAGACAGGAGACGTATCGGTAATATTGTTAAGCAAGCAAAGCAGGAAGGGGAATTGGATGTACTTGTCCATTTAGGGACAAATGACTTGGCTTGCAATGAGGTTTCAGAGGTTAAGGAAGTTCTTAGTGTTTTTGCCAATGATATACGGCAGGTTGCTTCCACACTGTCATTCTCTGAAGTTCTGCCTGTGCATAACACTCAGAATGACAGGCGGATGCGTATTAGGGACTTTAACTTGTGGCTTGGTGAATGGTGTCGGGAGCAAGGATTTGGCTTTATTGCTCATGGTAGCTCTGTTTGGAATGGAAATAAACTGTACAAAAAAGATGGTTTGCATCTTTCTCAAAAGGGAACAAATGTTCTCAGTGAGCAGTTCAGAGGTCTTGCTAAGATGTATTTAAACTAGGAGGGGGGGCAAAAGGGTGATAAAACATCAATCCAATTGTCCCCCAAAACAAGGACAGAAGGTGCCTGTAGCAAGTGTGTTAAAAAATGATAAGCTTAGAGTCATGTCTACAAATGCTCGCAGTTTAGGGAATAAGATCCATGAACTTGTGGCAATAATGGCAACTGATAGTGTAGATTTAGTCGCTGTTACTGAGACATGGTATAATGAAAAAAATGACTGGGACATAGCAATACCAGGGTACTCTTTATATAGAAAAGACAGGGAAGGCAAGAAAGGGGGAGGGGTGGCCCTGTATGTGAAGGATAGCATAAAATCTAGCCTAATAAAGGTTAGTGAGACGAACATAGAGTCCATTTGGGTTACGTTAGAATTTGGTAATCACACAGTAATTCGTGTAGGTGTGATTTATAGGCCCCCAGGACAAATTGAAGAGTTAGATAATCTACTAGTTGAAGAAATAGCTAAAATGACAATGAAGGGGGAAGTTATCACCATGGGTGACTTTAATCTTCCTGATGTGAATTGGAAAACAAAAATAGCTACTTGTGCCAGAAGCACACATATTCTAAACTCCCTACTGGAATTGTCTCTAAAACAAGTCGTTGAGGAGCCAACTCGTAAAGAGGCCATACTAGATTTAGTGTTAACAAATGGAGATTTGGTATCTGATATTACTGTAGGTGAAAGTTTAGGATCCAGTGATCATCAGTCAGTGTGGTTTAAAATAAGAACGGTGACTGAGTCACACCACAGAAAAACTAAAGTTTTAGACTTTAGAAAAACAGACTTTTCTAAAATTAGAATATGTGTAAAGGAGTCATTATCAGACTGGAGCAACTTAAATGGAGTCCAAAAGAAATGGGATTATTTAAAAGCTGCACTACTGAAGGCAACAGAAAATTGCATTAGGCTTGTCAGTAAAAGCAAAAAATTCAAGAAACCACTTTGGTACTCCGCAGATGTGGCCAAAATAGTAAAAAACAAAAAGTTAGCATTTAGTAATTATAAAAAAAACCAGAGTGAGGAAGACAGAATGATCTATAAGATTAGGCAGAAAGAGGCTAAGCAAGTTATAAGAGCTTCCAAATCACACACAGAAGAGAAAATAGCACAGTCAGTAAAAAAGGGGGACAAAACTTTTTTTAGATACATAAATGAGAAAAGAAAAGTAAAACAAGGATTAGTTAGATTAAAAACAAAAGAAGGAAGGTATGTAGATGAGGATAAAGGTCTAGCTGACTGCCTCAATTAATATTTTTGTTCGGTATTTACAGCTGAAAATGAAGGAAAGGGACCTCTGTTAAAAAAAAGGATAAATGAGTCATTTATTACACGTGAGTTTACAGAGGAAGAGGTTCTATTTCAACTGTCAAAAGTAAAGACAAATAAGTCAATGGGACCTGATGGAATACACCCAAAGCTATTAAAAGAGCTTAGTGGTGTACTAGCAAAACCATTAACAGATTTATTTAACCAATCATTGTTAACAGGAGTAGTCCCAGAAGATTGGAAGTTAGCGAATGTTGTGCCCATTCACAAGAAAGGTAATAGGGAGGAGTCGGGCAACT
Source organism: Pelobates fuscus (assembly GCF_036172605.1). Taxonomy (NCBI): domain Eukaryota; kingdom Metazoa; phylum Chordata; class Amphibia; order Anura; family Pelobatidae; genus Pelobates; species Pelobates fuscus. The sequence goes on from NC_086321.1 coordinate 172,347,074, forward strand.
ATAGGCCAGTAAGCCTTACTTCAGTAGTGGGGAAAGTGATGGAAACCATGTTAAAGGATAGGATTGTTGAACATCTAAAAACACATGGATTTCAAGATCAGAGACAACATGGGTTTACTTCAGGGAGATCATGCCAAACTAATCTTATTGATTTTTTTGATTGGGTAACTAAAATTATAGATCAGGGTGGTGCAGTAGACATTGCTTACCTAGATTTCAATAAGGCTTTTGACACTGTTGCACATAGAAGGCTTATCAATAAACTGCAATCTTTGAGTTTGGATTCCAATATTGTTGAATGGGTAAGGCAGTGGCTGAGTGACAGGCAACAGAGGGTTGTAGTCAATGGAGTATATTCGAAGCTTGGGCTTGTCACCAGTGGGGTACCTCAGGGATCTGTACTTGGACCCATTCTCTTTAATATTTTTATTAGTGATATTGCAGAAGGTCTTGATGGTAAGGTGTGTCTTTTTGCGGATGATACTAAGATATGTAACAGGGTTGATGTTCCAGGAGGGATAAGCCAAATGGCAAATGATTTAGGTAAACTAGAAAAATGGTCAGAGTTGTGGCAACTGACATTTAATGTGGATAAGTGCAAGATAATGCATCTTGGACGTAAAAACCCAAGGGCAGAGTACAGAATATTTGATAGAGTCCTAACCTCAACATCTGAGGAAAGGGATTTAGGGGTGATTATTTCTGAGGACTTAAAGGTAGGCAGACAATGTAATAGAGCAGCAGGAAATGCTAGCAGAATGCTTGGTTGTATAGGGAGAGGTATTAGCAGTAGAAAGAGGGAAGTGCTCATGCCATTGTACAGAACACTGGTGAGACCTCACTTGGAGTACTGTACACAGTACTGGAGACCATATCTTCAGAAGGATATTGATACCTTAGAGAGAGTTCAAAGAAGGGCTACTAAACTGGTTCATGGATTGCAGGATAAAACTTACCAGGAAAGGTTAAAGGATCTTAACATGTATAGCTTGGTGGAAAGACGAGACAGGGGGGATATGATAGAAACATTTAAATACATAAAGGGAATCAACACAGTAAAGGAGGAGACTATATTTAAAAGAAGAAAAACTACCACAACAAGAGGACATAGTCTAAAATTAGAGGGACAAAGGTTTAAAAATAATATCAGGAAGTATTACTTTACTGAGAGGGTAGTGGATGCATGGAATAGCCTTCCAGCTGAAGTGGTAGAGGTTAACACAGTAAAGGAGTTTAAGCATGCGTGGGATAGGCATAAGGCTATCCTAACTATAAGATAATGCCAGGGACTAATGAAAGTATTTAGAAAACTGGGCAGACTAGATGGGCCAAATGGTTCTTATCTGCCGTCACATTCTATGTTTCTATGTTTCTATGTAAGCCCCATATACCTCCTTTAACCCCCTTCTTTGGATATTGGTGGTGGTTTTTTCCACTACCTATCCCCTTTCTTTTTCTGTTTCACTACATATATGTTTGTTTTTACCTTTTTATACATTTGATACCTTATTGTATTCCTTTTACTTGTTTATTGTAACGTGTTGCTACTAGCGCAGACTGATACCCTATGTCTGGTCAATAAACTACAATAAAAGTGAAAAATAACAAACAATAAATAAAAAAAAAACCCTGTAGGTGCATGCATTTTATTTGATTTCTAAGACGTACAGTACTTTCAAACTATTATGTGCCAAAAAGGGGACAGCTCACGACGTACCCTGGCACGTCTCTTGGCAGGGAAATGCTCTGTGATTTATTTTACTGTTCAATTTAAAAGAACACCCCCAGGCACCATAACCAATACAGTGCACTGTAGTAGTTATGGTACCAGAAGTGCCCTAGTATCCCCTTCTAATGTAAGTAATCAAACCATTTTAGAATGGCTTGATTCTTACTTGGGGTCAGCCAGAAGCCACTCCTCTGCTACAGCCTACAGATAGCTGGAAGCTATCTGTGTGAGCTAAGTGCACTGTAGTGGTTATGGTTTTTGTAGTGTTTTTTCAAATGGGAAGTACAAGAACAAAAATGTATATCTTATTGATTAATAATTTAGGAAGATACTGTAGCTTGCATATCTGAAAAAAAAGCAGGTTTATTAAGATACCGTTCTTCTTAATCCTTCCCTATCCATGCTCCTTGTTAGAGGTGGTAACAGTGAAGTTTCAACCTTCCAGTGAGTGCACAATAATGTATGACATCGCCTTGACAACTTGAAACTTCAGAGAAGAAATGAAGCATTCAACTCCCAGTTTCTTTGAAACTTTTGGCACGCAGATTCTTCAGTACTTTTATAGAAGCCATGTTTTCTCAATAAAGGGCTGTAAAAACCATTTTAACCGGGGACATAATAGCCCTCTATCACAAGTTACTAAGTGTTTTAGGGAAATTTAAGTATTGCCAGGGAAAGTTATAGGCATTCTGTTTCGCAAATCTGCTCTCGAAGCTGGGAAAAACATGATTTACAGTAAATGCTAGAAGCTACCAGTTATTATCCATTCTGATTGTAATTTTACCTTTTTCCTTTTGCAATTTGGATGTCAACTCGGCACAATTCCATGTTTAGTGTAAAAATGCACAATATTCTAATGCAGTAATACAGGGGTAATAAAAAGGTACATCATCAGATGTTGTATAACCACAGCTCCTATGATGCTATCCCTGCTTAAAGGTAATAGCAGTAGCGTGAGATTGTTGGCTTCATCATTGTCATGGTGCACTCTTTAAAATCATAAAATTATTTAAAAAATTATTTTTACTATTTGTAAATGTAAATTACCTATACAAACTGTTTTCTCCAATTTTTGTTTTGTACCAGATGGAGCCCTCTCACGTAGATCCGTTTCATATTGTCACTCCATTGAAGAAGAGCCCTGTGTTGTCTACTCTGGCTGGCACAGATGTGCTCATGAAACTGGAAAATATCCAACCCATGGGTTCCTTCAAGATACGAGGGATTGGCCACTACTGTCAGATGGTAAGTCAACACATGCAAGGTGGGTCATGGATATTACAAATTAGGCTATGTGCACTCAGAACCTAGAATATTTTTTGAGAAAAGGAACGTAATGTCCAGGTGAGTAATGAATAGATGTTGCGCATCAGATTCAATTGCACACATTGCTCCACAACCTTTTGGTGATACCTAGAATATTAATCTAACTTGCAGTTGTAATCTCAGTTTGGGTATTTTAACTAGTAACATAACTAGTAAGATGAGAAACATTCCAGCTATGCAACATTTGTTATCCACACAGCTCCTACTGAAATTCCACTGACCTAATTAACTATATTTTCATATTTAAAACATTACATATACTGTACAGTCCTGGAAGCACATTCGTGAACACTGCCCACTATACCTAGGTTCATTGAATTAACTGGAGATATAAGAAAAATGAGCAAAATAAGCATATTTGCAATGTTTTGCAGTGAAATGCTGCCTAGACACTACATAGTGGCTGGGTAAAGAAGTGGTAACATCTCTGCTTTACAACCAGGAAACCCAGATTTGAATCCTTGGTCAAGACCACGCGACTGGTATTTGTCTCTGAGCAAAACACCAAGTGATATATATCTGCCTACTTCAAATTCCCCTTTCCATAATTGCAAAAAAATGCAGAATATATTGGGGAAGCAGCTGACCTTTCAGGAGTCCTAAAGGGACTTCAGATATCCCAGATGGTGAGGGACAATCCTCAATTTCCGCATCATAGCACTTGCGAATGGGAAACCGCACTGGATTATAGCAGCAATACTAGCTCTAGCCCTTGATCTTTATGCGGCCATTCCACTCCCACTCCCACTTGACACCAGGGAAGCCACCCACACTCGTAGATATACACAGAGCTGCAAATAATACAAATAATACAAAAAGTCTACGCACAGTCCCGATGAACACAACACCACTAGCAATCCACACGAACACAACTCCGCAAGCATCCTCTCACATACACAGACTACCAAATACACAATGCGACCAAACACAAAATACCACAAGCAGCCCACATTCACAGGTACAACAAACTACTCATATACAATATAACAGCCCACATACACACACAAACACTATGTAACAAAGCCACAACTCATAAATAGCATAATCACAATACGGCAACATACACGCATCAATTTAAAAACATAGGACAAGCACACAAAAAGACTTCAAGATTGTATTTTGGCACAGTACTACTAAAAGGTTGCTTACCACTGCTTTAGTGTAAGCATTGAACATTGTAAATGGAAAGGAACACAGATTCCACTTACTGAAAGAGGAAGCTAGATTTCATGACAACGGAAATTTTAATTAAGGCAGGACAAACAATCTAAAGGAATATTGCACAGATCATGTATTTAGAGGTTATGGAAGTATATGTAATCATACACTGAACCGCTGCAAAGCATAACTAAATTGAATCAGAGCTGCAGACAATTACATTGGGTCTTGACAAACCTACATATCGTTAAAATATTACTGCTAGTGCCCAGCACTTTTCAGTATGTTACATGAGATTCTATAAAGTCTCTTTTCTATTAGATATCTGTAAATGTTTGGAATCAGTAATGTAGTGAGATTTTGTGCTTTATGTGACAAAGTATGTGCAATATCAAACACACAGACTTCCACTGAAGTCATGTCCCCACCCACGTCTCCTTGAGCTCATTTCCACATTCATAGTCCCCTGCATATTTACTCCCTTCCATGGACCCCATAACACATTTCCCATGTAGAACTCCAACACTGATTACATTATTAATGTTCCTCTGCAATAATGCCTTCCTATCAATGTTCCCTACCCTCTCTTGTCCCTCTCTGGCTATCTACTCATATAACACTACCCTCACCTCTGCCCTAGACGTTGTAGCCCCGCTCCAAGCACGCACCTCATGGCGCTTCCAACCATACTAAGTCAACCCGCTACCTGCAGAGATGCTCCTATTCAGCTGAACGCTGCTGGAGGAAGTCTTGCACCTTGTCAGACTTTCTACACTATAAATATGTCTTGCGTTAATAACGCACAGCTCTCACCCTGGAAGACAGTCCTACTTTTCTTCTCTCATTAGTTCATGCTCCCGCAATCCTAGTCATCTCTTTAATACTTTTAACTCTCTTCTTTGCCCTGCTTTGGCCACCCCACAAACTGATCTTTCAGTTGATAGCTTTGCATGTTACTTTACTGACAAGATTAAAAAGTTAAGGAATGAATTCTCTCCCTATCTATCTCAACCTCACTTGGATCATACCATCCCTACCCTCCAAGACTTCTCTCCAGCTACTGAACAGGAGCTTCTCCTTTCCTCTCGTCCCGCTTGATCCCATCCCGTCCCACCTCATCAGATCTCTCGCCCCTTGTCTGGTGCAGTGGTCAACGCACATCTTCAACTGCTCTCTATCTTTCGGTGTTGTCCTAGCTCCCTTTAAACATGCTACTGTTGTACCTGTCCTCAAAAAGCCGTCTCTTGACCCTACCTCCCCTTCCAACTATCGTCCCATATCCCTGCTCCCTTTCCCCTCAAAGCTTTTGGAAAGACTTGTATTTACCCGTCTGACTTGCTTCCTCAATTCCAACTCTCTCCTTGACCCTCTTCATTCTGGAGTCCGCCCCCTCCACTCCACAGAGACTGCTCTGACTAGAGTTACAAATTATCTAATTGCAGCTAAATCCAAAGGCCACTACTCCATACTAATTCTTCTTGACCTCTCTCCTGCCTTTGTGACACTGTTGATCACGGCCTCCTTCTCCTAACTCCTCAATCTCTTGGTCTCTGTGACACAGCTCTCTCATGGTTCTCCTCCTATCTCTCCCAACGCTCCTTCTGTGTCTTTTTCCAACAACACCTCCTCTCCTCGTCCTGTCTCAGTCTGAGTCCCTCAAGGATCAGTTCTTGGTCCCCATGTGTTCTCTCTCTATACTGTCTCTCTTGGCAAACTCATTAATTCATTTGGATTCCACTACCACCTGTACACCGACGACACCCGTATATACCTCTCCTCCCCTGACCTCTCACCTGCTGTCCTACAACATGTCGCCAGTTGCCTCTCTTCTATCTCTGTTTGGATGTCCTCTCCCGCTTTCTGAAACTCAATCTCTCTAAAACGGAGTTTCCTTTTTTTCCTCCTTATAACACTGATTCTCCTCCTTCACTCTCCCTGCAGGTTGACTGTATCTGCCTCACCCCATCCTTTTAAGTTTGCTATCTTGTTGTCATTTTTGATCCTGGCCTCACCTCTATACCTCATGTCCAGTCTGTTGATAAAGCCGGTCGATTCCAGCTTAAAAACATTGCCTGCAAACGCCACTTTCTTATGCAAGATGCTGCCAAGGAGATGGTTCATGTTCTAGTAATCTCTCACATGGACTACTGTAATTCTCTCCTAATTGGTCTCCCCAGAAGCCGTACTGCCCCCCTACAATCTGTGATGAATACAAAAAGAGAAGTCCTGCGCTCACTCCCATCACTATTGGGCCGGCAGCAATGACTACAATACACATCAGCCCCAATATATAGTAAAAACCAAAGAAAAGAAAAAAGGTTACCTGCGCTCTCTCCTTAATCCCTATGTATATTTAGACAAATGGAGGTCATTTAGTTGCTCCAGTGGCCATTGGAGGGAATGCCCGCCTGCCAACGTCAAGGCAGACCCCCCTAAGCGGGTCCTAACACTGACCCTTCAGCCTGCTTCCTTGAGCTTCTGGCAAAGATATCTCTAATGAGACAGAGAGGGGTATTTTTTATATACACCCCTATATACTTATTAACCCTTAATAGGGAACACATGGGATGAGCGGCAGCATTGTAACAAGGCTGTAACAAGGCTGTGTGAAAGAAAGTAAATACAAATACAAAAAGAGAAGTCCTGCGCTCACTCCCATCACTACTGGGCCGGCAGCAATGACTACAATACACACAGCCTTGTTACAATGCTGCCGCCCATCCCATGTGTTCCCTATTAAGGGTTAATAAGTATATAGGGGTGTATATCTGAAACACCCCTCTCTGTCTCATTGGAGATATCTTTGCCAGAAGCTCAAGGAAGCAGGCTGAAGGGTCAGTGTTAGGACCCGCTTAGGGGGGGTCTGCCTTGACGTTGGCAGGCGGGCATTCCCTCCAATGGCCTTTGGAGCAACTAAATGACCTCCATTTGTCTAAATATACATAGGGATTAAGGATAGAGCGCAGGTAACTTTTTTTCTAATCTGTGATGAATGCTGCTGCCAGGCTGATCTTTCTCTCCTGTCGCTCCTCTCACATCTCACCCCTCTCTGGATCCTTACACTGGCTTCCTGTACCCTACAGGTGTCAATTTAAAATACTAACCCTTACCTATAAAGCTCTAACCAACTCTAGCCCCTCTTACATTTCTTCACTGATTCATAGATATGCCCCCTTTCGGTCTCTCTGCTCTACTGGTGACCTTCTCCTGTCTGCTGCTCGCACCCTTACTGCAAATTCACACCTGCAAGACTCTTCACAGTCGGCTCCTTTCCTTTGGAATAGCCTGCCTAATCCTGTCAGTCTCTCCCCTAGTCTTCAATCCTTTTAGAAGAACCCATCTTTTCAGGATTACTTATGGCCTCCAAGAGTAACTTATATCTCTCAATCCTTCCTCTTGCTCTCTCCTAAAGGGCCACATTCCACTCTCACCTCCAGTTCTGCTACTTTCCCACCATGTCTATTTGCTGTCTCCCTCAATACCCTTCCTATTGTATTTTCATACCCCACCTCCTCTATATTGTAAGCTGGTTTAAGCAGGGTCCTCAACTACCTATTGTTCCTGTTACATTTTGTTATTGACTCATTTTGTAAATTCCCCTCTTATTGTAAAGCGCTGCGGAATAAGCTGGCGCTATATAAATACCAATAATAATAATAATATCCATTAATTTATCAGCAATCATTACCTTACCTACCTGGAACCATGTAAATAGGAATAGAGGGCGCCCCCAGAACTTGTGTGACACCGACTTATTTATGTTATGTACAACATCTTGTACTGCAACTCTAAGGACAACTCATCCCTATAGAATGTAAGCTCGTTTGAGCAGGGTCCTCTTCAACCTATTGTTCCCGTAAGTTTATTTGTAATTGTCCTATTTATAGTTAAATCCCCCTCTCATAATATTGTAAAGCGCTACGGAATCTGTTGGCGCTATATAAATGGCAATAATAAATAAATAAATAAAAATCCCCAACAGCCCCCTGGTCTTTGCTCCACAAATCAAATGCAGCCTTGTTTTTCTCCTCATGAACAGGAAAAGGATAATGAGGCCTCAAAGGGAAGAATATTGACTCAGCAATCGTCCAGTAGTTAGCTGTGCTTAGGAGATGGGATATTGTTTAAATGCCCCTAATCTGCTGCTAAGGAACTGAAGAATAAGTAATATGAGAGCTGACTCCAGTGAACTGGATCCATAATTAGCTAGTTGTGTCTGTATCCAGTGAGCTGTATCCAATGAAAACCCTTAACAAGTATATCCTGTAAGAGCTGATTGACTTTCAATTAGATTTTTAGACATTTGAAGTATTATGTACGGGGCATATACTTAATAAATTGCAGTCAAATAAATGTAAGCATCGCCTGAAACAGCTGCTTACATAAAGTGCAGTAATGCCAAGTCTTCACGGGCAACCATAAATCAAACAGAAAAAAGATACACAAAGTTGCCAATGCAATCCTTCCCTGGATACATGATGAATACATGCCTTTATGCGAACACCTTCACTGTATATAAAATACACCCCTGAAGTAAAACACCAACAATGTACATAAAAAAAGCTGTGCAATCAAACACTAATGCTACACACAAACACACCCTTTCATTCAAACACTAACACTACCCTCAAACACACCCCTACATTCAAATACTTACACTATAAACACACTCCTGCAGGAAAAATAACAATAATAAACACAAAAGACCCCACATTCAAGTGCCAACACTATATACAACATATTCCTGCATTCAAACATTATTATATACAAATAAACAAACATTTACACACACACACATTCCATGCTAAAACACCTATATCCACAAATACAACCCTGCAATGATGTGCAAATGGTAGACCCACAGCTGGCAAAGTTGTACAGCAGTTGAGGATTTTTAATTGGGGGCAGAAACTCCCGTCTTGAAACAAAGATACACAAACACGCAAGCTCCTGCCTGACGGGCAGATTTTGGGGTATAATCGGTGGCAACATAGTCACAAGACTTACCAGGGTGTACTACCCATGTTGGGGGTGCACTGCTGACTCGAGTGACACCTCTCTGGAGCCCATCGAGGCCGGGAGACTGGAACACCACGTGCGGCCTACTAAAGTTGTAGCTGGGAGGGACAGCCGCTCTTCCTAGCGCCGGACTCACCAAGCGACACTGCTGGTCTCCTATCCCCCCCTTTGGACCAGTGGGGGGGTTATCCCGGCACCCACTGGGTGAATGGACCAACTGCATTAGTATACAGTTCACAGCAGACACCTAACAGTGCCCAGACCACACAAGATGGCGGAGGCCCTCTCACAAGCATCGCAAAACCTCAACCAGTCATAAGGGCCCAACCAAAGCACTGTCGAATCCAGGATGGACGCACTATTCCAGGCCTTCTGGGACAAGCTACAAGCAAGATTCACTGCCATCCAGTCAAAACAGAGGATGGAGAGAAGCTCACGGACGCTGACGGGAGGGATACCTCCGGGTAGCGCACCCACCCAAAAGCTTACCCGCACCAACGGCCGAAAGCCACCAGAGGCATGCCCCCAAGACACTGACCACACAGGAGGAAGGTCACATGCCACTGGCGGCAGATGCCACCTCGCTCTTCCATCTGCCCCTTGGGGGGCCAAGACTTGGCTGTGAAAAGCTACAGAGTCCGTGGACAGAGGGTGTCAGCTTTCGCAAAGGCCTGGGGCTGGAGAAATGTCTCCCTTAACTGTCGCCCCCACAGCTGATCCCAAGACCTTGCATCCCTGCTCAGCAGACTTGCCAATCCAGGGCATTGGCTGACACGACCGCGGACCCGCAGTCTGCCAAGTGTCAGCCGATGATGAAGACGGAGGCCGTTCAGGACTGAGCCCACTGAGCAGTACTCACTGCCTTTTTCTGTTAAAGTTTTGTGCCCTACTCTCTCACTTGTGTCTAGTGCAGCAATGTGTCACATTCTATGCCCCAGTGGTTTACAGCTTGTGTGATAGCTCAGTGTAGTTAACTTTAACTTTATATTTATTTAGCGATGGTTCTGTGTTTCAGTGTGTGCTACGGTGGATATAAGCCTGTTGACTTAAGCTAATGGTTATGTGTGACTGTCTTCTTGCTTTGTCTAGAATGTCATGCATTCGTTTACTCTGGATAACAATGTCCGCCTAGTCAGGCAAGTGCTATGCTTAACCATTTTACTAATTAGCTCAGCATGTAATCTTTAATTATTCATACGCAACAGTTAAATCTGGCCTGTTTTATTATGTTCACTTATTACAAAAATGTGGCAGTACTCCGAATCACTTTGATACCTTTATTGTGTGTTACCTTGCAATAACTCTTTTCTTTATTCTGTACCCTGTGACCCAAATGCCATAATAAATGCCATAATAAATGCCATAATAAAAGAATGAGTGACAAAAAACATATAAAAGCAAGAAAGACAGGTCCCCTAGCCTTCTTTCTTGCTTTTGTATTAGTTTCCCGCATGTAAAAAATAAATCTGAGTGCTTTTAATCGTGTTAAATTACCTCCGTTCCAACGCCAAGATCCTCATCAGGCCACGTCCCCTTTTTTAGTCAAAATGCCGAAATGGCAGGGCTCAATCATTGGTATGTGGTGTGCATGCGCAAAATCAATGCCGCTCTATGAATGAACTCTGAGCAGTCTACCGCGCATGCGGTATGCACGTTCACGAGCTGAGTTGACTGACAGTTCAGTTTGCTGTCTATGCCCGCCCCTCCTACCGCAACCCTAATAAGCCAAAAGTTTGTGTATTTGCAAAGAAACACTATATATAGAGATATTTCTCTATATAGTGTTTGTATACAAACACACAAATTGTAAATAATGTAAACATACACACATTTTTTATTCATCCATCCCTCTTTATCCACCCATCCATCTCTATCTATAGAGATGGATGGATGGATGCAGGGCCGGATTAACATAGGGGCTGATGGAGCTGCAGCTCCAGGCCCATGGAATAGGCCCATAAAAAAAAAAAAAAAAAAAAAAAAATTTTTTTTTTTACACACACTACTCTTAGGTTTGCCACCTGACTGGTATTTTACTGGCACAGCCAGTATTTGAGGCTGCCTGGCCATGCCAGTATTGCAGTAATATCGGCAATACAAATGCAGGTATTTTTCTCAGAATAAATGGAGATTACTCTGCAATACCAGCACCGGGCAGTAGGGGTCACTGTGTGTGGAGAGAGGCAGGGATAGGAAATTACAGCATATCCTTGCCTCTCTCTACTACTCACTGATCCGTGGGGGAGCAGCAACACAGCACAGAGTCCAGACAGCAGCTCTACAGCTCAGGTAAGTGAGGGATGGGGGGGAAAGGCAGCAGGGACACATGGGGACACTGAGACACTAGGGGACATATGGGGACACTGAGACACTAGGGGACACAGACACTAGGACACACTGAGACACTAGGACACATGGGGACACAGACACTGGGCGACCTGGAAACACTGAGACACTTGGGGACACTGGAAAACATGGGGGCACTGAGACACTAGGGGACACTGGGACACATGGGGATGCTGAGACACATGGGGACGCTGTGAGACATAGGGACATTGGGAGACACTGAGACATTGGGACACGGAGACACTATGTCCCCATTTCTCCCAGTGTCCCCATGTCCCCCATCCAGTGTCGCTAGTGTCTCTGTGTCCCCATGTCTCTGTGTGCCTAGTGTCCCCATGTGTCCCAATGTCCCTATATGTCCCAGTGTCCCCATGTCTATGTCCACAACTGTCCTCATGTCTCCCAGTGTCCCCAAGTGTCTGTCTCCCAGCCAGTGTCCCCTAGTCTCCCAGTGTCCCCTAGTCTCCCAGTGTCTGTGTTCCCATGTCTCTGTCCCTAGTGTCTTAGTGTCCCCAAATGTTTCAGTTTCCCCATGTCTCCCAGTGTCTGTGTTCCTAGTGTCTCAGTGTGCCTAGTGTCCCCATGTCTCCCAGTGTCCCTATATGTCCCAGTGTCCCCATGTCTATGTCCAATACTGCCCCCATGTCTTCCAGTATCCCCAAGTGTCTGTCTCCCAGCCAGTGTCCCCTAGTCTCCCAGTGTCCCCTAATCTCCCAGTGTCTGTGTTCCCATGTCTCTGTGTCCCCTAATCTCCCAGTGTCTGTGTTCCCATGTCTCTGTGTCCCTAGTGTCTTAGTGTCCCCATGTCTCCCAGTGTCTGTGTCCCTAGTGTCTCAGTGTCCCCATTTCTCCCAGTTTCCCTAAATGTCTCAGTGTCCCCATGTCTCCCAGTGTCCCCATGTCTCCCAGTGTCCCCATGTCTCTGTGTCCCCGGGTGTCTGTGTCCCCATGTCTCTCAGTGTCCCTGCGTCTCTCAGTGTCCCTGCGTCTCTCAGTGTCCCTGCGTCTCTCAGTGTCCCCATGTCTCACTGTGTCCCCAGTATCCTTGTGACATGGGGACACACTGAGACATGGGGACACTGGGAGACTGGGTGACATGGGGACACTGACACTGTGATACACTGTGTGACTTGCGAGACTGAGACACTGGGAGCAATCCATCTATACAGCAGAATCAAACTGTGAGTAGTTTGTTGGTGATTTTACAGAATTTTCTCTGATGTCACTCCTTGTGATTATACAAATGATTAAGGCTGGTATTTTTTTTCAAGAAAGGTGGCAACCCTAACTACTCTTCACATACTCTTGCTTAAAGGAGCACTATAGGGTCAGGATCACAATCATGTATTTCTGACCCTATTATGTTAAAACCACCACCTTGGCCCCTTCTTGGCTCCCTAAGTATAGTAAAATATGCTGCTGGGTCTGCATCTGAACTAACTGTCTGCTGACATCATCAGAAGTGGTGCTCTGAGCAAATTACAATACTTCCCCATAGGATTGGCTGATACTGTCAACTAGGCAGATCAGGGGCAGAGCCAGCACAAGCTCAACATAGCCCTGGCCAATCAGCATCTCCTCATAAAGATAAATTGAATCCATGCATCTCTATGAGGAAAGTTCAGTGTCTGTATGCAGAGGGTTGATACACTGAATGGCAGTGCTGCACACTAGGCAGTACTGCCACAGGATGCTCCTCTAGCAGCCATCTAAGGAGTGGCCAGTGGAGTTATTTTCTCTGAAAAGACAGTGTTTATTGCAAAAGGCCTGAATGGAATGATTCTACTTACCAGAACAAATACAATAAGCTGTAGTTGTTCTGGTGACTATAGTGTCCTTTTAAGTTTGGAAGCTTAAGAGGGATGTATGGGGAAAAAAAACTTGTGTGGACTGGCTGACAATAAAATTAGTTTAGGTAATGCAGACGTTGGTCTCTCTAACACTATGGCATGTCCCCTTTCATTTACACTTACTACATACACCTTTTCTCTGTCTCAGACTGTATACCAGGAACTTCTGCCTGCTAGTAAGAAGGTAATGAGAGAAGTGGACCAGCGAGTGCTAGGGGACAGTCCTTAGAAAGCATGGAGTGAGCTCATCATTAGACGCATTTATGTCAAGCTCAGGCTGCTGTCTGCATAGTATGCCCTAAGTTGGACAGCCTGCAGGATTGGCGGGCAGCCTGACATGCATTCATGCCAGGCTGTCCTTCAAATTCTTTGGACAGACATGCCCCCTTTTTTGGGCATGTTCTCCCCTTTTGGCAGGTCTTGTCACGTGATTCGCGCCAGTGGCCCACCCTTTTACCCCACCCATTGACTTCCTGCTTCACTGGACACTGCTGTTAGGGGTTATGGATTTACTTGAAAGATGAAAGCATAAATTAGAGAGAGATTAGCATAGAGTATGTGTTTTCTTATAGCTGCATCCTATGAGTTTCCCTCCAGTACCATCTCCATCAGATACATGACGCTTGGGAGGTATGACTGATTTAGTGTTTTTGGTTGATAAAATTCCGTAATTAGGCCCATCATAATTGTCAGCACCAGGTCCAGTGTGCTCTTAATCCGGCCCTGGATGGATGGATAGAGAGGGATGGATGGATGGATGGATAGAGAGGGATGGATGGATGGATAGAGAGGGATGGATGAATGGATAGATTGTGAGGGATGGATGGATAGTGAGGGATGGATAGATAGAGAGGGATTTGTGGATGGATAGAGAGGGATGGATGGATAGAGAGGGATGGATAGATGGAGAGGGATTTGTGGATGGATAGCGAGGGATGGATGGATAGAGAGGGATGGATGGATAGAGAGGGATGGATGAATGGATGGATAGAGAGGGATATATGGATAAAGAGGGATGGATGGATAGATAGAGATAGATGGAAGAAAAGAGAGGAATGGATGGATGGGTAGGTATAGATAGATGGATAGGATAGAGAGGGATGGATAGAGAAGGATGGGTGGATCCATCCATCCCTCTCTATTACTCACCCTCTCACTCACTCTCTCACTCTCACTCACTCTCACTTTTTTACTTACCCACTCACTCACTCTCACTTTCTCACTCACTCTAATTTTCTCTTTCTGTCACTCACTCACTCTCTTACTCTCACTTTGTCATTCACTCTCGCTTTCTTACTTACCCACTCACTCACTCACTCTCTCACTCACTCACTCTCACTCATTAAAAATAAGTTTACTTACTGTTTGAAGTCAATAGATCCTCCTGCTCGGTCTCCTGCCTTCTGCCTTCAGCCTGTCAGCCTGTCAGCCTGTTAGCCCAAGCCAACACTGTGTGTGCAGGAGATCTTTATCTCCCACACTGTTGCTGACAGGCTCCGGGTTACTACAGAACACAGGAGACGCATTCACAGTGGAGCCACCAAAGAGAGACTGGCCAAATAAATGGAAGGAGCTGGGCGGAGGGCTCTATGCTGTTCTTCCCTGGCAAATGGATCCTATATATTGCTGCTTATTTGTTTTATATTTAGCTTGTTATTGTTTTTATGATTGGTCCCTGAAGTCCTAGATATAGCATGAAACACGTAGGACCTAGAGCCAATTTTAGTTTATATTGTTTTATATTTGCTGTATGCAATAAAGCATTTTCCACTTTTGATAACGTCTGGAGTCCCATCTTCTGTACTGGTTTGTAGACCGGTATCCAAGAGAAGGGGTTCTGGTTTAGCCCCCCACTTTCAAATTTAAAGTACCTTAATGTGGCATGCAACAGTCATCGTCCTGTGAGTGCAACTCTGCTAGTGCATATATTACATGTATATTACATGTTTTAACTGTATCACATTATTGCATTTTTATTTTTCTGTAGATTTTCAACTGTATACTTTTTTTTTTGTTTTTTTATATTTTCTGTCATAAGGATATCCTTAGAGGAAGCTGTAAATATAAGAGAAATAAAAATATTTTTTCCTCACTTCTCACTAATTGATGAAGGTGTATGGTATATGGTTGTATCATTGCATTGATCATGTATGAGATGTAAAACATTGTAAAGAGCACATACAAGATATAACAGTTGAAATGAACAGACACAATGTATAGAATGCAATTAACAGATACAAGATGCAGAATGCTGCAATGAGCAGATGCAAGATGTAGAATGCAATAAGGAGATACAACGTGTAGATTTCAATGAGTAGATACAATATGTAGAACCCTGCAATGAGTAGATTTAAGATGTAAAACCCTGCAATGAGCAGATACAAGATGTAGAACACTACAGTGAGCAGATATAAGATGTAGAACCCTGCAAGGAGTAGAACCAAGATGTAGAACCCTGCAAGGAGTAGAACCAAGACGTAGAACCCTGCAATGAGCAGATACAAGATGTAGAACCCTGCAAGGAGTAGAACCAGGACGTAGAACCCTGCAATGAGCAGATACAATATGTAGAACCAAGATGTAGAACCCTGAAAGGAGTAGAACCAAGATGTAGAATGCTACAATGAGCAGATACAAGATGTAGAATGCAATAAGGAGATACAACATGTAGATTTCAATGAGTAGATACAATATGTAGAACCCTGCAAGGAGTAGAACCAAGATGTAGAACCCTGCAAGGAGTAGAACCAAGATGTAGAACCCTACAATATGCAGATACAAGATGTAGAACCCTGAAAGGAGTAGAACCAAGATGTAGAACGCTACAATGAGCAGATACAAGATGTAGAACCCTGCAAGGAGTAGAACCAAGACGTAGAACCCTGCAATGAGTAGAACCAAGACCTAGAACCCTGCAATGAGCACATACAAGATGTAGAACACTGCAAAGAGTAGAACCAAGATGTAGAACCCTGCAATGAACAGGTACAATATGTAGACCCCTGCAGTGGGCAGCTACAAAATGTAAAACTGTACAATAATAAGGCACAATATAAGATGCAGAACACTGCAATGAGAAGGCATGATATGTAGAATGCGACATTAAGCAGTAAGTAGCAAATATCAATTCTCAATCCTTTAAAATAGTTTCTTTCTTTTACAGTTGTCCACGAAGGGATATACAAAGTTTGTCTGCTCTTCAGGTATATGTCAATCATAAATACATTCAAATAAAGTTCCCATTGAATATCTGTTATTCATTTTTCTGTATGAGTCACCTGACTAAGATAAAATTATTTATTGATTTTTGAAATGTCAAGACAAACCAATGTTTTTTGTTTTTCTATGCCAAAGGCAAACTGTGTGTCCTTTAACTTTTATGGCTAATATCTTTTGAGTTAAAAAAAAAATGCTATAGATGGCACGTTAGATAGTTGCCTACTTTGTCCTTACATTAGTGGCCAAAATTTCTCTATTGATTTTTTTAAATGTCAAGAAGTTACAAACAAACCAGCAGTCTGACCAGGCAGCAGCACCAAATACTACTGATACAGAAGCATTGTAGAATCATCCCACTACTTGCAATTACGAGACCAGCATGCTTAATAAAGACAGAATCCACACTTAACCCCTTTTATGTTTAATTTAGGAAAACCTACAAAAATTTCCTCACATTTCATATTATTTCCATTTTGTGAAATGTGTAAACAGTAGGTTATACAAGTTGAAAAGGGAGTTGAGGAGGTAATTGAGGGATAATACTACATTGTCAGCAGGGCGCCATCAGAAATTTTTGGGCCCCTAACTCAGCTCAGGGTCTGGGCCCCAGGGGCCCGCCTTCAAGCCTGCACACAGGGACCGCCTCCAAATCCCACCCACAGGAATACAAACACAAACACACGCATTGATAAAAAGGACACAGATACACACACACAAAGATACATACTGAAACAGACATACACACACTGACACACACAGCTCATTTTTCAGCCACCCTCCTGTTTCTTACCTTTTCTTTGCAGGAGGGTGACTGAAGAGGGAGAGCCACGCCAACTCCCATCAGCCCCAAAGTCTCCATGCTGACTCTCATCCCGCGTGGAGTGAGTTGGGAGGAAGTGACCAGCCGCATTTTTTTTTTACAGGGGCCCAGTGAAGATATAGGGCTCATCGGCTGGCCCTAAGTGCTGGGCCACCCGATGGTCCCCATCAGCGTGTTGGTCCCAGGGCAATGGCACCGGTGGCGGTTTCGCCGCTACATGTGGGACCCGGGGCCCCCAGGGCTGCCAGGCCCTTGACTACCGTCATGGTTGTCACCCCCTGATGGCGGCCCCGATTGTCAGGAGAAATACAAACAGGGCTGTTCTGCTTTAGACTTGCATTTGTAAATCATTCTGGATAACTCAAGGACATATCAGGACATATTGCACTATGAATTTGAGCCCATTCATTGCATACATTGCAACGGGTGGGCCTTACAGGAGGCGTAGAAAGTGATGAAACCCATAATGGGTGAACTACCTGAGAAATTGGATGGGTCTGCCCAGATAAGGGGGTGCCACTAAAAGGGTCAGACCTGCCTACTGATAAACTGAAGGGGCCTTTTTGTCTGGCCCCCAACCTGCAGAACCTTGCAGAGAGTGCTGTTGAAATGCTCTCTACAGGGTCTTAGTGCCCATGTTAAGTGCAAACATTTCAAATGCAGGACACCTGAGAAATAAATCTGGAAGGGGGCATAGGATCCCTAAATTGGGACTGCAACTAATAATGTGCTTGCACTGTGTTGCCTGAGGACAGTTTCCTGGTGTCACCTGATGTGGGACATGAAGGAACTAAAACAAAATGGCTGGACAGGTCCCTGAAATCGTGACTTTCTGCCGAACGTGGGACTGTTGGGAGGCCTGAAAAAGGCACTTAAAGAGCCCTGAATAGCACACAATTTACTCTAGAGTACATTCTCAGACAGTTCCTGACTTTATTTAATAAATGTTGGCCTACAGCTGTGCATCTAAGTAATCAAAATAAATTCGAAAATGGTGGTCTACCAGACTCCCGATTACCAGGGGGAACATGGTGATACTGTTCCTCCTATTCTCTAACATCACAGGCAGTGGGTAGCAGTGGTTAAAAAGATGAGACAAATAAGAAGAGGAGGGAAAGTCCCATACTGGAGATGATATCAGGATGAAAAACACAAGGAGTGCTACACAGATTGTAGAGACAATAGTTATATGGAATTAATATAGAGTTTAAATGGAAACCAAATACCTCTTGTGATTTAAGTAGATACTGAAGGATGCACCTTTAGATCCTATCAAAGGCCAAAAGCAAAGAGACGGATAGAGTTTATGAATTGTTTGTTTTACAAGACAAATATTTAAGCTAAGGAAAAAACAATCAATTACACATTTGACAATACAAGGTGTTAAACTACATATCAAGAATGAACAATAAATATACTTAATGTGTGGGTGTAATGAGCTAATTTTTTACATTTATGCATATTTTGGGGTATGCAAATAGCATGATTATTGAGATACAGTTACTGTTTGAGAGATGGGTTTAGCAATATCTCAGCTGCGTATTATTATTAGAGGAATTTAAAATACACAAATAAGAGTGCAGGTCTTAATAGTCCTAATGCTACGTCATATCAAAGCCCAGACTGTTTTGTTTTGCACCATCACATTGGTGTTTTGTTTTCCTTAGCTTTGTTCTGTCTGTCGTAAGTTCTTTACAACCACTTGTAATACAAGCATCCTCTATTTCTTTCTTTCTCACACAGGAGGGAATGCTGGACTGGCTGCAGCCTACGCATGTAATAAGCTTGGACTTCCAGCCACCATAGTGGTTCCAGAAAGCACAGGCCAGGACATTGTACAAAAGCTGCAAAAGCTGGGAGCAGATGTCATAGTGAAAGGAAAGGTAAAGATGTAATGTTACTATATAAGCTCTTCATGAAAAGAAAATATTTGCCTAGTTTTCATATTCAAATTAATAATCTATATCAAACAAGAGCATGGGTGAAGAGGACAGCTGCCATTTTGTCAGCAAAAAAATAGTCAATTTATCTCAAGGTATTGTTTGCTAGGAACCTCATCACATCCCCAATCTGGTTACTGGAAAAACTAGGAGTCATGCTATTGCCATGGCAACAAACCTCAGACAGTCTCTCACATGATCCCCACCCACCCCCCATTTCCATGGAAATTCACTAAACAAATGACTAGCTAAGGGCA
Source organism: Pelobates fuscus (assembly GCF_036172605.1). Lineage (NCBI taxonomy): Eukaryota > Metazoa > Chordata > Amphibia > Anura > Pelobatidae > Pelobates > Pelobates fuscus. The sequence goes on from NC_086321.1 coordinate 172,366,738, forward strand.
AAAATATTTGTGGAATTCTCCTCACCCTTGGCATTCCACAATTTTTTTGCAGGAACTTGTCACCCAATTAAGGAAAGAAAAAGTTTGCCCTGGTTGTCACTGCTGGGTAGAAATGTTCTCCACTAGGTGAAAACTGCTTGTGGACAGCAGGAAGAAAAAAAAAAAAAAAAAAAAAAAAAAAAAAAGATTTGCACTGGCCCCCATCTCTCTTTTTTTCTGTTTTTTTGTAGTAAATCTTTATTATTGTCGTGCATGGTAGTAACATAGCAGATCTTACAATGCCCCAAAATCACATGCGGGTTCAAGATTAAACATAGTATAGAGAAACATGACTGTTGATCAGCATTTTGATTAGACTGCACATTTTAAGGGTGGATAGGGAGAGGAAAACAAGAACGAAACAGGACATTTTCTTAAAGGTACAAAACAGGCTATGCAGACTGATAACAGAATGAATTAAAAGGGCGTGATTTTTCCTATGTTTGTGCGTAGTCGATTAATGTGGAGTAGTGCCCCCTCAGGGCCCCCCAAATGAACAAGTACGTTTGCTTTGCTTCTAAAGCCTAGTGGGGTGTGGTGCGTGATGTAGACTTATATACAACAAGGAATTCGTAGTGGTTTCAAATTAGCCCTAATGGGTGTGTTACTTGGTTGTACACCCTGTTCCAAATTATTATGCAAATTATATTTTTCTCATTTACCTAAATAACTGATGTAAATAACAGTCAGCATAATTATCATGTTATCAACTATTAACCCCTTCAGGACCGGCCTGTTTTTGCGATGTTTGTACGTTAAGGACCAGAGCAGTTTTAACACTTTTGTGGTGTTTGTGTTTAGCTGTAATTTTCCGCTCTCTCATTTACGGTTCCCATACAAGTTATATACTGTTTTTTTCACGACAAGAAGGGCTTTCTTTACATACCAGTATATATATTATGTCATATATTGTATTTAAAAAAAATAATAAAATATGGTGAAAAATAAAAAAAAAAACATGTTTTTGGACTTTTACTTGAAAAATCTTTTACTTATCTACAAAAGCTAATGAAAAAAACTGCTAAATAGATTCAAAATTTTGTCCCGAGTTTAAAAACACCCAGTGTTTACATGCTTTATTGCTTTTTTTTGCAAGTTATAGGCCTAAAAATACAAGTAGGAAATTGCTGTTTCAATATATATATATTTTAAATGTATCAATAGTGACATTGTTACACCGTTATCTGTCATAAATCCCCGAAACACACCTAACATGTACATATTTTTTAAAGTAGACAACCCAGGGTATTCAAAATGGGGTATGTCCAGTCTTTTTTAGTAGCCACCTAGTCACAAACACTGGCCAAAGTTAGCATTTATATTTGTTTGTGTGTTAAAAATGCAAAAAACGCTAACTTTGGCCGGTGTTTGTGACTAAGTGGCTACTAAAAAAAGCTGAACATACCCCATTTGCAATACCTTGGGTTGTCTTCTTTTGCAAATGGTATGCCATCATGGGGCTAATTCTCATTCCTTGGCTACCATACGCTCTCAAAGGCAACCTAACCAATCTGACAAATTTCAATAAAAAAAAAAAAGTAAAATCAAGCCTTATATTTGACCCTGTAACTTTCACAAACACTATAAAACCTCTACATGTGGGGTACTGTTATACTCAGGAGACTTCGCTGAACACAAATATTAGTGTATCAGAACAGTAAAATATATCACAGCAATAATATCCTCAGTGAAAGAGCTGTTTGTGTGTGAAAAATGCAAAAAACTTCACTTTCACTGACAATATCATCGCTGTGATATGTTTTACTGTTTTGAAACACTAATATTTGTGTTCAGCGAAGTCTCCCGAGTAAAACAGTACCCCCATGTACAGGATTTAGGGTGTCATAGAAAGTTACAGGGTTAAACACAGTGCTAGCAAATTAAATTATCTGGACTTTTGGCCTGGGTTGGCAGGCAGGTCCCTCAAATTGCAATCATTAAAATTACTTAATTAGGTAAAAATATTACATAAATATGCACGTAGAATTTTAATATATATACATATTTATATATTTGACGTCTACGTGTATATTTATGAAATTATTTATGTAATTATGTATGTGGACATATGTATATTTCGTATTATTTTTATATATTTATTTATACATAGATATATATATCATTACATTCTAAGTGTATTTTGATATAAATATATATATATCAATATCAAAATACTGTTAGAATAAAACTGAATATATATATATAATTTTTTTTTAATTATTAAAAATTATTTTTATTTTTTGTTATTTATTTTTATTAACATATTATTTGTATTTTATAATAATATATATATACCATATATATAGTTATTATATATTGTATATATTCGTGTGTAATTTAAATATAAGTGTATTTTTATAATTATATACGTATATATAAATATAAAAATACACAGTGTGACATTATATATATGATATATATACATATATTATATATAGGTATATATAGATATAATACATGTATATATAGCATATATATATACACATATTATTTTTTTTTTACACTTTATTTTTGATTTTACAGATGCAGGGAGACTGCCTGTCAGCACAGACAGTCCCCCTGCAGGCAGATACACAGACCCCTATTGCGGTCATGTGATCGAGTGATCACATGGCCGTGGGGTCCTGATCTGCCGAGGGGGGACTGCCCGGGCAGACAGGCAACCCCCCTGGACCGGGAGGAGAGCTGATCGCCGCCGTGGGACCGATGGCGATCAGGTAAGTAGCCCAAAACCGTTATGACGGTTCAGGACCGTCAGCGGTCCAAACGCACGTTTTACCGCTGACGGTCCTGAACCGTCAGCGGTCCTTAAGGGGTTAAAGGACCACTATAGGCACCCAGACCACTTCAGCTCAATTAAGTGGTCTGGGTGCCAGGTCCATGTAGGGTTAACCCTGCCTGCTGTAAACATAGCAGTTTCAGAGAAACTGCTATGTTTACATTAGGGTTAATCCAGCCTCTAGTGGCCATCTCATTGACAGCCACTAGAGGGCTTCCACGCTTCTCACTGTGATTTTCACAGTGAGAAGACGCCAGCGTCCATAGGAAAGCATTGAGAATACTTTCCTGTGGACTGGCTGAGCAGGTTGTGCCCCTCGGTGTCTGTGTTAGAAGATGATGTGCTTGTCAGGAAGGGGACCGGGATGACCCCCACCGGTCCAGAGAGGGGAGGGACAGCTTCAAGCATTTTTCTCGGAGAGCGTCCGTCTCTCCTCCGTCCACGCTTGAGGAGGCCGCATGCCTGATTGTCTGCGTTCTGGGTCCGAAACTGGCAGATTTAGGTACCGTTGGATACACTGGCTTCCCCTTGTCTGGGAGAGCGCTGGTATCTGTCCTTAGTGGCAAGTGGCTCGAGTGTTTCGCCGATTAACAATCCCGGTCTTTGGAGCTCAGGCGATGCACGTCTGATGCGCTCGGCCTCCAGGCTCTACCCCCCCCCCCACCTTTTTTTGATGTAATTAGATAGCTGTTAGACTTGATGGAAAGTAGTTGGGGGGGGGAGGGGAGAGGCATAGCCTGGCTCAATGTATTATGAAAAACTGACAGAATATATATGTGCGTTTCTCTCTCTCTCTCTCTCTCTATATATATATATATATATATATATGTGTGTGTGTGTGTGTATCCAGTAATGCTGCCTCCTTTAAGGTAAGTGCCATCTATTTCTCCTACAACGCTATGGGCAGTTTCTTTTTCTTTTTTTCTATGCGGTTACCTTTTGGGAAATAAAGCCCATAATAAAAAATAAAAAAATAGACTTTTCCTATTTCTTTCCCCTCACTCACACAAATAGCTAGTCACTCATTATTGCTACCCACCAGCTCAGTATTCAGAAAGGCTGATAGACTTAGTTTGTGTAGATCTCGTCAGGGGTTTCTACGAATTCTGCATATCTGAGAACTCTTTGGGTCTACTTTTCACTTTCATTCAATGTCTTTGAATATATTAAAACTAAAATCAGAGATGATCCTTTTCACATGTTATGGAAATTCAAAGCATTTTGAAAATATAATCTTGATACTAGAAAATCAAAGGGTATTACTTTCAGGGCATTTGTGCATTTTGTTATGGGGCTATTTAAAAAACAAAAACGCCCACGGTCTCCATTTCTGTTTTTCTGGAAACAAATTTTTCAAAAATTAAAGAAAAATGACACTCTCCTGTGCATGATGTCACTTCTCTTCCATTGGTTAAGCAATAACTTAATTTAAAGGAACAGTCATTGTTTTAAAAAAATATCCTAACCTTTATTATGTTATATACCATCTTGTTGTTTTTTTTTTTCCTAATTTTTGTATATTGAAATTGTTGAAGAAATCACTTGACTATATTTTCCACACCCTCTCTCTGATAGTAATATTTTTGTACCTATGGTCATATTTTCAGTTATCTTACCCAAATGTCACTATTCTAGAACTGTCTGTTGCTTTTCAAAATTGCTGGACAAAAAAATGCTGCAGGCCCAAAGACATCACAAATTAGAAAAACAATTGTTGCAAAATATTGAGTATTAGGTCAGATAGCTGACAGTTTAACGCAAGGTGCATAAAGACGGCTTTCAGAAAAAGTGAGTGAAAAAGGTAGGCAAGGGATTTCGTCAAAAAAGTTTGATAAATATTAATTTCTAAAAAATATATATATTATTTTTATGATAACAAATGTTACATTTTGATACACAGACACACACATACAAAATTATATATATATATATATATATATCTCAGGGCTGTCTTTCCGCATGGCCATGCTGGGCACTTGCCCAGGAGCCCCACAGGTATGGAGGCCCAACCACGCTGCCCAGTGTATACATTTAGCAGTCTGTGTGTGTACTCAGCAGTCTGTGTGTGTACTCAGCAGTCTGTGTACTCAGCAGTCTGTGTACTCAGCAGTCTGTGTGTGTACTCAGTAGTCTCTGTGTATGTATTCAGCAGCCTGTGTGTGTATTCAACAGCCTGTGTGTATTCAGCAGTCTGTGTGTTTGTATTTTATTTGTTGGAGGTTCCAATAAATATATGCTTAATTTTATTGATAATTTACATTTTTATTCCTATGGGTGGTTGTGTAGACAGGGCCCCAGTGTACTGCTTTGCCCAGGGGCCCATATTGTTGTTAAGATGGCGCTGATATATATATATATATATATATATATATATATATATGTATATGTATATATATATATACACATTTCTATGTGCAAGCTTGTTCCTGATTCTGTGAAGCTTGTGTCTGTGTGTTTATGTATCACTGCATGTACCTGTTTGTCTATTGATGGCTGTGAGTGTTCTTTTTTTCTGGCTTGTATGTACATTGAAGCTAATAAAACATACACGACTACTGTACAGTAGGGGTGAACAAGCATTTTAGAGAGGAGGCCAGATGATTTAAATATTTACCAGGGATCACTGCCATATCATGTCAATAAAATGATTGTGCTTGAATCTTGAAAGTAATTTTTCTGGTATCTAGTTGCAGTGAATGTGTGTTTGTGTCTGAGTGATTGTGTGTGTGGGGGAACTAGAGGCAATAGCATACACTAAACAATATGATATAACAGGCATAACAGAAACATGATGAGATTAGACACATGACTGGGAATTTAACTTGGAGTTTGACGAGGAAAATGTGGAAGCTTTATGGGTAGATATCTGCTTGGGGCAAACGAAGGGAAATCAATTACTGGTTGGGATATGTTATAAACCACCTAATGTAAATATTAATGAGGAAGAACAGCTGTTAGAGAAAATTGGGAAAGGTGTATATCGGGGTAACACGTTAATTATTGGAGATTTTAATTACCCGGACATAAATTGGGATAGAGGGACTAGTACTTCAGCAAGGGGAATCAGGTTTTTGAATGTGTTAAATGACACCTTTATGTCACAACTGGTACGAGCACCAACTAGAAAGTATGCTTGTCTGGATCTCGTTATAACAAACAATGTTGATCTTTTGACCAACATTCGAGTAGGGGAGCATTTGGAAAATAGTGATAACAGTATGGTAATCTTTGAAATAAACTCAAAAAAAGCAAAAGCACGTGGGGTATACTAAAATGTATGATTTAAAAAAAAGCAAACATATCGACTGGCATAAACTAGTTAGTGAAAAAAACACTTAGGATAAATGGAAACTATTCAAACAAATATTAAAAAGGTACATTTCTCAGTGTTTACCATAGGGTAATAAATATAAAAGAAACAAATTGAAACCGATGTGGCTTAGTAGAGAAATAAAACAAGAAATTAAAAATAAGAAAAGGGCATTTAAAGCATTTAATTCGGACAAAGCAGAGACATCCTATATAAGATATAAGGAAACCAATAATGCTTGCAAAAAGGCAATTAAATTGATAGTCAAAGAATGTAAAACCAACCCCAATTTTCTATCAAGTATATCAATTTGTAAAAAAAACTAAAAATTAAAGTGTAGGTACACTGGAAACAGAGATGGGAGTTGTTAGTTAATGAAGACCAGAAAAAGGCAGAAATTTTAATTAACTATTTTTCTTCAGTATATGTTAATGAGGATCCTATGGCAAGAGATATGCTAATGGTTGCTGCAAAAAACGTGCAGATAACTTGTGATTGGATGACTCAAGACAAGGTGCTACAGCAGCAATGTAAATAAAGCTCCGGGGCCTGACAGTATTCACCCACGAGTACTGAAGGAGCTAAGTATGGAAATAAGTGAACCTCTGTATTTAATCTTTCAAGATTCTTTTGTTTCAGGTATTGTACCGGAGGATTGGAGGAAGGCAGATGTCGTTCCTATATTTAAAAAGGGTTTAAAATCCTTGCCTGTAAATCATAGACCTGTGAGCTTAACTTCTGTGACTGGGAAAATAGTTGAAGGGCTATTAAAGGATAATATTCAGGAATTCATTGGGAAGAACTTTGTTATTAGCAATAATCAGCATGGTTTTCTGAAACATAGGTCATGTCAAACTAACCTAATTGCATTCTTCCTTAGAAGTAAGTAGAAGTAAAGATCAGGGTATTGCAGTGGATGTGATCTACTTGGATTTTGCCAAGGCATTTGATACAGTTTCTCACAATAGTTAAGTCTTCAAACTAAAAGAAATTGGTCTAGATGAATAATCTTGTTCTTGGGTAGAACATTGGCTTAAGTATAGAGTACAACGAGTTGTCATTAAGGTAAATCGCTGGTAAGACCACACCTTGAATATGCTGTGCAAATTTTGGGCACCTATTCTAAAAAAAGAATATCATGGAGCTAGAAAAAGTGCAGAGCCGAGCTACAAAATTGATAAAAGGAATGGAGCATTTTAGTTACGAAGAAAGGTTAAAAAATGTAACTCTCTTTAGTTTGGAAAAACAGCTCTTCAGAGGGGATATGATAACATTATACAAATATATTCGGTGCCAGTACAAACCATTATCTGGAAATCTATTCTATACATAGGACACGAGGTTACGATTTTGGCTGGAAGAAAGGAGATTTTATCTAAGGCAAAGAAAAGGTTTTTTTTTTTCCAGTAAGAGCAATAAGGGTATGGAATTCTCTGCCTGAAGAGGTGGTTTTATCAGAGTCCATACAGATGTTTAAACTGCAATTGGATAAATACTTGCAAAAGCATAACATACACGGATATCATTTTATCATTTTTAATTAGTGGTGTAATAGCTGCTTGAACCAAGGAGACAACTGACTGCTATTTTGGGGTCAAGAAGAAATTTTTTCCTAGTTTGTTGCAAAATTGGAAGCGCTTCAGACTGGGTTTTTTGCCTTCTTTTGGATGAACAGCAAAAACAGATGTGAGGAAGGCTGAACTTGATGGACGCCAGTCTCTTTTCAGCTATGTAACTAAGTTTAAAAAAAAAAAAAAAGACCAGGAAAGGCTCCACCAATCAGGAGTCTTATTGGTGTGTCATCTCTGATGCTATCCAATAAACTTCTGTTTATCAAGGTTTTAAGGGAATGTAGTGCAGCTCACAACTACAGTTCCCTCATCAGGTCTGATGGGTGAACTGCTGAAAAATCTAATTTCAGGCATACCTATTTATGGCACCAGTCACAGTTTTGGGAATGTGGCTGTACACAGTACCAATCATACATCCACTGACTGGTATGAATGGCAAATATAGAAATAAAATTCCCCTGTTAACGTCAGTCACCAAAGAGGCAGTATTAATGCTGCAGAAAGTTTTGTAAATTGTGGAGCTGTATGCAACTATGTACAGTGACACGGTAACAGGGAACCTCCTTTCACAGTAACGTATGCAATGAACATAGGTTGCTGCTTAGAGTGTCCCTTTACGAATTATCCATAGTTTTTACTTCCATTTTATCTGAATTCCCAATAATATGTTTTCTTTACAGACTATATATTTGGCATTTAATTAACACCCAAGATTAGAATGTGAAAACAAATTTCTGTTCACAGCCTCGTGTATACTTGTGATTTGCAAACAGGTCTTAACTTGTCCAGGATTTAGGAATGTTGGTGTCTGTAATAAAAGCTACAAGTGACAATTAAAATTTATATTTAAAGGCACACACTGAGTACCAGAATAACTAATGCTTTTTCAGAGAATAATATGAAAAGGTCTTTCATTATGTCATTGCAGAGTTTCTTCTAGCTGCAATGATTTAAAAACACATTCTCAACTCTGTTTCCTTTGAAGCCAGGACAGGAGAAGTCCTAAAGTTGCTCCAGTATGGTCGGAATGTCCTTGACTCAACTAGTGCAGATGCAAGTTTGCTTAAATGAATACTCCAAACACTATAACCATTACTGCACGCTGTAGAGGTTATGATTCCAGAAGAGCCAGTCCTGGTTCCCCCTCCCTGTAAATAGTCAAAATCAGTTTCACTTTCTACCTGGGTGCTGCTTCCCGGCTCCACTAAAGCTACAGGAGAACCAGGCCCTCTCCGTAGGAACTTCCATTAGCTCTCCTGAGCTAAGCCCTGGGATGAGTGACTAGCCCTTTGGATAAGAGCATCATCTGATTGTACTCAGTCAAGATATGGCTTGCACCATCGAGCTGAGCTCAGACAGAGTGTGTCTGGCTATCCTGTAGTGGGGGTGGGTTTGACTTCTTACAGTGGGGGTGTGCCAAGGCAACCCAGGGCACTCTGGCACCATAACCACAATAGTGCGCTGTACTGGTTATGGCGGTTTGAATGTTCACTCATACTGCATTTTTTTCTTGTGTCCCCAGAAACAGAACAGAAGAGAATAAACATTGAACAGGGGTCCACATTTAAAACGGTTGCGTCAGATTAAGGACAGATTTAGACTGAATTATGAGCACTCACTTAAATATGTAATAGGAGAAGTTGATCCTCTAACAGGCTCCAACCAGCATGTGGAAGATACACACTACCTTTAACTGGACATTTCAGAAAACAAAAATAGAAACATGTAATAGGCAGAGCATTGTGAGAGAATACCGTATTTCACCGCATAACGGTCGCAGCTTTTATGCCTAATTCCTTTCTTTAAAAATGGGGGTGCGACTATTATGCTGTGTGCGACCATTATGTGAAGCCTGATATTTTTGCGATACTATTTGTGACCATTATGCAAAGCTCTGTTTTTTTTAACAGTTGCTGATTACATTATAGATTGTGATAACATAACATGGCATATTTTCCAATGCATCACGTAAACTCTGATCCTCATCCCTCTCCTCTTGTCAATTCTTAATGCATTACATCGATAAAATGCACTAAAATAAAATAAACTGATAGGTAATAAACCCTCTCATGGCCAATCGGATCCAGAGGAGGGGCACTTAAACAGAATTCTCCTCTTGCTCATTGCCCTGTCGTGGTTTTATGCTTATGGTTATCCGAGAGTGCGTTCCTGATCTTGATTTTCTGGTATTTGACTTTGGCTTTGTTTTGACTTCCCTAAAATCTGGTATCCTTGACTTTTGGCTTTCCCTCATCTTTGTGTCTGATTCTGTGTCCCAGACCTTGGCAAGTATTTTGACTATTCTTGGAGATGTTAAGTCCGGCCATTCTAAGGTCCGGTTATACGTTATCCTTAGTCCTAGGTGTGACATATTACTGCATGCTGGATCAACTTGTAATCCTGACAGTGATTTGGCTGGAAAAGGGGTGGATCCCATTCCCACATAGACACCTGGTAAATTAATTAATAGGGCCACACTGAGTACCTGGCATGACACTAAGGTAGAATGCCAAGACATTACTATACCAGGTATCTTTCTTCCAAATCAAGATAACTCGCATTTCCCAGAGGGGATGGACTCCTTGATAGTAAATCACCGGAGGATTCCCTAACCGATTAATTTGGGGACCATTGTCACAGACAAGACTGATTTATGTTGCCCTTACATGATAGAACACTTTTGAAATATCAACTTCAAACGTTACATCTCACAGAACTGAAAGACACTTCTATGACTGACCAGTTTTTACTGATTAAATGGGAATAAAGTCCCTTCCATTTATTGGAGGTTTTATTGCAGAAAATATTAAATGAGCTGCAATTTGTACTGATTTTGACTATTTATGAAACAAATACAGATATTTAGGTTACTCACTCTTCTAAATCTCTGTTTGCGAGTTATGCCTGAATGAGTCCTCAACTACACAAAGCATAGTCCTGCACTTTGCCCAGTAAGTAGCATTTGGTGCTGACCTTGATTCCATAGTGGACAATCCGTGATAGAGGTCAGATTGCTTAATAAAAGATAGAAATTATTAGCTCAAGCAAAATTATCACAAGACTGGATTTTGCTTGTACAGTCATACTTACCTCTTGTGTCTGTCAAAATGAATTGTTTATGTCAATTACCTATCAATCAGTTACAAACAATCAATTACTTATTACTTGTCAGTCCCCTATGTATAGCTGTAAAGTGCTGTGAAAAACTATGGTGCTATTTAAACATTTAAAATAATGTGTATTTTGTGTTCAATAAAAAACATTAAAGACTTTCTGTATGCTGCTGCACTTCTAGAGGGAATCAATAGACCTCATGTACACATTGACTAAATATTGGGGACACATACATTTTGTAATTTACTCAAATGCAAATTGCTGGTAATTCACAGCAAATTTAAAATTGAATGCCAAAATAAATTGAAAAACATAATTGCCTTGGATAATTTCAAATGCTTTGGCCTACATTTTGATATTTCCTCTGACTTCCTAGAAGTTCTCACTTTAGTGAATAGCCCGTTATAGGGTCACATTTCTGGCATGCTCTTATTATAATATGCCTTTTTATTTGCTTCCCAGAGATGCTATGGGGGAGATTTATCAAAGAATTGTGTTCTGATAAAAGTGCAAATTACTAAGAGTAAGGCAATCACCACCGAAACCCTGAGAGACAGTAGGCATATCAAATTGGCAAATCTTTTTACCTATTACATTTTTGCACCACTTTTAAGAATAATTTTGATAAATCTCACAGCAGTTGACCTGCATCAAGCTGTGGTGCTGTGTCAATGACATCATAGCATGTGCAAGTGCCTTTAACAGAAAAATAAACTGCAAAATAAAATGAAAAATTTAACTTCTCAAAATCAATTCTTAATTTACTCTTTTATTTATTTATTTTTATCATAATTAAAACTCACTCCAACCTGTCACCCGAAAATACCTTTGGGGTAGACACAAATCTTCAAATGCCAGGAGACTGAAAAAAAGGGAAAAAGGGAATACCCTTTAGATGCCAGTAACCCATTAAAGTGACACTTTAGTGACCCAGACCACTTAAGTGAAGTGGTTTGGGTGCCAGGTCCCCACAGTTTTAACCCTTCAGATGTAAACATAGCAGTTTCAGAGAAGCGGCTATGTTTACATTTGGGGTTAATCCAGCCTCTAGTGGCTGTCTTCCTGACAGCCGCTAGAGGCGCTTCTGCAACACTGGATGCGAAAATCGCATCCAGCGTGCAGAACGTCCATAGGAAATGCTTTCCTATAGACTGTTTTAATGCACGCGCAGCTCTATCACGCACGCACATTCCGCTCCACTCGGTCTCAATGCTTTCCTATTGACTGTTTGAATGCGTGCGCAGCTCTATCGCGCACGCACATTCCGCTCCACTCAGGAGCTGACGTCGGTGGGGGAGGAGAGGTCACCAGCACCGAGGGTGCCCGGCGCTGGTTTAAAGTAAGTAACTGAAGGGGCTTTAACCCCTTCAGCCCAGTGGGAGGGGGGCACTGAGGGTAGGGGGGACCTAAGGGTTATATAGTGTCAGGAAAACAAGTTTGTTTTCCTGACACTATAGTGATCCTTTAATAAAACTTATCTTTTATTAATTGTATAAAAGAAAGTGAAACATACAAATATATAGATAGAAAAAGTCCTTACATAAAGAGACTAAAAAATATGATAATCATAAAGTATAGACTAAAGATAAGAGTACATTCAGTAGATCCAAATGAAAACATAAAAAACCTGTCTGTCCATTTTCTTCACATTGAAAAAAGAGATTGTACAAAAGTTAGTGACAACCCTTCCTCAGCTACCACAAATCTGCTAACTTTGTGTTATTTTTTGTCTTTTATTTTTGATTATTCCTCACATTTCTTTCCATATACACCCTCTAACCTTCATTTTGGGATTGTGCTTCACTATTTAGAAGGGGAGGAAGTAGCAACTACAGATAAGGTGGATGGGTGGATAGATTTTTCAACAGGCATAGCATACAGCGTTTAGCCTCTTTATAATAACCCCCCTTACCTGTATTTGCCACAAGAGTCTGATAACCGATATAGAGTTGAGATGTTTTTGTATCTATTTAATTTAAATTAAATAGATTACCTTTCAGCTGACAATTCCCAGATTTTACTATTAACATGACGTAAAGTCATGATTTTATTAAAGACACGGAGGCTCCTATTATGCATATCTCTTTCTTTATTACTCTCAGCAGCAAAGATAGAGGAATATAAATATTATCAAAATGAAAGAAAAAACTGTATAGGCACACAGGCAACCAATCACATAACAGAGGAAGTGACTATAAAAGGCCTGTGTCTCCCACAATCCCCCTCTTTCTTGCGAAAACCGAAGACCAGGAAACATGAACCGACATCACACACCGGTATGAACAGGAAACAGGAACAAATCGACAACTTCAAGCTACAAAAAAGAGAGAAATATGGTAAAATCCAAACTCCAAACTGAAACTCATCAAACAAATTCATCAGGAGCAGTCTGGGAACTCAAACCTAGAATATAGAAAATACCATTAGTACCAAACCATAGAAAGTTGAGACATCATCAGTAAATATACACAATAAATCAATACAATAAACAGACTAGATTGCAACATACCTGAAAAGTCCAACAGCATCTCATCCCAAAACCCAACACCGGGAGGGTGGGTGGGAATAGTACTCGCCTCCGTGTCTTTAATAAAATCATGACTTTACGTCATGTTAATAGTAAAATCTGGGAATTTTATTAAAGACACGGAGGCTCCTATTATGCAAGTTCAAAGCTGAGTCACCATATGAGATGCAATGTGATCAACGGCCTGAAATAGAGAATCACAAAACTCGACATTTGCCACCGGACAACAGCCGGTAAGGTTTCCTCCAAACGACAACCGTCCTCTGAGGCCCTGGACGTCATACCTCCATGTATCAAGTGGGATGCAACAAACGACATGTTGAAACCAGCCAACATAGTAGTCATTAAACCTATTGCGCCAATGTAGGAGTGGACACCGGTAGGTGGGGAGCGCCAGAAGGAAAGAACAAAGTGCACGGTCCGGAGAACGTAGTGGCTGCATAACCTCCAGGTAAGTCTTCAGACACCCCACTGGCCATAGCGTCAAAAATTTCTAGCTCCAGGTGGCCTAGTAAGGTGAATCCTCTACATAGATGATCTACGAAGGATATTAACCACTAGGAACGAAAAACCCAAAATCCAATGTCGAGGGTTAGATACGGAAACCAGTGTCAGTCCCACGCATCAACCGGACCACACTTGTCATGATGACCGAAAGTCGATCGATTACCCGGCGTCCATGTGTTACAGAGGAGACGGGGAGTTAATCGCGGAACGCCCGCGATAATCCAAGCACACCGAAAGGAGTCACGTCATCCGGTGAAGAAGGCCTTGGTCCACTAAGTGTGTTCCCATTCAGTCTAGAAGGGTTCTGAACGCTTGTAATCAAACCTGGGCAAACTATCGTCATTCTCCGTAATCGAGGAAAACCATGGATGCGACCTTCGAAGAGTACAATCAATACCAACGCAACCTAATGATGGGCCAATTGCAAAAACCTGCGAGCAACCGAGTCGAAAGGAGGGAAGGCCTACATCCAAGTATCCGGTCAAACCTGAATGAACGAGCCAATCGCTACAGTCGATAGGTGCCGCCTTCCAGCCCTAAAACCTCGGCAACTAGGTGTTAAGGCAAGATGCCAACAGATCCACTTCGAACAGCTTCCACAACCGTTGCAAAATGTGAAAAACACCGAAGCGTATACGCGCCAGTCTCCAGAAACTCATGAATAACCGTGAATTCCAATCGACCCTAGAAATGTCCAGGCATGGAATGTGTTCTGCTGTCACCGAGACTCTGTGAAGACAAAGTCTCCAGAAGGTTTATGCCACGAATAGCCACGTGCGCGATTTCTTGCCCTTTAGCTAGGCGATGGAACTCATCGCCGACATACAGTCCACTCAGAGCATAACGCAGTCATTAGCGCGACCGGGGCAACACTGCAAAAAGCAAAAGGTTCCCGCCAAGAGTTACAAACAGTTGATGTGCAACATCTTCTCGAACTCGGACCACACGTCTCTGGAAGAGACTTACTGCTCACAGAGGGTCCGGCTGATCCAGGCCTACCTATGAGCCAAGCCATCGGATCAGTTAGTCTCTGGACCTGTCGTTCAACTTCCGCCTTGCCTCATAAGAGTGATCCGGACAGAGATAGGAATCCTTAGATCCAGATGTAGTCTGGATGGAAGCCATAGGCAGGTCTGGTACCCTCACGAAACGCCTGACCACCAGTACCTCTGTCCTAAAAGTCCACATGACTACCTTCGTCATGGTTTTCATCATGGAGCCAGGGAGGAACAGGAACAGCCTGATAGAATTCCATCGTGAAACCCAAGAAAAACTCCACCGTCTGTGAGGGATACAGAAAACCGACTTCCCAACTGCTCATAATAAATTCAAACTCTGAAGCACCGTAAACGGTTAGTTGACATGTAACCGTAACTGTTACCTGGACAGGGACATGACCAGGACGTTGTCTAGGTAGATAATCAGACAGGTATCCCTTGTACCTCATGGTGGGATACCCAGAAGCCGATGAGAGACCGAACAGTAGCCCTAGAAAAACCCATGAACGAAAAAACCCTGTATTCCATGCTTATAATAACTGCTACAGGATATACCTCCAATTCCAGATTGGCCATCCCATCTGATGCCTAGAGATGATCCCGGAGGCAGTGGATGCCCATCAATGGAAGTGTAGGTACCAAAGGAAAAACAGAGAGGTCAGGGAAGTAGCAAACCCCTCCCCGCTGTTTAGGTACCAAGACTAGGCTCACCTGAAGCTCGGTAACCACCGGGCAACTCTTGAATTGCCCCTAAGGCGAGCAGATCGTAGATCTCCATGGAGAACCACGATTCCGGACCCCCTGACAGGCAAGTGCAATGGGGCCAAAAATGCTGAACAGGCTACGATAGAAAAAAACTCTAGATGGTAGCCCCGCACCGCTTGGAGAAACCATGAGCCTATAGTCAAGGCAGCATCCGTAGTAGAAACTGGGCCAAACCTGTCCGCCATCCGTCCTCGAGGAGGAGGGGAAACAATGGGTATACATCAGAAGGGCGTCCGCCCGACGTGTGACCATGGGGTGGTAGGGACTTAAAATATATTCTCCCCCTTGCTGGGGATTAGTGTGGAGGCTAGAGTGCGTGGAAATCCCACATAGGGAAAAAGGAGCTTTGGCGTGTTCGGAACGAGTCCCGTAAATCACGGCCAGACGGGCGGCTCCCATTACGCCCAGCCCCATCAAAAGGAACCATTCTTATTTACTTGGGGCTTATCAATCGCCGTGAAAGTCTTCACGTAGAACCCCAGTACCTTGACAAAATTCTGCACCTGAACAGCCTCCCTTCAGCTGAGGGACCGGTTCGGAGATGGCCACATTCGCCAATCGAGGGTCAACCTTCAAAAGAATCGCCTTCTGGCGTTCGGCTGTTACGGCCATAGCAATCTTGCCAATAGTGCCAATAGGTGATGCAGCCGGCCGTTCAGATTCCCCGCTGTAGCGGAATCAAGTAGAACATACACTGTGTACAGAAAAAATGGGGGTGGGGGACCCAGTGCATCCATAAGTAAATCCTTAAATTCTCCAGGGAGAAGCCCAGAGCTATTGAGGTTATCAGCCCGATTCGTAAAGAAAACTGGGGACTACCCAGAGAAACCCAGAAGGGGTCGGACCTTTAACACCTACCATAACCTCATAATCCTTCTCCTCACTCCAGTCGGTAACCGACCTCTCAGTACGGGGTCTAACCCGTATCCACAGCTTGGTCTTTTTAGCCCGACCAGGGGCTCTTATGCGCGGTGGGAGCGCGCCATCTTTGACCGCCTCAGCGAGTCCGTCATTGCAGGCAGGACCTGCATCAAGGAGTGGGAGGTGAGGTGATAAGCCTTTGCCGTAGCCTCACGGGCCCCAGGCGAGGCGGGGCAGCCCCATACCCAGTAGAGTAGGGGTAGCCGCAGGGGGCACTAAAAGAGCTGCGTCACAAACTGGGAAAGCGAAGACGACATCGCTCCCAGGGCTGAGGTAAATGTTCCTTGGCAGGAATACGCCATACTGGAGTCTAGTAAGGCCTGACAAACCTCCCAGAGGTCACAGGCTCCCCAGTCGCCCTAGAGGGAAAACCGTAAATGGGCTCTCAGGCCCATCACCCTCAGCCTGCATAGCAAGATGGACTAATATACAAAAATAAGATGTATTGTCTACATGACAAAGCACACTTGCATGTAATAACGCTTATAGCTAGAAGGAGAAAATAATACTTTTATTTAAGCAATTAAAATAAACAGAAACACAGTGCAAGATTAGGTCACTCCTTCAGTAATCTACCCATATCACTTATACATTGCAATGTACAGACTCACAAACAGGGTGACAGAGCATAAGAATATATAAGTGGATATTTCTGCACAAGAAGAAAAATAATAATAAGTAGGAACTAGCAGGACAGGGTTGAGTAACCCACAGGAGAGAAAATGGTTAATTAGGCATACATAACAAAAAACACAGAATACTTGACCAGCGGTGTGCCCAAGAAAAAGCCTCAGAGACTGACAGAGTAAGGAGGAGGAGGGCCGGGTAAGAGGAGAGGGAACCCTTAACGCTCACGGTAAAACCGCTGCAAAAGCTCCGGTCCAAGATGGAGTAGAAGCACCTCATGGAGAGCAAAACTGCAGGGGAAGGTCGCATGCACACTACCCATGCGACCCGACCCGACCCGTCTGCACCAGGCGCCATCGCTGAAATGAGCGGAGGCTCGCAAGAGCCTGCCCGACCGCAAACCCACATGGCCACCCATGACCTGAGGAGTGGGGTAGGAGAGGAGGGAAGGCAGAGGGGAAAAACCTGACTGGTCGGGAGGGGAAAATCCCAGCAGGGGCACACCACACAGGCACAGGATAGGGCAAAACCACATAGCAAAGCCCAAAAAGCACAATATAAATATAATATACAATAAAATATACAGAACAAATAGTCAGTAGTGCTGAGCAAATGAGTACTTATCTGGTCTGAGAGCAGCAAAGAAAGAGGGGGATTGTGTGAGACACAGGCCTTTTATAGTCACTTCCTCTGTTATGTGATTGGTTGCCTGTGTGCCTATACAGTTTTTTTTTTTCTTTCATTTTGATAATATTTATATTCCTCTATCTTTTCTGCTGAGAGTAATAAAGAAAGAGATATGCATAATACTCGCCTCCGTGTCTTTAATAAAATTCCATCTCCTATCATATTAGTAGCTACACTTATTCACAGGACACAAAGTTATCAGATTTGTGTTAGCTGAGGAAGGGTTGTTACTAACTAGCTTTTGTACGATTTCTTTTTTCAATGTGAAGAAAATGGACAGGCAGGTTTTTTTTATCTTTTCGTTTGGATCTACTTATCATTAGATTATACTTCTCGTGTTTATGATTATCTTATTTTTCAGAGTCTTTATGTAAGGACTTTTTCTATGTATATTGTATATATTTGTATGTTTCATCTTCTTTTATGCAATTAATAGAAGTTACGTTTTATCAATGGGTTACTGGCTTCTATAAATCTTGCTAACCCAATTAAATCCTAAATAACCATAGCTAATCCATGCTAAACATAAAGCTAGCTAAACATAATCATAGCTATTTGTCTTTTGTTTTTACTTTTTTTTTAATTTAGCTGAATTTTCATTCTATAACAGGATAACAACCTCCCCCCACCCCCAGAAATTTACCAGCAGTATCCGACATTATAGAATATCTAGGGTATTCAAAGCCAAGGCACATAAAGATAAAATAACTTTCACATTTGTACAGAAGAACGAATAGGGAGGTCACAAATATTAATGACAAAGGTCTTTTTTTATGTCAAAATAGCCAAACTGAAAACATAGCTGGGTTACAATTTTTCCAGTTTGGCTATTTTTGCATAGAATTTGAAATTTATTTTGAATTCATTCTAAAATCCTGACAATGCACACTTTAGTAATTAACCCTGTTCTAGTTGTTATATTAGAAAATTATGAGAGTTATCATTAGCCGGTTTTAGGGTTGACTTGTACAGAGGCAAAGCGAGAGTCAAAGGTTACATGGTCGAATCTATGAATGGTGAAATGGGACATGTCTGCTCTGACAATACGGAGTTGCATTCAGTTTATTATTCCAAAAATCTGTGCCGCCTGGGTACAGATTCCAGAAATGAATTAACATGAATTGCTTACAATGACATCTATTGCCCACTGACAACGTCTCTGAGTCTTTCATGACATAAGACATGTGAGGATGGCTTGTATGCTTGTATTTTTAATGATGGTCTGTGAGAACATTATTATAACAATATTTTATTCTATTTTTTATTTTTATAATTCTTTATTTTTCGTGCTAGATTTTACAATTTGGCCTGTAGAGCCACGACAGCACAACAAACCGATATAAACAAAACTGTTATACAACGTCATGGCAGAAAAAATAAATGCACAGTTTTATATAATATAATCATGCTCATACTGCAGGGTTATATTCATATTGCTGTCCTCTACATTATTAGTAACAATAACTGATGTCTGGAGTGACCTTATGCAGGGAATAAATGAGTGTTTCAGCTAGCGGTGGAGTATCAGGAGATTCATAGTGGTAAAAAAAATCAAACAAAAGATGTCGTAACTAACTGTTTGTGACACGCTTTACTAGGCTGCTGCTCAATCATAGTAAGCCGTGGTAGGCTAGGTTAGTAAAGCGGGTTGCGTCTAACTATGCCAGTATGTCGTCCCGCGTGCATGCAGGTGTAAGTGTGTGTGCAGCCTGACTCTGGTGGGTTAAACATTTTACAGGTTATAAACATTTGGTCAACAGAAACAAGTCAGGCTTTGTGGTAGTTACGTTTAGACCATATTAATATCATATGATTTTAGCAATCTTGACTAAATAGTTAGATCGCTAGAGTAAATTAAGCTCGTCGTCGCTTAACAGTGCTAATTTAGTATTGTCTATATAGGTAACAGGTTAGTACTTTATAGTATGCTAAACGGTTTTAAGCAGATTAATTAAACAGTTATTTATGGTCTGCAATTGCGACATAAATGAACATTGGCACATTGTTCACTGTTTGTTTAGCTGAACGAGAAACATTACATGGAAGAAGGGGTTAAAGGGAGTAAGTTGTTAAAGATTATAACTAGACATGGTGTAAAGCTTTGGTATTTCGATTAAGCTTAGCTTTGTAAATTGTTCATAACTTGAGGTAGACAGTTTAGCTTGTAGTGGGCAGCTCCCATTACGAGTGGACAGGTCCCTCTGTAGGCTATTCTTCACCCTATGCCGTTTCTGTCGGGTCCCCGGTGCCAGTAGCGTAGGTCCAGTAGGAGTCCGCACAATACATTTAGCCAATGCCCCTTAGAGTCCAGGTCTGATGAGGCAGCATGGCATCGGGTTCTGCCTCCCCTCCATGCTCTTTCCGTGTGCATCGTCGAACTTGGGAAGGTGGCGTTCTTGGGTTGCAGCATAGTGGCTGGCTGTACTGAGGTGTTGCATCTGGACATACTGCTGTGGCCTTGGGATGGACTGGTTGTTTGTTTTTTTGTCACTGCTTGTGTAGGTATACGTGCCTGGGTTGGCGCTGTCTGCTTCCCGCCGCGTGTTTGGCCGTGTTTGCTCCTTCGGACGCCCGCCTTAAATATTTGCTGTGGGACATTGTAGTAGCTTCGGCGGGTCGTCGGGCGGATCCATGAGGCCACAGTCCGAGCCGCTTGGTAGTGGGGCATACCCCGACCTCTCATCAGTTCGTAGAAAGCCGAGCAGAGTCGGTCGAGGGCCTCCAGTGAATTAGGCTTCTGAGTGCTGCTCGCAGTCTCCCTCTGTGGCTGCTGTTGGGCGGCCATCTTGGGCTTGCTCCGACTGCCCCCCGCTTCTTCCGTTTGTGTGGTTGGTTTAGCTCGCTTGCTTGCTATGTTCGTCCGCTTGTCTCGCGGGGACCGGGATGACCCCCACCGGTCCAGGGGGGGGGGGGGTTAGAAGATTAGCTGTGGTTGCTGGCGTATGCGGTTTCGGAGAGAGCGGCCGCCTCTCTCCGGCTCCCGCCCCTGCAGGCCTCAGTTTGCTTGTAGCTCAATATGCCCCGACAGGCTCCCAAAGGGTATCCCCGGAGACCTCACTGCGCCCCCAATGTGGGTAGCACACCTCGGGGTGTCGTAGGGTTGTATAATCGCCACTAGTGCCCTCTGTTTCTCTCGCCCGCCAGGAGCTCTTGCCCCGTGCGTCTGTTCGGCATGGCGGTCAGACTCCGCCCCCCTATTTTTTATTTTTAACTCTTTCTTAAGACTATAAAATTTAAAGGTAAAGCAGATTATAAGCATAATGTATATCTGTAGAATTGTGTTTGTTCTTTTGGAGAATATTGTGTTGATCTAACTGTTTAGCTTAAGGCATGCAAAGGGTACTTTCTTTAGAGGATTAGCATCCATGTCCACTTCATTGTATTGAATTGATCATGTGCCTGGAGTCTGTATGTGCAGTGTTTTGCTATGAAAGGCTGCACATACTGAGGCCTCCCAACCATTCTGATTATTAAGTTCTGTCCAAACTCTCCACAACAAGCATAGCGCAAACACATCATTATACATGCTCACATTATGTTCAGGGCACTAGCACCCTGTGGAGAGCACTGAAACTGAGCTCCGAGCAGGGTCTACCTTTAGTGGCTGGCTGGCCTTAGATGATCGGCAGGCAGCCTGGCGTGAATGCACCTGCAGGTAATTTGGGCGGATGCTTTCTGGCTGAGTCCGCCCCATTTGGACAGAGCCAATGATGTGATAGCTCTTGGGACACCAGAGTTGCGAGGTATGTATACTGAGTTTATCCCTTTTGCTGACATTGGGGTGTGATTAGTCAGTCTGGAGCAAGGGTAGGAGAGGAGACCCAGTGCCCAATGTGACCCAGGTAAGAAGGCAAACAAATGTAAATTAGTTTGCTCCATTATCAAGGATTGGTGCCAGGGTACTTCTACTATCATAACACCTTCAGCAGGCAGCAGAGGTTTGATGGTTGAAGTCACCCTTGAGATACTGGTTTGTAGTCTATAATGGCCTCTGATTCTTGGCTTGTGATTCTGCAGGCTTGGGATGATGCTGATGCTCATGCACACCAGTTAACCGAGGTCCCAGGCTCTGTGTACGTCTCTCCATTTAATCATCCAGTCATTTGGTGAGTAATAATTACAAAACAAGAAATGTACAACCTCATTGTTTTTAGCCAATAATTATAGTCAATTGCACACATTTGTGAAATAATATAGAGATAAAACACAGAACTGAGAACAATGACCTTGATTTAATTCCATCTGCTGATAACTATTTTTCTAAATCAAATTTTGCAGATATGATTGTTTTTCCTTTATTTTTTTTCCTTTCCTTATGCCCCTTGTATCTTAATGATTTCACTCCCCTCTTTGTCACATTTAATATACTGTTTTCCTTCCACCAGTACCTGGATGCCTACATTTTGTTCTACTCTGTTCATTATTTCTGCAGTTTGCCCTTCATTGGGATTCTTTTGACTAATGGATTGTGGGTAAATTAGTTAGCTGAAATTGAACTTTGCTTAATCTCTGCCTATTGCCAAAATGTGCTGAAGATCATGCTCTCCATAAGAAAACGTAGTCCCTACTTTATCTTATGTATAACCAAATTTTAAAAAAAATGATATTGCCCTTAGGCCTTGCAGGTGGGGGTTGTTTTTTTAATAAACATCTATGTCATTGTCCAGACTCCTAACAGTGTGCACCAGTAATCCCCCCTTGGAGTGGTAAGTGGTCCCAAAGCCTCTAACCAAACCCTCAATAAAAAACATTTTATCTACTCCCTCACCCTAACCATTTTGAGGGGGCAATAAATCTGAAACCTTTACTTTAAAAAAAATTTACTTTTAAATGCCTTTTTTCTTAAATCATCTTTTCTTCAGTCCTACAAAAGGCCAAAGAAATATCCATAGTAAATGACACTGCTATTAAATATAATCACAACAATAAAAATCAATAAAAAAAAAAAAATCATAATAAACAATTAAAAATAAAAATAGCCTCCCCCAACCTCCCAAACAAAATAAATCTAAATGAATCATTTAATGGCTCTGTGCAGACTGTGTGTGACATTGTGACATATTGGTGTGTGTGTGTGTGTACGTACATACATGTAGGTTTTGAGAAAGAATCGAGAACAGGTCCATACAGGTTCTTTGCTAAAATATTTAGATATATATTGGTTCCAGTGTGGTGCACCAGGTGAGTGACCTAATCCTTGCTGTGTGCGTGTGTGTGTTTGTGTCCCATTACTATTGATTTTATATATAAAAGCAAAATGACAAATACAGCTAGTAGTGACAGGGAAGACGCAGGCTTCCCCAAACTCCGGCCCTCCAGATGTTGCTGAACTATAACTCCCATGATACTTTGCATGAAATAGGCTGAGAATCATGGGAGTTGTAGTTCAGGAACATCTGGAGGGTCAGGAGAGAAGAGAGACAAAAACAGGAGGTGACAGTGGACCTGCACAAATGAGCATACAGACCGAGAACTGGTTTACAATTACAAAATAAATTAACCTACAATAGCACTAGAAGGCATGAAAGATTGCATGGTGCTATTTATATGCAATATTTACATAAATGTACAACATATGTAAGCAGTATAGTAAGGAGGATCCTTATTTTTGGAAAACCTACTCAACAGAACATTCATTGTGTGTGTGTAGGTGTGATTGTGTGTGTGTGTGTGCGTGTGTGTGTTTAAATACATTATCTCTGTAATGCATAAAACAAGGAGAGAGGGATTGGATGAAGCCTGGGGCAAGCCTTTGAATGATAACCTTATCTGAGATTCCAGGAGTACATGCTTAATAAGCATATCTTCTTACTCCTAGCTTAGTCTGCAACACTAAACACTGCCCAGCTCTTTGCCTCTGTCTCGTGTCCTTTGTTCCCAGAAAGAAGGGTTCATTAAAACGTAAAACGTTATTATTAATTAGCATAAATTGAATAAAGATCTACATAAACCAGTTTTCTGCAGAATTATATTAACATTTGGTAAATGAGCAACAATTCCTAGCATTGTCAGACAGCCCTTATCAGGATGGCTGTCGTGGTACTTTCTACATATAGCTGTCCCTAGGTCAACTCAGTATCCCCCTACAACACACGTTAATATAAAAGGATCACAACCTGAGCACCAAACTGAAAGTTAATGATCCTATTACTGTAGTGCCTGCCTGGCCCCTCCATGCAGAGTGTGCTAGGAGAATCCCTTTGCAGGGCAGTACAGATGTGCTCCTGATCTGTGCAACTGATCTCTTGCTTTTTCGTTTGTTTCTTTCTTTCAGGGAAGGCCACTCTACTCTTGTATATGAGTTGAAGAACTCGTTGGGCTCTCAGACACCTGGTGTTTTAGTGGTGGCAGTTGGTGGAGGTGGTCTGCTTGCTGGTTTGGTTGAAGGGATGGTTAAAGTGGGCTGGTCTGATGTGCCCATCATTGCCATGGAGACAATAGGTGCCCACTGTCTAAATGCCGCCCTTCAAGCTGGAAAAGCTGTCACCCTACCAGAAATCACAAGGTGAGAGGAAATCTCTTTAAATGTGTGATCCTGTTCGAAGAAATCAGGGTTCTATTAAGTCACATCAGGGCTGTAAGGGGATGGTGATGCTAAAAAGATGTAACAATGAATATCATTTGTCCTTAAAGACACAAAACAGCTTTAGCTTAATGAAGCAGTTTTTGTGTATATATCATGCCACTGCACTCTCACTGCTCAATTCTCTGCTAGGAGTGTCCCTTTAATCTAAGGTTGCTTTGGTGACTTGTGTCCCTTTAAGGAAGTAATGTAGAACCTGAAGAGTTTCTCTGATGTGACACGCTACTCCAGTAATACAATTTACTCTTGTTTTATTTACATGTCTTGTAAGCTGTTTTTTTGTTTTTACAGTTATTGTAAGCTAATCTAACTCTAGTTTGATGTAATTCTGTAAATTCTGCATTTCACTGCTGAAATGTGAATTTAATGTATTTACTTATAGCAACATGATGCAATCTAAGGAATGGTAATTCAGAATGGGACTAGTCAGTAACATATCTGGCAATGGTCCTTGTCTTAAAGGGACACTCCAATATCCAACAAATATATTAATTTAAAAACACTGTTAAGTAGATATACCCCCAATGAAAACATGCATGCAGTTGATTATGCAGTGTTTTCATTGGTGGTATATATATAAAAAAACAGCTTGCAGGAGGTGCAAATCTCTTGTCTTAAAGTCTTTGTAATCCCTCCCCTTCTAACTCTGCCCAGACTTTCTGTGGCTGTCCAATCGCAGACTTCCAAAAGTAGCTCACTGAGAACTATTTGTAAGGTAGGTGATCTGGGCAATTGCTGCCTCTCGAGTTTAGCTCCAGTGAGCTAAACAACCAGGAAGTAACAGGACTGTCTGACAGCCAGGTATGTAACTTATTATTATTAATATTTATAAAGTGCCAACAAGTTCCATAGCGCTGTACAATGGGTGGACTAACAGACAAGTATTTGTACCCAGACAAGTTGGACACACAAGAACAGAGGGAACAGATGGATTGAGGGATTGAGGGAGTGGGGTATAGTGATACAAAAGGTAAGAGTATGGTAGAAAAGTATGTAACCAGGTTCGTTTATAAAAGTGTACATTTCTAATAAAATCTGCACTTTGTGTAAAGTGAAAAAAGAGGACAAAGTCTTCACAGATAAAGCACTTCAGGAAGCTGGAGTGCTTTAGGGATCTAAAGCAAAGAAGGGGACAAGCGTAGATCCACAGTAAATTGTACAAGACTGTGAGTAGTCATTGACTTCCTTATCGCTGAAAATGGTTTTTATGTGGATCAGTAGAGCTGAACTTGTAAACTTAAATAGAGCAGGTCCTAATGGATGGTTTGTACAGAGTTCTATGCAGAGTCTGATAGTGCCATATTAAGGCCTGAGCCAACTAGATTTAGAAGTCAGCAGGAGCAAAAATTAATAAGTACCCTGTTAGTTTGCTTTAGTACAATGTATTGGGAAAGCCAACAAATTTGTCCATCTACCGCCACATATTGTATGACTGCTGTCAGTGGACTGCTTCTTATACTGACAAAGAGCTTGGTTGTGGTCGAAATGTCTCTGTTTTAAACACTGAATGCTTAATAATAGCATGAGCCGAAAAGCATGTGCTGGAACATTTTTGTTGCTTCTTACATCCCAAACTCCAGTTAATAGTATGGTGACACAATAAGGGATGGGAATGGCAAGATTTTTTTATTGGTGATGGGGTAACAATTGAATGTTGCTGTGCAATTTTGGGCACCTATTCTAAAGAAGGATATTATGGCACTAGAAAATGAGCAGAGGTGGGCTACCAAATTAATAAAAGGAATGGAACATTTTAGCTATGAAGAAAGGTTAACAAATTTAAACCTCTTTAGTTTAGAAAAATATTGCCTACGGGGGTATATGATAACATTATACAAATATATTAACGGCCAATACAAACCATTGTCTGGAAAGCTATTCATAAACAAGACTATACGTAGGACAAGAAGTCACACATTTAGACTGGAAGAAAGGAAATTTAGTATAAGGCAAAATAAAGGGCTTTATACAGAAAGAACAATAAGGATGTGAAATTATCTGCCTGAAGAGGTGATTTTATCAGAGTCAATACAAATGTTTAAACAGCAGTTGGATAAATACTTGCAAAAATATAATAATCAGGGATGTAACTTTCAATTGGTGGGTAATAGCTTATTGATCCAAGTAGATAGATATCTGACTGCCATTCTGAGATCAGGGAGGATTTTTTCCCAGTTTGTTGCAAAATTGGAGGTGCTTCAAACTATTTTTTTCTTCTTCTTTTGGATCAACAGCAGAAACAGATGTAAGAAAGACTGAACCTGATGGACGCAATGTAACTATGTATCTGAGTAGAGGATATTGAAAGAGGAAGATAATGGTGCATAGTGGGTCCTGGGGGAGGAAGGGAAGAACATTTATTGGTCTTGCAAGTGTGTGTGGCTATGAAATGAGGGACAGAAGAGTACATAATAGTAATTTAGGAGAGAAGGAAGTGTACATGATATCTAGTGGTGTTTGCATGATGCTTCCGTTGGAAAAAATAAAATGTAAAAGGAAAACTGGGAGATTGAGTTAGAGCAGGGCTCTCACCACCCGCGGTTCCTGTCCTGCGAGTCCAACTTGTGTTGTTGCAAATACGTATCTGTTAGTCTAGCTATTGTACAGTGCTGCAGAATTTGATGGTACCTTATAAATAATAATAATTACTGCACTTTGACAAGCATAGGGCAGTACTGATACTAAATGCACCACTAGTATCTGTTTCTGGTTAACTTAACTACAATACAAAGCTGTTTTTAATTTTTCAACTTTTAATAATTTTTGCAGCTTCAAAACCACTTATCAAAGTGCAGCCCTGTAAAAAAAAACGTTTACAATTGACACCCTTCGTCATGTGTTCAGGTTGGCTAAGAGTGATTGGAGTTATGGATTAAAAACAGTAGTTTTTTTTTTGTTTTTTCTTGGTATCAATTAAAACTAGAAATTTGCAGCAACTGTCTGCTATGTAGCACACCTAAGGGGGAAACACATTTTTTTTTTATACCAATTCGTCACAGCACCTTTGCAATAAAATAGTCTTTAACTGTCTGACACATCTTCTTTAAGTCTGAGATTCACACATCACTAGATGAGAGACTGTCCAATTAACGTGGACACCATAAGTCGCACATCTACAGGTGAGAGGCTGTCTCATTCATGTATTCCTGCATTGGGAACCGTCTCTCTTATGCTTTTGACAGTTGTATCAGCAAGAAAGAGACTGTATCACTAACTGATCCTCTTCCAAACAACTCAGATAAAAGCAGGATAACGCATTGTGTATTTATCCTCTTGATACATCCACAAGTGAACACATCCGTCTCTTTCAGCATTGCCAAGTGTCTGGGTGCAAAGACTGTGTGTGAGAGAGCACTGCAGTATGCAAGGGAGAAAAATATCATTTCCATAACTGTGGATGATAGAGAGGCTGTACGGGCAATAGAGAAATTTGTGGGTGAGTATAGAATACCTAGCAGTAAATGTATTCCCTTTCTCACAGCTCTCATCTTTTTCTTTTTTCTACTCCACCCCTACACCCCTCATTCTTTTTTTTTTCTGTGTTCTGTTTTTAGGCTATCACTCATCTTTCCTTTTTTACATTCCTTTAATTTTATTATATGCATATTTATTTCTCTTTTTCCCCTTCCACGCTCATGTCTTTCCTGTATGTTTTAGCCCGTCTCATTATTTCATGTAAACTCTTTTTGTGTTTTTTTTCATTGTTTCTTGATTTCCTTGTCCCCAGATGATGAACTGATGCTGGTGGAGCCTTCTTGTGGTGCTGCCCTGGCTGCGATATATTCAGGACACATACAGCGCCTGCAGCAGGAGGGGAAGTTGCAAACACCCCATGGTCCAGTGGTGCTTATAGTATGTGGAGGCAGTGGTATCAGTCTCTCCCAGCTTCAGGACTTCAAATCCCAGCTGGGACTGAACTGACCCCTAGAATAAATCATGGGTTTCCAATACCTGTCTTTTGGCTTCTTTATTTACCAAGCAATACTGGTTGTGTCCACATGGGGGAAGTAGAACACTGGCAAACACACACATTCTGACCAATATATCTGTGCTATGCATTAACTGTGTAAGGACCACATTGATGTAACATCACTCAGGACACAAGAGGTTAACCTCAGATCCATCTCTGGTTGTCAATCCTCTTGCTTGTGTTTCTGTTATCATTGTCGGTTCGTTTTCTTGCTTTAACTCGCTTACTCTCTCCGTGTTCTGGTTTCTTGCCTCCTAGCTGACTGTTTCATTCCTTCTCAATGCACCTGATAAATATCCTTATTCCACAAGCTCTCTTCCAGCTTCTCTTTGGGATCAGAGTCCTATAAATCATAACTCTCCAGCCAATACCTTATGTAAAAAGGTTCCTCGGGGCCGGGAAATCCTATTACCAGAAGCACCATTAATTATAAGAAGTCAGTTTTCCCTGCAGATGTAATATGTTATCCACAGACCCTATAAACCAGACATGGGTCTATCCCACATTAAAAGACTAAAAAAAAAAAAAATCAATGGAATAGCCCTGCACCTAAAATTCCCCAAGAACATTCAATGCAAAGAATGTAAAAAATATATATACAATGATAAATATGCATTAATGTTAATATGACATCATAGATATAATAAGCCTAGATATAAATCCACTGCCAGTCTTTCCTAAATTAAATACACCTATATATGTGATAGGTGTACATAGAATTTTTGTATCCATTCAAGTGAAGAGTCATCTTCTTGACGGATACACATCTTTTATCCTGATGGAACCACCCATTGGTTGTGAAGATGATATGATTTCACTGTAATGTAAGGATGCTAAGAAATACCCCTTAATAACATGGACAGAATATGACTTGCAATCATTTCACATACATTGCCAGTGGTTACAGGTTTCATACAATTATGCATTGTGGGTGGTTTGGTGATAACTCTCTAGACAGTGTTAGGTGTCTAGAAAGGGTTCTTTACAGTAACAACAATAAAGAGGTGGAATTCTCTGCCTAAAGAGGCTGTCTTCTCAGATTCTATTAAAGATTATTATTTTTTTAAATGCTTACACAGAGTATTCAATGATATAATTAATATGTTTGTAAACTGGCTGTTGACCCCCAGAGAAATCTGGTTGCCATTATGGAATCAAGAAGGAACATTTCCCCTTTTGTGGCATAATTGGAAGAAAAAAAGTATAAAAAAATGGGCTTCACGGTTGAACTTTATGGACTTTAGTCTTTCTTCAACCTAGACAACTATGTAATATCCTTCCCTCGACTAGTGATGGGGATATGGGGATATACATTGCAGGATTGCATGGGAAAAGGCGTAGACCTATATTCTCTTTTTGTTCAGAACATGTATTTTGCTTGGTTGACTGTCTATAAGCAAGCATGCAACCAACACCCCACTGCTCAGTGGGCAGAGCACCCTCTCATGCCAGTTTTTTATACCCTTGCAACTCCCTTCTCTTGTCTCCTCTTTTTTTTTTTTTTTCTTTTTCTTTGTTTCCCTAATCTTCATCTCCTGCTTTCATCTTAATCATCTGACACGTGACAGTATGGCTCATATATATAGAAGGCAAATCTAAATATTTATTTGATTACATGAAATATTGAATGAACGCCCTCTCCAACTTTAGTCACGTATGTGCAACTGTTAATACTATGCAGAAAAACATTTTTATCAGCATTTCTAATAATGTTAGAAAAGCAGTGATAGCTGCTGGGGGAAGCAGGTTCTGTAGGAAAAGAATTTGTAATGGTAGACAAGGGCAGGATTGGTAACACTGGAAAGAAGAGGGGGGCAGGGTAGGCTGCAGCAAAACAGTATGATTGGTAATGCTAGAAATTGTTATTATTGGTAGCAGTAGAACATCGGTAATGCAGGAGTGAAAGGCCAGCACAAGGAATAGGACATATGGGACAGTAGGAGAGATAGGAGGCAGTACATGAAGCTGGTCAGTATCACTAATGTGTGAAAAGCCTGTTTAACATTTATGAGTATAATAGCTGAAATGGAAAGGTTCTCTAATTCCCCTATTTTATTTGTAAATATTTTTTATTGGTTTGTCAAAAGGTAGCATGTGAACATAGCATGGTGAGACAGTGAGACGCGCAGGCCTCTTATGGAATCCAGACAGTAAAAGTAGTAGATGTATGGATAGATTCACAGGTCTGCAAAATAAGAAAAGAGCAAGAGACTCGCAGGTCTCAAAGACTGAGTTAAGTAACTTTAGTAACAGGTATAATAATGTATATCCTGATATCTAACGCAGTCATGGTGTCACGACACATCAGCATATAGTTATTTTGCTGTGTTAAAGTATTTGGTTTGTTTATGCAGTTATGGGAATTGTATGCATGGCTAGTCCCTGAGCCCAGATGCCAACATGGCGGACCTTTCTGATTCCAATGGGCGGGCACTCCCGCTCATTCCAAGTCACCTCTTTTAATTATAAATTTTGAAATTACATTTTCTTAATGATGCGGTCTTGGTGCAGTATTCCTGTCACTTAACCCTGTAAGGTAAAACATTGCTGTTTTTCAGAAAGGGCAATGTTTGCCTTGAAGGATTAAACACACCTCTAGTGGCATTGGATGCCTGTGCAGTGGGAGCCTCACATGTGTATCAGCTGCAGTGGTTCTGGGGACTATAGTGTCCCTTTAATGTGAGGTAAATTAGAGATTAGTGCCACGAATAATATACTAGATTGCCTACTTACAATCAGATGAGGATGATGATGGGCTCTGGCTGCAGTCTGGCTCCACTTGTCTGGTGTAGAACAGGCTGTCTGGCAGCTATTTGTAAGTGTGGTCGCAAAAGTCAATGTTCTAGGGAAACGTGAAGCAGCTCCTTTTTTTTGGGCGCCTTACACAGCTCAAGATCTGGGCCCCAGGGCCTGACGGTGAGTATGCCCATAAGGCCCACCCATAATTCCATCCACATGTTTCACCCTTGAGTTCGCTCACAGGGAGTGGAGTGTGTAGGGGATGTTTTGTGTGTTAGTGTAGAGGATCTAAAGTGTGTGCTTATGGAATGTAGTGTATAGGGATACCAGTTTGTGTAGATGATGCAGTGTGTGTGTGTGTGTAGTGGATGCAGTGTGTTTTTGTGTAAGGGATAGAAAGCAGTATGTGTTTGTGTGTAAGGGATGTATTGTGTATGTAAGGGATGTATTTTGTGTTTCTGGTTGTGTTTAAGCGATGCATGGTGTGAATCTGTGTTTGTATGTGTAAGGGATACAAGGTGTGTTTCTGTGTATGTAAGGGATGCAGTGTGTGTGTCTGTAAGGGTTGCATTGAGTGTGTGTAAAGTGTGCATTGAGTGTGTGTGTAAGAGATGCATTGTGTTTCTGTGTGTGTAAGAGAAGCAGTATGTGTGTGTCTGTGTGTGTGTGTGTGTGTGTGTGTGTGTAAGGGATGCATTGTGTGTTTCTGTGTATGTGTTCAAGTGATGCATTATATTTGTGTGTAAGGGTTGTATTGTGAGTGCGTGTAATGGATGCATTGTATGTTTCTCTGTGTGTAAGGGAAACATGGTGTGTTTTTGTATGTGTAGGGATGCATTATGTGTTTCTGTGTATGTATAGGGAAGCATTGTGTGTGTAGTGTGAAAGAGAGAGTTTGTGGTAGTTTGTGGTAGGATAAGGGCTGAGTCCTACCAGCCCCTTTGTGCTTCTCTTTCCCCCCTTCCTCAGCCTTTCTCCCCTCTTGCCCCTTACTGCTCTCCCCTCCTGTCCCTTAGTGATCTCCCCTGTCCATTAGTGATCTCCCCACGCCCTTTCCCGTAGTGCTCTCCCCTCCTGTCCCTTAGAGCTCTCCCCTGCCCCCTGTCCTTTAGAGCTCTCCCTTGCTTCCTATAGAGCTCTCCCATACCCCTCAGTGGTCTCTCCTCACCCCCCTCCCATAGAGGTCTCTCCTCCACCCCTCCTCCCATGGTGGTCTCTCTTCTACCACCACCCCTTAGTGGTCTCTCCTCCATCCTCCCCCCTCCCTCAATGGTCTCCCCCACTGTTCTCCTCACCCCCGCTCCCCTACCTCTGTTGAAGTGCGACCAAGCTATGTTCTGGTCCAGGACTAACCCCCCAGCATCCAGGTGTGAGCTACTAATTAGTAAAGTGAGGGGGACAGGCGTATGTCCACCAATCTGCACCCACAGACTTTAGATTGGGGGTGGTAGTACAAAGGTGGGGACATACCATTTCTTTTTTTAAAGGTGTCTACTCCACCAAGCAACCCAATGGAAGTCCCCAAGCAACTAGTCACCCCTCCCTCCCCCCCTCCCCCCCATTAAATTCATTACTACCTATCCCTCACACTAATAATTGTGAGTTATGGCCCATGGAAATCTAATACCTGTTAAAAAAAAAAAAAAAAAGGCCAAGAAATCCATTATAAACTGAAGAAAGAACTGAACAATACAAATGTTATGTTAAAAATAATCCATATTCACCCAACTGCTAATCCAAGGAAGGAAAAGCCTTTAAAAAGACAGACACGCAAGACACACATACATACAAAGACACATACATAAAAAACAGACAGACAGACACAGACAGACAGACACACACACACAGACATACACACACACACGATGGACATACATACATACAAACAGACAAACACACACACATACAGGCAGACACACACACAGACAGACACACATACATACACAGACAGGCACACATATACATACACAGACATACATACAAACAGGCAGACACACACGCACACACGGACATACAGACAGACAGGCACACACATACAGACAGACAGACACACATACATACAAACACACACATACAAAATGTTTAAGTCACCTTCCTGTTTCCTACCTTTTGTGCAGGAGGGTGACTTTCCCTGGGGTCCAGCAATGGCTCAGGTCAATGGGAGTCAGAGTTCCCACTCTGACCAGGGCCGGACTGGGGATACAAAGCAGCCCTGGAAAAAAAATCTATGCCAGCCCCATAAGTCAATGCGCCATATATTGTCGCATGTAATATGTAAGGCTATGTCTTGCCACCCCAGATGCTTTTTCTAATATTAAATATTGGTCCTTTCATAGTAAAACGTTTAATTATACAGTAAGCATACTCACATGCAGACACAGACAATGTCACTGACACACACACGTTCATTGATACACAGCCTCATAGACAAACAATCTCACTGATATACATAAGCTCATTGACATAAAAACACAAGCTCACTCAGTAGCAGACACACACACACATGCAAGCAAACAAGCTCACTAGCAGGCGCGCGCGCACACACACACACACACACACACACACACACACAGCTTAATGTAGTGGTTCTGGTGTCTATAGCCTGTTCCTGCAGGCTTTTCAATGTAAACACTGAATTTTCAGAGAAAAGGCAGTGTTTACATTGCTTCCAAGTGACACCTCTAGTGACAGCCACTCAGACGGTCACTAGAGGTGCTTCCTGTGTCAGTGCTGCACAGCGTGCAGCACCTACATTCAGGTCCTCCACGCTTTGGAGACGCTGAAGGTTCCCCATAGAGATGCAGTGTGTGTGTGTTTGTGTAAGAAGGACTGTGTGAGCAGGGTGTGTGTGTGAAAGTTGCAGTGTGTACGTGAGGACGGCAGTGTGTGTTAGGGGGCAGTGTGTGTGTGTGCGTTGCAGTGTGAGTGGGGGGCAATGTGTGTATGGGGGGGAAGTTTGTGTGTATGGGGGGAAGTTTGTGTGTATGAGGCAGTGTATGTGTGTGGGGGGTCAATGTGTGTGTGTGTGTGTATTGGGGGCAGTGTATGTGGGCAATGTGTGTGTATGGGGGAAGTGTATGTGTGTGTATGTGTGTGTATGTGGGCAGTGTATGTGTGTGGGATCAGTAGTGTATGTGTATGGTGGGCAATGTGTGTATGGGGGCAGTGTATGTATGTAGGGCAATATGTGTGTATGGGGGCAGTCTATGTAGTTGGGGGACAATGTGTGTGTGGGGGGGCAGTGTATGTTTGTAGGGTATGTGTGTGATAAGGATGTGGGTTTTTTTTTATTTATTTGATAAAATGTTTTTTTTTTTCTTAAATATACATAATGTCCCCCCTCCCTTCTTACCTTTGTTTAGGGAGGAGGGGGGACATTTCTCGACCCCCGTTGGTCCATGTGGTGAAAGTGAACTCTAGCCCCGGTCTCCAGGGCTAGAGTTCACTCTCGCGAGATCCGGAGCGTTGCGATGGCAACGCTCCGTGCTCGCGAGAGAAGGACCTGGAGGAGCTGCAGACTGAGCTCCCCCGGGTCCTCTCTCTCTCCCTCCTCTGCCGGCGGCCAGCAAACAGTGCCTGCGGACCGGAGAGGGAGATCTCTGATCTCCCCTCCGGGTCCATGAAGGCACATTGCAGGGCTGGCGCTTGGACAGGCCAGCCCTGCATTAGCCGGCAAGGGAGAGGGAGAACCTTGCAATTGCCCCGTCGCTCCCCCCAGTGCAGGGATGGCGGCCGCTGGAGGAACTTTTCTGGCGGCCGCAGCCCGCAGGGGAAGCTGTGCTGTGTCTGCGCTCCAGCACGCTACTGAATGAGACCGGGGCCGGAATATGACGTCATATTCCGGCCCCGGTCTCATTCAGTAGCGTGCTGGAGCGCAGACACAGCACAGCTTCCCCTGCGGGCTGCGGCCGCCAGAAAAGTTCCTCCAGCGGCCGCCATCCCTGCTCCTCCAGCGGCCGCCAGCATACCCACATGTCTGCGCGGCCCCAGGTGCTGACGGCCCACCGGGAAATTTCCCGGTATCCCGGTGGGCCAGTGCGGCCCTGACTCTGACTCCCTGTTCTTCCTCCCGCGCGGCTCTGTGTCATCACAGTGACAGCAAGGGCCACCCGATGGATTCCTTTAACGGCGGCCCCGGCGGTTTGACTTGCGGGCCAGGGCCGCAGAAGATGATGGCGGCGAATACCCGGTCACAGGGGTCCGCAGGGCGGCCGGGCCCCTTGGAGTGGTGGGCCCGGTCGCAGCAGCGACCCATGCGACCGTGGTATGTATGCCGCTGGTTAGATGAACTCTGGCAATTGATCCTTCACACATGAGCTCCTCTATGCTCCACACTGGGATGAACAGCAATGTGAAAGGAGTGTCCATTCAAAGGACAGATAGGAAAACATGCTGGAAAGATTTGAAGAGACGATGATTTCCTACAATGAGAGAAGCTGACTAGGATGCAACTAGTTATAGATTATAAGCTCTTTTGAGCAGGGCCTTCCCCACCCCCACTCCCAAACTTTAAAATGTAAAAAACACCTGCAATTTTTTTTCCATTGTTTTCAATAATATTTATTGCACAAATTTGTAAACTGTATGTCAGAAAGATACCCCTCAAGGCCCCATTACAGACTATTATGGAGTCTAATGGACCCTGGAGAGGGTTCTCTCTAACACTCTGGCCCCCATTCACAATATAGAAATAGAACATACCTCTCTGATACCCAGCTCAAGTTGGTTCTTCTCACCTTAATTACTGTCGATGGCTGGCTGCTGTGGCTAGCTCTCTTCTCCCAGCTCCTTTGTTTGTCTGTTTCTCCCCCAACTCCTTTGTGTGTCTATTTTGCCCCTTCCCCTCTGTGAGTCTCTTTTTCTGCTTTCCCTCTGTACGTCTCTTTACCCCAGCCCTTCTGTGTGCCTCTTTGTCCCCCGCAGTCCCTTTGTGTGTCTCTTTCTTCCCAATCCCCTTTATGTGTCATTTTTCCCTCTGTGTGCCTCTTTGTTCTCCAGCCCTTCTGTGTGCCTATTTTTCCCCTTTTAGACCCTCTGTTTGTCTTTTTGTCTACCAATACTTTCAGTGCATTCCTTTGTCCATAATCCACCCCTCTGTATGTCTCTTTGTGCCCCCAGCCCCTCTATGAGTCTCCTTGTGTCCAGAGGGGCTCTGGACACAAGGAGACTCATAGAGGGGCTGGGGGCACAAAGAGAGGGGCTTCTGTGTTTGTCTGTTTGTCCCCCGCAGCCCCTCCGTGTGTCTTTCTTCCTCTAGCAGCTCTGTGCATCTTCTCCACTAGCCCTTGGGGGTCTCTTTTCCCCTTCCCCAGGCTCTCTGTGTGTCTCTTTGTTCCACCCAGTACTTCTGTCTGCCTCTTTTCCCCCCTCTAGTCCCTCGGTTTGTCTCTTTGTCCCCCCATTACTTCACTGTATCCCTTTGTCCCTCTCTTTGTGCACCCAGCCTCTCTATGAGTCCCCCAATCTATCCAAATCCCTCTGCAGCAAAGCAATATCCTGCTCACATTTTATTACTTTACAAAGTTTTGTGTCATCTGCAAACACTGAAACATGGCTTTCAATGCCTATTTCAAGATCATTTATAAATATGTTAAATTGAAGCGGTCCCAAAACAGAACCCTGAGGGACACCACTTACCATTTTTGTCCAGCCTGAAAATTTACCATTAATGAGAACTTGTTATACTCTATCCTTAAGCCAATGTTCTACCCAAAAACAAGAATATTCATCTAGACAAATTTCTTTTAGTTTGAAGACTAACCTATTGTGAGGAACCGTATCGAATGCCTTGGCAAAATCCAAGAAGATCACATCCACTGCAACACCCTGATCTATACTTCGACTTACTTCTTCGTAAAATGCAATTAGATTAGTTAGAATGACCTATGTTTCATAAAACCATGCTGATTATTGCTAATAACAAAGTTCTTCCCAATGAATTTCTGAATGTTATCCCTTCATAGCACTTCAAATATTTTCCCAGTCACAGAAGTTAAGCTCAGAGGTCTATAATTTCAAGGCAAGGGTTTTAAATCCTTTTTTAAATATAGGAACGACATCTGCCTTCCTCCAATTCTCCGGTACAATACCTGAACCAAGAGAATCTTGACAAATTAAATACAAAGGTTCACTTAGTAGATATTGGTGCGGTGTAAGTGACAAGGACCTACACCTATAAGTGGAGCGCTCAAACACAGATAAATCTTACCAAAACGTAGTCTCATTCAATGGTAAAATATGGGGTACATGTCAAAGTAAAATACAGAAAATACGATATAGTGTAGATGGTACTGAAAAATGGCTTCACAGTGATTATAATGATATCGTGCTGAATATTACACTCACATTTCAAGGAGCCTGTATATAGAAAACACTGGCTCCGTATAAAGGCTTGTGTGCTGTTATGGTAGCACCACCCTCCTACTTCGGCTTGAAGAATTTCTCGGGAACACGAAAAAGAAGGGAAGAAAGCAGACCAATATGTAGACTTATGGTGATAAATGACACAGATATGTGTTCAATAAATGGGGTGCTCACCTGGTCCTGAGCCTACGAATCCTGGCTCTAGGTGTGTAGGTTTTGTGCCAATTTGAATGGGGATGGCACTTCCCCTGTGAGGCTCCAAAAAGGACTTGGATGAGGTTTTGAATGAAAATGGTGAATTTATTAGTTTAAAATAAACATAAAAACAAAGATGATAAAAGTCCTCAAATAAAAGTCCTTTAAAAATGGCCAAAGGTTCACTTAATTCCCCACTTAGCTCCTTAAGTACTCGTGAGTGAATACCGTCAGGGTATTGGGGTTGGATTTGCATTCTTTGGCTATCAATTACTAATTTTCTAGTTTAGCCACTTTAATTGCCTTTTTGCAAGCATTATTGGCTTCCTTTTATAGGATGCCTCTGATTTGTCCAATTTAAATTTTTTAAATTACCTTTTCTTATTTTTAATCTCTTGTTTGACTTCTCTACTAAGACACATTGGTTTCAATTTGTCTCTTTTGTATTTATTACCCAATAGTAATACATACTGAGAAATGTACCTTTCTAATATTTGTATGAATAGTTTCCATTTATCCTCAATTTTTTTTTCACTCTGGAATGCCAGTCGATATGTTGTAGATCTGCCCTAATCTTATTGAAATTTCCTTTTTTTTTATTATACGTTTTAGTATACTTTTTTGCTTTTGCTTTTTTGAGTTTATTTAAAAAAGTATCAGATTGTGATCACTATTTCCCAAATGCTTCCCTACTCGAATGTTGGTCAAAAGATCAACATTGTTTGTTATAACGAGATCCAGACAAGCATCCTTTCTATTTGGTGCTTGTACCAGTTGTGACATGAAGGTGTCATTTAACACATTCAAAAACCTGATTCCCCTTGCTGAAGTACTAGTCACTCTATCCCAATTTATGTCCAGGTTATTAAAATCTCCAATAATTAACGTGTTACCCCAATTTGCAGCTTTCAATTGCAATTTTCTCTAACAGCTGTTCTTCATTATTAATATTTACATTAGGTGGTTTATAACATATCCCAACCAATAATTGATTTCTTGATGGTAAGGTATGTCTTTTTGCTGATGATACTAAGATATGTAACAGGGTTGATGTTCCAGGAGGGATAAACCAAATGGCTAATGATTTAGGTAAACTAGAAAAATGGTCAGAGTTGTGGCAACTGACATTTAATGTGGATAAGTGCAAGATAATGCATCTTGTACGTAAAAACCCAAGGGCAGAGTACAGAATATTTGATAGAGTCCTAACCTCAACATCTGAGAAAAGGGATTTAGGGGTGATTATTTCTGATGACTTAAAGGTAGGCAGACAATGTAATAGAGCAGCAGGAAATACGAGCAGAATGCTTGGTTGTATAGGGAGAGGTATTAGCAGTAGAAAGAGGGAAGTGCTCATGCCATTGTACAGAACACTGGTGAGACACAGTACTGGAGACCGTATCTTCAGAAGGATATTGATACCTTAGAGAGAGTTCAGAGAAGGGCTACTAAACTGGTTCATGGAGTGCAGGATAAAACTTACCAAGAAAGGTTAAAGGATCTTAACATGTATAGCTTGGAGCAGAGGCGTAGCGTGGGGGGTGCAGGGGGGCCGGCCGCACCGGGCGCAACATCTGGGGGGGCGCGCTCGCACTCGCAGTTCTCTGCCCCTGCCTGGCTCACTCACTCTCTCTGCAGTGCTGGCTGTGCGAATCTGTTCTGAGCCGCCAGGTCGCTGCCCACTGTGGAGGGGGGGGGGGGGGGGGGTTGCCAGGCGTGCAGTGCGGTGGGTGCGAAGAGAGAGCGAGGGACTATCTGGGGGAGGGACAGTGCAGCGGCCGCCCAGTGCAGCGCTAAGCGCGGGAGAGAACCACACCAGACCAGCCCAGGCAGCAGCAAGAAGAAGCTGGCAGTGGCGGCAGGTGACCCAGGCCAGAGAGGAGAGAGGGAGCCAGTGGTGACAGATGCTGCAGGAGGAAAACCTAGGAGGACCTGGAGGAGAAAACCTAGCCTGCTGACTGCTGTGATCGGGTCCGGGACAGCCGGTGAAAAAAAAGTAGGAGTCAGGACTGACTGGAGTAGTACTGGGCTCAGTGGGCTGGCTGTGTAGTGCTAGCAGAGGCTCTCCCAAACTGAAGTTTCTTTGGGATGTCCCCGGTCTGCAGGTCAAGACTGGCATGTTGAGCTGACCAGATGGATTGAAGTTTGGTTGGTTCAACAGTGACGAGACAGATTTCGATCCATATGTAGCTGCTCCAGCTCAACATAAGTTGATGTAAGCCAGTGGGTCTAGGCCTAGCAACCTTTAATTTATTTTTATTTATTTTTTTGCTGAAAGAGTAAGGCAATAGGCATGAAGGTGAATAAACATTATGTTAAGAGTAAAGAAATGGTTATACAATGAAGGGGTGCTAAAAGTGCAGCAAGGCAAGAAAGTGATTTTCTTTTCTTTTTTTTTAGAATTTTAGCAGAATAATACACCTATATCATGCCATACAAAAAAGAATCTGGTGCGCAAGGCAGGAAAAGGAGAAAGATAGAGACAGAGCAACAAGCTAAGTTAGCTGGAAGCCGTCACTGGTTTTTGGTGAGTACTGCTGAAATTACAGCAGGACCATCAGCAGCACCACAGGAGACTCATAATCCTGATCCTGTGTCGGTAGACATTCCTGTTCCTGCATTAGAAGCAGAGACAGTTTCATCTAAGGATGTTTATACTCAGCCAAATCTGCCAGAAAATATTGACCAAAAAGTTTATACTGATATTGGCTATTGGCCTGAAACCATGGATGAAACCTTGAAAACTGAACTTGTCAGGCGAGGGACAGAGGAACTGCAGAATAAGGATGCATGGTTTCCAAGAGACATTAATGGCAGGTGACCCAGGCCAGAGAGGAGAGAGGGAGCCAGTGGTGACAGACGCTGCAGGAGGAAAACCTAGGAGGACCTGGAGGAGAAAACCTAGCCTGCTGACTGCTGTGATCGGGTCCGGGACAGCCGGTGAAAAAAAAGTAGGAGTCAGGACTGACTGGAGTAGTACTGGGCTCAGTGGGCTGGCTGTGTAGTGCTAGCAGAGGCTCTCCCAAACTGAAGTTTCTTTGGGATGTCCCCGGTCTGCAGGTCAAGACTGGCATGTTGAGCTGACCAGATGGATTGAAGTTTGGTTGGTTCAACAGTGACGAGACAGATTTCGATCCATATGTAGCTGCTCCAGCTCAACATAAGTTGATGTAAGCCAGTGGGTCTAGGCCTAGCAACCTTTAATTTATTTTTATTTATTTTTTTGCTGAAAGAGTAAGGCAATAGGCATGAAGGTGAATAAACATTATGTTAAGAGTAAAGAAATGGTTATACAATGAAGGGGTGCTAAAAGTGCAGCAAGGCAAGAAAGTGATTTTCTTTTTTTTTTTTTTAGAATTTTAGCAGAATAATACACCTATATCATGCCATACAAAAAAGAATCTGGTGCACAAGGCAGGAAAAGGAGAAAGATAGAGAAAGAGCAACAAGCTAAGTTAGCTGGAAGCCGTCACTGGTTTTTGGTGAGTACTGCTGAAATTACAGCAGGACCATCAGCAGCACCACAGGAGACTCATAATCCTGATCCTGTGTCGGTAGACATTCCTGTTCCTGCATTAGAAGCAGAGACAGTTTCATCTAAGGATGTTTATACTCAGCCAAATCTGCCAGAAAATATTGACCAAAAAGTTTATACTGATATTGGCTATTGGCCTGAAACCATGGATGAAACCTTGAAAACTGAACTTGTCAGGCGAGGGACAGAGGAACTGCAGAATAAGGATGCATGGTTTCCAAGAGACATTAATGGCAGGTCATTTTCCAAGGATTGGTTCTACATACATTTGGACAATGGTGAGACTATGTTAAGGATATGGTTGGTGTTTTCTCCTGTAAACAATGCTGCATATTGCTTTCCTTGCATGCTTTTTCAGAAGGCTAAAGGGAAAAGTTCATTTGGAAAGTCAAGTGGATTTAATGCATGGAGAAAGTTAAGAGGATTAAACGCTTGAGAGGGGTTATAGTTGTGGTTTAAGAGGGGTTTAGAGTTATTGGGTTTAAGGTTAGAGTTGGGTTAATTTAGTCTTTTGGCAAGAGGGTATTCAGGGTTATAAAGTTTAGTTAAAGGGTTACTCCAAGCAGGGCCGGCCTTAGGGGTGTGCGAGCTGTGCGGCCGCACAGGGCGCCATGGAGCAGGGGGCGCCCTGTGGCCGCACAGCTCACACATGGCAGAAATTAAAAAAAAATAAAAAAAAATAAAAAAAATTGCGGCAGGGGCGGAGCTTTTCGTGCGGCAGAGGCGGGGCTTAGCGTGCGGCAGGGGCGGAGCTAAAATGCCGTCTAATTGCTGCAGGGGAAGCAGGAAGGAGTCCCTGCTTCCCCCAACAACCAGAATCCAGGAGCTGCACTGCCTGTCTGCCTCCACAAGGAACAGAGGTAACTATGTGATTGTCTGCTTGTGTGTGTCTGTGTGTTTGACTGTCTGCCTGTGTGTTTGACTGTCTGCCTGTGTGTGTGACTGTCTGCCTGTGTTTGTGACTGTCTGTGTGTGTGTGACTGTGTGTGTGACTGTCTGTGTGTGTGACTGTCTGCGTGTGTGTGTGTGTGTGTGACTGCCTGTGTGTGTGACTGCCTGTGTGACTGCCTGTGTGTGTGACTGTGTGTGTGTGACTGTCTGCCTGTGTGTGACTGTCTGGGTGTGTGACTGTCTGTGTGTGTGTGTGTGACTGCCTGTGTGTGTGACTGCCTGTGTGTGTGACTGCCTGTGTGTGTGTGTGACTGTCTGCCTGTGTGTGTGACTGTCTGTGTGTGTGTGACTGTCTGTGTGTGTGACTGTGTGTGACTGTCTGCCTGTGTTTGTGACTGTCTGTGTGTGTGTGACTGTGTGTGTGACTGTCTGTGTGTGTGACTGTCTGTGTGTGTGTGTGTGTGACTGCCTGTGTGTGTGACTGCCTGTGTGACTGCCTGTGTGTGTGACTGTGTGTGTGTGACTGTCTGCCTGTGTGTGACTGTCTGGGTGTGTGACTGTCTGTGTGTGTGACTGCCTGTGTGTGTGTGTGACTGTCTGCCTGTGTGTGTGACTGTCTGTGTGTGTGTGACTGTCTGTGTGTGTGACTGTGTGTGTGTGTGACTGTCTGCCTGTGTGTGTGTGACTGTCTGTGTGTGTGTGACTGTCTGCCTGTGTGTGTGTGGCTGTCTGCCTGTGTGTGTGTGTGTGTGTGTGTGTGTGTGACTGTCTGCCTGTGTGTGTGACTGTCTGCCTGTGTGTGTGTGGCTGTCTGCCTGTGTGTGTGTGTTTGTGTGTGACTGTCTGCCTGTGTGTGTGACAGTCTGTGTGTGTGTGACTGCCGTCACATTCTATGTCTGTGTGTTTGTGTGTGGCTGTCTGTGTGTGACTGCCTGCATGTGTTTGCGTGTGTGAGTGTGTCAGGGTGTGTGGGAAGGGGGAAGGAGGGAGGGAAGCAGTGGGGGAGGTGGGAGACGGGAAGGGGGGGTGCTGTGAAGATTTTTTGCACAGGGTGCCTAAAGGCCTAAGGCAGGCCCTGACTCCAAGTACCATGACCACTGCAGTGATAAGAGGTGTATGTGCAGCTTTTTGCTTGGAGGTGTTACTCCACATCCGGCAGTGTCATAGGGGCATCATTAGCCAGCCTGAAAAGCAGGAGTTCCTGGCTGGTTCATGTCAATTCTGTGCATAGTCTGCAAAGGACAGTTACCCTTGGACACAGATACTGGAAATGTTCAGGCATTCTTACTGTGCTGGTAGGAATACAGATATCCTCACAGTGAGTGCCTGCAGTATAAAGCAGAATGCTTCAATCAGATGTTACCTATGTGAATCACCCCAACAGGTATATAATGAGAGATGGGAGTTTGCTTCCCCATTTTGTTTGGTTT
The DNA here is from genome assembly GCF_036172605.1 of Pelobates fuscus. Lineage (NCBI taxonomy): Eukaryota > Metazoa > Chordata > Amphibia > Anura > Pelobatidae > Pelobates > Pelobates fuscus. The sequence continues at coordinate 172,410,289 of NC_086321.1, forward strand.
GTGGAATGGGGCATTGCCATTTACTAAACAGTGAATTCCATGCACATATTTTCACTGCCTTTTTCCCTTTATCCTACTAATCCTTTAAGGCCTTTTCTTATATGATAAAAACTGTTTAAATTTTTTTCTTACTTAAAATAAAATGTTATATGTATTATAAACTCTGTATGTATTATTTTGTAATACATAAATATAACAATTATACAAGCATCACTTTTCACTGCATCTCCTAGTTTCCTCTTGCACAGTGGAGCCAGCCATCTTTAAGTCCGCTTTTGTCCGAAGCACTGCTTCATCAAACCAAATGATTGACCAACAAATACAATATAGAAAAAGAATATCCAAAAATATACATTTTTTTACAAAATTAATCATTTTAACAATTAATGTAATATTTTATGTTAGCAATACATTTTTTGGACTGTTTTCCTTAAGACTACAGACTGCACTGTAAATGTCATTTATCTATCATTTGAACCATTAAACAACTCTTGCCTTTTTTTCGTTTCATTATTGCTTAAGTTCATATTATTCTCTCCCACTTCCTTTACATGACATATGGTTATTTTTTCCCCTCTGATTGACGTATGATGCCCCTTTAACTCTGCCAACAAAGCATTGATTTAGCTACATTCAAGGCTGATTGTGCTTTGATAATTAGTACCTATGTGCATCTTAAACTACACATATTCTACCTGTGTACTGTCCACTTGATTTCCGCCAGGAAATATTGCCATGTTTTTCCTCCATTCTGAGCATAAATTCTATTACTGTGAAAATTTTCCTTGGTTTTAATCCTACTTTAGGCGGCAGGAGAATTTGGGTATTAAACCAGTGCTCTGTCTATCACAAATAATAAAAAAAAAAAAAATCCCTACGCCCAAGTTGTGTCTCCTCGCCTCTTCTTCTTGCCCCTTCTTATCTGTCACTGTACACCCCCTCCTTTTTCTGTAGCTGCAGCGCGTTTAAGGAGCAATTTTTTTCCGAAAAAAATCATTTTCAATAATGTTGTCTGGAAGGAAATAACTTTCTCACTCTTCGCCATTTACTTGATTATCTCCAATCACACTTCAGTTGAATCCAGGACAGTCTGATCTATCCAGAGGTGAGAAGAAAGCGAGTTTGGGAGGAAATTTAACCCAGTACATGTTTGATTGGAAAAAAAAAAGGCAGATGGACATCATTGCTTGGTGACAGCTGGGATCAGTGCATGATATAAGTGGTTAAGAAATAATATTATATGACTGATTACTGACATTAATCCAGGTCTATCACATGTTTGCATAGAAACAAATGATCGGAATTGCCCAATTGGAAGATTTTATTTAAAATCAATTATTTAATTAAAAGGTTTCATTTTTATTGTTCCTGTTTTTTTGTCTAAGATTTATTTTTTTGGAATACTCTGTGGTAGAATAACAGAATACAAATGTTGATGGAACTAATTTTGCTCTATTAGCAGACTATATATGTGAATATTTTTATTTCCTGCAATGTAACGGTAATGTGCGAAAGTACTGTGAATGCTGAGATTTTGAAAAAAAACAGCTGAAGTAGGGCAACATTCTAAAAGTGGAGCTTTCGCCATGGACACCACTGAAATTAAAAACATAGCAGTTTCAACGCAGTTTCCATAGCACTTTTATAACGTAACCTAACGTTTTTTATTATCAATATTGGTATGACTCAACTGGATTAATCAGCACACATCCTTTGTAACCATGCACATGCACAAGTGCTTACACTGCTCCCATAAGACCACACTTGGTATACTTAAAAGGACTCTCCAGTGCCAGGAAAACAATCTGTTTTCCTGGCACTGCAGGTCCCCTCTCCCTCCCACCCAGGGCCGCCACCAGAAATTTTGGGGCCCCTAACTGAGCTCAGGGTCTGGGCCCCTGGGGGCCTGCCTCCAAAACCGCCCACAGAGACCGCCTCCAAATCCCGCCCACAGGAATACACACACACACACACACACACACACACACACACTGATACGCATATAGGCATACATATTGACACACACATACTGAGACATACACACATATACAGACACAGGCGTACATAGTGACAGACACATACTAACATACAGACACATGCATAAGGACATACAGACACATTCATAATGACATACAGACAGACATTCATACTGACATACACACATTCATAATGACATGCAGACATACATACACACATAATGACATGCATACAGATAGACATACAGACATACATTCATACTGGCATACATACACTGACATCCATACATACACACATTCATAATGACATACAGACATACATTCATACTGGCATACACACATTCATACAGACAGACAGACATACATACACACATTCATAATGACATGCAGACATACATACACTGACACTGACATTCATACACACATAATTACATGCATACAGATAGACATACATGCATACAAACATACATTCATACAGACAGACAGACATACACACATTCATAATGACACGCAGACATACACACAGACATACAGAGACAGGCAGACACACAGACAGACATACACACAGACAGAGACAGACAGACATGCACACAGACATGCACACAGACATGCACACAGACAGACACACACACAGACAGACACACAGACAGACAGACACACAGACATGCACACAGACAGACATGCACACAGACATGCAGACAGACAGACAGACACACACACACACACACACATTCACACACAGCTCCCAGCCACCCTCCTGTTTCTTACCTTGTCTTTGCAGGAGGGTGGCTGGCTGGGGCTGATGGGACTGGCCCATCTGCTGCGGTTCTGTTGATAGGAAGTGGTTTTGCCAGTAAATCATCCAACACGTGGTGGCAAAGATAAGCAGTGAGCTAACCATCCCAAACACTGTAACTGACTTCCAAAATAGGAGCAAGCAATCAGGAAGATGTGTCTGGCTGTGAAATTCATTATGAATTGTAAGAGAGCAGTCTAGGTCAGAATTGTAGTAGTTTTGTTTTGGTATGGAGAATGCTATTCTATAGGCAGTATTAAAGGGTTACTCCAAACATCCTTATGATGCTTGAAGTACCCAGGTGCCATTTCCTAATAATTGGGCAAACCAAATTCCAATGGCAGCTTAACTTAGTACACCCATTGTACAGCGCTACAGAACTTGTTGGCGCTTTATAAATAATAATAACCACATCTGGTTTCTAATACTGAAGATGTTGGTCCTGCTGCTCATTCATTGGCTGAGAGCATCAACTGAGAGCTCTCAGCCAATGAACATTTATGCAAGAAAAATGCACAGAATTGACTTTTGTTCCGAGTTGGCTAATTTTATCCTAACAAAGCTGCCAGAGGTGGAGTTACACTTCTGGCACGAATACAAAATATCTGCAAATAAATGTATGTGCAGTGTTTTTACCGGGAATGCTCCTAGCACCATAACCACTTAAAAACACGGCAGTACTGTCTTAAAGTAACTCTTTAACTTATGCAGGAAGTCAATACTTTCTCCGGCAACGCTTAGTTGTTCCAGAGCATCTTTTGAGAAATCAGTGAATCTTTGCGTGCTAGGGATTTGGCAGTAGAAAAAAGTGTTGGCACTAAGTTTTCCAGTGTTGATGGAGAAGCTGTTGTGGTTTAATTCATCACATTTTACCATTTTTGTTATCCATGATTTGGTAATGTTACACATTTCTGGTGATTTGATTAGGCTATTATCACTTTTATGCAACCAGTGATGGGAAAAACGCTAAATGTCTGCAGGGGATGTGCTGCCCACCTGCTGTATGGAAGGTAATTAAGCATTACTTGCTCACCCAGGATAAGTATGTGATGAATGTTAGACTATACTGCACCGTGTCCAGGAATCATGTAACAAGAACACTCAAAAAATTGAAGTAGTCATCAGTGCCCCAAAAGAAACCTATGAGGGCAGTCATTTACTAAAAACATCCAAGAGAACATTCAAGCCATTTGATTTTCTACAGGCAAACAATGCTTTGTTCAATCAGGTTTACTGTCTTTTACTTGACACACCTGTTATTTGTTCTATAATTAGATTAATTCACTTAACAGAGATGTAATATGCAGAGTGTAAAATAAGCCCAATGCTACTTGCTGGATTAATGTGTTGGAACTGGCATTTCATCTCAATAGGTTATGAGATTTCACATGAACTTATCCCAAAGTTGTGATTTCTACAAAAATTACAATCACATATTCAATATTTATCGATACAGTAATCATTGCTGACGGGCATTTGCTGATACAGTCACAAATCTGTTGTTTAGATACTTTACACCACCACTTTTACCAGTAGCGGTTTAGTGAAAATAGGCCTCATACTAGACTTGAGTATATATTTTTTTTGCCCGAATTCATCCGGCCGAAAAAAATAAATGTAGTTTCTTCATCCATTAGGCCATTTGTTTTAGGACAAAATTTGTTCATTATTTTAGTTTTGGAATTTAATTTTAGGGCAGGTGGGGGCCCTAAATAAAAATGGGGGGGGGGGGGACACACACACCTATAGTCCTCCCCCCTGCCCCCACCCATGGGCGATGGGTGGGGGATAGGTGTAAATACCCCACCTGGTGACTAGTAAACCCCAAGCCCCTAGTCACCCCCCCACCCAAATTTTTTATAAAGACCTACCTACCACCCTCACCCTAAAAATAGTGAGGGGGGGGGGGAGACAATAAAACTAAATCACTGTAAATAAAAAATAACTCACCATTTGAGGTCTTTTTTCTAAAATCTTTTTTCAGCCCCCAAAAAATGGCAAATCAAAATCTATAATACCCCATCGAACTTTGAAAATAAAATAAACACGAGCAGAAAAAAAAAAATCAGATGGAAAAAAAAACCAACGCTAAAAAAGTAATCCATCTTCACCCATGGAGGGCAGGGTGCTTACGGAGCTCAACAGGGCAGGGAAAGGCTTATAAAGCCTTCCCACCCCCTGCGATTAGGGTCAGAGTGCTCGGATTTGTTGGTTTAAGCCATCCAATCAGAGTGCTCTTACAGGTAAATAAAAAGACTAAGGTAAGTCTCTACATTTACCTGTCACAGCACTCTGGTTGGTTTGAAATCCAACCAATCACAGAGTGCTCTGTGTCATTTTACACGTGGATAAGTTCTTTGGAATTTTCCAATGCTGTGTAACACTAATCCACATGCAGTGTAACACTAGGTCCAGCACCCCCACCCCCAATTTTCATTTAGGGCCCCCACCCGCTGCTCAGGGGTAGGGGCTGGGGGGTCAATAGGTCCCCCCACCATTGTCATCTAGGGCCTCCAAACGCCTCTCAGGGGTGAGGGTCAGGGGGGGCAATAGGTCCTCTGTTCAGTTTAATAGCCCCCACTTGCACAGCTCGGGAGGGTGATACTATGTTTTTTTTTTTGTTTTTTTTGTAAACAGTGAGCAGCCACAGGCTTTTACCGTGGGAATTAGGGAGTTATCTACTAAGCTGCTGCAAGATGCAGCCGCGGCATGAATCGGATTGGAATTTCATTATATTTCGAACCGACCTAAAAAGTACAGAACGTCGTCATAACATGAATGAACAAGCTGTTCTCATTCGGTTAGGACGACATTCAGTAGTTTCGCCGACGTTCTGTCTAAGTGACAGGACGTTCAGGAATACTGATAGGAAGCATCGCGAGATCACGGAGGAAAGGTAAGAATTGTGGGGAAATTGCTTTGACCACAGGGAACGCAGCACACTTTGTTCTTCCACTTGTCAGAGATTGTCAGGCGTAGGAAACCTCCATAAGACAAAAGTAGCCCCTACTGAGAAAACTAGAGGAGACGGAAAAAAATGAAGAACAGATCCTGACAGAGGGAAAGAAGAGGAATCAATTAAAGAAAGGTAAGTTCGGCATGACAGTGCCGCTTTAACATTGTAATGACTTTACGATAAAGTTTTCTGACTTCTGCAGCGTTACTGGTTAAAAAAAATAATGAAAAAAAAAAAAACAGGATTTGTGAAATTTGGTTGTTGCTCTTGTTGAAGATTGTCATTATTACCGGGTGTATGTTAATTGACAAAAGTGAATACGTTATCAAATGGTTACCATCACTGGCCTAAATTATTTATTTTTTTAAATAAATGCCAGGGTGGTCCAACACTAATACAGAACAATCCAACTTACTCTCAATAATTGATTCAAAAAATTAGCAATGTACCATATCATTTTGCCCGCACTTATACATCATGTCCTCAGCATTATCCGGTTATTGGTTCCTATGAACTCCCCTTCTGCTGCTTCCTACATCCATCAAACAATGTAATACAGAGATTTACAACAAAATGTCTAATATGCTACAAAACAAGCTTTTTACTGAACAAACAATAGAAGTAATTCACACAAAGTCAAAAACAAAAATATAAAATAGGTCAAATCTGTGTAGCTCAAGGAGTCAAAATAGACACCAATGACAGAAAAAAACCCATAACGAATAAATCCATTTTTGTAGCATTTGTGTTTACTATGGGGAGATGTATATAGGCAAAACAGGTGCTATTCTGGGGCAAATGGTAAATATCTAGAGACATTATTTTGGTTTCCATGGTAATGTGCTCTAGAATAGCACCAGTATGACTAGCTTTCAATCCCCCCTATATCTACTTTCTGTGCTGTGAGAGTCTAGAATAGAAGATTCACGTACCGGTATATCATTTTTTTTTTTCCTACTCACTGAGTCATGCGTCGCTTTCCATTTAATTTGTTCAATTGTTTTAGATAACAGGAAATATATGTAAAACGCAGACACACACACACTTGTTCTAGGAGAGATCCAAGTTGAAATTATAACATAAGTGTGACATTTAATACAGCTTACTCTTTGAGATTTCAGTATAGGTTTTCTAATCGCAGCATCATGCTTTGCATTGCACACAACCTTGTTAATATTCTGCATGCATTTCTGCTTCCATACACTCTCTATGCTAGATGGGAGCTGAAGTGGAGGGAATGCTGCCGTCTATTATTTTCGAAGGACAGTATGAGTCACTGGCAATGTTTCTGTATTGCAAACAATGCATCATCTGCCATTCTAGATGCTTTGGAGTGTGGACTATATCTCCCATGTTTCTTTGCTACCATTCCTGCTGGCAGGCCATAACTAGTGACATGGTCTACACCATGGGTAGGCAGCCTTTGGCACTCCAGATATAGTGGGCATCATCTCCCATAATGTTAACAGCCACAATGCTGGCAAAGCATCAAGGGAGATGTAGTCCTCAACATCTGGGGTGCTGAAGGTTGCCTATCCCTGGTCTATAGCACAGGTAGGCAGCCTTTGGCATTCCAGATATTGTGGACAACATCCCCCCTGATGCTTTGCCAGCATTATGTCTGTAAGAGCATTATGGGAGATATAGTCCACAATATCTGCAGTGCCAAAGGTTGTCCATCTCTCTACAGCATCTAGAATGTCAAAACTAGCCCACCTCTACTTTGTACAGGTGGAGACTGACACAGACAGAGAAAGTAAAATGCACAGTTAAAAAAAAAATATTAAAGTGAACCTGCCCTTTTTGCCCCTTTCCAACCTAAATTGCCTGCATGGAACTCCTCTCGCATGATGCTGGCTTCAATTGTCATCTGACTGGAGTTCTGCATGAGAGCAAGAATAATCATAGCAGCTGCAGCACATGCACTGTAGTTACTGCAATAGAGAGCAAGTCTGTAGGAGGGTTCTCCTGTGCTCCCCTATGCCACTGGCCTTTCCCCCTAGGTCAAGAACCATATAGTTGTTTAACTAAATGATCAAATCAACGCATCTGTTAGCACAATGGAAAGTGGGAGGGGAGAGAGAATATGAATATATACATATATATATATATATATACACACACACACACGGGTCTTCTCTCTTACATGAAACCATTAATAAAATCCCTTAAATGCAATTTCCATTAATATGTGTAGCCTAACATTTATTCGCAAATTGTCCTTTCCCTTTTGGAAGCATAACAGATAGGGTGTATTAGAGCACTGGTATGTTTTTGAAGTGAACTGTACCTGTCTCAATTCAGTAGAACAATGCTTTGAAATATCATTTTTCTGTATAGATACAATTAATGAGAGAGACAGCTTTTTTTTTTTTTTTAAATAAATAAAATTAAAAAAAAAGCAGCATTGCTCTAAATTTTTCCATGTTCCTTTCATTTAGAAAGTATAACAGATTGACTGTACAATGTATACATTTTCCCCTCAAACTTTGAGAAAAGTCCAGATTGGAGTACTAAAACATTTACAGTCATTGCTCACTTATTTGTCTCTTCTGCTTCAATAAAAGCAGCTGTATTGCATTTGAACAAAATCTTATGAGTGCACGCTTATATAAAATATATATATATATATATATATATATTTTTATTTTTTTTCAATGCTTTAGTGTTGAGTTTAGTTTATGTGAGTTGGATACAACCCCATGTACACGCTTATAATTTCCCAAGTGTGTCCTGGCAGTGGGTGAATAAATGACATTCATGTGATTTAGTGGTGGTACGGATACCACTCATATACTCTATTTAGGTACCTTGCAAAGCGTAGAATTCACTAGATTAGAACACGTATTTTCTAATCTACCAAAGTTAATTATCGTTTATTTTTAATTTTTTTCCTGCATTAAACTTTAATTTTAAAGAAAATGACTTGATTTGATTAAAAGGAAAGCTAATTTTGGGAGCAGGAGACATTTACTATATTGGAATGGGAGTGCTTTTGGTGAATATCAATTAATAAATCACATGTCTGGTTCACTCGACCTAACTCAGACTTCAATAACTAAACCTTTTGGCATCTCCCAGCATGTGATTAAAAACCAAAAAACAAAACAGTTGAATCTATACTTACACAATATACAGTGTATCCAGAAATAAAAAAGGCTACAATAGAATGTACAATAAATAAGGAAACACAAAAAACATACTTTATTTTTCCCCTTTTGATTCCCATTCCTCCCACCCCCCGTGTTTCTTTATACAAAATAATCAATTGTGAAGTTTACAAGTTTCTTGAAATTATTATACAGCAAAAAAAAAGTTTCCATCCTGCCATCTTCTCTCCCAGGTCAAGGTTAACAAGTGGGTTGGGTATTTTTTAAAGTTTGGAGAAATTAGGATAAAGAAAATTGGAATCAGCATTGCAACTTTTCATCTGGTTTCTTACTGAAGTTAAGGACAGAGGTTGTATTCTAGTGATTAGGCACTAGAGGGCTCCTATAGAGCATACTATTTTTATATTTCATTCTTCCAACAGCCCATAAAAAGCCTAGATGGTTATCTTAATAATACAAACTCTTGACTTGATTTGTGCCAGTATAGTTTATCAATCTAAAGTAAGAACGGTAGGGTTGTTTGACACAAATTCTTTAAGATGGCTGGGTTAATGCCAGGTAAGAATTTAATCAATGCAAAAACTAGGAGTGAAAGAAATCGCTAAATCCAAAGCTTTTCATTAGCACATGTATATCCCTTCACACATTTTATTGCTTTAGATAACTACCTAACGTTATGGCTGGTGCATTGTGACCAGTTATTTTAGAGAAGTTGCATTGTTAAGAGACACACAATAAAACAATCTTTCTCGGTTTTATTCAATATTTTGTAATGCAACCTATGCCCTTTATGTTGAAGAGGTGCATAACATCATTAAAAAAAATAATTAAAAAACAAAATAAAGCCATTCGTGATAACTGGGCATGTGGTAGAATGTATGCTGTGTTGGATACCAAAACTGATAATTACGTTAGGGTTAATCTGGGAACTTGGGTGAGGACTCACAATGGTCTTGTCTTACACAGCTTGGAAATGTAGCTTGGTCCCAATGAAACTGGGTAGATTAGTTGTTCAGTTGGCTTCAAGTTAAAAAAAAAAAAGAAAAAAAAAAAAAAGGGGGAGAGGCAGTTTTACATTGAAACATCTATGAATGTGAATTTTGGTTTCAGCGCCATATTGGTCCCTGTGCTGTTAGTCCCATTGTCAGAGTGGTTTAAGATAAGACGAGAAAGACAGACTTGATGTTTATCTTAAGCTGTCGTGGAGGTGGCTTTTGGTTTTGGGTCACTTGATTTTGGTATTAATGCACCCAGATTTTCACAGATATTTTAACTCTGGGCACTGCAGCTTGTTCACTGTGCATCCCCTAATCTTAGGGAAAAAAAATGTAACGAGGAGTCAGAGGAACACTGAGAGCAGTTGGACTTGTCTTTTATAAGATGAAATGTTCACCATACTAATTGGTGAGTCAAGGGAAAAAAAACTGAAGAAAACAGGTGAAAGGTAGAATTCTGGTTAAGGAGAAGAAACAGTACATTCCACAGTCAGTCCATACAGTATTACCATACTGTAGCTTCATTCATATCTGGATTTTGATGGGGTAGTGGGCCACTGAAACCACTATTGCTAGACATAGAAAAAGGTGGACTAGGACCATTGCTGAAGACTTCTCCAGGAATGGGATGGAGTGAGCCAGTCATGCCAGGCTCTGGGCTGGGAGTGTCTGGGTGAGATATCATGTCCGCATATCTTTGGTTTTCTGAGGGATGATGACCAGACAATTGAGGTTCTAAGGGTCCTAGAGAGGATGAACCAGGTCCAGTGTTCTGTAGGTAACTGGAATCTGCAGGGGATTGAGTCTGAGATGGAGGCCCATGGGGAAAAAAGTCATAATTTCCACTTCCATAATAATCTCCTTGATAATCTAACAGAACAAAAGAAATAAACACAAAAACAAGTGTAAGATAGATAAGAAGATTAGCAAGCAGGACTAATTTACAGATAATTTACAATAAATCTGGACACCTGCCCTGCTCTACACAAGACAGAGATAACAATGGAAAACGGAACAAGACTCACAGACAGAGATTTGAGAGCTTTTTCCTAATCTCTCTGTGATTGACCCTATAACACCAACTACTTTCAATGCATGGTTGACCTGCTAGTATTAGATTTTAACCCTATAGAATGAACAAGATGGGTCACAAAACTCTCTCACAGCCGACAGAGCAAGCCTTTGCTCTGGTTTAGGAGCGACATGAACACACACACACAGAAAATACAGGTATTTTTGGGTTTTACTCCCATGAAAGCAAATCTCTGCTTTACCACCATTGCAGCTTTATGTGGTTAGGTTGGGGATTACTAAGCAAAACTAAGTCTCTGTTACACAGTCCAATTAGTTTATAAAGGCCAATTTCTGTCAAAATTCTATATGTACGATACTTAGCCAGAAGACTTGATAATCTAATATGTGTTAATGAGTGACTGAGTGGTTGTATCAAATATTGTAGAACAATGCAGAATTTATTGCCCAGTTGTGAGATTTTACAGATAATCCACCCTTAATAAGCAGGTGACAAAACCGTGAAAACCAAAATGCAGAAGCAAATACCAAAATAAAAAGTGAAAAAACAGCAATAAAATAAATAAAAATTACTTCAGACATAGCATTGCATTAATTAAAATGATATGGAAGGTGAGAAATTCATATAATCCCTTAACAGCCTTCTTAGGCAGGAGAAAAAAAAAATTCAACATTTGAGGTGAGAATAGACATTTGCTTGAGGGAATGACTAGCATCAACTAACAGATCTCAAAAATCACACCAGACACTTGTTAAAAATATTACAAATTATAATAATAAAAAAAAATTGATATATATATATCACACACATACACACCTATTTGGTATAAAGTTATTACATAGGACATGAATTGCTTAAAAAAAAAAACACACATTAAGAAAAATGGAGTATAACTTTTTTTATTTATTTTTTTATTGTATTATTTTCTGTGCTTTGTATGCATTGTTTATGCACACCTAAATCAAAACGCTTGTATCACTGATGTTAAGAGACTTCATCCCTCATTGAAAGTTGATGTTCTGTATATTTTATGTGTTTTGCACAAAATTATCATTGTTTTATCAATGAGATAAACAACCCTATAATACCAGACGTCTTGTTTCAGTGCACTCATATCCTAATTAATAGTAAATAATAATCCACAACACTTAAGAGAAATAAATCACACAGCCGGCAGAATTAAATCCATTTGTAAGTGTGGCAAAGCATTAAGTGTTCTTGGAATGGGGGGGGGGGGGGGAAGGGGAGGAAAGGGGGGTCTGGGATGAGCCAGAGAATATAGAGATGCAGGAGGGAGCAGATGGGGATATAATTACTTTTTAAGCGTTTTTTCTGAATTAAAAACAAAAAAGGTTTTATTCAGGTTTCAATAAAAAGGAAAAAATAAATGAATAAAAATAAATAAATAAATATCACCCTGTCAAAAAGAAAAAAAAAAGGGGGGATACTTTTACATGTTTATGTAGCACAAATGATGTGTTGAAACTACATTCTCTTAATAGTGCCAAATCTCTAAATATTTAATTTCTCTAATTTAAAGAATAAAATGGGTTCAATTACATTACAAATACATGTATTATATATTAAAGTACAAAAAAAGTGATTACTAAATTTAGAGACTTTAATATATGTTAAAAATAAATAAATCTGCAGGCCAGCTAGAGTATCTGTTTAATTGAATTTGGGGCTGAATTAACTAAATGAGAAAAAAAAACAAAAAAAAAAAAAAACAATTTGCTTGAATCCTTTTGTCTTGTTCTTTGGTCAGAATGAAGAAAGAAAAAAAAAAATTCAGTAATCTCTTGACACACAGATCTATTGAGAACACTAAATGCGTGTACTTGGTAAACATACTACCCAATTCACAATAACAAAAGACAAGAAAAATCAAACTTGTAACATACTGCAAGGAAAAAAAATGCATAAATAAAAGGATGGATGGATAGGAGAGTGGCTCGAATATCTAAGAGGGAAGGAGAGTATGTAGCCATGAACAGTAGAAATGAAGTAATTGCAATGGAATGAGAAGACTGTTCTAGTATACCTGTATAACTATAACTGTAGGCTAATGTGTGCAGAAAACAAACAAAAACAAAACAGAAGGTTGAGCTAATTAACTATAGTGAGCAGTTCGTAGAAAACAATGTCAGATCAGTAATGTTGTGATAAATTGATATAAAAATAAAAAAAAAACCAAAAAAACCCAAACAACCAAAGCAGAAACCATACTTTGTTTAAATGAAACCATTATAGAGAAAGTACACCTATACTATGTTGATTTCTATACAGGTTTATAGAAAAGATGTATAGATAAAACGTAAGAGAAGACCATTGGTATCACACAGAATTCTCACTAACTTATGATGGGGTAAGTTTCTGTGGAATAAAAAAACCTAAATACCTATGTTATCTAGCCTGATTTTTTATTTTCATATTTTGTATGTAGGTTACATTTGAAAGGATGGAACTGCAATGCAGGTTTTAACATTTCCCACTGTGCATTATTCTCCTAAATTTTATTACTTTAGGAAATGGTACAACATTAACAATTTTATTAAATGCCATTATTTTATGAAAAGGCAGGATGCCTAGCTTATCCATTTCTCTGCAGACAAAAGAAAAGCCATTAATTGCCACAGAAAGTAGCACAGGAAGTGTAGGTAATCTAGGGTGCCATATTTACACATAAATGTCAAAAGTTATCCAACCTCCTTTATTTAAAAATTTTAAAGAAAAGCAAAAAAGATGTAAAAAGCAAGAATCTGAGGAGTAAAGAGCAAAGAAACCACGACTGTACAGAATTGCTCCTAGAAATATTATTCAGGTCTGTATTTCAGGGGCACATGACACAAATGATAATTGCATTGGGTAAATTGTGGATCACAGTAAGGAGAAAACAAACAGAGAAAGGCAGGGTACCCTGCGCTCTCCCAATCACCCTCCATATGTTCCAGGAATGTGAAGGCAATTGGAACAACTGTTGTCTGAGTAAGGTACAAAGAAAGCAGCTGGGTGTATTGTTTCCAGCAACACTACAGAGGGAGAGAGAGAGAAAAAGAGAGAAAAGGGGGGAGATGAGTGAGGCATAGCGGCTTGTAACGTGTTCTTCACAATGCGCTTGCCATTTTCTTTTTTACATTTTTTTTTTTTTTTTACTATATATAGTGCAGCGGGGTGCAAAGTTTGGACAAGCAAGGATGGAAACCTTTAAGAGGTGAGGAGGAGGGAGGTGGTTTTAGTACTTAGAGGATTGAGAGGGAAAAGGAGATTAGGGAGACCTCAGGAAGAAACCTTGTGAAAATCTCTCTAAAGCTTCCTGATCATTTAATCTTTGAAAATTAGGTTTACGGGGAGGGCAAAGGTATTTTAGAGATCGGGAATAGTTATGGATTGTGACTACACTTTAGGGGTCAATACAGAAAGAAAAAAGTAATTTTCTTATGTTTCCTGTCAACAGGCTTGCAACATGTCATGTCCCACTACTGCATTAAAATGTATTTGGCCAGTGTTGTGATGGGGCAGATCATCACAGAGACACACAAGCAAACAGGTACATGGGATTTGGCAATATGATGTGCTATTATCTTACTTCAAATGTTTTGTGATAAAATAGGAGACTCAGGCTCCATAATTCACCCCCACCAGAGAAAGGCACTGTGTAATGATGGATTTGGATAAAGAGGAATATAAAAGTGAAACGTCTGTCGTGATGTTATACTGTGCAAAGTGGCTCTTACTGCTTGGTGTGACATTTCCTAAAGTGCAGCACAGGATTTGGATAGGCATAGATCTCCCTGCTGCAGGCAGTATCTAGTGAGAAGTTTGCCTTGAAAGTCAGGCCTAAGCAGCAGGAACAGGTTATAGCAGCCTAAGCTTTGTGTATTAGAAGGTGAAGAGGTACAAGACGCAAAGTCAGAATACAAGGTTGTCGGCCAACATGTATCATTCTCCACCACCCTTCTTCAATGGAAACTCATAGAGAACAGTCTTCTTGCTCAAAGTGCCTAGAGGGAGCCCTGCTGTGCTTCACCAGACTGCAACCAGAGAAGTTTCCATTCCCATTATCATGCTTCTACTGTGGACCCTTCCCATCCCATATGACATTAACATTGACTACACTTTAAAATAAAAATGGCAATAATAAAAAAAAGTCAGTTGTGTGGTATGTGTTTATGCATTGGGCTGAGATGAAGACAAATATATATAATACACAAAAGTGAGAATCCAAATTGAATTTCATATTAAAAAGGTAAAAACAGGCAAATTGGAAACAATCTCTAAGTCAGCTATGCTTCCACTTCAAATGACTTCCTCTAGGGCTGCTCCCTTGAGGAAGGACAATGACTTTAAAACCACATATATTGTCTAAAAGGAACATTCCAATGGAAACATTTGTTTCTTTAAAACAATTTAATTATGCAGGTTTCCAATAGGGGTCATATCTAAAAACAGCAAGGAAATGCTGCAGAGCTTGTCAATTACCTGACTAATAAGTTTAGTTTTACAAAGCGCTGAACAAACCAAACCAAAAAAAAAAAAAAAAAAAAATTGTTTTGGGCATGTGGAGTGTCCCTTTAAATGGATGTAGTAAAGAGTAGCTAAATCCTCCATTTAAATTTTCAGTTATATAAAAAAAAAAAAATTAGCAATTATTTAATTGTGTTTACTTGTGGTGAATTGATAAAAAAAAATTATGTTAATCCAAAACGAACAGTCTGGATATTTTTCCAGTTTGGCTACGTTTGTCACGGATAGAAATCTTGTCAAATATATTGCTCTCAGGTAAATAGTAAATAAAGCCGAACAAATGAAAATCTGACCATAGATCTACAAACAATACCAGCATTTTCAGTTTATTAGCCAAGATGGGAATTATGCAGAGATAACAAGGCAAAAAAAAAAAAAATGTTAGACCAAAACTGTTTAAATTCAATATCTCAAGTCAGTTGTTTGATTCCCACTATAAGTAAACAGAGGAGTAGTGTGCAAAAACAGCACTTAAATAGACAGACTAGCATCTGAAAAACAAACATTGGCGTGGGGTTCACCTTACTCCTCTCACCAAAATAAAGAATAATGTACATATAAAAAAAAAAAAAAAAAAAAAAAAAAAAGTGAAAAAACCCTATAAATAGTGGAGCTATTAAAATTGGGTATATTACCCTTTAATAACAGTGATATAAAGGAAGGAGAGCATCATAGGTAAAACAAAAAAACCCAAAAACAAGATATAGACAAAATATAGTGCAGAGGGTACCGTGTCCACCAGGGAGGTATAGCTAAACTAACTAGGAAAATTCACATGTCGAAGACTTCAATATGGTTCAATATGAAGACTTGGGGTCACTACCTACAGCTGTACACCAGTAGATGAAGGTGCTGAATACTAAAGGTCTGAAGAAGCCTAGATTATTGGCAAAATTAGTTTTGACATTGTTAATTCCTGCACTTTTATATTGTTTTTATATGAATATTAATAAATATTAAAACACACAAAGAGCTGGATACTGTATGATCTGACACACAAAACATCTTAGGTTAAAGTGTTCCCTAGAGACACTCAAAATTACAAGTAATACAAAGAAAAAAAACAAAAGGAAAAATTGTGTGTGGAATCACCAAAAGTGAGAAATAGTGCAACCTGTAGAGTAGTCGGTACAATCTACCATACGCACCATATATAATGCATCAGAAGATAAACAGCATGTCTCCACATCAATAGTGGTATCCAGATTGTCAGCAGCTAATATAGCAGCATTCAGAAGCACAAAACAAGAAATAAAAGTCTGTGCAACTGTTAGTTAAAATCCTACGCGTTTCGTCCAGTTCTAGACTTCGTCAGGGACGATTTAAAAATATTGTTATACATTTTATTACATCTCCATAGCATATATTTTATCAGTATCCAGCACATTCATCCACTGGTACACAGTTGTGGGTAGCGTCTCCCCATAAGGGTCACCAAGTTTACATACCTAGAGCAAGGAATAATTTGACTCTTATCAAGGTGAGCACATCTAGCTTGTTTGTTTATATTGGAGTGGTTTAGACACCTGCACTATTCCTTCCTTTTTTCCCACCTCTTCTCCCTTTTGAGTGTGGTGTTCAGTAAGAAGAAAAGGTGTGCTGCTACCTGCAAAGGCGAATCTGTGCGAATATTGAGCCTAGGTTACCAGGTTCTACTTCATGTGAGTGTTCTTAGTTATTTGAGCTATACCTCAAATACATATGCTGCTCTCCTTCCTATGTATCCCTGTTAAACGGATACTCCATTTTAACAAAATAATTTTATTTTTTTATTTATATCATCATCATTTAATTTCAGCCATTTTTCACATTTTGGTCGGACTGCAACATCACCAGTAAGTGTCCTTGGGCAGATAAAGATCTAATGATCTAGATCTGCCCAACTCAAAACCCCAGACCGTAAACTCGTTTGAGCAAGGCCTTCTTCACCTCTAAATATCCCCTTTCTAGAATTACGAAGCGCTGCTGAATTTGTTGACGTTATACAAATAATAAAATCATAATGTTAATACTGAAAAGGTCCTGGAGTAACCGTTATGAAACCTGGTCATTAATTTACGAACCTATTCTTTTTGTCAATTAGTGATCTCACATCTCAATCCAGTATAGCACCTTTGGTATGACAGGCAGGGATTGATTTGCAATATGATTTTGCGACAAATATCTGTAGAACATGACAAACCAAAATGCAAAATTAACAGTTACAGTGCCCCCCTAGAGTACATAATGCAAAGAATTCCAGGAAAAAAAAAAATAATATTTTAGTTATAAGAGTACATAATAAAGTGGGCATGGAGTGTTTAGATATACATTTCCTGTAAATCTATAAATTTGCTGCTTAGAAATCACAATTTAGATAACTAGATGTAGGCTACTTTTAACTGTAATATTATTGCTCAGGTAAAAAAATAAAAAAAAATAAGAAAAATGTACTTTAAAAAGGAGATTTTGTTTCTACCAAACATTTTAATAACCAGATACTAGGAGTATTATCCCCACTACATGTGCAAACTTTACATGAATTCCTTCCACCCAAAGTCATAAGATACAAGAAGCGACCACTAATCGGGTGGAAACAATGGTCACTCCAAACCAAAACCCTCCCACAAACCTGTAAGGGATACCGTCTTCATTGGTTAAGTAATTACAATAGTAATTGTCATAGGGGAAGCCACTTTTCTAAAAATTACACTAGTGAATAAAAAATAAAAACCACTACAAAACTTGCCAATAACTTTTTTTTTTATTAAATACATATGATGCTTCATTTTCTTTTAGATATATATTAAAACATTTACAAAAAAAATCACATCACAACTGGTTTCACTACTTGCATAGCATTGAAGGAGTTTCTGTTCGCTATTCCATACACTATGTTTAGTGGCAGAAGAGGGCAGGCATAACAATGGTTTATTGGACGTAAACATATAGGCTCATGTCAGGATCAAATATTAAATAATACAGGCATGTGGATAACTAACTATTTTTTAAGTATTTACAAACATTTGTTCAATACAGCAGAGTAGTAAATAGAATATTAAAAATCCAAAAATGTAACGGATCCCCTTTGAGATGTCAGAAGAGAGCCCAGGCCGTGTATTTAAAGAGGCGGTTCCCTTTTCTGCCTTTTAAGTTTCCCTCAATGTCATTTATGAAATTCCTAAAGCTTTACTGTTTTGCAGCACAAGTGAAACTGAGAAGGGATTGCTCCATGTACACCACAGCAAATGGAAATGGATTTGCCAGGCTTGCCATAAAGCAGACACATAAAACCTGAAATATGCAATCTCCCCAGAAAATAGGGAGCTACATGTATGAATTTCTAGAGAAGGAGATATCAAGATAATGGCTTTAGAAGAGAACATGGAACTGGGGTCTATAAAAGGATGAAAATCAAAAGCAGAATGAAAAAAAAAGTGATGTTGGAAGGAAGAGGCATTAATCTCAGTGTCCAGTATTAGGTAAACCCACTTTTTTTTAAAAGAGATCACCAATTAGAGTACATTGTTGGTGAATGCCTCTACTAAAACGTTATGGAATAAGAATTGTGGATAGACATAATTTTGACTTGCTGTTACATTGGATTCACTAGGTTGGCTAACATGCAAGATGTAGACAGAAGTAGAATAAGCATTAGATAAATTATTGAATGCTCCCAAATTAGACATAGGAGAAATGTTTTCTCAGTATGCTATTGGAGCAATTGCAAAGTACAACTGCAAGGGATATTCCACTAAAGCAAAACTATGTCCTGAGATATAGAGCAGTGGTGGATCCTGTGTGTGTGTGTGGGGGGGGGGGGGGGGGGGAGAGAAAATAGTGAGGCCAAGGCTCTCCCCTGCCGGCCCATGCTGTTTGCCTTCATGGACCGGAGGGGAGATAAGTGAGGGAGAGAGAACCCAGGGGGAGCTCTTACGTGCAGCTCCACCGGGTTCCTCTCACGAGCACGGAGCTTTGCTGTGGTTACCATGGCAACGCTCCATTCTCACGAGAGTGAACTCTAGTCTGAGCTGTAGGCTAGAGTTAACTCTCACCACTAGAACACCAGGGATTGGAAGAAAGCAATGTCTCCCCATCCCTCAGCAAAGTTAAGAAGGGAGGGGGGTACATTAACTATATTTTAGTAATTGTTTAAGAATTTAAAAAAAAAAAAAAAAAAAAAAAAAAAATCTCTTTAATCTGCCCCCCTATCCCCTCAGACAAACTATAACCCCTTACACACTGCGCCACTCACACAATGTAACTACACACACACACTGACCCCCCCATACACACACAAACACACTGCCCCCCTTACACACGAACATACTGCTCCCAATATATACATTGCACCCCCCTCACACACGCACTGCCCCCTCCCATACACATACTGCGACACACACACACACACACACACACACTATCCTGGCAGACCCCGGGTAAGTTATCAAAGTTTTTTTAAACGGTTTGACTACTTACTCTGGGAGGGCACCACGGCACTCCTGGCACCAAAACCACTACAGAGAGCTGTAGTGGTTATTGTGCCTGGATTGTTTATTTAAATGATCTGCCAGTGCCCCTCCCAAGATTAAGTTCTGGATCCGCCACTGATAGAGAGATAAAAAGAAAGTGAGTGTTCTGTGCAGTATCTTAGCTGTTCCTAGAACTACAGTCTTTTGGACAGGGGTCTCCGATGTACCACTTGGAATCTGCTGAAGCCACTTCCCCAACTTGGGGGCACTGCACCAAGTGCTCCTACCCCAACTGGGACTACTACAGCCTTTACTTTCCACATCCTTTCTAGCTCCTCTTTTAGTCCTTGGGATTTTCCCACTAGAATATAAATGGGTGGTAAAACCCACCCTTGAAGGTCTCTACAAAAAGATTATATAATGGGGAAACATTTGGTTAATCCAACTGCTCTCCGAAGGCCTGCAACAACAATAAATGCTCCGTTTTATTGGTGTAACCATTTATTTAAAAAAAATATAAAACAAAAACCACACAATTGTATTCTGTAGCAATCAGCAAATTTAACAATTGAGAAGTTACACCTGATTGTCATTTAAGAGGGATTTTGTAGGCCATGTTTCGTTTCACAATAACAAGTTTTTCACCAGTAGGGGTTAATGGTGAAATTGCCTTCAATCTCACAGGAGGTGTCAAAAACAGGCATGCATTTCTCATCTAAAAGACCAGCACCCTCAGCCTGCAGGTTACCTCCATAGTAGCTGTATGCACCAGACCCCAAGATGTCTGACTCATCTAGTCTTCCTCCCAAGGGACGCATGCGTCTTGGGCTCCGGAAGAAAGCATGTCTCCTGGCACCCAACGCACTAAGCTGCTTCATTCTTCTCTCCTTGGACCTCCGATTTTGGAACCAAACCTATAAAAAATAAAATATATATATGTTAGATTAAATAAACACCTATATGTTTTCTTCCAGATTAGATACCAGTTAAATATGGTCTAGGCAAGTGAAAAATGGTAGCTATCCATTAAAAGATAACAATATACAGTAATAATTTAAAAATGTTTCTGGGACACATGGCTTAAAACCTAGAACTGCACTCAAATTCGAACCATTCTTTAACGGACAGGATTTTTTTTTTTTTTTAAATGTAGCAATTTTCTATTTTACATTTCTCATGGAGTTTGAGTTTTGCACCATTTCTGGTTTTGTGGTATTTTTTCAGTAGGTTCTTTATTTCTTTCCAAAAACACCCTTTTCACCCATACTACTGTGGAACAGTGAGCAGCCACATACACAATGATGCACTGATACAATGGCACAGTGGCAGAAAAGAAAACCAACAAATGAGCAAACAGCACATTAATTAGTTGATTAATACAGACTCCCACAATAAACAGACACCTCATACAAACGGATTCACACAGACTTTAAATAATGGCCTTAAAGAAATCTGCAGCACAGCCCAAATAAGGAACACAGAATTCAGATCTGGCTGCATCTGATCAGAGATGCCCTCTGTGGGCACAAGTGCAATTGCATGTAAACAAAAGAATGGCATCTTGCCTACGAAAGGCTGTACGATCGAACCAGCAGTATGGAGAAAATGAACTGTATGCATGGCATATGAATAAGAGTGGCCATTGAAACATGCTAAACCTTGAGCTTCCAAAAAACACAAAAACAGATTTTGCAAACATTTTTCTGCGACAATAAGAGCATAAGGGGTAGACAGAGATGGAAGCAATAACAATTCGTGTTCAACCTACTAAACAAACACACAGTTAGGCAAAAAAAAAATCTTCTCTCCTATTAACCTAGTAAAATTATACATACATACATACACACACACACACACACACACACAAATACATTTATCTGTGTGTTCAAAGTCCAGTACAAACAATGGATAATTTTGCAGAGATATAGAAAATACACAAAACTACAAATACATAATAATGCTCCTTGAAATGTTCATTACGTAAACAAAATTAAAAAAAGACTGAGTATAGTACAAATAAAAAAAAAACCATTAAAAAAAAAAAAAAAAAAAAAACCCTCACAGATGGGTCCAAAATCTTAAAATATGTCAAGAGAAACAGATATCAAGTAAGCTTAGATAGTTTATGAAATGATGCTGCAGTTCTAGAGGCAATTACCAACTCACAAATAACCCTACCGCTCTATCTGCGATTACATTTTTAAAACCCCATGCATACGGCTCATCCCTCGAGTTTGGTTCCTGTCATGGAGTCCCACCCCTAAGATGAGGGATTACTGCGAACTTTGGAGTAATTCTTACTGGGATAAGCCGAGAGAGAGAGAACGAACATGAAAACCATCAAAAGTGAAAACCACTTTATCAAAGCATCATATCCTGTACAAGCCCCTCTAAAGGGCTTACAGGATCCGGATTACAACTCTTTCAGGGGGATGAATGGAGACCCCCTGCCCAAGAGACAAGGGAAGGCCCTCACTCTTTTGCTGGTGGAATGAGGATTAAAAAACACCAATCTTTTCCAATGAAGTAAAGTGAATACTAGGGGAGGGCTTGGGAATGTAAAGAGTAGGGTTAAAATAAAAACAGAATGAAAGGAAAGAAAAAAAAGAAAAAAAGCTAGGAAAGAGTGTAAAAAGTGTACATTTAAAAAAAAGCCTTCAGTGGGGAGTCAATAACCAGACAAGCTCACAGAACATTCTCATTGTCACTTAAAATGACAGCTTAGATTATATCGGTGGTAGAAAGTACACATAATTTGGGGTAAACACAATTTTCTATTCTGATGTAAAACTGTTTAAAGAAGACTTGGGATTTGAAACCTATATACACACACACACACGTATACATTTATTTTTTCAATATTTAGTTAATGTTTGTAGATTTATGAAGGGGGGGGGGATTTAAATAAATTAGGATCAACTATTTTGACTGAAACCTTAAAAGGGACACTATAGTAGTGGTTCTGCTGTCCATAGCCAATCCCTGCAGGCTCTTCAATGTAAATGTGTGGCATCTCTAGTGGCAGTCACTCAGAGGGCCACGAGAGGTGCTTCATAGCCCAGTGCTGCACAGTATGTAGCACTGATGTTCAGCATCTCCATGCCATGCATGGAGGCACTTAATGTTCCCTATAGAGATGCACTGATTCATTGCATCTCTATAAAGATATGGTGAATGGCACAGCACAGTGTTTTTCCACTCATGTGCAATAGGCGCCCAGTGCTTTTTGTTATGGGAAAGAATTGGATTGGCTGAGATCACCAAGATTGATTATCTCAGTTATGGAGGCAGAGAAAGCCATAGCAAGAAAGACACATGTCCAAGGGCTGGTGTCGATAGAAATAACTCTGTAAAATGGACAGAGCTGCAGAACAGAATATTGAGAGAGGATTGGTTTTTGCTTGGAATGTTTTCAGGGGTCAAAGGAGGACTGATAAAAGTTGTTATATTCTGAAGAGCTTGCTCTCTGTTTAAAGGTAGTGACCTACATAATAATAATAATAATAAAAAAAATTAGCTATATAGAATTGCTTTTGGTGTGGTAGCCTTCAAAAATATTAAAAAATATAAAAATAAAAAGTAATTATGGTATAAATGGAAATTATATTCAAATAAGAGGGGATTTTCTTTCTGCATGAACAATTTCAATACAGTCACAAAAACAATTAAGAAAAGAAAAAACGCAAACAAAAACCAAACCAACAACTTTCAAGCAAAAATCCAGTCCAATTTAAAGCACAAACATACACTGGCAAATGTAAAAGTTAGGAGACAAGAACCATGCACATCTGAAAAGTTGGGTAAAAATGGCCAATTACGACAAAGAAAAACAAATAGTAAAGCAAACAAGTGAAAACAAGAATGACCCCACGTGGGCACAGAGGTCTTCGGTCATAATGCAACAAGTAGGCTGCACTGACAACCCTGGTTTTAAGTTAAAAGTATAACTTACAGGTGAATAAAAAATAAAGGTTTTGTTATCATCAGTTACGGTGTGTCCCCCACCCCAATTTACCTGAATAACTCGCATATTCAACCCAGTTTCTTGTGCCAGCTGCTCTCGAATGTGTCTTGTTGGTTTCGGAGTGGCAGCAAATGCTGCTTTGAGAGTCTCCAGCTGTTTGGCTTTAATGGTGGTCCTAGGTCCTCGCCTCTTCGTGCCAGAATTCTGTTCCTCATTTTCATTGTTGGCTATCTCTTTGTCCGAGGATGTGGAATGGTCTGTCTCTTTGCTCTCATCTTGTATGGGGTCTGGGATATCAGGAGACAAGCTTCTGTCTGTGCAAGATGACACTAAGGAATAAACAGAGTGTGCATTATGCATCTACCAATATGAAACCACATGCGCATGTGTTGCCTGTATACTTAAAAACATAACAGAACTGAGTACTCCAAATCTACTACCGTGGCACCAGTTTTTTGTTCCAATACAAGTGTTTTTTTTGTGTTTGTTTTTTTTAATGGCATAATAAAAACTTTGAACATTTTTCCTGGTGTTGAGTCCTTTGGACGTTTGAGACAATGGTGGTCTCTTGTCTATGGACTGCCAACTGAATGAGCCACACACGGGCAGTGTGGTGTAAGGTGGAATATCTGCAGGAAAACAGGTTAGCAATCCAAGTGTCACTTTTAAAATGAATGCCTTTTGAGCAATCGACAATGAAAGCTGGGAGAGTTATTCACAAGAGTAAGAATTTCAAATTTAAGGTCAGTTATGCTTTCAATTCAGCTACTCTGGCCTTAAATTTGAAATTTGCTTTGAATTCTCAGTTTAGTTCATAAATAACTGCGTGAGTGTGTCAGAGGCTGCTTTATCTCTTATTTTAGAGATTATGGATACAAAAACAAATCTCAAAATCCAATACTTGTACAAAGTAAGGCGTTTGTCCAAACAAATATGCCTGCGTCAATTTATATGTGAAACCTCAACATTTGTATTTAAAATGTTTCCATAATTGCATAACAGAAAATTCATTATCTTTTCAAGATGTTGCCCTCTGAGAAGTGTAGACTACATGTTGGTCAAGATAGAACGTTATATAGCCATGCATAATGGTTGCCAATATCAGAGTTAATGACCAGGCCAGACTTTATAAACTCATGGCAAATCTTTAAGAAGTGACCAGATCCACATTTCTTCGTGTGACTGTGCAAACAAACATAATTTTGTTTCTCTTTAACTTCGGAGTTGTACGGAGTTTTTTTTTTTTATACTGCAGCCAACATTTAACCCCTTAAGGACACACGACATGTGTGACATGTCATGATTCCCTTTTATTGCAGAAGTTTGGTCCTTAAGGGGACAATACTGTATTTATCCATTAGTCTAGTTTACTCTCACAGGTTCTAGTGAATATTTCTAAAAATCCTAAATAATGTAATATCTGAAGTTTATTAAAAAGTTGTTTGTTTGATGCACTGTAAGACTAACCTTGGGCTGATGGTTATGGTTTACTATCCCTGGCCTTCTAATAAAAAAAGTTTTACAGATTTCTGTTCCCATGTTTCGAGGGCAACACAATTTAAATGATCAGATTTGGGGACATGCGCGTCCACTGTTGCCAATACTTCTGTATTGACATTGAACATTCAAATAAAAAAATTCCACAAACTAGCATCTGTTCCTAAAATAATAAAATAGGAAGTGTAATATTTTAATCTTATCAAGAGTTTCCTCTATAGGCTTAATTTGGTTTAGGGAAAAACAAAGAGCATAAAATAAATATACAGAACAGTTTGTTATCTAAACAGTGACCAAAAAAAACTCACAAGTGGTTCAGAAAAACTGTATTTGGAGAAAGGTTTTAACTTTATGAAGTTTCCCCTCTCGTAATAGAAACAGACATAAGTTGTCTTCTCTAGAGTCTGGCTTTCCCACTAACAGGTGGTGATCCAGGGGAAGTGATTAGATCACTTTGAAACTCCCATCATCTAGAAGAACTGCAGACATGTAAACGAGTTTTTCCTTCATCCAAAAGGATGATTGCAGGTTAAAAAGCCTTGTATTTTACATAAGAGAATTATGGTTAGATATCTCCCCACCATTTGTATCCTAAAAAAAGTTATTGTGTAAAAGAAAGGACTATTTGACATTTTTATTTAGAGCTTAATCTGGTTGCAATAACAGAATATGAATTGGCTGTCCATACCATGAACTTGATTGGCAGCTGAAATCAGTCAAGATTAAAAGATACTTATTAGTTTATGCACTAAACATTGTCCAGATTGCAAAATTAGGCAACAATAGTGCATTTGGAAACTTTTTCAAAGTCTGCAATAGTCACACCTAGGTTGCTTTAGTCTAACCTTTGCAATTCAGAGTTCAATTCAGTACAGATTGGTGTATACTGAATAAACTTCACAGTGAACAATTAAAGACACAAAAATTAAGGACTGTAATTAAATTGCCATTTAGCATTTCTAAGTCTCCAGAAAAAAAAAAAGTCCATAAGATAAAGTTATTCTTTATGTTCGATATACAATTTAAAAACAGGATACTTGTTTTTATAAATGTTCTTATGATTAAAAAAAAAAAAAAAAAAAAAAAAAAAACACAGTGGGGAGAGGAGTCCCATGTGTTAACGTAGATGTATACTTGTTAAGTTGACTCAGTATTTCTTGATTTTACTTCCTTTTTAATTTAAAATATGACAAACCTCTATAAATATATTTTTGCTGTATGTCACTTTTTCCACGTATATTTTAAAGTCAACTTTTAACTATTCTTAAAATTATTTTGTTTTTAACATTTCTATTCAATATTGGCATGCTATCAGCAGGGCTAAAATACTTCATTTCCTAAATGAGTGTGAAAATAAATAGCTTAGAAAAATAGTTATTTTAAAAATTGGTTGAAAATGGGCAATTCTCTGGTCAATCATGACATTTCCAAGTGGGAGGGGGAAACAACAATCACCATTCATTGTGTATATAAGGATCAATGTATACCAAAACAAGATTTGATCTTGAGATGAAACAAAAAACAAACAAACAAAAAAACACACACACACACACACACAAATCTCTCTCACATGAAAAGTGAGCAATTTGTCACGAATTATGGGAATAACCTGCCACTTTATGAAATGTTTTTGTTTTGGCAGGTACTGCCATAATTGGATTGCTGACACAAGATAAAAACAGAGACTATCCTGCAATTATAAATGTCTCGTATGAGATTAAATTAATATAATATAATATATATATATATACATACATACATACATACACACACACATTACATGATCGGTCTTATTTTAATAGACCGATAAAGTTTTGAAATATGTTCTTCACAGGAATGATGTCATCTCAATTAAATATTTCCAGTGATTCATTGGAATGTGTCAGTGTGCAAAAGAACATGAATAAAGTAAAAAAAAAAAAAATGTCACAAAATCATAGCAGTTAGATAAAAAAAAAAAAAAAATTTAAACAAAGCAGCCATAAAAAAAACAAAAAAACAATTCAACGCCACTACTAGGATGCTGTGCAGCAACATGCAAACTTTTTTTTTTTATTTATCAAAAATGTAATAAAATGTTGACAATGTTTTCCCCAAATTACGCTAGGTTGCTTATTAATGTAAACAAGTTGGGGCCAATGTATGGGTTTTGAATATATAAATGCCTATTCAGAGAATAGGGTTACAGACAGTCTGTTCTTGCTCGGTTTGGCTTTTGGTTATGGTTGGAAGACATGATAAACTATTACAGTTAGGTGAATTCTTAAAATTTTATAACAGTATGCCGTGTAAAGAGATGCAAAAACTGGGATTCAATTTCTATCCACAATCATTCTTACACGTTACATGTGATGCCAAAATTTAAATGTTCACTTTTAGTCTGATAGCAAGTCATAATGACTGCTCAATAAGAAAACACTCTAAATATCTAGGCTTACATAAACACCTATATGGCACTACATAACCCAATTATTTTTAGGGCCAAGTCACATCTTTACAGACTATCATAACAAAAGGGCTTCAAACAATCTACAGATCATGGATGCAAATGGCATTGATCATTATGGCTAATGTCAAACTAAAATTTCACTCATACACTTGTATTGAGACCTTCTCATTAATCCAACATACAGAATATTTATTCAGTATTCCTTTACAAAAAAAAAATAAAAAAAATAATAAACACACACACACACACACAACCCCTCTACAATGTACATTCTAATATAGATATACTTTCAATGTATCATTTACATATAAACATGACAAATCCCACTTGGCTTTACTAACTGTGAAGTATACATATTTTGAAAACGATATTGTGAAAATATGTACAATTCAGTTAATGAACACAGGTTTTTTTTAATTTTTAATTTTAAAAAGGAAATGAAAAGGTGTAAAAATGTTTTTTTTTTTTAGGAAATCTATTCATGGTCATACAATGTGTGTTATGTGGTAAAATAATTTGTATTCCTATCTGGTAATATTAAATAGGAATACAGAGAATAAGGATGTATTAATGTCCCTCTCCTTGCTTTATGTGTAGTCATCCTGTATGCTCTTCTGTGAGTGGTTTAATATTATACCTGATTCACATCACTAAACATGTATTGATCCAGAGGCCGCCAACACTCAGGGTCTCTGTATCCAGCATTGAAAATAAAAGGTTTTTACACACTGCGTATACAGGAATTAGAGCTTAATATTGGAGGGGACGGTTGCCAGCGTATAAGACAATTTAAAAGGGCACAGGTCTAAACAGGATCTAAAGTAGAAACCTGAATTTAAAAAAAAAACATCTAAATACATAAGATGCATATATATTGATGCTCTGTATCTAAAAGGGACAGCATTCCGATGTTAAACAAATTCTAGTATGGCAACTAGGTCTGGGTTGCAGGCAATTATGACTCCCTGTGGTTTAAGCTCAGGAAATGATTTGAGCAAATACACTGGCTGGGGGTGATCTGTGTTGGTGTGATCTGCTTAGGATGCAAGGGTTTCAGATGCTCTGTTGACCTAGAATGGCTTATTGACGGAACCAAAGCAACAGTTTTTTTTTTTTAACTTGACATTTAATAACGGATGTATGTTGTCATTAGGACACTCAAAGTCATTGGTTCTAAAGATCTGCTGATTGGGCAAAATTCACGGTCACATATAAACCCAGACATAGGATCTCTAATGAACCAGTTAGCAGGTGTAAGAAACTATCAGCATTCTAGACATGTCCCCAGATGCTTTGCTAGCATTATGGGAGATGTAGTCCACAACATCTTAAGTGCCAAAAGTTGCCAACGTCTGAGCTATGGCATCCTTCCCTGATTAGCAGGAAGTATTGGAGAATTTACTTCGGAGCAATATAGTACATTCTTGCGGAAGATCCTCTGATTGACGAGTTATGGGAGAACACCAACAACAGAAACCTGCAGTTAACATTTCAATTCCTGGCTAAAAGTCTTGTCTACAAGGCTTACAATTCAATAAATTGTGTTTGCAATGGCTTTTTTTTTTTTTGGCTTGGGAAACACAAGTGGTATCTCCTAATTACAACAATCATAAAAAGGCAAGGATCTTAGGGCCTGGATAAAAGATACCTCCTTAAAAAGGACACCCCATCAAGCTCCCAGTGGAGAACATGTGGACACACATAAAATGCATTTGTTTCAGACTCCAGTTCTAAATGGCTAAACAAGAGTTCATCTGAATGAGAACAAAGAAGCTTTAAATGGATACCTCAAAATAACCAAGCATAAAATAAAAAGATTAACGCCTGCTCATGTCTTATCATATAGGCACTCTTTGAGCAATTACCTAAACTATGAGATATTGTGAACAAACCACGGAGAGGCCAATTTTAGGCCTAAATAGCCAAGCTGCAAACTTTATTTAAATCCAACCATATTCACCCTATATTTGCAATTTCCAGACAATTCATGGTTTAGCGAATAACTCTGCATTGGTCAGATAGCCTTAACAACTTGATATTGGCATAAAAACAAAAACCAACTCCACTAGATTAGCAAGCATTCCAATAAAATAAAGAATATCAGTCAGCCAATGGTACTGACAATACATTGGTTTTAACATATATTAAATCATTTGTCTCTTACAAATACACAGGTAGCTGCAAAATACAACGATCAACCTTAGAAAAATCGAAATACACTAGAACACCATATAGATAAATAGTATTTTCTCCAGTCAGGTCCTCAAATTATCTATTAACTTAGAATATTAATGTGAAGTAGAAATCACATCTTGCAGATTTATTTTAGCACATAGATCTCCACACGCCATAAGGTAGACAATATAATAACATTAACAAAACACCAAAAATGTATATACTAAATTTCATTTGAAAATAACCACACACACACACACACACACACAAAAGCAGGTTTTCCAGATTATTCATTAAACCAGACACTTTGACAATATAAGGTGAAAGCGTTGGATCAAATGATGTAGCTAAAATCTGTGCCTGCATTTTACAGACCAGTTGTAAATGCAGTATTTAGTGATTAAAGCTCTGTCCCTGCTGAGGTTACCTTTGCCATTCCAGACCATCAGGTACTTAAAGAGCTTAATGTACGGCTAGCCGAATTTAATACCGTACTGCCTGGTCCACTGAGCTATAGACCGGTTAACAAAAGCAGGTGTGTGACACTTGTGCTACTGTCCCTCTCCCCTTCCCACCCAGATACTGCCAGGCAGGGGAGGGAGGGGCTGTTTGTGTATAGAGAAGCTCTGCCTGAAATTAACAAACCATGACCTCTATTAAAGGCTTGTGAGGAAATGTGACAGAGCACAGGAGCACCGAGATGCTGGGATGGGGAGGAGGAGAAAATAACATTAGGAGACAATGTATCAATAGGAGTAAAATACACTTAAAATAAAATCAGATTGCAATACTCCAAGGACAAAAAGAAGAAAAACAACAACAACAACAAAACCCATGTACAATGTCTGCCCTGGGGCAAATTACTGGGTAGAGGGCACCCACACCGAAACGTTTACATTAACGTCATAAGGACATTAAGTGACGTCATAAGGGTGAATTACGTTTCATTAGTAATTCCAGGGCCCACATGGGGCAGTGGTGGCTGACCTTTGACATTCCAAATGCCGTGGACCAGATTTCCCATAATAGGGCCTGAATGATCTGGGGAGGAATTATCCGGAGCATACACTCACCTGAGTTGAGACTGCTCTCCTTTAGGCTGCTGGAGCTAACATAGTCCTCTTTACAGACAAATTTGTTCTCGTCTATAATGTACAGTTCCTCCCCCGTTGAGAGCTGTTTGTTGCAGACCATGCAGGTGAAGCAATTCAAGTGAAATACTTTGTTTCTGGCCTTCCTGACCAGATCACTGGGGGAGATCCCCAGGGAACAGCCTGCACATTTGGTACCAAATCTCCTGCAAAAAGAGAGAGAGGGAGAGAGGTGTAAAGAGAGATTCAAATTGGGAGAGAAATCTGCTGTCACATATCTACCCACTATTATTCCATGTTTGGGGGGTGGGGAGGGTAGAAACTCCCATCATTACCAACTCATACAATGATCAGGGATGATGGGAATTATGGTCAACAGCTCACAGGGCCCTGAAATGCTTAGCCGTATTAAGGGTATTCTGGCCCCTGAGGTAGTAGGGTCCTTTCTAGAAATTTATGTCACAGCCAAGTAGATGGAGACTGGCCAAGGTCTATACCCAGCCATAACCCAGTGGGCACAGCGATACAATCTATATAATTCCACATTTTAACGGGATTATAGAGGAGGTAAAAAAAAAAAAAAGTTAATATTGAGGATTCTAGACTTAAAAGACACAAACTATATCCAGCATTTTGGCCATGTATATCTCGATATAATACACCATTTCTTATAGTGTAATAAATTTTATAATGTGAATTAAAACATGAATCCATTAAATTTGTCTTCGTACAGTGACACACATTCGCTATAAATCGAATCATATCCCCGTTCTATATAGCAACCATGCACATAATTTATATCCAATTCCAAACAACATTTCTCTGAAAAAAAAAAAAAAAAAAAAAAAAAAAAGGGATTTTTCATATATGCAGCGGTTTAGGTAGATATTCCTGAAACTATTGAACTGTAAGATTAAAAATGGTATTAGTTTTACACAGGCTCGCTAAGATCTAAATATTAGTTTAAATGCATGAAAACGTATCTCTACATGTGAATGTCCATTTTAACCCCAAATTATTATTTATACAGGCACAAGATTACCCCCCAGAAGCTGGAAATTGTTTAATTCTCTAAATTGGGGGACTAAAAATGGAAGAAGGTTTATTTTGTCACAGATCAGTGGGGGGCTCGTAAGCAAACATGTATGCAATCAAAAGCTTCATTTAAAAAAAAAAAAAAAAAAAGCCTTGAGATGGGAGAGTAAAAATGGTGGCTTTTATTTTATGATTACAAATAAATGAAAAAACAGTTATTGAATGCATTCACGTTTAATAAAAAGAAAAAAAAAAAAGAAAAAAATATAAAGACAACACACACACAATTAAGAAAATTTTTGCCCATAAATACAGAGTTTAAAATCCTAAATAAATGTTTTACTATGTGCCAGACATAAAATATATCACATTTTAATTTAACTGTACATGCAATGCATTACACTAAAAATGAACTATTATGTATCTCTTTAAATTCTCGCATCTCGATACATTTTTTACATAAGTTTTTGGGGGTCAAATTTTCCATAGCACCGGTGATCCTGTGCTCTCGAATCCCACACAATCTGGGACTTTGATTTAGTGGCTATATTACAGGTCATAAGTCATTCCTGCCTTATCCACAAAAATAATTAGTTCACCTGCACCTTATCAAAAATCATTAAATGCTCCTAAAGTGTTTCTACATTAGCTGGGAGGGAACATTTTGGGTCCAGCTAGTTAAATGAGAAACATGCTTGTTTTATGGGAGATCAGCTGATTAACTGGTTATATGCCAAGCTAAAAAACAATGAGGGGTATACTCATTGAAATAGGATGAATGGGACTTAAAATTAAATATGAATTATCTAGTTTTTATAGGTAGACCATTTCAGCTTAAAAATCCGCAATCTCCAATTCTTTAAAATTCAGTTTAGTAGATAAACCCCAACAGTCACTTACAAGGCCTATATTTTAGGGAAGTCGTGTAAAGTGTATAAAGATTGGAGCTCTTTCGTCTCTGTATATTTAAGTAGTTAGATTTAGCTGAGTTACATAGAAGTAAATAAAATCCAGGTATTTTAACATGACAAAGAAACATTCTGGCAAAAAAAATAAAAAAAAAAATCTCCTTGCCACTACTTGCCAGAGGGGCTTCCAGCATAATAAATGACTAGCCCCCTTGGCGAGAATGACATTTCCATTAAAATGGCTAGCAATAGTTTTTACGGGATCTTGGATGAAGAGTGCATTGTTCCAGCCCATACAATTAAAATGAACTAGTCTGTTTGCATAGGATTACCATGAGAAATTCAGTTACCAGTTTAAGAATGTGAACAGGTAACATTACTTGGTATACTCAGCTGTTCCCAGAATATTTTATCCCATTAGGTTTTAGGAATACATAATACACGTACAATCGTCGACTGCTCACTGTAGGCCAGATTAAAAATAAATAAAATAGGGGGGGGAAAAAAAATGTAACATAATTAGCTAATGGACGTTCCCTTAAAATATTTTTTTTTTTAAAAGAACAAAGGGGGAATAACAAATAAATAAAAATAAAATCATTTTTTTTGCATTTCAAGATAAATTGCATTTTAAGAAGGGAGATCTTCGATTGCCGGATAGTTTTTTTTTTTTTTTTTAAAAAACGCTTATAAAAATTTGTATAAAATCTAGTGCTTGAAAATGTTCTGATAAAAATGGTCTTCCATAATACACTTTCTAAAAATCAATTCCATCCTTTAATAGATTTCCAATATCAATTTAAAAAATAAAAAATAAATCCCATTATGAATTCTACGTTCCCCCTCATTAAAAGAAAATTAAAAAAAATAAATAAATAAATAAATAAAACACACACCTTCGATCGTTTTTTCTCGTGAATATATCGGAAATTTATTTATAACAAAATGATCCAAAAGCCAGAATAGAGAGACGTGTACAATATACCACTTGTATTTTCTAAAGTTATATTTTTTTTAAAAAAAAATCTCTATATCCGTAAATTGGCCGGTAACTTAAGCCAAATTAAATAACATTCTGTATTTTTATATTTTTCTAATCATATGATTTTTTGCATTGTTTTCAAAAGAGAAAACTGTTCAGTCTTATTTAAAATCTCTCGAATGTCATTTTATTCTATTTTTTCCCTAATATATCACACGCTAAATGTAAAATGTTTTAATAAACCATCAATACCGGTAAATCCAGGCTTTTCTATATCAAACCCCATGTTGGGTTTATTTCCAAATAAAAAGGTGTGCAAATGTTACCATGAAGTATTGACCAATTTGTTGGCGATAATACATGTAAATAATCAGCTAATTGGATATAGAACAGAATAGGTAGATAATTGGATAGATAGATATTCTAGCTACACACACACACTTGGCCTTGATGTGCCTTTATAACAATGTATTGGGGATTTTTGGGTGGAAATCTTGATTCTCATATAGATCATCACTTCGAAAATGATGGAATAATACATTTGAAATTGAATCAGGTGTACAACCCCTGCCATCAGCCTTGTAGTCTCCTGCTTACCTGAAAAAGTCTGTTTTGCAGTAGAGTTTTCCCTCCCTGGAGAAGCATTTCTCGCTGAGGTTACACTTGCACTCACAGCACTGCACACACTTGACATGCCAAGCCCGGTCCAGAACATTGAGCAGGAACCGGTCCAAGATGGGCCTCTCACAGCCAGCACAGTGGACCATCATGGTTCAACCAGAGCAGGACCCTTCCAGAGAACTCCACATAGACCCCTGCTAGCCTCCCTCTCAGCCAGCAGCGTTTTCCCAAAATACACCGAATCCTTGTCCCCCTAGGAAGCTGGCAGGAGACCTCTCAGATGGCCTCTCCTTCCCTTTGGCAATGTATTTATTTCCTTGTTCCTGGGTGACAATATACTCCCAAAGCTCATAGAGGCTCCCCAGCACAAACTTCCTTCCTGGAATAAATGGGGTGAAAATAAAAATATCCTAGATGACACTTTCACCCACTCCCCCTGCACTGCCCCATAATCAGCTTTGTGTGCCAAGCCTGACAATTCGCGCATCCTTATTCAGATTTGGTGACGCTCCCTGCAACGCGTGCAGCCCGGCAGCCAATCAGGAGCCAGTGTCCATGGTTACCGTGTAATTTATGGAATGTCTACATTGGCTGCCGAATGGTCCTTGGCATTGGGGAGGTGGGGATACTAAGAGGCTGTGGGATGAGTGCAGGTTTGCTACAAAGTTACAAATCTTGTTCCACAGCCTGAATGCAAAGACAATATATATGAATAAATAAAATCAATGAAGGGTTTGTGGTTTTTTTGGTAGACTAATTTTAAGGTAATGTAAGGTGGAAACTAATACTCCCCATGGGGGTGTTCAGGGGATGACCAGGTAAAAGGTGGGATTTTGAGAGCTAGCACATACTGACACGATGTTGATTATTTATGTGTAACTTTTTTAATTATATCCAAATATTTGAGAATTCAGAGTTTCAAAGCTTTCTCTTGGTGTGAGATCAACCCCTCATGCAGTGGACCTAACAATGACCAGCTTATGACACAGTAGGCGATCACTTTACTGCCTTATCTGTGTCATGCAGCAAGGAGGAATTATCAAATTATCCTCACCTACAACCCCCATTCCCTAACAGGAGCATTCTCACTACCATTACTTGTGTGGGTAAAACACACTTATTCGTATGTTGAAACAAGAAACAGACACTTATATAAACATAGTTTATTCAAGCCATATGATAGGCTTTTAGAATGACAATACAAAATCAATAATGACACAGTAGCATCATATAATACTTCTAAAACGGTCAGTTTTTCAAAGACTATTTAAAAAAAATAAATCTGCAATACTAGTTGTAATTGATATTACTATATTATTATTAAATAGAAGCATGCGAAGTGTTATATACTTGAAGTGCTAGAAAGGGTTAATTATCAGCTTGTTCTGGATGGAAAACCTTAGAAGCCACTGTGGTCTCTTTCTCAAGTGTAAGTGTTTTTTAAGATCCAATTATCAGATAATTAATAATTTTCCAGTATTATCCATTTATTTAAATATCTTCAGGATCCGTCTGTGATTATTGCAGACATTTCGTAAAAAACAAACACTCTCTGTATCTCTGGAAGGAATACAATGATGTGTAGAAAGAAAAGAAAAGAAAATAGCTGTGGGTTTAAATGGGTGGAGTAAAACAGCTTCATAATTAACTTACATGACTTTACTAATTATTTGGGTAATAATACATTTATTTACATTAGTGTTTGGGATGCTAACGGATCCCCTGTAGTGAATGCCCTCCTACTGTCCTTTTGACTTGCAAAAAAAAAAAACTGGTTCAGTTCAAAACTAAATTCCAATTCCAACAACAGAAATCCGGGCATTAACCCTTTCCATCCAGGAAGGCTTGAGCATAAGCTTAAAGAAATGTAAATAAAATTAAAAAAAAAAAAAACAAGCAAAAAGAAAAACCCAGAAAATAAATAGATACAAGTAAAATATTGCTGGGTTTTAAATCTTTGTGAGAAAACAACCATTCGATCAAACGCACACAAAAATGATAATAAACATAAAAAACCATTTCCATTAACAAAGTCCCTGTGTACGTGCAAATCTACAAAATGTCCTCATACTTTAATTTGTAGATGAAGTATTCAAAGTGTAATGGCTGAATAATACATTAATCAAATCACTATCCATACTGTGTATTTTAGCTCTCCAGTTAACCCCATGGCTAATTGTAAAGGGGTAGAAGCAGCAATGTTTCACACCTCCAAGACATTTCCCAGCTTATTAACCATTTAGACACTGCCCAGGCAGGCTAATATCCTGACAATCATTTTGAAAAATCGCATGCTAAAGATTCTCTCTAAGACAAAATATTGGTGATTATTCATATGATTGCGTTTTTTTGTAGCACTTGTGAAAAAAAAATATTAAAAAATTGCCTGCAGGTGTACTCTGGCATCATTTAACCTTTCATATATACAAAAACCAAAACAGAACACACATACCTAATACGATCATAGTAATACATAATGTAAGAAAATTAAAACAGAAAACGTGTGTGTGTGTGTGTGTGTATATATATATATATGTGTGTGTGTGTAAAGTGTGTATATATATATATATATATATATATATATATATATATATATATATAAATTCTCCCGTTGATTTAGCCCTAAGCTGCAGCTCTTCTCTGCATCCCATCATCTTATCACAGGCTGGCCCTGGTTAGATTGGCTTTATGTCAGACATTATTTATTTTGACTGGTAATGTGGGAAATACATCTGTAGTCACCCTTGAGTGGGTAATGGGGATCTGCAGGCTGCTGATAACACCAGCAGCTCAGCCTCATGCTAACCCCTTCGATGCCGGTGCTGGGAGCTGCCTGCTTACTGGGATGCTGCAGGCTGTTCAGCTGATATAGCCTATTCTGACATCAAGGAAGGGTGTGGGCTCACAATGGAATAAAAGGGAAACACTGTTTCTAAAGCGAACTCCTATGAAATTATTGAGAGATGCTATGTGTTAGAATAGTAATTAGTATAAATTCGGTGTTAACCCCATTAGGCTGTTTGGCAATGAGTTATACCCAGTGCTGCCATACAGTGAGTCAGTCTCGATGTGCCTTGGAGATAATTCTAATTAAAGTTACTTCTTAAAGACCAGGAATCCCAAAGGGTGAATTCTGTGATAATGTGAGGGGCTGTATCTCTAGTAGTTGAGACCCAGAAATTAGGGGCTTTGCAAATGCTCCACAATCTGAGGGTCTTAGTGGATCTTTGAGTGGAGCTTTGAGCTAGTTAACTGGGTACTCTAATGGTGGAATGTTAGACCACCTGCAGGGATTCCATGGGGAGGGAGGTAAACATAATACACAGGTAAGTACAAACTAGTTCCTGATTTTTGGGTAGGTAAGTAGCATTCACTAAGATTGCAATGGCTAGTAATTGTCTTAAATTACCATGGCCCCTATCTTGTATAGAAAGCCAAACCACACTGCTTTATTAATTAATTAGACCTAAGTATCCCTAACATGTCAGGTTTATCCTTGTCAGGAACACAAATGAGGGAATTAGTTGAGTCAATTAGGCTCATTCACCTGTGATCACACATCCAGCTCTTTAAAAACTCTCATCAATTCAAATGGCCAAAGAGGGACATCTTTGTTTTAGCAGGGATGTCCAGGGGTCTAGACTAATATGGCATCTTACAATTTATTTCTAATTTAATGATGGCCCTTTATTGAATTAGCCAGTCATTTAGAACCAGACCAGTACTTTCTACTTAACAAAGTAATGTCTATACATAGTCACTGCAGACTAGACTCCAATTATTTAAGTTGTATTCCCGTAGAGATCTGTTCAGGAAACTTTCTGAGCTCCTAGTGTTTCAGATTCCGTGGAGGAACCATACTTTCTAATTAAAGACCTTAAGAAAGCACTCTGTGCTGGAGAATTCAAAATTAGTGGCCTTAGCACTGATTCTATGACTTTCCCAAGAGCAGTAGCTAAATTCTACTTGTGTCATTTTTTGAGAAAGATTTCACGCATTTATTAAGGTGGTATTTTTAAGTTACAAATTGATTGTGTTCAGACCCGTTTGTCTTTTTCACAGTTTTAACAATACCTTAAAATCTCTATTTATAAGATTTAGCTATTTTGGAGTGAATTATACAAATGTTCTGATCAAAAAAGTGTCACAAACCTCTGAAAATGGAGAAAAGTCTAATGGAATCTTTGGCAGCGTTCCATTGGTGATTCTATTTTAAAGAGTTGCACCACGTTTCTGAACATGACAGTTTAAAAAAATAAATACAATTCTCCCTTCAAGGTTTAGACATTAGGAATAATTGTAGGGCAGAGTTTTAAAAGTGGAGCAATCACTATGGAAACCATATGAATGCTCATTAGGATTTACCGAATCTTAGAACAGTTTGTTCTTCAATGGCTCTTTATAGATGATCCCACTGTTAGGATTTACCGAATCTTAGAACAGTTTGTTCCTAAATGGCTCTTTATAGATGATCCCACTGTGCATCTCTGTGAAAGGTACGAGAAAGCAAATTTCGACAGTAATATCAAACTCTAATTTATTAGTAGATAATTCGCAATCAAACATAGACTGGGCCACAGAACCTGTGTGTGTTTTTATCACTAACAAGGCGAATTCAAAGTGAATTTCAAATTTAAGGTCAAAATAGCCAAACTGGAAACATTCTCTAAGTCAGCTGTGCTTTACATTCAGATACTTTGGCCTCATATTTAAAATTCACGTTGAACTCTCACTTTAGTGAAAGCCCTGTAAGGTTTGACATTAACATAGAATGTGACAGCAGATAAGAACCATTCGCCCCACCTAGTCTGACCATTTTTCGAAATACTTTCATTAGTCCCTGGCCTTATCTTATAGCTAGGGCAGCCTTATGCCTATCCCACGCATGCTTAAACTCCTTCACTGTGTTAACCTCTACCACTTAAGCTGGAAGGCTATTCCATGCATCCACTACCCTCGCAGTAAAGTAATAGTTCCTGATATTAGTTTTAAACCTTTGCCCCACTAATTTAAGACTATGTCCTCTGGTTGTGGTAGTTTTCCTTTATTTAACTATAGTCACCTCTTTACTGTGTTGATTATCTTAATGTATTTAAAGGACCACTATAGTGCCAGGAAAACAAACTCGCTTTCCTGGCTCTATAGGGACTTTGGGTCCCCCCCACGCTCAGGGTCCCCCTCCCGCCGGGCTGAAAGGGGTGGAAGGGGTTAAACATTTACCTTTCTTTAGCACCGGGCTCCCTCGGGGCTGGGGACTCTCCTCCCTCTTCCGACGTCATCATCCTAATGTGCATGCGCGGCAAGAGCGGTGTGCGCATTCAACGACAGCGTCTTCTCACTGTAAAAATCACAGTAAGAAGCGCGGAAGCGCCTCTAGCGGCTGTCAATGAGACATCCACTAGAGGCTGGATTAACCCTAATGTAATGTAACCCTAATGTTTCTCTGAAACTGATATGTTTACAGCTGCAGGGTTAACCATAGATGGACCTGGCACCCAGACCACTTCATTGAGCTGAAGTGGTCTGGGTACCTATAGTGGGCCTTTAAATGTTTCTATCATATCCCCCCTGTCTCGTCTTTCCTCCAAGCTATACATGTTAAGTTCCTTTAGCCTTTCTTTGTAAGTTTTATCCTGCAATCCATGAACCAGTGTAGTAGCCCTTCTCTGAACTCTCTCTAAAGTATCAATATCCTTCTGAAGATACGGTCTCCAGTACTGCGTACAATACTCCAAGTGAGGTCTCACCAGTGTTGTGTTCAATGGCATGGGCACTTCCATCTTTCTACTGATAATACCTTTCCCTATACAACCAAGCATCCTGCTAGCATTTCATGCTGCTCTATTACATTGTCTGCCTACCTTTGTCATCTGAAATAATTACCCCTAAATCCCTTTCTAAATCCCTTTCTTCAGATGTTGAGGTTAGGACATTGATGAAGGCCTGGATGTGGTCGAAACGCCGATCATCATAATTCGAATCTATCGGAAATTAACATTTTAAGTCCTACACTACTAGCCAAACCTTAACTTTCCATGTGTGAATTTGTCTTTGCCAGTGCTGAATTTTCACTCACACATGGTTAGTGATGTGTGGAAAATGATTCTCTCTCTTTTTTTTTTTTTTTTTTAGCAATATTTAAAATATAGGCACACAACCATTTTATACATGACATGTCTCTTTAAGGTTGTCTGTGACCCATGGACCTAGTGAAGTTTGGAAATGATACAAGTAAAAACTGTTTAATTTGCACTTTAATTTTTACTACATAGCCCCAAACTACACATTGTTTATTGCTAGAAAAAAAACAAAAACTAAAAAATATGCCATTTTGGCTATTCTACCAAACTCTTCAACTTTTTATTTTTCCATATACAAATGATATGACTCCTAATGGAAGGCAGGTATATTACTAAGAACAATACAACAGACCAAATCAGATGCTGGAAGAATGTTTGTTGTGTTAAATATATGCCAGCTATCGAAATGCGTGTTAGTCAGCCAGTGGAAATGCATATGTTAATGCTTTTGCTCTTTTCAAGGCATTTCACATATGTTTAGCACAACAGAATCACATACTTATCATCATCCTTAAAAGCTTCAAAGCAGACAGCTACTGAAAATGGTTTGTAACAAATATCCCACATGATGATGCTGATGAGATAGTCATTGGGGGTTACATATAAAGAGCATTTTGGACATTTGTTCAAAAAGTAGAAACTCAACTGTAACATTTTACAGGTTACCATGGTGATTTCTCCACTTACAGAATTTTCCCAAAGAATACTCTTTCTATATAACTCACAATATGTCCTCTAATGTCTGTGAAAGTACATTTGATTGTGCAAAGTGAAACATAGTGATTCACTTGGTTAATGCGTGTCTTTCAGAAGGTGTTATTTTCATTTTGCACTAGGGTGACTGATAGATACACACCTTGGGTTCAATCCGGTCTTCAAGGTAAACATTTTCCAACTTTGATCCACAAAAGCCACAACCTTATCGAATTCAGACAAAATCTGAATGCAGGGCAATGGACTAAAATCTGATGTCTTGCAACATGGCCAGTTGTCCACAAGTATCTCTATAAATGAAACCTATACCATTAACTTACGTGACTGATCCTACTCATAATGGCAGTCCGAAAACAATATGTCAGGCATTTGCTTTTCTGCAATACGGACATTGTAACCTCATATTACAACAGGCCTATGATAGACTTTGTGACGTATTACTGATATCGCTGATAGGCACTCATAACTAGATTAGACCTTCAGAGTAAGAAGTCAATTACTAATTCAAAACCAGAGTGTAATAAAATGGATTCATTGATGCAGCAGGTCTCAAAAGAATTTTAGCTCGCTAATCGGGGGTGCTTATAAAAATATATATATACTGCTAGGTTTTATTAAAATCATTGCAGCCTGGTAAAATGCATTTGTTTGTGTATTTAAAGGGTGACAAGCCATGCTCCTTTTCTTTAAGGTTGTGTATTGCTGTTTCATGTTTCATGGACGCAAATATATACTATGTTTTCGCTATATTCCTCCTAATCTTTGTACTAATCCTTACTTGGTGGAAATTATTTGCATATTCCCCCCCTTCCTCCCCGCCAGGAAGAAAAAATTGCAAACAACTTAACAAGATTCTAAATTCCACCAGGTGAGGAATAGTACAACCATTAGGTGGAACATAGTATTTATTTGCATCCATAAAACAGCAATACACAACCTTCATGTACAAAGTCCATCAGCTGTGCACCAATCGACTCGTTTTATCCCCTCGAGGGATTAGTCACTATGTCTTAAGTTGGTTTCCTTAACTGGTCTTACTGATCCTTGTCCATACCGTCTCAGTTTAAAAAATACCCAAAATATTAATTACTTCAAAGTTTTATGAGAAAAAGTGCATATTGACCCACACACTATTTGTCTCTCCTGTAATCACTGTATCTTTTAGAACATCTAATGTGATGGCTATGGATCTTCTAGAATAGGGCTAGACTCTCAATGGAACCTTGAATTTGTCTCTTTGCTTGATCTTACCTGACTAGTTTTACTGACGTGGAATGATGACATGTTACATGAATACCTCATCCTTTAAACACACACTGATCACGCCCATACTAAAAAAAAAAACATTTTCTAGACCTAGCTATCGTCCTATATCCTGCATCTATGCCTCCAAGTTCCTTGAAACATATGCAATGGTCCATTTACAGACTGTCTGAACTCCAACTGCATACTCCACTCACTACAGTCTAGCTTCCACGCCCAACATTCCAGAGAGTCTGCTCTGACCAAGGTGACTAATGACTTAGTGACAGCTAAATGCAAAGGCCATTATGCACTACTTATTTTTTTAATCTTTCTGCCACTGTCGACACTGCTTATTACCAACTCCTCCTCCTAACCCTTGGCAACCATGGCCTCAATGACACTACTTTTTCCTAGTTTTCCTGCAACCTCTCTAACTGTTTCTCAGCATCTTCTTCGCTGCCTCTCATGGTGACCTAGTATCTCTCCGTATCACCTGCATGCTGATGATACCCAAACGTACCTCTCCTACTCTGATATTTCTCCCCATCTGCTGAATCTTGTCACTGACTGCCGATCCCCTGTCCATCTTCTGTTTCAAATGCCTACTTCCAGCAGGATAATGCACCATATTCCAAAGCACATAGCATTTCCATAAACATGACATTAAGTTCAGTATTTTCCAACGACCTCCATAACACCAAATCTCCATCCAAAGAGTTTTGAGATGTGGTGAAACCAAAGAGTAACAGCATGAACGTACAGCCAAATATCTGCATTGTACAGTGTGAAGCCATCATGGATGAGAATCTCAGAGGCACGTTCCCAGTATCTTTGAATCCATGCCATTTCAAATTTAGGTTGTGCTGAGGACAAAGGTTAATACAGTTGGCAATCAGTGCGTATGTGTGTTTGGATAGTTGCGTGTGGGAGAGAGAGTTTAGCTAGTCTGGTAAGTTTGTCATTGCATTTAATTTAATTAATATATGTGTAAAATAGGTGTGTTAGAATATGGCTGATTAAATATGTGTACCACTTCTCAATTACCATTTTGTCTAACCTCTAATATTTAGCTTTGCCGCACAGATTCCAGGAAAATGTATCAAACCTTTTTATAGGACCAGTGATGTGACATTTGTAGATATGAAATCTCACTCTGATTTTGCAGTGATTTTGACATTTGTTCTTCATGAATACATAGGCCATGCAGACAATGTTTTTGAATGATTTTACAATATCAATGCACCACTGTTATGGTATGTATTACCATTTCTGTAAAGCTGTATTTTCTCTTATTACCCCGGCATCTTTCAGATTCCAGCATTATATCACAATGTGACAATCACAGCTGGATGTTCCCTAAAGAACATACTATTCTTCTCTAGGTATTGCCACCTGGAGTACCATGTCACAAGCCTATTGATTTAGATGTAAATGCATACTTTGCTAAGGCCGAGA
Source organism: Pelobates fuscus (assembly GCF_036172605.1). Taxonomy (NCBI): domain Eukaryota; kingdom Metazoa; phylum Chordata; class Amphibia; order Anura; family Pelobatidae; genus Pelobates; species Pelobates fuscus. The sequence goes on from NC_086321.1 coordinate 172,454,349, forward strand.
ATGACCAATAATGATTCATGAGCACCATTTCAATTATTCAGTTACCTTTTGCCTTTTTACTGGGTATGAGTTCTCTGGCAGATGGGGAAATATTCTAATAAGTAGTTCTAATAAGCTATTGACCAACCCTAAAATAATCTGAAACATAGGAAGACAATGTGCTAATGTAACACGATTTTTCTTTTCACTTTTTAGAATTGTATGTATAAAACTGAAATTGAAAAAATGTTCGCAAAAACCGCTTAAACTAGAATTACATCAGTAAAAAAATTAGTGAGAGATTAGTACACACTACAGAAGAAGTTCAAAGGCATATGTAGAAATGCAAACAATGTTTTTGGTATATTTAATTCTGCCTGATTTATAATAAAGCAACACAAAAAATAAAATATGTATTTATTAAAATAAAAATATTTTCTGGGTCAAAGTTTTAAAATAGAGTAATTACTGTTGGAATGTAGCTGCTGATAACTTCACTTTTAGTACTTAGCCAAACAATTTCTCCTAGCTACACTTCTGTGCAGGCTGTTGGTCATTACTGTATGATATTATCAGATGACCTAGTAAAGCATATCTTTTGCATTAGCAATATTTTTTATATGTCCGCTGTTTTTCTAATGTTTATGTATTGCCATTTTGATTAACAAACAATGAAAAAGTGCCGGGATACTCCATTGATTTCATTGTGCTGGGTCCTTACTGGACTCTGAAGCAGGACGTTTAGCACCACCTGAATCTGGAGATGGGCTGCAGAGTCTTGCTGTATCAGCAAGTGATTTCACCATACACTGATTAATGACCAGTTTAAGTAGGCACATCTTGCATTAAGTAGATGTTACTGTGCATCTCCCATGCAATTGCGATGAGCAAAGTGCTTTAACATTGAGTGGTGATAAATACTTTAATTCATCATACTTGATATTTTGTCTGCTTTGGACACAGTTTGTTCCATTCCTCTCTGTCTGTCCTGGTAAAATTGCATTGTTGTGAAAACGTAGACATTGCTGTCCAACTCTTAGATCAGGCGTAGGCAACCTTTAGCACTCCAAATGTAGACTGCATCCGCCATTAGTGATGTCCCGAACGGTTCGCTGGCGAATAGTTCCTGGCGAACATAGCATGTTCGCGTTCGCCACCGCGGGCGAACACATGCGATGTTCGGTCTGCCCACTATTCTTTATCATTGAGTAAACTTTGACCCTATACCTCACAGTCAGCAGACACATTCCAGCCAATCAGCAGCACACCCTCCCTAGCAGACCCTCCCACCTACTGGACAGCATCCATTTTAGATTCATTCGGAAGCTGCAACCATTTTACTATTTTTTTTCAATTTATTATAATTTTTTTTGTGCATATAAATGTTACAAGCAGATACTCCCCCCAGACACTCTGTGTTACTGCAGATACTCCCTCCAGACACTCTGTGCTACTGCAGATACTCCCTCCAGAAACTCTGTGTTACTGCAGATACTCCCTCCAGACACCCTGTGTTACTGCAGATACTCCCTCCAGACACCCTGTGTTACTGCAGATACTCCCTCCAGACACTCTGTGTTACTGCAGATACTCCCTCCAGACACTCTGTGTTACTGCAGATACTCCCTCAAGCCACTCTGTGTTACTGCAGATACTCCCTCAAGCCACTCTGTGTTACTGCAGATACTCCCTACAGACACTCTGTGTAACGGCTCGCCTGGCACCCCGACCGGGTACCTCCGTTAATGGATGCTCCTAGCGTTTCCTGAGGACTCCAAGCACTCTGGCAGACACCACAATCACCGAACCGATGCAGCATATGAATCTTCTCAAGCATAGGAATGCTGTAGACCGTTGAATAGGAACCATACGAATAGGCTTACACTCCTAGCAGTCAAATGGAACAGCATGCAATAAATCCTTCCCCCAATAATGAGACGACACTTCACTTTGAGGGTAAAACAGGAACTCTGGACTGGCTCATCCAGCCTGGCTTTTATTACACTTGTACACTTACAGGCCACACCCAAGGGGAGGCATAAAATAACCAATCACATACATGGTTCAGCCCACACATCCCCTCCCCTCAGATAACAGTAAACCCAATTATACAGTACACATTTTTAACCAAGTTCTGGATGTACCCCAAAAACAGGGGGTACACCTTTAAATCCGCTGGATAGCCCTTATTCAGGGGGACAACATATCCAAAAATCAGTTCATTCGGATAAACGGTTCGGGAGATATGGGTTCCAAAGATTTGACCGACTGCATGGGTAAAGTATCCGAAAACAGTTCCATGCATTTTGGCCCTGCGGTCGGTCACAGACAAGGGAATGAAAACAGACGAATTGCCTGTGTTATAGAGCCTGGAGAGGGTTTGAATGAATTCCCTTGTTTGTGGGGTTCTTTCTACCGAACGGCGGGTCATTCGGTAGTTTCTATACGAATTTCTGGAAGTATGGAGGTCTCAGCGGTGTGGTGTTTGCCTAGTCGAGTGTCCTATTTTAGTTCCAGACACTCGACGGCAAAACACCGCTGTTCGGTAGTTTAAGATGGCCGCCGCCACGTGTTCGTTTCCCGAATGGCAGCCACCCAGAGGACAAAGCATACATTACACTGATTGCCAATTACCCGTTTGCAACATTGTTGCAAACGGTAATTGGAGGCACACTTATTCCTGGGTGGTCTGGTTGTTCGGTAGTTTCACTCAATATACTGAATGGAGTGATTCTACCGAAAAATCAGATGAATGCTGCATACATATAACCCAGGTTAACTGAACACATAAATGCATACATGATATTAAAGGACCAAAGGCAGTATTACTGTAATATGCTCCACAGTCTTAAAGGTACAGTATCCCAAAAGTCCCAATATGTCCATCGATGATTTTAAAGGGCCAGTAGCAGCAATATAAAGTACAATATGCCCCAAATAACCCAGGGGCCATAGTCAGCAGGTAGGAGGCTAGCAAACAGGCTTCTCCAGGGCCCAGTGGCGAGGTTGGTTTCGCCACACTCTGTATTACTGCAGATACTCCCTACAGACACTCTGTTTTACTGCAGATACTTCCTCCAGACACCCTGTGTTACTGCAGATACTCCCTCCAGACACTCTGTGTTACTGCAGATACTCCCTCCAGACACTCTGTGTTACTGCAGATACTCCCTCCAGACACTCTGTGTTACTGCAGATACTCCTTCCAGACACTCTGTGTTACTGCAGATACTCCCTCCAGACACCCTGTGTTACTGCAGATACTCCTTCCAGACACTCTGTGATACTGCAGATGCTCCCTCCAGACACCCTGTGTTACTGCAGATACTCCTTCCAGACACCCTGTGTTACTGCAGATGCTCCCTCCAGACACCCTGTGTTACTGCAGATGCTCCCTCCAGACATCATGTGTTACTGCAGATGCTCCCTCCAGACACCCTGTGTTACTGCAGATACTCCCTCCAGACACTCTGTGTTACTGCAGATACTCCCTCCAGACACTCTGTGTTACTGCAGATACTCCCTCCAGACACTCTGTGTTACTGCAGATACTCCCTCCAGACACTCTGTGTTACTGTAGATACTCCTTCCAGACACTCTGTGTTACTGCAGATACTCATTCCAGACACTCTGTGTTACTGCAGATACTCCCTCCAGACACCCTGTGTTACTGCAGATACTCCCTCCAGACACTCTGTGTTACTGCAGATACTCCCTCCAGACACTCTGTGTTACTGCAGATACTCCCTCCAGACACTCTGTGTTACTGCAGATACTCCTTCCAGACACTCTGTGTTACTGCAGATACTCCCTCCAGACACCCTGTGTTACTGCAGATACTCCTTCCAGACACTCTGTGATACTGCAGATACTCCCTCCAGACACCCTGTGTTACTGCAGATACTCCTTCCAGACACCCTGTGTTACTGCAGATGCTCCCTCCAGACACCCTGTGTTACTGCAGATGCTCCCTCCAGACATCATGTGTTACTGCAGATGCTCCCTCCAGACACCCTGTGTTACTGCAGATACTCCCTTCAGACACCCTGTGTTACTGCAGATGCTCCCTCCAGACACCCTGTGTTACTGCAGATACTCCCTTCAGACACCCTGTGTTACTGCAGATACTCCCTACAGACACTCTGTGTTACTGCAGATACTCCCTTCAGACACCCTGTGTTACTGCAGATACTCCTTCCAGACACCCTGTGTTACTGCAGATGCTCCCTCCAGACACCCTGTGTTACTGCAGATGCTCCCTCCAGACATCATGTGTTACTGCAGATGCTCCCTCCAGACACCCTGTGTTACTGCAGATACTCCCTTCAGACACCCTGTGTTACTGCAGATGCTCCCTCCAGACACCCTGTGTTACTGCAGATACTCCCTTCAGACACCCTGTGTTACTGCAGATACTCCCTACAGACACTCTGTGTTACTGCAGATACTCCCTTCAGACACCCTGTGTTACTGCAGATACTCCCTCCAGACACTCTGTGTTACTGCAGATACTCCCTCCAGACACTCTGTGTTATTGCAGATACTCCCTCCAGACACTCTGTGTTACTGCAGATACTCCCTACAGACACTCTGTATTACTGCAGATACTCCCTACAGACACTCTGTTTTACTGCAGATACTCCCTCCAGACACCCTGTGTTACTGCAGATACTCCCTCCAGACACTCTGTGTTACTGCAGATACTCCCTCCAGACACTCTGTGTTACTGCAGATACTCCCTCCAGACACTCTGTGTTACTGCAGATACTCCCTCCAGACACTCTGTGTTACTGTAGATACTCCTTCCAGACACTCTGTGTTACTGCAGATACTCATTCCAGACACTCTGTGTTACTGCAGATACTCCCTCCAGACACCCTGTGTTACTGCAGATACTCCCTCCAGACACCCTGTGTTACTGCAGATACTCCTTCCAGACACCCTGTGTTACTGCAGATGCTCCCTCCAGACACCCTGTGTTACTGCAGATGCTCCCTCCAGACATCCTGTGTTACTGCAGATGCTCCCTCCAGACATCCTGTGTTACTGCAGATACTCCCTCCAGACACCCTGTGTTACTGCAGATTCTCCCTCCAGACACTCTGTGTTACTGCAGATACTCCCTCCAGACACTCTGTGTTACTGCAGATACTCCCTCCAGACACCCTGTGTTACTGCAGATACCCCCTCCAGACACTCTGTGTTATTGCAGATACTCCCTCCAGACACTCTGTGTTGCTGCAGATACTCCCTCCAGACACTCTGTGTTACTGCAGATACTCCCTCCAGACACTCTGTGTTACTGCAGATACTCCCTCCAGACACTCTGTGTTGCTGCAGATACTCCCTCCAGACACTCTGTGTTACTGCAGATACTCCCTACAGACACTCTGTTTTACTGCAGATACTCCCTCCAGACACCCTGTGTTACTGCAGATACTCCCTCCAGACACTCTGTGTTACTGCAGATACTCCCTCCAGACACCCTGTGTTACTGCAGATACTCCTTCCAGACACCCTGTGTTACTGCAGATGCTCCCTCCAGACACCCTGTGTTACTGCAGATGCTCCCTCCAGACATCATGTGTTACTGCAGATGCTCCCTCCAGACACCCTGTGTTACTGCAGATACTCCCTTCAGACACCCTGTGTTACTGCAGATACTCCCTCCAGACACTCTGTGTTACTGCAGATACTCCCTTCAGACATCCTGTGTTACTGCAGATACTCCCTCCAGACACTCTGTGTTACTGCAGATACTCCCTCCAGACACTCTGTGTTATTGCAGATACTCCCTCCAGACACTCTGTGCTACTGCAGATACTCCCTACAGACACTCTGTATTACTGCAGATACTCCCTACAGACACTCTGTTTTACTGCAGATACTCCCTCCAGACACCCTGTGTTACTGCAGATACTCCCTACAGACACTCTGTGTTACTGCAGATACTCCCTCCAGACACTCTGTGTTACTGCAGATACTCCCTACAGACACTCTGTGTTACTGCAGATACTCCCTCCAGACACTCTGTGTTACTGTAGATACTCCTTCCAGACACTCTGTGTTACTGCAGATACTCCCTCCAGACACCCTGTGTTACTGCAGATGCTCCCTCCAGACACCCTGTGTTACTGCAGATGCTCCCTCCAGACATCCTGTGTTACTGCAGATGCTCCCTCCAGACATCATGTGTTACTGCAGATACTCCCTTCAGACACCCTGTGTTACTGCAGATACTCCCTCCAGACACTCTGTGTTACTGCAGATACTCCCTCCAGACACTCTGTGTTACTGCAGATACTCCCTCCAGACACCCTGTGTTACTGCAGATACTCCCTCCAGACACTCTGTGTTATTGCAGATACTCCCTCCAGACACTCTGTGTTGCTGCAGATACTCCCTCCAGACACTCTGTGTTACTGCAGATACTCCCTCCAGACACTCTGTGTTACTGCAGATACTCCCTCCAGACACTCTGTGTTGCTGCAGATACTCCCTCCAGACACTCTGTGTTACTGCAGATACTCCCTCCAGACACTCTGTGTTACTGCAGATACACCCTCCAGACGCCCTGTGTTACTGCAGATGCTCCCTCCAGACGTCCTATGTTACTGCAGATGCTCCCTCCAGACATCCTGTGTTACTGCAGATACTCCCTTCAGGCACCCTGTGTTACTGCAGATACTCCCTCCAGACACTCTGTGTTACTGCAGATACTCCCTCCAGACACTCTGTGTTACTGCAGATACTCCCTTCAGACACCTGTGTTACTGCAGATACTCCCTCCAGACACTCTGTGTTACTGCAGATACTCCCTCCAGACACTCTGTGTTATTGCAGATACTCCCTCCAGACACTCTGTGCTACTGCAGATACTCCCTACAGACACTCTGTATTACTGCAGATACTCCCTACAGACACTCTGTTTTACTGCAGATACTCCCTCCAGACACCCTGTGTTACTGCAGATACTCCCTACAGACACTCTGTGTTACTGCAGATACTCCCTCCAGACACTCTGTGTTACTGCAGATACTCCCTACAGACACTCTGTGTTACTGCAGATACTCCCTCCAGACACTCTGTGTTACTGTAGATACTCCTTCCAGACACTCTGTGTTACTGCAGATACTCCCTCCAGACACCCTGTGTTACTGCAGATGCTCCCTCCAGACACCCTGTGTTACTGCAGATGCTCCCTCCAGACATCCTGTGTTACTGCAGATGCTCCCTCCAGACATCCTGTGTTACTGCAGATACTCCCTTCAGACACCCTGTGTTACTGCAGATACTCCCTCCAGACACTCTGTGTTACTGCAGATACTCCCTCCAGACACTCTGTGTTACTGCAGATACTCCCTCCAGACACCCTGTGTTACTGCAGATACTCCCTCCAGACACTCTGTGTTATTGCAGATACTCCCTCCAGACACTCTGTGTTGCTGCAGATACTCCCTCCAGACACTCTGTGTTACTGCAGATACTCCCTCCAGACACTCTGTGTTACTGCAGATACTCCCTCCAGACACTCTGTGTTGCTGCAGATACTCCCTCCAGACACTCTGTGTTACTGCAGATACTCCCTCCAGACACTCTGTGTTACTGCAGATACACCCTCCAGACGCCCTGTGTTACTGCAGATGCTCCCTCCAGACATCCTGTGTTACTGCAGATGCTCCCTCCAGACATCCTGTGTTACTGCAGATACTCCCTTCAGACACCCTGTGTTACTGCAGATACTCCCTCCAGACACTCTGTGTTACTGCAGATACTCCCTCCAGACACTCTGTGTTACTGCAGATACTCCCTCCAGACACCCTGTGTTACTGCAGATACTACCTCCAGACACTCTGTGTTATTGCAGATACTCCCTCAAGACACCCTGTGTTACTGCAGATACTCCCTCCAGACACTCTGTGTTACTGCAGATACTCCCTCCAGACACTCTGTGTTACTGCAGATACTCCCTCCAGACACTCTGTGTTACTGCAGATACTCCCTCCAGACACTCTGTGTTACTGCAGATACACCCTCCAGACGCCCTGTGTTACTGCAGATACTCCCTCCAGACACTCTGTGTTACTGCAGATACTCCCTCCAGATGCCCTGTGTTACTGCAGATACTCCCTCCAGACGCCCTGTGTTACTGCAGATACTCCCTCCAGACACTCTGTGTTACTGCAGATACTCCCTCCAGACACTCTGTGTTACTGCAGATACTCCCTCCAGACACTCTGTGTTACTGCAGATACTCCCTCCAGACACCCTGTGCTACTGCAGATACTACCTCCAGACACTCTGTGTTATTGCAGATACTCCCTCCAGACACTCTGTGTTGCTGCAGATACTCCCTCCAGACACTCTGTGTTACTGCAGATACTCCCTCCAGACACTCTGTGTTACTGCAGATACTCCCTCCAGACACTCTGTGTTACTGCAGATACACCCTCCAGACGCCCTGTGTTACTGCAGATGCTCCCTCCAGACATCCTGTGTTACTGCAGATGCTCCCTCCAGACATCCTGTGTTACTGCAGATACTCCCTTCAGACACCCTGTGTTACTGCAGATACTCCCTCCAGACACTCTGTGTTACTGCAGATACTCCCTCCAGACACTCTGTGTTACTGCAGATACTCCCTCCAGACACCCTGTGTTACTGCAGATACTCCCTCCAGACACTCTGTGTTATTGCAGATACTCCCTCCAGACACTCTGTGTTGCTGCAGATACTCCCTCCAGACACTCTGTGTTACTGCAGATACTCCCTCCAGACACTCTGTGTTACTGCAGATACTCCCTCCAGACACTCTGTGTTGCTGCAGATACTCCCTCCAGACACTCTGTGTTACTGCAGATACTCCCTCCAGACACTCTGTGTTACTGCAGATACTCCCTCCAGACACCCTGTGTTACTGCAGATACTCCCTCCAGACACTCTGTGTTATTGCAGATACTCCCTCCAGACACTCTGTGTTGCTGCAGATACTCCCTCCAGACACTCTGTGTTGCTGCAGATACTCCCTCCAGACACTCTGTGTTACTGCAGATACTCCCTCCAGAAACTCTGTGTTACTGCAGATACTCCCTCCAGACACTCTGTGTTACTGCAGATACACCCTCCAGACGCCCTGTGTTACTGCAGATGCTCCCTCCAGACGTCCTATGTTACTGCAGATGCTCCCTCCAGACATCCTGTGTTACTGCAGATACTCCCTTCAGACACCCTGTGTTACTGCAGATACTCCCTCCAGACACTCTGTGTTACTGCAGATACTCCCTCCAGACACTCTGTGTTATTGCAGATACTCCCTCCAGACACTCTGTGTTACTGCAGATACTCCCTACAGACACTCTGTATTACTGCAGATACTCCCTACAGACACTCTGTTTTACTGCAGATACTCCCTCCAGACACCCTGTGTTACTGCAGATATTCCCTCCAGACACTCTGTGTTACTGCAGATACTCCCTCCAGACACTCTGTGTTACTGCAGATACTCCCTCCAGACACTCTGTGTTACTGCAGATACTCCCTCCAGACACTCTGTGTTACTGCAGATACTCCTTCCAGACACTCTGTGTTACTGCAGATACTCATTCCAGACACTCTGTGTTACTGCAGATACTCCCTCCAGACACCCTGTGTTACTGCAGATACTCCCTCCAGACACCCTGTGTTACTGCAGATACTCCTTCCAGACACCCTGTGTTACTGCAGATGCTCCCTCCAGACACCCTGTGTTACTGCAGATGCTCCCTCCAGACATCCTGTGTTACTGCAGATGCTCCCTCCAGACATCCTGTGTTACTGCAGATACTCCCTTCAGACACCCTGTGTTACTGCAGATACTCCCTCCAGACACTCTGTGTTACTGCAGATACTCCCTCCAGACACTCTGTGTTACTTCAGATACTCCCTCCAGACACCCTGTGTTACTGCAGATACCCCCTCCAGACACTCTGTGTTATTGCAGATACTCCCTCCAGACTCTCTGTGTTGCTGCAGATACTCCCTCCAGACACTCTGTGTTACTGCAGATACTCCCTCCAGACACTCTGTGTTACTGCAGATACTCCCTCCAGACACTCTGTGTTGCTGCAGATACTCCCTCCAGACACTCTGTGTTACTGCAGATACTCCCTACAGACACTCTGTTTTACTGCAGATACTCCCTCCAGACACCCTGTGTTACTGCAGATACTCCCTCCAGACACTCTGTGTTACTGCAGATACTCCCTCCAGACACTCTGTGTTACTGCAGATACTCCCTCCAGACACCCTGTGTTACTGCAGATACTCCTTCCAGACACCCTGTGTTACTGCAGATGCTCCCTCCAGACACCCTGTGTTACTGCAGATGCTCCCTCCAGACATCATGTGTTACTGCAGATGCTCCCTCCAGACACCCTGTGTTACTGCAGATACTCCCTTCAGACACCCTGTGTTACTGCAGATACTCCCTCCAGACACTCTGTGTTACTGCAGATACTCCCTTCAGACACCTGTGTTACTGCAGATACTCCCTCCAGACACTCTGTGTTACTGCAGATACTCCCTCCAGACACTCTGTGTTATTGCAGATACTCCCTCCAGACACTCTGTGCTACTGCAGATACTCCCTACAGACACTCTGTATTACTGCAGATACTCCCTACAGACACTCTGTTTTACTGCAGATACTCCCTCCAGACACCCTGTGTTACTGCAGATACTCCCTACAGACACTCTGTGTTACTGCAGATACTCCCTCCAGACACTCTGTGTTACTGCAGATACTCCCTACAGACACTCTGTGTTACTGCAGATACTCCCTCCAGACACTCTGTGTTACTGTAGATACTCCTTCCAGACACTCTGTGTTACTGCAGATACTCCCTCCAGACACCCTGTGTTACTGCAGATGCTCCCTCCAGACACTCTGTGTTACTGCAGATGCTCCCTCCAGACATCCTGTGTTACTGCAGATGCTCCCTCCAGACATCCTGTGTTACTGCAGATACTCCCTTCAGACACCCTGTGTTACTGCAGATACTCCCTCCAGACACTCTGTGTTACTGCAGATACTCCCTCCAGACACTCTGTGTTACTGCAGATACTCCCTCCAGACACCCTGTGTTACTGCAGATACTCCCTCCAGACACTCTGTGTTATTGCAGATACTCCCTCCAGACACTCTGTGTTGCTGCAGATACTCCCTCCAGACACTCTGTGTTACTGCAGATACTCCCTCCAGACACTCTGTGTTACTGCAGATACTCCCTCCAGACACTCTGTGTTGCTGCAGGTACTCCCTCCAGACACTCTGTGTTACTGCAGATACTCCCTCCAGACACTCTGTGTTACTGCAGATACACCCTCCAGACGCCCTGTGTTACTGCAGATGCTCCCTCCAGACATCCTGTGTTACTGCAGATGCTCCCTCCAGACATCCTGTGTTACTGCAGATACTCCCTTCAGACACCCTGTGTTACTGCAGATACTCCCTCCAGACACTCTGTGTTACTGCAGATACTCCCTCCAGACACCCTGTGTTACTGCAGATACTACCTCCAGACACTCTGTGTTATTGCAGATACTCCCTCAAGACACCCTGTGTTACTGCAGATACTCCCTCCAGACACTCTGTGTTACTGCAGATACTCCCTCCAGACACTCTGTGTTACTGCAGATACTCCCTCCAGACACCCTGTGTTACTGCAGATACTACCTCCAGACACTCTGTGTTATTGCAGATACTCCCTCAAGACACCCTGTGTTACTGCAGATACTCCCTCCAGACACTCTGTGTTACTGCAGATACTCCCTCCAGACACTCTGTGTTACTGCAGATACTCCCTCCAGACACTCTGTGTTACTGCAGATACTCCCTCCAGACACTCTGTGTTACTGCAGATACACCCTCCAGACGCCCTGTGTTACTGCAGATACTCCCTCCAGACACTCTGTGTTACTGCAGATACTCCCTCCAGATGCCCTGTGTTACTGCAGATACTCCCTCCAGACGCCCTGTGTTACTGCAGATACTCCCTCCAGACACTCTGTGTTACTGCAGATACTCCCTCCAGACACTCTGTGTTACTGCAGATACTCCCTCCAGACACTCTGTGTTACTGCAGATACTCCCTCCAGACACCCTGTGCTACTGCAGATACTACCTCCAGACACTCTGTGTTATTGCAGATACTCCCTCCAGACACTCTGTGTTGCTGCAGATACTCCCTCCAGACACTCTGTGTTACTGCAGATACTCCCTCCAGACACTCTGTGTTACTGCAGATACTCCCTCCAGACACTCTGTGTTACTGCAGATACACCCTCCAGACGCCCTGTGTTACTGCAGATGCTCCCTCCAGACATCCTGTGTTACTGCAGATGCTCCCTCCAGACATCCTGTGTTACTGCAGATACTCCCTTCAGACACCCTGTGTTACTGCAGATACTCCCTCCAGACACTCTGTGTTACTGCAGATACTCCCTCCAGACACTCTGTGTTACTGCAGATACTCCCTCCAGACACCCTGTGTTACTGCAGATACTCCCTCCAGACACTCTGTGTTATTGCAGATACTCCCTCCAGACACTCTGTGTTGCTGCAGATACTCCCTCCAGACACTCTGTGTTACTGCAGATACTCCCTCCAGACACTCTGTGTTACTGCAGATACTCCCCCCAGACACTCTGTGTTGCTGCAGATACTCCCTCCAGACACTCTGTGTTACTGCAGATACTCCCTCCAGACACTCTGTGTTACTGCAGATACTCCCTCCAGACACCCTGTGTTACTGCAGATACTCCCTCCAGACACTCTGTGTTATTGCAGATACTCCCTCCAGACACTCTGTGTTGCTGCAGATACTCCCTCCAGACACTCTGTGTTACTGCAGATACTCCCTCCAGACACTCTGTGTTACTGCAGATACACCCTCCAGACGCCCTGTGTTACTGCAGATGCTCCCTCCAGACGTCCTATGTTACTGCAGATGCTCCCTCCAGACATCCTGTGTTACTGCAGATACTCCCTTCAGACACCCTGTGTTACTGCAGATACTCCCTCCAGACACTCTGTGTTACTGCAGATACTCCCTCCAGACACTCTGTGTTACTGCTGATACTCCCTCCAGACACCCTGTGTTACTGCAGATACTCCCTCCAGACACTCTGTGTTATTGCAGATACTCCCTCCAGACACTCTGTGTTACTGCAGATACTCCCTCCAGAAACTCTGTGTTACTGCAGATACTCCCTCCAGACACTCTGTGTTACTGCAGATACACCCTCCAGACGCCCTGTGTTACTGCAGATGCTCCCTCCAGACGTCCTATGTTACTGCAGATGCTCCCTCCAGACATCCTGTGTTACTGCAGATACTCCCTTCAGACACCCTGTGTTACTGCAGATACTCCCTCCAGACACTCTGTGTTACTGCAGATACTCCCTCCAGACACTCTGTGTTACTGCTGATACTCCCTCCAGACACCCTGTGTTACTGCAGATACTCCCTCCAGACACTCTGTGTTATTGCAGATACTCCCTCCAGACACTCTGTGTTGCTGCAGATACTCCCTCCAGACACTCTGTGTTACTGCAGATACTCCCTCCAGACACTCTGTGTTGCTGCAGATACTCCCTCCAGACACTCTGTGTTACTGCAGATACTCCCTCCAGACACTCTGTGTTACTGCAGATACACCCTCCAGACGCCCTGTGTTACTGCAGATGCTCCCTCCAGACATCCTGTGTTACTGCAGATGCTCCCTCCAGACATCCTGTGTTACTGCAGATGCTCCCTTCAGACACCCTGTGTTACTGCAGATACTCCCTCCAGACACTCTGTGTTACTGCAGATACTCCCTCCAGACACTCTGTGTTACTGCAGATACTCCCTCCAGACACCCTGTGTTACTGCAGATACTCCCTCCAGACACTCTGTGTTACTGCAGATGCTCCCTCCAGACATCCTGTGTTACTGCAGATACTCCCTTCAGACACCCTGTGTTACTGCAGATACTCCCTCCAGACACTCTGTGTTACTGCAGATACTCCCTCCAGACACTCTGTGTTACTGCAGATACTCCCTCCAGACACTCTGTGTTACTGCAGATACACCCTCCAGACGCCCTGTGTTACTGCAGATACTCCCTCCAGACACCCTGTGTTACTGCAGATACTCCCTCCAGATGCCCTGTGTTACTGCAGATACTCCCTCCAGACGCCCTGTGTTACTGCAGATACTCCCTCCAGACACTCTGTGTTACTGCAGATACTCCCTCCAGACACTCTGTGTTACTGCAGATACTCCCTCCAGACACTCTGTGTTATTGCAGATACTCCCTCAAGACACCCTGTGTTACTGCAGATACTCCCTCCAGACACTCTGTGTTACTGCAGATACTCCCTCCAGGCACTCGGTGTTACTGCAGATACTCCCTCCAGACACTCTGTGTTACTGCAGATACTCCCTCCAGACACTCTGTGTTACTGCAGATACTCCCTCCAGACACTCTGTGTTACTGCAGATACACCCTCCAGACGCCCTGTGTTACTGCAGATACTCCCTCCAGATGCCCTGTGTTACTGCAGATACTCCCTCCAGACGCCCTGTGTTACTGCAGATACTCCCTCCAGACACTCTGTGTTACTGCAGATACTCCCTCCAGACACTCTGTGTTACTGCAGATACTCCCTCCAGACACTCTGTGTTACTGCAGATACTCCCTCCAGACACCCTGTGCTACTGCAGATACTACCTCCAGACACTCTGTGTTATTGCAGATACTCCCTCCAGACACTCTGTGTTGCTGCAGATACTCCCTCCAGACACTCTGTGTTACTGCAGATACTCCCTCCAGACACTCTGTGTTACTGCAGATACTCCCTCCAGACACTCTGTGTTACTGCAGATACACCCTCCAGACGCCCTGTGTTACTGCAGATGCTCCCTCCAGACATCCTGTGTTACTGCAGATGCTCCCTCCAGACATCCTGTGTTACTGCAGATACTCCCTTCAGACACCCTGTGTTACTGCAGATACTCCCTCCAGACACTCTGTGTTACTGCAGATACTCCCTCCAGACACTCTGTGTTACTGCAGATACTCCCTCCAGACACCCTGTGTTACTGCAGATACTCCCTCCAGACACTCTGTGTTATTGCAGATACTCCCTCCAGACACTCTGTGTTGCTGCAGATACTCCCTCCAGACACTCTGTGTTACTGCAGATACTCCCTCCAGACACTCTGTGTTACTGCAGATACTCCCTCCAGACACTCTGTGTTGCTGCAGATACTCCCTCCAGACACTCTGTGTTACTGCAGATACACCCTCCAGACGCCCTGTGTTACTGCAGATGCTCCCTCCAGACGTCCTATGTTACTGCAGATGCTCCCTCCAGACATCCTGTGTTACTGCAGATACTCCCTTCAGACACCCTGTGTTACTGCAGATACTCCCTCCAGACACTCTGTGTTACTGCAGATACTCCCTCCAGACACTCTGTGTTACTGCTGATACTCCCTCCAGACACCCTGTGTTACTGCAGATACTCCCTCCAGACACTCTGTGTTATTGCAGATACTCCCTCCAGACACTCTGTGTTGCTGCAGATACTCCCTCCAGACACTCTGTGTTACTGCAGATACTCCCTCCAGACACTCTGTGTTGCTGCAGATACTCCCTCCAGACACTCTGTGTTACTGCAGATACTCCCTCCAGACACTCTGTGTTACTGCAGATACACCCTCCAGACGCCCTGTGTTACTGCAGATGCTCCCTCCAGACATCCTGTGTTACTGCAGATGCTCCCTCCAGACATCCTGTGTTACTGCAGATGCTCCCTTCAGACACCCTGTGTTACTGCAGATACTCCCTCCAGACACTCTGTGTTACTGCAGATACTCCCTCCAGACACTCTGTGTTACTGCAGATACTCCCTCCAGACACCCTGTGTTACTGCAGATACTCCCTCCAGACACTCTGTGTTACTGCAGATGCTCCCTCCAGACATCCTGTGTTACTGCAGATACTCCCTTCAGACACCCTGTGTTACTGCAGATACTCCATCCAGACACTCTGTGTTACTGCAGATACTCCCTCCAGACACTCTGTGTTACTGCAGATACTCCCTCCAGACACTCTGTGTTACTGCAGATACACCCTCCAGACGCCCTGTGTTACTGCAGATACTCCCTCCAGACACCCTGTGTTACTGCAGATACTCCCTCCAGATGCCCTGTGTTACTGCAGATACTCCCTCCAGACGCCCTGTGTTACTGCAGATACTCCCTCCAGACACTCTGTGTTACTGCAGATACTCCCTCCAGACACTCTGTGTTACTGCAGATACTCCCTCCAGACACTCTGTGTTACTGCAGATACTCCCTCCAGACACCCTGTGCTACTGCAGATACTACCTCCAGACACTCTGTGTTATTGCAGATACTCCCTCCAGACACTCTGTGTTGCTGCAGATACTCCCTCCAGACACTCTGTGTTACTGCAGATACTCCCTCCAGACACTCTGTGTTACTGCAGATACTCCCTCCAGACACTCTGTGTTACTGCAGATACTCCCTCCAGACACTCTGTGTTACTGCAGATACACCCTCCAGACGCCCCGTGTTACTGCAGATGCTCCCTCCAGACATCCTGTGTTACTGCAGATGCTCCCTCCAGACATCCTGTGTTACTGCAGATACTCCCTTCAGACACCCTGTGTTACTGCAGATACTCCCTCCAGACACTCTGTGTTACTGCAGATACTCCCTCCAGACACTCTGTGTTACTGCAGATACTCCCTCCAGACACCCTGTGTTACTGCAGATACTACCTCCAGACACTCTGTGTTATTGCAGATACTCCCTCCAGACACTCTGTGTTACTGCAGATACTCCCTCCAGACACTCTGTGTTACTGCAGATACTCCCTCCAGACACTCTGTGTTACTGCAGATACTACCTCCAGACACTCTGTGTTACTGCAGATACACCCTCCAGACGCCCTGTGTTACTGCAGATACTCCCTCCAGACGCCCTGTGTTACTGCAGATACTCCCTCCATGCAACCTGTGTTACTGCAGATACTCCCTCCAGACACTCTGTATTACTGCAGATACTCCCCCCAGACACTGACACAGAGCAGAATAGGGACTGTTTCTCCTACATAGGGTCACTTGGCAGATATGGATTAACACCTGTCCTCAGGGACCCTGATACACACTGGGGGGGGACACCTACTGTCCTCCCCCCCAGCCCCCACCCCTGCGTGGTGGGTGGGGGCCATAAATCACAATGGGGGGACCTACTGTCCTCCCCCCGCCCCCACCCCTGCGTGGTGGGTGGGGGCCATAAAATAATGAGGGGGGGGACCTACTGTCCTCCCCCCTGGCCCCCACCCCTGCGCGGTGGGTGGGGGCCATAAATCACAATTGGGGAGGACCTACTGTCCTCCCCCCGCCCCCACCCTGCGCTGTTGGTGGGGGCCATAAAAATAATGAGGGGGCACCTACTGTCCTCCCCCTGGCCCCCACCCCTGTGCGGTGGGTGGGGGCCATAAAAATAATGAGGGGGGGACCTACTGTCCTCCCCCCCTGGCCCCCACCCCTGAGCGGTGGGTGGGGGCCCTAAAAAAATAAAATAAGGGGGGGACCTACTGTCCCCCCCCAGCCCCCACCCCTGAGTGGTGGGTGGGGGCCCTAAATAAAAATCTCCCCCCCCTAATCAAAGGTGACTAGGGGTCCCCTAGCCCCTAGTCACCCACCCCCCACCCCAAAAGAAGTTACCCCCTACCTATCCCCCTCACCCTAAAAAATAGAAAAATTCAACTTACCATTGGACGTTTTCTTTTTTCTAAAATCTTCTTTTTTCAACCCCAAAAAAAGCCAAATAAAAAGCCATAAGAACCGACGCAATTTAAAAAAAAAAGAACTTTCCCACGCTGTGTAAAATGACACAGAACACTCTGATTGGTTAGATTCCAAGCCCACAAATCAGAGTTCTCTTTGTCATTTTACACAGCGTGGATAATTTCCAAAGAACTTTCCCACACTGTGTAAAATGACACAGAACACTCTGATTGGTTAGATTCCAAGCCCACCAATCAGAGTTCTCTTTGTCATTTTACACAGCGTGGGAAAATTCCAAAGAACTTTCCCACGCTGTGTAAAATGTCACAGAGCACTGTGATTGGTGGGCTTGGAATCTAACCAATCAGAGTGCTCTGTGTCATTTTACACAGCGTGGGAAAGTTCTTTGGAATTTTCCCACGCTGTGTAAAATGACAAAGAGCACTCTGATTGGTGGGCTTGGAATTGCAGGGCGTGGCAAGGCTTTATAAGCCTTCCCCTGCCCTGCAGAGCTCAGTCTGCGTGGAGCCCTCCACGGGTGAAGATGGATAATTTTTTTTTGCGCTCGTTTTTTTTTTTTTAAATTGCGTCGGTTTTCATTTGGCCTTTTTTGGGGCTGAAAAAAGAAGATTTTAGAAAAAAGAAGACGTCAAATGGTAATTTGAATTTTTCTTTACAGGTTAGTTATTTTATTCCCCCTTCACTAATTTTTAGGGTGAGGGGGGTAGGTAGGGGTAACTTTTTTTGGGGTGGGGGGGTGGGTGACTAGGGGCTTGGGGACCCCTAGTCACCTTTGATTGGGGGGATTTTTATTTAGGGCCCCCACCCACCACTCAGGGGTGGGGGCCAGGGGGGGAGGACCGTAGGTCCCCCCCTCATTATTTTTATGGCCCCCACCCACTTTTTAGGGCCCCCACCCACCGCTCAGGGGTGGGGGCCAGGGGGGAGGACAGTAGGTCCCCCCCTCATTATTTATATGGCCCCCACCCACCACGCAGGGGTGGGGGCCGGAGGGAGGACAGTAGGTCCCCCCCTCATTATTTTTATGGCCCCCACCCACCGCGCAGGGGTGGGGGCAGGGGGAGGACAGTAGGTCCTCCCCCCATTGTGATTTATGGCCCCCACCCACCGCGCAGGGGTGGGGGCTGGGGGGAGGACAGTAGGTCCCCCCTCATTATTTGTATGGCCCCCACCCACCACGCAGGGGTGGGGGCGGGGGGAGGACAGTAGGTCCTCCCCCATTGTGATTTATGGCCCCCACCCACCGCACAGGGGTGGGGGCCAGGGGGGAGGACAGTAGCTCCCCCCCTCATTCTTTTTATGGCCCCCACCCACCGCACAGGGGTGGGGGCGGGGGAGGACAGTAGGTCCCCCCCTCATTATTTTTATGGCCCCCACCCACCACACAGGGGTGGGGGCGGGGGGAGGACAGTAGGTCCCCCCCCAGTGTGTATCAGGGTGCCTGAGGACAGGTGTCAATCCATATCTGCCAAGTGACCCTATGTGGGGGGAACAGTCCCTATTCTGCTCTTTGTCAGTGTGTATCAGGGTCTCTGAGGACAGGTGTCAATCCATATGTCAAGGTGTCAATATGTCATATGTCAGGTGTCAATCCATATCCATTGTGATTTAGGAATGTTAGGTGATTTATGCCCTTTATGGATTAAAACCAGACTCTGCATCAACTGTTTAATTTTCCATGGGAGTTTTGCCATGGATCCCCCTCCGGCATGCCACAGTCCAGATGTTAGTCCCCTTGAAACAACTTTTCCATCACTATTGTGGCCAGAAAGAGTCCCTGTGGGTTTTTAAATTCGCCTGCCCATTGAAGTCTAAGGCGGTTCGCCGGTTCGCGAACATTTGCGGAAGTTTGCGTTCGCGAACCGAAAATGTTGTGTTCGCGACATCACTATCCCCCATAATGCTCTTACAGCCATTATGCTGGCAATGTATCAGAGCTGTAAGAGTGCGAAGGTTGCCTACCCCTGTCTTAGATCATTCACCACTTTCAGTCTAAACTAGGCATACTTGGCGCGGTATTTGTGGACCAGCAGAATGTGGGACAGTTTATTGGTAAGATAGATGAATACCAGAGAAGGAAAAGTATAACATATCCATTGTTACCCCTGTTTTATCCCTCTCTCTGTTTGTTTCCATTTGATTGACTGGTAATTATCTGTTTATGAAAGTTGGCAGACTCTCTGGTGTTTTGTTTTGTCTACTGCACATACATCGTATATAGCATCAGTGCAGAAGAAAGAAGTCCTTAAATTATTTAGTTAATTTTTATTTATCAAGCAGCAGCTACATATAGTGCTCCTTTATGGCAGTGGTCTTCTACACTTCAAGAATAATGGATTTCCCAAACTATTGGTAAAACATGAGCTGCTGGGGTGTATATTTGTTGCTTTGGGAATAACAGCCTAAAACTGCCTGCCTGCCTGCTATTGCAGTGACAATAGTAATGTTATCTAGGACACACAGTACATGAACCATGCATTAGTTTGGGTCACTTGTCCTCTCATAAAGATTTCAGTTATTACAGATACATGTTTACTACACTCAGCATGCACCACGAAAGATAGATAAACATGCACAACTACAGTATAAATCAGCAAAAGAAAAACATTTTTTTCCTTCTCATTTTGAAAAAAGCAGTCTACTGAAAAAGCTGTCTACTGATCATTTAACTATATTATATAGGCCTTGTTGCTCTTAGAATCTCTTATTTGCAAAAGGTGAATCTGTGGGCCCAAGCAGCTGAATGTTTAACAAAACCTGAATGAGCAGACTGTCCAAAATAGAAAGTGGCTGAAATAGTGTCTTGTGAAGACTGCACGTCACCCTGTGAGTAGTCACGACTTCGATATTCAATGAATAATCTGCGGCTATAGATTTTACATATTTAAACCAGCATCCGGCAATGAGTGTGTTAACTTTTCCCGTTCCCCATCCTCCTCATCAGCCCAGCGAAGATGCCCTGACCGTTGTATTTTAACATTAAACAAACACAGCGAGATCCTTCACTCGCCCCCTCCTCTTCCTCATGGCTTGCGTTACAAATTGTACATTTAAATTGCTGGCAGGATTCATTACCTTCTCCTCTCTGATTCCAGCCATGCGGAAAATATTGCACTGGTGGAGCACAGAGAGAGAGCAAGACAGAAAAAGAGAGAGTGAGTGGGGAGGTAGAAAGAGAAAGGGAATACGGCAAATGTATTTATTTTACATTTCTTATAGATCTATCTATCTATCTATCTATCTATCTATCTATCTATCTATCTATCTATCTATCTATATCTTATATTGTGTATATTAAAATACACAAAGAACATACCTTTTATATATTATAGCATATATCCAAGCTAACTACAGATATGTTGCTACAATCGTTATTGCTCTAAACCAGAGGTGCACCAAAGGTAGATCCCGCGATGTTTTAAAACTACAGCTAACATACAACATCTGGGGATCTACCTTTTGGGCACCACTGCTCTAAAGGAACCAATATCCAAATAAAAAGAGGGTTCTAAGGAAGAGCTTACCAACTGTATGGTAATCTAGTATTTAGTGCTTTCTCTCACTAGAGAAACAAAAAAGGTTTGATGTTTGACAAATCCCTTACTAGCTCATTACAAATTCTGTGGATTATTTGGATTACAACTCAGATTATAGGTACAGGTTTTGTTATCCCTGGGGAAAATGAACATGCAATTGGGAAGTTATTAATACAGTTTCTAAGACATACTACATGTATAACGTAAATCCTTAATTATAATATTTATTTTATTGTTAGTTGGTATTTCATTCTAGCTACAGGTATGGAACGAACTAGGAAAGTTCTAAACAAATAATAGATAAACAAAGATTGCAAAATATGTAGAATGAGGCTTTGTTTATGCTTGGACTGGTCTGGTTGTTTTGGTGCTATGGACATGGATAAAAGTAAAGGACCGTATTGCCCGGGGAAGGCATAGAGATTGTACTAGGATCACTATAATTTGTCATTCAAAGACTATGGTGGGTTAGTGAGGACAGGAAAAGCAAGAGCCCTTAGTGAAATAATATGTGAGAGTTAGCCATGAAATACAAATATACAGCATGACATTTGACTGTCTAAATGTAGGGTGTTCTGTTTTGGTCAATGTGACTTCCGTTGCGATCAGCATAATTAAAGCTGTTACCAGTGCCATGATCCATGAGGAGCAATGATTACTCTATCTTCCCTAACTCCATGTGTGGAATTCTGGGATTACTAGTAGTAGTGATCTACAGTATTCCTGCTCAGCAGCAGAAAGTCTAATTGAAAGCTCTGCTTCCTCTGGGATAGATGGATAGAAGTCTCCCAAATTTAAGCAGCAGTTACCAGCGCAGCTTATTACATTGGGGGATTTTGTTGTTATATATTTAGGCTCCCTGCTTTGCTAAGCCCGGTCAAATGTATGCATGCCCCATTTAAACATCATTACATATATATGCTATACATATCTATTTTTCTGGTGTATGTAAATTCAGATTTATGTATTGTAATACAGCTAAGAAGCAGTCACCTGGTGATAAAACAAAAAGAAAACATTAATAAAACTCCTTCTGAGATCCTCCTTCCCCCTCTAATTTGCTATCCTAGCAGCAGACATAGCTGCCTATACTTAGTAATGTTAGTTAATGGATGGTGATTTTCATTTCTAGGCAAGTGGTCTCTGAGGGCATATCTACCTCTCACCTCCATCCTACATAGTCAGAGTCAATGTAATCCCCTACCATTAGGTATCAGATGAGGACTGGATGGCTAATGTAACATCCTAACATGTAGAAGTTAGAGCAGGGCCCACATATAAAGCTAAGTAATTAAGAATCTTTAGTCAGTGGTTTGCTTAAACAGGAACATACTGATTTCACAAAAGAAGAAATAAAAAAGGTGTTATATCACAAATACAAAATGGCTGCATATCGCACACGGGAGAGAGAGAGAGAGAGAGAGAGAGAGAGAGAGAGAGAGGAAGGAAATGAAGGAAGACAAAATAACCATAGAGACTATAGAGGAAAGACAATTTTACCAACAATAGTAAGTCCTCCAACACATTCAGGCACTAGTGATTTTTACTAACAGATAAAGGGGTTCATCTCTTGATGCCTGGAAAGCAATTTGTTTTCCAAATAGAATACATTTAACTTTATCCAGGTATGTCTTGGGGTATAGAGAACCATCTCCCAAATCAGCGCCACACATTTAATTGACCTTGAAGTAGGAAAGACTGAATTTTGACCCTGCCAGAAACAGAATCTGGAACCCTGGTGTTTGAATAGGTATTAGAACAGGAGTACACCTTAAAAAATCAAATTAAAAAGCAAATGTTTGATATAAAGGAACATAAATATAGGTTTATGTGTTCCTACATACAAATGTGTGTAAACAGCACATTGTACCAGTCAACATGTGTATAACCTTCCCTCCTCCATGGGAATACTGCTAATATGGCAAGGCACTCCCTTCATTTGTCTTTGTTTGTAAAGTGTTATATCAGCTTTAGAAAGCAGAATAGGAGAGCCTGGATCACAGCAGTATATATCCTACAAACACACGCCGCTGTAGAGTCACACAACACTGCAGTCTTCTAACCTCTTTTTTATGCATAGAAATAAAGCTGAGAACCAGTTTCCCCTTACCGATGTTTCTCACCAACACAAGAGTCTAATACTTTATATCAGAATACAACAGCCTTCTGGCTCGTTGTCTTTGTTATTTTAAATCGTGTACTTCCCATTGGTTTTATTTTAATTAATTACTTCCAGGGTTATTCACTAAAGTAAGAATTCAAGTGCACCCACATTTAAAGGGACACTATAGTTATCAAAACAACTTTAGCTTGATGAAGCAGTTTTGGTGTATAGATTATGCCTCTGAAGTCTCACTGCTGAATTATCATCCATCGGAGATAAATAACTTATGTTTATGCAGCTCTAGCAATAGCACAGTTTGCATAAAAAAAATGTTTCATTTTCAATCAGATGTAACTTACTTTAAAAGTTTTTATCTTCAGCTTTGTAAATTTTACTTGAATCATATACAGGAGGTTCCTGCAGGGTCTAGCAACCAATAACAAAGCATTAAGGTAAAACATTCTAAATTAAAGCCAATGTGCAATAAAGGACGTGTAAACATTAAATGACTCTTTACAGTAAGTGTTTAGGCTGAGTAGTGTTTAGGGCTGCATAAAGTGATTTAACTCATAAATGGCAGTGCATTGAGCAGTGAGTCTGCAGGGGAATAATATATACACAACAACTGCTTCATTAAGCTAAAGTTGTTGTAAGGTCAATATAGCTAAACTGAGAACACAAATTTGAAATTCATTTTTTTCTCTTTATTTTAGTGTCAGTCAAAAAATATTTGATTTTATTGACAGAAAGAAGACATGTTTATTGTTTAAGTACACCAGTGTGATGCTGTTAAACTGTCACACACTTTTAATATTTTTTTTTTCACACAGTGAATTTCTTCCTAAATATACATGTTGTGTACATCATTGAATTTCACAAAATTTGTGATTGAGTAATAGGTGTTTCTATTACTCAACTTAATTGTATTCATATATTGACCCTTGAGGTTTGAAAAGTCAAACATGCTGGAACTCATGATAACATTTGCTGGGAACAGGCATTTTTTGGATTGAAGCACAGTAGATTCCTGCCGCTTTCTGGCTCTTCCATGGACCTCAGTTTTGGATGGTGCTCATACATTAGAGTACAGTAGTAACATTCCTTCTGGCAGATACAACCTGCTAGGGATCCATGTTGGTACAGAATAGAGAGAGGTTTAGGTAAGTACATCTACATCACCCTACCTCATCCACGTCACCCCTTGTACTATTCAAGCAACCATGTCACTTCCGGATATGTCTTAATAAAAAAATGCAATGATCACACATATTAATTAATAAATTTAGAAATTGCTGCATATCCCAAGATTAGCCTCTTTATTTATGACTATAAATATTAGAGATAAGCATAGCATTGCCTTGCACATTGCTTTGACAATTAAGTGGCTAATTCAGCATCTGCTACATACTCAGAACAGAGCAATCTCACTGATACTAAAGCTTTGAATTGTAAGCATACACTTGGGATTTTAACTTACCTTTATATACAGGTTATTGTTATGCTTGCACTGTTTATGTTAGGGATGCTTAAGAGTAGATTACAAGGAAAGCATTGATTCACATCAACACTACAGCATATGTTGACACAATTTAAATATAATAAAGGTTTGTTTGTTTGTGGACAGAATTGTAAAACACAAATACAGATACAAACACAGACACAAAGGCAGATACACACATACACACACACAGACATGCAGATACACAGACATGCACAGGCAGATACACAGACAAACAGGTGACAACACTGACACACATGCAGGTACACAGATGCACAAACTGACACACATGCAGATGCAAAGGTACATACACTAGCACACATTCAGATACACAGACATGAAAATTGACACACATGCATATACACAGGCACACATCATGTGTCAACTCTATTTATAAGAAAGAAGTAAAGCTGAAGCTGAAAATAAACACTTTCATGACTGATACATATCAGAGCTGTAACAATAGTACAATAACAAGAGATTGTACCTATATATATTACTGACCTATAATGCAAATAAAATAAAAATGTATTCAAATCTACTAAAGGGCTGCTGGTTGAAGCTATTGGGAGTCAAAGGCCCTCCCAGTCCATGCTCCCCTCCTCTCTATCCTTACCCTCCTGCTTGGCTCAGTGTTATCTGGGAGGAAATTAAGTACTGGCTTTCACGTTCTTCCAGCACTGCCATTATTAAAGGGGCCTGGTTAAAAGGCAGTAGCGCGCAACCGGGCCCCTCAGGACACATTGCCATTGGGTAGCCCTAAGTGCATTGTAAGTGCATGGTAGATGTTATGTTGGTGTAGGCCCTGTAGATCCACTTACAGGTAGCTCATTCATTTTAGAACTATGATGACAAAGACATGCCTCTACAATTATTAACCCACTCGTTTTTAAGCTTACTTTTGCTTGATCAATATGCTACTGGCACTTCTGGGGTTAAGCGATCTGTGACAGAAATGAACCCTTTTTTATAGACTTTCCAGTGTGTGAATTCAAAGAGTAGGGCAGCAGAAATGTCATTGTGACACAAGGTCATAGAAAGGAACAGAAAGCAACCTTCAGCACTGTGAGCTGTCCTTGGTGCTGAACCATCATCTCTGTGATGATCTTTGCACAGCAGCAAGAAGCCTTTGTTTTCTGTCCTGTCCACAACATGACAGTTCTCTTCAGCACTGCACAAGATAAATACCTATTTGCTCTACCAGCTCTATTTTTTCTTCCTTTCTCCTTTCTCTTCTTAGACCCCCCTCCTTTATTCTATCACCTTTGTTATTTTCCCAATGGATAATAATTTGCTTTGCTTTTCTCCAGCTTTTCATCAAAGCTTTCTTTGAGCTCTGTTTCATGCCAATATCCAATATTCTGTCTGTCTGTCTCTCTTTCTGTCTGTGTCTCAGTTTCTCTTTCAGAGCAAATGCAAAATAAATCATGTCTGCAACGGTAAGAAAATAGAGACATTTTAATGAAACATAAGTTCTGGTATTTACCATTAAAAGACCACATTCATACAATACATTGCGAGTAGTCAATGCTGCTATTTTTTTCAATTAACCACCATAGTCCCAAAGAAGTATTACCTCTGTTCATTTCTTAACTGTAAAACTTACAGATGAACTCAATATATTTCAACCATCTAATCTAAAAGAGCATAACAAAACACTTTCATTTTCAGCTATGTGTGTACAATGCACATAATGTACAGGTGCACCCCCCACTGAAGGCTGATATTAAAGAGTTTGCCAGCCCAGAATTTAGAATTGCTTATCTCTTCTAACTATTGTTAGTTCTGTATTGTTACACTGAGTTAGCAGGACACTACTTGCAAATAGAGGTCAGCAATGATACTATTAAATCGGCAGAGCGTCGAGGACACCCAGGTAATGCCAGAGATAGCTATCAGCGCTGAATGATGGTGAGGTTAGAAATTTAATGAGAAATTGCCAACCCAAAATGTGGAATGGCTAGGGTTGAGATTGGGAAAATTGAGGCAAAATTGATAGGAAAGAATAGACAGAAGTAGTACAGTGATGACAATGAAGGAAGGGATTGTGTGATGGTAATAAAGTACAGGTGAAAAAAAGAGGAAGGATGGCAGAGAAAAAAAGGATTGTAAAATGAAACTGACAGAGCAATGTCTTACTGAAAAAAAAAATAATCGATGAAAACAAGCATATATGAATATATGAAGTCATATAAAAGCAATGAAAGACACAATGTAACCGAGTAGCAATTGTTTGCATTAATTGTTTACAGAAGCAAATATATAGAAATGAACATAATAGCCGCTATAAAGATGCACAAAGAAACTAGGAGTAACAAAGGGCCGATGTAAAAATTGCTGAGGCAGCTGTGAGTCTACAGTCGATACATTCTCTTAAAGAAGGTTCTCAATGGACCTAATATATGGTACTGAGATAGATCTCTAATTACATGTTAAGAAATATGTGATTACATACTCACAGCACAGTCCCTTCATATATGTCAATAGATACCCCCAATGCACGCATGTACCATATAGTATAAGCATGCAAAGTATGTTTATATTATGTACCAGTATCTATTATACTATAAAATAGAATGTAGAACCAAAAGACTACTGTATGATTCCATCAAGTGGTTGTGAGCATGATTCCATCAGGGAACAAATACAAGAGAAGCACAATAAAGTAAATGTTGCGTAAAAGCAAGGTAAGCCATGGAATAGAAAGAAAAAAAAGAAAAAAAGGGTCAGTGATAAATTCAACAATATCACCCTTAAAACACAAAGAAAAACTGCAATTAGATGATCAAAATTTGAAAAATAAAAACTCAAGATCAAATCCTCCCTAACATTTTCAAGCATATTAATGGTACACTATTGAAAATGATTGATCATTTAAAAAAATATAAAGAAGATGAGTTGGTAAGAGTATATCAGGAAAAGGGTCATGAGGACTGATTTGGGAACGACTTAAAGGAACATGCCAAGCACCATAACAAACATGGCCCGCTGTATTGGTTATAATGCAGGATTGCATGCCGCCCTCTCAGGGTAAGTAGCCAAGCCATTTCAGCATAGTTTGACACTTACCTGGAATCTACTGGGTACCCACCACCATCTTTACAGCCAGAAGCTCCTACACTGAGCTTAGTGTGTTAGTGGAAAGAGTAGCTTATTGGCTGAGAGTGCTCAAGTCAGTGGAGATAATAAAAACTCCTAGCAATTTAAGAATTTAGGAACTGAATAGAAAACTGTCAAATATATATATATATATATATATATATATATATATATATGTTTGTATTTTACAGATTTTGTCCTAAATAATTCACTGTGTTTTCCCCCCATCATTTTATGCAATTTTGGAAACAAACATTGCATTCTGTATATTTACCCAACCTTTTCTATGTTCCCCCATTCAAAAATACTTTCTTTTTGCTGGTTACTGTACTCCAATACACAACGACCTAGTCCAGCACATTTAGCACTGACAGTAACCAGAGACAAACCATAAGCAGGCACAGTTGGAGCAAAGGGAAAACAGCCATATAGCAAATTACAATATTTTTCTTCTCTATCTGTCGTCTCTCGCTCTGCGTCATACACAACATTAAAACCACTGAGAGGTGAAGTAAACCTGTTAACCCTTCACCTGTCAATGGGTGGGATATATTAGCAGCAAGTAAACAGTTAGTTCTTGAATTTCATGTGTTGGAAGCAGGAAAAATGGGTAAGCAAAAAATCTGAGCAAGTTTGACAAGGACCAAATAGTGATGGCTGGACGACTGGGTCAGAGCATCTCAAAAGGTCAGATGATCTCCAAAACTGTTAAAAGTGCCTTCAGTGAACTTCAGAACAGGACCATGGAGCAATGGAAGAAGGTTGCCTGGTCTAAAGAATCAAATTTTCTTTCAGATCAGGTGGATGGACGAGTGTGTGTGCGTTGTTTACCTAGGCTGCACTATAGGAAGAAGGCAATGTTATGCTCTGGGCAATGCTCTCAAGGTTCTGGCATGCATGTAGATATTACTTTGACATGTACCACCTACCTAGAGATTGTTGCAGACCACCTACACCATTTCATGGCAATGGTGTTCCCTGATGGCAGTGGCCTCTTTCAGCAGCCAAACTGCAAACATTGATCAGGAATGGTTTGAGGAACATGACAAAGAGCTCAGGGTTTTGACTTGACCTCCAAATTCCCCAGATCTCAATCTGATTGAGCATCTGTGGGATGTGCTGGAACAACAAATCCAATCCACGGAGGTCCCACCTCACAACTTGCAGGATTTAAAGGATCTGCTGCTAATGTCTTGGTGTCAGATACCACAGGACACATTCAGAGGTCTTAATGCCTCGATGCATCAGTGTGTTTTGGCAGCACAAGGGGAAACTACATGATATTAGGCAGGTGTTGTGGCTGATCTGTGCAGAAAGTTAAAGGGCAAATTAACAGTCAGTTAAAGTGAGTTAATATATATATATATATATGTTTTATTATTTTTTTAAGAATAAATAAATTTTACTTCAAAAATCATGTACGCGTTTCATCCTATGGAATGGGGTAACTGTGAATGTCATCAATAAGCACATTTAATGTTTCTCTTTCTTTAAAGAGGCTCTGTCAATTCCTGGAGCCTTTGCATATTTTGGTGACTGCTCCACTTGCATTTGGATGGCCATGGGGGCAGGGGAAGGTAGTTTTGCCCATAGCCCAGAGTATAATCCCAACTTTTTATACTTGAGATTTACCAGAATAAGAATGGGTAACTAACTGAAAGCCACACATCTACCACTTAATAAGTCTCAATTTGCACAATTGGAGGATATAATCTACTGAATTTGTGAAGAAATTTATTAAATAGTTGTTTGTCTTGAATACATTTTCTAGAAAGCAAATAGAAATTAAGTAATTTGGTTTCTTAGTTCAATCCACTTTATACATTTCATCCAATACACATTTTCTGTTGTAACAAAGTCTTCTTACTTTAAAGTATGCTACATCAATAAAATATGTTACATCAATAAAAAAAAAAAAGGCACAATGGGAAACTACAAACAGCATCCTAAACCTAGATTCCACTTATTGGTATAGTATGTTAAAAAAGATACTTTAATAAATGCAATATAGTTTACTACGCTTATGGTAGCAAATGAAAATTTACCATGCTCATGGTAAGTAATAAAAAAAAATGGCGATGCTCATTTTGAGGTATTAAATATATACCTGCACTTTATATATTTTATTTTTATCTTTATGCCACTGCCTTAATGCTGTTCCAGCTCTGTATGGTTGGAATGTATATTGTGAAATCGATGAAGACCACAAGGGTTGTTCTATAAAGGGCTATAATTCTGTAATCCGGTGCCATAGAATTTCATTTGGTATAAGGTTGTGTGCCACCTTACATAGATGATGCAGGATAATTAGTCGTAATCCCATCAATAATAAAGGCGTTGATACTCTCATACTTCTGAATGGCTCTTAAGGCTGCATCAAAGCATGGCGCAGTGGCATCTGAACTGCTATAGGTTGCAGCAAAGAATATATAAGCTATACTGGCATTGGAAATAAAACACGGAAGGTGATTACTTGCTAGACATTCTGAAGCATGGCAATTCAGAACAAAACAGATTGCAATGAAATGTATGTATTATTATGGCATAAATTAACTAGTGTTGTTTTATATGTTTTTAAATTTATATACTCACGCTAATATTATTCTTTTCACATAAGTATGCAATTTTCTTGAGTTTCTGTGTGTCGCACACCTGGTAATGTTTAAAATCCCCTAAGCCTACATATTCAAATTATTACAGTTATTAAAGTTTCCAAGACAAGATAGAAAATATCTCTGCACCTGGTATCAACTGCTTCATTACCATTATAGCTGGAAAAATATCACTTTGTATTAGTCATCAGTTTAGGTAGGGTAAGAGACTAACATTAGCTTTTCCTTGTAGACTAGAAGCCAGTGCTGGGGTGTATGAAAAATCAGACACTGACGCAAATAGATGGTAAAGGCAAACCAAATAGCAAAAAGCACAATGGCTATTGAATACATGGTACAGAAGAACCAGGAAAGAAGACTAGTAGCAGTATATACACAGTGTGCAGTTCACACATAAAAGTGCAAGAACTGCAAAATAAGTGTTTAAAATGTAGAACAATAGTTGTGTTAACACCACTGTGTCTAATACATCAAATATGCTTTGTACAAAGAGAAGTGGCTTCTCCCTGGATTTTCCCGGACAAAGAAAAAAAAACACATAGGGTAATTATGCAGCCATTAATGTGCACTAATATAAAGATAATTCTACACACAAAGGAAGGTAGATTGTACAGGATTTAAATGAGACTAGCATGCTAGCACCTTTAAATTAGCTACTAAGTGTTTTGTTGCTGCTGATTTCCTTACTCCAGTAAGTTAAAAAACACATAAAAACACAAAAGTAATCAATTTAAATGCATAATGACCATATACCAGCATTCTACTTTAAATCCACCTCCTGGATTCCCAAATGTCCATCCTGCAGTGTGCATCCCATCCCAGTGTGGAAACTGTGGTCCAAATTCAGTATTGTCGAAGCCCGAGACTAGCTGACATGGGATTGGAGAAAGAGAATTGAATAACACTGCATTTTGACCACTCCAAAATTTGGACCATTAGCTCACATTAATGTCTGCGTTATTACCCTATGTGGTTTTCTCTTTTCTGCGTAGGTGGACTTTATCTCCACTTGTTTTTGCCATATTGTTTTAAAGAGAAAAGTGGACAAAAAAGATGGCCAGGAAATGCAGCAAAAGTTCTTCAACATAAAGGTTGCCAATCTAGCAATTATATAGACCAATTGGAGCAGCCAAGGATCAGGTCTGAGAGCGAAGTTAAATATAAGAAAACCAGGAAACAACATCAGGGAATAATCAATCAGGAATATGGTACTTCAGCTGGTCACATAGGTTAATTCAACAACTGAACTGAGATTTTATATTACTGGCCACATAATGACACTGCACCTGACATCATATGGAAATGTGCACACATGCGTGTTATTGAAATGTAAACCAAACAAAAGAGTTAGTTGTGCACTATCCCAAATTCCAATGCACATTTAAGTGTAAGCTTACCTGCCATGTCAAGGCAAACCTCTTAGGTGAGTCCTTCTTAACCCCTAATAGGGATCACATGTGGTGGGCGGCAGCATTGTAGCATGGCTGTGTGATACAAAAGCATATACAAATATACAAAATTAAGTCCTTCACTCAAACTCCCACTACTCCTGGGGGGCAGCAATGATTATAGTAAACATCAGCCCCAATACATACAATAAAAAACAAAGAAAAAAGGTACCTGTGCACTATTCCAAATCCCTATGCATATTTAAATAACTAGAGTTTTTTTTAGTATCACTCCAATGGCCATTTAAGTGTAAGCTCACCTGCCATGTCAAGGCAAAACCTCTTAGGTGAGTCCTAGACTAACAATTCACCTTGCTTCCTTCAGCTTCAGGCAAAATCTCTCTAATTAAACAGAGTCTGGATTTCAACAGTCTGGTGTTAGTCTGGTGAAGTCAGATTTACAAAGGCTGGACTGGACATTGTTGAATTACTTGAAC
The DNA here is from genome assembly GCF_036172605.1 of Pelobates fuscus. Lineage (NCBI taxonomy): Eukaryota > Metazoa > Chordata > Amphibia > Anura > Pelobatidae > Pelobates > Pelobates fuscus. Next base: position 172,486,930 of record NC_086321.1, read on the forward strand.
AAAATATGGATTTTGCAGTTTGAATGATGATGTATTCCGCCGAATGGTTTTCACTATTTATTGTGGCACGTAGGGTTGGGTGTCGTTTCGGTAGTTCGCCGGTCATGGCCTTCGGTAGCCAAGGGAGGAGAGATAGAGGTATTTGCGAGAAACTTGCTTCTATCAGAATCCAGAGTTTGTCTTTTGGGTTGTGCGTCCATTCTATCAGGCGCTGGAGGTGGACGGCCCATCGATATTTAGCCAGGTCTGGTAGTCCTAGTCCCCCGTGCTGCTTGGGTTTTGTGAGGGTGACGAAGTTCAGTCTTGCTCTTTTGTGAGGGCCATCCTGGTACCACTATTTAATCGTATCCTGGGCCGGCCTAGGGAAGCACGCATCCCCATAGACAGAGCACTAAGGCCTAGACCACCCAAGGGCGCCCCTCCCAGGGAGATAATCTGTCACATCCCAGACTTCCAAATTAAAGAGGTTTTCACTATTTAGTATGGAACCATTCGGACTTTTGTGAATAACCCTCTAGGTGTTTTTTTTGTTTTTTTTTTGCTGTCTTAACCTCTGAATTAATTTTCCTTGCCCTAATTGCCCTCCAATTTGTCCTGGTACCATATAATTAGCAAGCTGATTTCAACTGTAAGGTTTCATTGCGGGTCTCCTTGCAAGTATACATTTTGACAAGCCATTATCTCATTCCATATGCTTCATGTAGCGGTTTAACCCCTTAAGGACCAAACTTCTGGAATAAAAGGGAATCATGACGTGTCACACACGTCATGTGTCCTTAAGGGGTTAAACGAACACTTGTCCATTGTCCTTTTTGGTGGAAAATGCTGGGTGATTTTGTTCTATGTCGTTAACCTTTACTATCTCTGTCTATACCTATTAGAGATGACCCTGAGGCTACCTATTGTATATGTTAAATCACAGAAGTGACCATGACCCTTCGAAAGATAGGTCACCTCTATTGGCTATGTGTAAAGGTCATATGTTTATGAATTTGTAGCATGAGATCTGTATCACATTTGTGCATGACATTGGTAGCACTTAGGGATTTATTCCCAAAACAGTACATTATGAACATCTGAGAAATGAGTTTACAACATTTAGGCACAAAGAGTTAATTTAGAAGCATTCTATAATTTTGATGTTTAATCAATTAGATGCAATTATCTAGGTGCTAAATATACCAATACTAAGGTTATTGGTGCTTTTTTCAGTAATCGGTATTCAAAAAGAATATGTATATCCTAGGTCAGGGATAGGAAACCTTCAGCACCCCAGATGTTGTGGACTACATCTCCATTGATGCTTTGCCAGCATTGTGGCTGTAAGAGCATTATGGGAGATGTAGTCCAAAACATCTGGAGTGCCAAAGGTTATCTACCCCTGTCCTAAGTAATCTGCATTTACAAAGTGTATAGCATGGATTTATGACCAAAGCAAAGTATACCACGTTTGTAAATATACATAAAGAAAAGGTTCATTTACAAGGATTCAGCTTACGAATTATGGAAAATCAGTATATTTCACCCATTAATAAATAAATAGGGAGCTAGTGATGTTATCTAAGCCCAAGGAGTTAAAAACTCTCAAAGCTAGGAAGTTGTGCCAAGTGTACCACAGCTTGCTTATTTCCACTCTACAATGTAGGAAAGGATTTCCTCAACTTAGTGAGGCCATTCCCAATAATCAGTGTTTATTGTTGTTGCCTCTAGTGTAGTGCAATGAGGGATTTTGCTGCATTAATGAGGTGCCTGATTAGGGAAGTTTTATATTTTGTAACTGATAGATCTGTCTGGTGAAGTTTAATAGGGGGTGGGTCTAGGGATATGGCCTCATCTCAGACATAAGCAATTACAGTCTGAACTGCTCTCCTTTTGGGTTTAGCTGAAGGTATTCCCATTAAATATGTTTTCTAGGACCTAGCATTGTCCCATCATCTCATTTGTCAGAGAGGGACAGAGATATGTCGTGGAGGAAAGTGTGTGTTTGATACCAGTAAATTAATGTTTTAAGCACTGCTTCCTAAAGTTTAGAGGAAACTGAAGATTTATGATTGTGGGTGAAGATTAAATACCTCCAGTCCAATATGAGAGTGATATGCAATTCTTATATCTATAGTACAATGTAGAGGTGGAATCAGTAGATATTGTTAATGCAAAATTGAGTGAGTTGGGCAGTCTGAGGAAGTAAATAAAATTTGAAAATGGGACGATGTACAGCATATTAAGAGGTGCTTAAGGATACTCAAAATTAAATGTTGCATTATCTCTTGTTATGACTCTGAGGGCAAATAAATCCTGCAAGAGCAACTGATGGTCTCTGATAATGTGAGATGGAGTGGTCTTTGCACACACAGGCTGCTAAACCATGAAAGAATGTTCAGTTATGAAATAAGGGGAACAAAGGAGACGGGTGGGAAATGTGTAAACTGGCGATAAGTTTATCAAACTCTCTGTAAGTTGGACCTATGAAGGCATGGGATCAACAAGTAGCTGGGCAATCTGATAATCTTACCCATGGCAAAAATCCACAAACTATCTGGACTATTCCCTGTCCGGTCATTAATTCTAACCAGGTTAAGGTGAATAATTTAACTTTGACAGGTTTATGAAACCAAAAGAAAAACAGCCACCTCACACTCCAAAAAAGGGGAGGTTGATGTAGAGGTATTATTTGGAACAAATACAAAAGGCATGGCAGGTTAATTTATATTGAGAATGCCTACCCCACCAAGCTAGAAAAAGAAAGTGCTTCCCCATATTTAGACCTGCATTGATTGTTTCAAGATGGGATAGAAAATTGTGGTCATAGATGTTACCAATGTTGACTAACAGATGAATGCCAAGGTAACAGATGACATGCGTCCCAACAAAATGGTACAATATTTTGTGTTTTTTATCCGAGCGTAAAGCTACCCATCAACCAGGGGCTCTCAACAAACAAAGTGATTGCTTGAAGCTGCCTCACAGACAGTCACTACCGATTGGCTGCAGTTTGTGCATTCAAACCTGACCAGGTGTGAGATGTTAGCCAAGGCAACGTGCAAAAAACAAACAATGCAACAAACAAATTCACAATGGAGGGAGATGTGAACTGCAAGTTTGATTAGACTCTAGTTTTAACACAATGGACAGATTATATTTAATACCTAACAAGGGAGACATTGTCATCCACAGCATTTTTTTTTTGTAAAACGTTTAATTAAAGTTTTTGTTACAAGTACATAATATGCCCTAAAATCAGTCGATATGCATAGGTTGGTACATCATGAGTTAGGTTTGCATGTTATACATTCCGTCAACTTTAGTATTTCAATTAACTATTTGTTTCAATATGTTTCAATATGTACCATTGTATTTAACCAGTTGGCATAACTAAACCAGGGTAACAGGGGGAGGGAGAAGGGGTAAAGCGAAAGACATAGGTGGGAGACATAGGGGTGGGAGGTTAAGCACAGCATTTTGTTTTCCAAAAAGCTTTAATAAAATGCACAAAAATTAAACAGTCATTAAGCACTGAGAATATATTTGTAGTTTCAAAATGAGAAAATTATGAAATATATAAGGACTGTAAAATAAACATTACATTTAAAATAGCAAACATGATGAGGTAGATGGGGAAGAAGGATGTGAATTATACGTTTATCAAGGAATATGTTCTAGAGAAAAGGGGAACATGTTGATTTGTAAGAAGAAGCCTTAAATAGTTTATGTAGCATTCAAACCTATGTATAGGACAAAACATTTTGGTCTATTAAGCCTAGTCCTCATGTTCCTGTCCTCCTGTGCCTCCCCAGTGTGCCAGTTCATTGGCTTCCCATAAGATATAGGGCTCAATTTAAAATTCTAGTTCTCACTTACAAATCTCTGTATACGACTGTTCCTATCTACCTATCCTCACTAATATACAAGTATGTTTAGGTTGGTACGCTCTGCCAAAGATTTGCGTCTATTCTTTGTTTGTACTTGCACCTCTGACTCTTACTTTCAAGGCTTCTCTGGTACTGCACTGTTCCTCTGGAACTCCCTTACCTGCTCCACTAGACTCTCACTCAGTGTCCACTCCTTCAGAAATTAATGAGAGTCATTCTCCAGGCTGGAAGGTGCTCAGCGCCATGTTGGATGTCACAGTCCTCTGGGTCTGCCCCATCATACCCCTGATATCTTGTGCCTAAGGCCTGGTTTGTACTGGTTCTTCTTTGATTGCCTCCCCATGAGAACCACACACTTAAAGGCCAATTTGTGAGGCTGAAAAGTCAGTTCTATAGCTTCCAGACTTGGCACTATAATAGATGCCTGCACGGAGCTCTGGTAATGCATGTATCTCTCGGTCAGCTGTTGGCTCCGCCACCCCAACTTGCCTTGTTGTCTTGTTGCAACTACTTGTTTGTTAGTCCACCAATTGTACAGCGCTGCAATATTTGTTGGCGCTTTATAAATGATGATAATAATAATAATTATAATCGGCCTATTTACAGAATCTTTCTGGTAAAATACACTATACTGGCCATACGTCTTGCATCTGGTGGAGGTGCAGGAAGGAGACTTGTAGGATGTATATTTAAGAATACACCTACCCTATGTCAATCTGTCTCCCTCTTCCATCTCTCAACGAGTCTATATGTCCATCTTACAAACCCCACAGCTCTCATTTCCTCTCTCACTAATCCCAAACCCTGAATCCTCTCTGTTCAGGATTTACTTGTCCATGGTATCAGGGCTATATTAATATAGGGGCTATTGGAGCATCAGCTCCAGGCCCCTATTCTTGTTTGTAATCATAGCAACTGTTTATAAATATGGTCCCTGAAATGGGCTCTATGTGCTGCCTATACATTATCTCATCTGCAGGCTTGGAGCCCATTCCCACTTATATAACAGCAGAGCAGCATCCTACACATAACCCTAATCCTCTCCCCTTTCCCTGACATTTTCTAACCTGCGGAACTTCCTAACACAGTTAGGCTGTGCAGGGAGAAATAGAGGCTGCTATATGTCTGCACTGGAGGGGAAAGCTGTGAACATCAGGCAACAAGGAACAAGAAGCAGCGAGAGGAATATGTCAATCTGCATCCCTGTTAAAAAGGCAACTCAGGAGCTGCCGGGTCTGGAGAAGTGCTGGTTGGTGTTGGGTGAGAGTGGGATGAGCAGAAGAGTTAATGTGTTCCTTTTCATATTCATCTGAATGTTCTTTTCTATGTAAGTGTGTATGTGTATATATATTTTTCTGTAAGGGTGTCTGAGTTTCTCTACCTACTGTGTATGAGTATATTTTATATGTGACTTTATAATTCAAGTTGCCACAAAACCCCAAACAGTCACTTATTTACTCCCTCCAATACATATACATCCAGTGACACAAACGTGCAGATGTAGGTGTTTACATTAAGGTACAAAACGCACAAACATGTGTCTTCATATAAAAGTATGTATATATATATAAAAAACAAAAAAAACTCTGCACTCACACTTAATTAATTCCAACGCCAGGTACATACGCCAGAGCTCCAATAGGCACAAATAGCAAAAAGGAATGGCTGCTCACCAGACTTAAAAACTAAATTTTTTATTGAATAATGTTAAAAATCGACCAACGTTTCAGTCCCCATTCGGGACTTTCTTCAGGGTTGTCCTGTTATTTAGACCCTGAAGAAAGTCCCGAATGGGGACTGAAACATTGGTCGATTTTTAACATTATTCAAAAAAAAAAATTGTTTTTAAGTCCTGTGAGCAGCCATTCCTTTTTGCTATTTATATATATATATACATATGTATCAATATATAGGCTCATACAGTCACACGTGATATATATGTTTTAAAGAAGGATATTATGGCACTAGAAAAAGTGCAGAGGCGGGCCACAAAATTAATACAAGGAATGGAACATTTCAGCTGTGAAGAAAGGTTAATAAATTTAAACCTATTTAGTTTAGAAAAAGAGCGCCTGAGAGGGGATATGATAACATTACACAAATATATTCGGGGCCAATACAAACCATTGTGTGGAAGTCTATTCACAAACCGGACTTTACATAGGGCACAAGTTCATGCGTTTAGACTGGAAGAAAGAAGATTTCGTCTAAGGCAAAGAAAAGTTTTTTTTTTACTGTAAGAACTATAAGGATGTGGAATTCTCTGCCTGAAGAAGTGGTTTTATCAGAGTCCATACAGATGTTCAAACAGAAACTAGATGCATACTTGTAAAAACAGAATATTTGAGGATATAATTTTTCAATGTAGGGTAATAGTTTCTTGATCCAAGGATTAATCTGACTGCCATTCTGGGATCAAGAAGGAATTGTTTTCCTAGTTTGTTGCAAAATTAGAAGTGCTTCAAACTGGGTTTTTTTTTGCCTTCTTTTGGATAAACAGCAAAAAATGTGAGGAAGGCTGAATTTGATGGATGTAAGTCTCTTTTCAGCTATGTAACTATGTAACTATATACAGGCACACAAAGCTGCAAAAATATATACACTTCAAATTGGTGCCCTGCCTTGTTCCCTGTTAAGAGTAAATTTGTATTTGGACTTAATAAGAAATGTTTAAAAACTGAATAAAAATACAATTATCCATATATTTTCATACACATACACCAATGTGTACTGTGATGCCTACATAAGTACAATTACACATGTTTGCGCACACACACATACAAACATGGATACACATGTTTTCATGCAAACATTAGAATATCTCTACAGGGGGAGGGGGGATCTACCATTTGCCGGTCTTTGCGAGGTTGTAATTGTGTGCAGTGCTTGTGTGTAAATGTAGGTACATGTATGGAGAATGAGTATGTAAATGTTTGTGTGTTTGTATATAATGCTGATATTTGAATGCAAGAGTGTCTTTGAGTTTAAATACAGAAGTGTGTTTGTTTGCAGTATTGGTGTTTGTAACGGACCTTTTTGCTCACCAGAAGTTAAAAACCGTTTAGGCGATATTCCCCTTTCCAGATACACCGACAGCTACTGTCAGCACCAATCTCCCGAACTGAAAACACATGAACCCGAACCCGAACAGGAAAACCATACGAAAGGGTTACACTCCTGGCAGTCAGCATACAATCCAATTCCCCCAATAACGAGACGACACTTTGTTTTGAGGGTCAAGCAGTGAACAGACAGAGCTATGGGTTTATTGTTCTTATATACACATTAGTACCACCCACAGGGTTTTGGAAAACAACCAATAAACACGTACAATACACTCAGACACTCCCACACAAAACCCTCCCCTCTGCCTGTGATACAATTACCTTACACAATGGGTAATGTAATTATCACAAGCAGAGAAATACAGTTTTTCCACATTATTCATAACTTTAAAAGTATGCATCACATTCACATACATTTTCAGAATCAGCATACTCCAAATACGAACATATGTCAAAATCATACAAATTGGTCCTGTGGTTCAAAAGATAGATTGTAGTCCTTTGTGACCAAATGAAGCATGGCTTTTCTGCCCAAAACCAGTTCCACAGAGTCTTCTATCCTGGAGATAATTGGGATGTAGTCCAATTATCTCCAAGGACAGAGGCAAAACTCCATTGAACACATGGCAGCAAAAGACAATAAAATACATAAAAATATATAACTGTGCAGCCATTGCATAAAACAGGTAAATTCCCCAGATAGCTCAGATCTGAGCGCACATTATTACTGAATGGCGCTCAGATCACACACATACAGTTCAATTGCCATGGAGCCAAAGTCTTTCCCATAGTCTTTCATTATACGAATGGGCTCCATGGCATAGCTATCTGGGGTATCACCGCTCAAACAGGGCAAGCACCGAATGACCCGGCTTTTGTGTCTTTGCAGGGGAAAATCAAGCTTTTTAACATGGGGCCATAGTCTAAAGGCAGCAGGCGGGCAACCAGGCTCCTCCAATGCAATGTGGCAAGATTGGTCTTGTCACAGTGTTTAAATGCAGGGGTGTATACATGTGCAGTGTTTGCCTGCATGACTAGTTTTGTATGCAGTGTTGGCTTTTGTATGCAGTGGTGTGTTTGTGTGTAGTGTTTGAATGCAGAGGTGAGTTTGTACGTTATGTTGATGTTTGCATGCACACACATTTTTACTTACATATATATTGTCACACACACATACAGATGCATACTATCACACACAGAAACACACAAGCAGTGCCACACAAAAATACACACACACATACATTGTAACATAGATATGCAAATAGACACATACACACAAATACCCGGCAAAAGACGCACACCAAGATTGACAAAAATGCACAGATATACTGACACACACCAATAAAGAGATCCACACACAGATCCACTAATACTGAGAGACATGCACACACACACAGTTCCACAAACACTGACACACACATGCACATATACACACACAGTGATACACAAACACTGACACACATGCAGAGATCCACACATAGATCCACAAACACTGACACACATGCACATATACACACACAGTGATCCACAAACACTAACACACATGCACAGTCCCCAAACACAGATACACACAGTGATCCACAACACTAACACACATGCACAGACCCCTATCTATCTATCTATCTATCTATCTCTCTCTCTCTCTCTCTCTCTCTCTCTCTCTATCTATCTATCTATCTATCTATCTATCCTAGTTTAGAATTAGGCCTATCATGACCATGCACCCCAGGCCCATTAATTCTTTAATCCAGGCCTTCCTGGCATGCATGATGAAGGATGAGAAAGAGGTGGATGTAGCAAACGTAGCAGAAATGGGACATGGCACACATGATGACCAGAGAATGTTGGGCTGAAGAAGCAAGAGTATTTGCACATTGCACAAAGTCAGCTTTTTTTTTCAACAATTCTATATCTAGCCAGTCCACAAAAGTTTTGATAATCCTTCCTATGTTCTCATACATAAATCCCTATGTACAACATCATACATCAAGAGTATGTGAGGATAGTGAAGATTTGTTTTAGTTTTTTAAGATCAATGGACTTATTCCATGGGTCTGGTCAGAGAGTGTGGTTACGGTTGGACTGGTATTAACACCACAGGACTGCGGTTGTAATGGAGTCATTACTTTTGGATTCCAGATTGCTTTAAGATAGTCTTACAGCAGACACTCATCCACCTTTACCACCTGACAGGCCAGTCCAGAGTATGCAATCATGGCAGCTGCTGCACAGGTAGAAAGACCTACCAGTGATGTAGGATATCTGTGGGGACAATAAACTGTATGCCCATTGCTACTCTGATCCCAGTGCAGTTTGACAACCCAACTGATAGCATGCTGCTGCCAGGGTCCTCAAACTCTAGGTAAAGCCTCCCTGCTTCCCTGCCTCACCAGGATAAGGTAGGCCATGGCTTCAAATACTGCTCTGTATGGTGCAGAAAGTAACTTTTGGGTTATTTTTTGTCATGCATTGTCGCTCTTTATAAGTGCGGAAGGTAAATCATAGATGGAGGCTGATTATAAAGGTACAAGAAGGATCTCAGAGGTCAGGAGGTTACGTTTGACTACACGAAGCTAATTTTAAATTCAATCATCATTTGAAGTCAATCATCATCATACCATACCTCAATATCTCCAGCATTACTAAATGTATTGACACAGTAGCAATAAATAAGTAATTACTTTGCAAATCTTTTTTAAAAATCTATAATACACATTTAATCCATACATCAGTAATAATGCACCATTATACACACCCAAATAACTTATTCTTAAGTATCATATTAGTATGTCATTTCTTTGTAGACATAATTAAGCATTCTTCCTCTGGTCAGTAATATACTTAAAATCAGCCTAGATGGTAAAGGCAAAGTGTTAAATGAACTACGTTACAAATATATCATAGGGATTAAACAAGGGAAAGAAATAAAAGAAATAAGCATGAGAGGAGGGAGAGGCAGGGAAGGAAGGAAGGAAAGAAAGAAAGAAAGAAAGAAAGAAGGAAAGAAAGAAAGAAGGAAGGAAAGAAAGAAAGAAGGAAAGAAAGAAAGAAAGAAAGAAAGAAAGAAAGAAAGAGAGAGAGAAACTAGAAAGTCAGTCATAGGTCAAAGTATATTAAAAAAAAAAGAAATAAAGATGAGAGGAGGGAGGGACAGCGGTACACAGGTTAGGAAGGAAGGCAAGAAAGAATGAAAGCAAGAAAGTCAGTCATAGGTCAAAGTATATTAACAATGAATGAAAAAATAAAGTAAAGAAAGTAAAAGGGAGAATGGAAAAGAAAAAAGTGGAAGAGAGATAATGAATGAACCTGTCACAGACTCACACATCGAAGGAGACAGAAAGATAGAGAAACAGAGATATGTATGGCAAAAGAGACAGAAACAGACATGCACATATATTCAGGCAGACAGGCAAAGAAAAGAGAAAGTGACTGAAAGGCAGACAGACAGAGATAGGAAAACAGATGCAGAGAGACAGAATATTAAGTGACAAAACCAGTTTTACAAATGATCCAACATGAAAATACAAAGATCAAAGCCTTTAAGATATATATATATATATATAAAAACATGTATTAAAATAAATTAAAAAACGATAAGGAGAGAGATAGGCACAAAGCATTTGTGGAAGTGACAGACGCAGACAGAGAGAGACCGTAAACACTGCTTCATTACTGTGCATTTTCTCTGCCGTTTGCGTTAAGTGATGATCTTGATGAGCTAATGAACCCGCAGACTGGAAACGCTGTGTGTTTGTATAGCGAGCTCCTGGGTCCCTGCGCTGCCCGCAGACAATTAGAGCCTCATTAATATGCTAATCTGGTGGTGGGTTTGGGATGTGGCGTGGAGCTTGTGATTGTGAGAGGTGGGGGTGCTATCTGTATCTTAGCAACCTTTGCACAGAGGTAAACTACCACTCTTCACCGCTCTGCTGCCAAAGGAGGGGCTCTGCCAGGCACTACAGGGCCATGTCTGTCAAGCCTGGCATTGGAGAATTTAATACTAATTTCAATGTGTTAATAGAGACCATCATTTCAAATACACGAAGAGATTCAATAATGCACAAGCATGCAGCGCTTCTCTAATAAAGGCAATCTTTAGGTTAAGGAGAGGAAATTCTATAAGTGACAGTTATTATTTTAGCTGAAACTGTAGAGCAGAAAAATTAACAAAGAACGATGATAACCAACACAATTATTTAGATTTAACAGGATTTATAGATAAATGTTAAAAATGTAAACTATGAAATTATGCATTAGGACAGAATGAGAAGAAAAGGGTACATTTTCTCAGAAAGAAAAAAGAACCTATTGAACATAAAATAGCATCTAGGTGTTGGTCAGCCCCTTCTCTTTACCCACCCTAGTGAAGTAGTTAGAGATTAGAATTTAAACTACTGAATGGCTTGTTTGGTTTGCCTCTTAACTGTTGAATTGTCAAAAAGCTGGGGCAGAGACAGTAAGTTTAAAACCTCATTACAAATCCAACAACAACAACAACAAAAAATGTTCCCAACTTTATTAGCAAGCAGTCTTTTTCCATAGAATATCATAAAAGCAGCCAACCACTTAAATATCCAGTACTCCAACAACTCTATTCACTTCATGTAGCTCAATTTAACGTGAGTAAAAATACAATGCAATCTATATAAATGGGCATTAGATGGGGCTTTCCCAGATACGCATTAATGTTTATTATAGCCTTAGGCACTGTAACAGACCGTTTTGCACACAAGAGGTTAAAAACCGTTTAGCCGATATTCCCCTTTCCAGATACACCGACAGCTACTGTCAGCACCAATCTCCCGAACTGAAAACACATGAACCCGAACCCGAACCCGAACAGGAAAACCATACGAAAGGGTTACACTCCTGGCAGTCAGCATACAATCCAATTCCCCCAATAACGAGATGACACTTTGTTTTGAGGGTCAAGCAGTGAACAGACAGAGCTGTGGGTTTATTGTTCTTATATACACATTAGTACCACCCACAGGGTTTTGGAAAACAACCAATAAACACGTACAATACACTCAGACACTCCCACACAAAACCCTCCCCTCTGCCTGTGATACAATTACCTTACACAATGGGTAATGTAATTATCACAAGCAGAGAAATACAGTTTTTCCACATTATTCATAACTTTAAAAGTATGCATCACATTCACATACATTTTCAGAATCAGCATACTCCAAATACGAACATATGTCAAAATCATACAAATTGGTCCAGTGGTTCAAAAGATAGATTGTAGTCCTTTGTGACCAAATGAAGCATGGCTTTTCTGCCCAAAACCAGTTCCACAGAGTCTTCTATCCTGGAGAAGTAATCCAATTATCTCCAAGGACAGAGGCAAAACTCCATTAGCCACATGGCAGACAAAGGACAATAAAAGACATAAAAATACATACTGTTACATTTATCACATAGAACATACACATTCTACCTATCCCCAGATAGCTTAGATCTGAGTGCACATTATTACTGGATGGCGCTCAGATCACATACATACAGTTCAATCGCCATGCAGCCAAAGTCTTTCATACAGTCTTTCAGTATACGGCTGGGCTCCATGGCATAGCTATCTGGGGTAGAATGGCTTTACCAGTCCGCAGAAAGGCACAAACCAGCCTTTCTGCAGGGAAAAAGAACAGGGATAAGGGAGCAGGCGAGCAACTAGGCTTCTCCAGTGCACAGTGGCGAGGCTGGTTCCGCTACAGGCACGATACCTGTTTAATCCTCCAAAAGCTTTAACATAAAGGGGTTTGTTCAATAATTACATGATTTAACATTTTCATGCTGAAAAGATAGCTGAGTATTGTGCTTAAAGGACCACTCTAGTGCCAGGAAAACATACTCGTTTTCCTGGCACTAGAGTGCCCTGAGGGTGCCCCCACCCTCAGGGACCCCCTCCCGCCCGGCTCTGGAAAGGGGAAAGGGGTTAAATCTTACCTTTTTCCAGCGCTGGGCGGAGAGCTCTCCTCCTGCTCTCCTCCTCCGATCCGCCTCTTCTCCTCCCCGTCGGCTGAATGCGCACGCACGGCAAGAGCTGCGCGCGCATTCAGCCGGTCACATAGGAAAGCATTCATAATGCTTTCCTATGGACGCTGGCGTGCTCTCACTGTGAAAATCACAGTGAGAAGCACGCAAGCGCCTCTAGCGGCTGTCAATGAGACAGCCACTAGAGGACATAGGGGGAAGGCTTAACCCATTCATAAACATAGCAGTTTCTCTGAAACTGCTATGTTTATGAAAAAATGGGTTAACCCTAGAAGGACCTGGCACCCAGACCACCTCATTAAGCTGAAGTGGTCTGGGTGCCTAGAGTGGTCCTTTAACTCTTTCTTTACTTCAACACAGCAGCAAAGAAAAAACCAATAGGAATAAAGGATGCAACATGTAACCTCCCAAATATCACCCCTCATGAATAGCCAGCCCTATATCAGCCTAAAATACACCCCCAACTTCCTCTTTCTTTGATGAAACCACATTTAACAATGATGAAACAACCAGTTGAACTGCAGCCAACAACCAAAACCATCTCCAAATAGTGAGATGAGCAGCAGCTCGAGTCAGAATGAAGAACAGATTGGGAAAGCAGAAGCCACCAAATAGCTCAGTCCTGAGGAACATCACACTGAAAGACACAAAAGAAAAGGCAGTAACCAAGGATAGACACCAAGCAAAGTCAAATGGTTCAAGAGCAGGTCACACAGTAAATGCAAACCACAAGTCATCATAAGTCAAGTATGCAAATCCAAGAATATAAGTCATCATAAATAGAGCATGCAACATGTAGCAACGTAAAAGTAACTTGACCAAATGAAAAGAAATATAAAGCAGTATGTCATAAACGTAAGTGTGTAATGAGGAAACAAGGGAGTAAAAAGCGAAGCAAATATATCTCAAAGGGTGGGACAATACTTGCTTCTGTGTCCTTCATAAAAACATGGCTTTTCACCATGAAATAGCAAAATCATGTAATTTTATTTCAAGACACAGAGGCAAACAGAGGTTTATATTGTGTAAGGCAAAATTAGTGGAAAGTGCATTCACTTGACCAGTCACCTAAACGCATCATGTCCTCCAGGTGGCCTCCCAAAGGCAGACACCCAGCGAACCGAGTGGGCACCAAATCAAGTGACATCCACTCCAGCGGAAGACAATACCCACTTAACCGAGCAAGCCAAGGTAGGACTAGGAAACAGTTTAAAAAAGAGGGCGCAATGCGGGAAACAATGGGAAAGCATCAGGAGGATAATATGAAGCAGGCAAGAGAGCAGGCACAAACTCGAACAAACACTGGGTAAAACACTGACAGAAAGAAACTCTTAATATGTCATGAAATAACAAACTCCATGCAAGTAAAAGTGCGGGTGTCCGAGTCCAAAGCCCGAACATCGGTCACTTGCTTGCATGACACCAGGCAAAACAAAGTCACCAGTTATGAAGACTGCTGGCAAAGAGACAGGTCGGCATTTGGAGGCCACAATTCGAACAATTTGGGCCTGGTTGGTCAAGATAGTCAAGCACACCGGAGCAGACGACACACGGGGGTGTTTGCCCGCCCGTAGGCCAGAAAACCATTTGTGAGCCGAGGAGATTGTGGAGTGATACATGTTGAGCGTTCAGTAGCACAACCATTATTGAACTATGAAGAGAGAAACTGGAGAATCTCCATCATGGGCTCAAACTGGGTCCAGGTCCTGAGCCATGCACAAGGCAAGATGTGCTAGGCTCTTAGAGTTCCTAGTTCCGGGATCCTGTGAATCGACATGAAGTCATTGAGATGCCTACAAAATTCCTGGGACATCCCTAGGTCCCCGGAAATCAGACACCTAACAGAGGAAGCTACCCCTTGATCACAAGGGGATGAGGGTGATTGTCTGTCCTGATGGAGAAGAGGATTCAACCTGAGTTGCCTGGGGATGTTGATGGCCAATTGCAGGACATGAGGGAACCATGGCTGTGCAGACTAAAGGAGCAACAAGGTGAACCATCGCCCGCTGCTGATGGATATTGCTAAAGTGTCCTGGGGAACATGGAGAATGGGGGGGAAGGCAACATTGCAAGTCTCTCCCCAGTCCTGAAGGAATGAGTCTGCTGCTTGAAATTCAGAATATGGCCACCAGCTGAAGAACAAAGGCAGTTGCCAGTTGAGATGTGAGGCAAACAAGTCTAGTCAGAGTGAGCACCACATGAGGTGAAGAGAATAAAAGGCATAAGGGTCGATCATCCAATTG
The DNA here is from genome assembly GCF_036172605.1 of Pelobates fuscus. NCBI lineage: Eukaryota > Metazoa > Chordata > Amphibia > Anura > Pelobatidae > Pelobates > Pelobates fuscus. Next base: position 172,502,107 of record NC_086321.1, read on the forward strand.
CTGGGGTCCAACAGGAAACAAGAACAGTTGGCTGTGACATTGGAGAAGCAGGAGATGTAGTCTGCATATATCATGATGATCTGTTGTAAGCAGAGATCCTAGAAATCTCTTGCCAGTGTCGGCGAAGATCGCTGAGTGTGTCCTGCACAGATGGTTTAGGTACCGGACAGTCGATACATTGGCCATACAGAGCCTTACACAGACATTGACACAATCTCATGAAAAGGGTGAAGAAACCAACTAGCAACTCTAAACACTTACTATGTAAGCAGGTTTTTGAGGGACCAATGACCGCCCATGGACACCAAACAACAACAGGATGCCCAGCCTGAAGATTGACCTTCCATTCCAGATGTCCAGATTTAGGATCCAGCATTGGAGCTCATCCCTGGCCTCTGCATCCAACGTGATGCAATCCTCATGACAAGCCCCTGTGCAGGTGGAAAGATCTACCGAACCAAAGATGCCAGTAAGCCAGTCACCCGAGCCAACTGAAATCCAGTCGCAAGACAGAACCCGACAGCTCTCCCTCAGAATGAAGCAGACCTTTGAGGTGGGCATGCTCAGTGTTTCTCTGACCTTCTTTGAGTGCATCAGGAATCACAGAAATTCCACCCTTCTCAGGAGTCAACTGAGATTTCTCCCAATTTATGAGCAAACCAAGTTGTGACAGGAGGTCCACAGCTCAGTGGAGTTGGAGAAAGAGGATAGCTAAATCCTGCGACAAGGTGAGGTTGTTCTCCAGGTACACTATCAGCCTGACCCCTCTGCCCGAAACAATGCCACAACTTGTCGCAAAAGCTTGATGTTGAAAGTCTGAAGGGAAGGTAGATAAACCTCCATTTCTCCCATCTTCAACAAAACTGTAGTAAGTTCTTGGACTCTGGAGCAATTGTAACCATGAGGTACGCATATTTAAAGGTCCAGCTTCGCCATCCAGTATCGGTGAGGAGCAATTTGTGCAGGAAATGTAACCCTTACATGTTGAAGGGTATTCCCCAGCGCATTCAAGGAAAGAAGGCTGATTATGGGTCCTATCTGGCAACCCTTTTTTAGAACCAGGAAAATGTTACTCACGTATGCATGAGGAGTTGGTTGTGCTTGCTCTACCTCCCCTTTCAGGCACAGTTCCTCCAGTTTTGTGTCAGAAAGACATCTGTCAGATCTAGGAAAAAAGTAGGGGGAAGAAGACAAAAATGCACCAAGGGATTTTCACCTAAACCATTTGCAGCACCCAAACACCCAATGTTATGGAGAAATTGATAAACCTTCCCCCTACAGGTAATTGGGAAGAAAGGCATGTTAGAGGGTGACAAACCAAATGGGCATCTTGAAAGAGCTGATCCTCAAATGGAACACAGCACAGCTGGCCTTTTTACGCAAGTCCCCAAGCAAGGTATACACCCATATGGACCTTGTGGGGGACAGGGACACAAAGCTTACAAACCAATCAGAACAGTAATTAAATGTACGACACTCCCACACATAGCACACAATCCCTTCCCTCTGCATGGAAGATAATTGAGTAAAGTGCATTATGTAACTCAATTATCTCCATGCAGAAAAAACACATATTTTATAAAGTCTCATAAGTACCCCAAATCACAACATATCCCCATGTTACATCCCCTGATGCACACCAAGATTCAGATTCTGGAGATTCCCATTTGTCAGATCACAAGCGCAATTGCCCCTGGAAAAGGGGATAGAGCTTCAGCTGCCAAAGCACCTGCCAAGACTTTAAAATTGTCTCAGCCATATAGATTGCTCAGGACTTAGACCCTTTAGAATGCCCTGCTTCTCAACATGACCTTCAGGTTCTGGATGAGTGTTGTGCTGATTACTCGGATGATGATCTCCCGGCGAATATGCATCGAGACTCCTCTTCATCCAAATTTGTGAAAGAGTTCTTTGTTTTTAATACAGGCTTCCCTGGGCTCTAGAAAGGTCAGAGCACAAGACCAGTTAACCGACATCCCCCTGGAATAATTTAGAACCCTCACTCTTCAGAATAAGCCCTCCCAAATCAGATTGTCCATTATTGCAAAGTTTGGCTTCATAAACCCTTTGAGAAAGAGATTTAGGCAAAATTAATAGCTCCATGCCCCACCGGCCTACTGTCTCAGACACAGTGGCGCTCACTTCCAATCTCATATCAAAATCTTTATTTTGACAGATGAAGCCTTGGCAAATGGTGAATTTGATCCGTACATGGTGCGTGAGTTGGCACAGAGGGCGCTATGCCTCCAATGTTGCCATCTCAATGGAGAGTCTCAAAGCCACTACAAAATTGATGCTAAGCTGGTCGATTTAAGTACCAAAGAACTTGGTCGATGAGCTAATGGCCTACTTTTTGGGGCCAGCTTTATGCAAAATCTTAATAAACATGTCTCTGTAGTCACATCCCTCCATAAAGCCCAATCCTCCCTGTGTAGGTTCTTTTTGCTCCAACAAACCATTTTTCTGGGAGAGCTGGTGCCACTAGCAGAACTGCCTTTACAGGCTACAAGTCTTGACCCTCAGATTACTGGCGTTTGGGCTATACCCGTCCTTATCATCGGCATCTGTTACCCAATAGAAGATCAATCAGAGGACGTGGGTGGGTTCCTCCATGGTCGCACAAGCTAATCTCTAAGGACCCATTGCTCTTGCAAAAGGTGACAGGATTTTAGATAGACTTCGTAGCCTTTCCTGTCCAGGACATTCCTCTAACACCATTGTGGATGTCCACGGCAAGCAAGGTGACCATGCATTTCAAACAATGCAAACTATCGAACAATTGCCCTTCCCACAAACTATTATCAGCAACATGTTTTTACATTTTCAAGAAGTCAGGGGACTTCTGTCCAGTCATAAATCTGAGAGACCTGAATCAGAACATCATGCACAGGCACTTCAAGAGAGAGGGCATCCATCTCCTAGGTGACCCTTCTCCATGTAGGAGACTGGTTCTCCTGCTTCAACCTCAAGGACACGTATCTCACTGTACCAGTCGCGCAATCCCATCGCCCTTTCCTTTAATCCCGATGGCAACATAGCAACACATTTGGCAGTTTACCTGCCTTGCTTTTGGCCTTTGCTCCGCCCCTTGGTGTTTAACCAAGTTGATGAAATCGCTCATGGCGTTACTTTTCTTACACAGTATTCAGTCCATTATATACTGGGATGACATACAGTTAATGACTCAAGACCCAATGGCATCACACAGACATGATGCTGTACCAGTGGCGTACTAAGGGAGGTTAAGGGTGTGGGGGTGGTCCGCCCCGGGTGCCACCAGGTAGGGGGGGGTGTCATGACCAGGGCAAGGCATGTGTGAGCTGTGTGGCCTCAGGTTGCCATGACAGCTGGGGTGCCGGGCGGCCGACACAGCTCACACAAGCAGAGACCAGCAATGCAGCCACTTTTAAACCGGCCCCCACCCGCTGCTGTTACAGCTGCACATGGAGGGGAAACAAGGAGCCCCTGCGCTTCCCCAACTAACAGACATCAGGGAGGGACTCCTGCCAATACTGTAAGTAAGTAAGTAAGTGAGAGAGAGATTGTGTGTGTGTGTGTTTGTGACTGTCTGCATGTGAGTGTGTGTGACTGTCTGCCTGTAAGTGTGTGTGTGTGTGACTGTCCTCATGTGTGTGTGTGTGTGACTGTCTGCCTGTAACTGTGTGTGTGACTGCATGTTAGTGTGTGTGTGTGTGTGTTTGTGTCTGATTGTCTTCCTTGAACTGTGTGTGTGTTTGTGTGACTGTCTGCCTGCAACTGTGTGTGTGTATGTCTTTTTTTGTAAATATGATTTTTATTTCAAAGTTATGTGATTCATTCCGAGACGTGCAAGTCTCCACGTACAGTTGTTAGCAATATTTAGGACTCAACGTGAGTCCAACCATAGGAAAACAGTAACGCACAAATATAAACTTGTGGGCGCGCAGGCCCCATGTAGTAGTGGACTCGCAGGTCCTCGTTAGTGATCAAAACTTCTGTGTCGTACTTCACATATCCATAGTATCAGTAAACAAAAAAAACAATAACAGATTCTCGTGGGCGCGCAGGCCCTATGAAGCTCAGAGCTCACAGGTGTACTTCAGCAGTCTGCAAGCAATATTCGTCTGGCCAGATCCGTAGCTATCATGAGTTAGGTCTGGTGGCATGTAGGATCGTAATGGGCATTGCGGGTTCGGCTACCGACCAGGTCTTCAGGTGTGTAGGTCGGTGAGGCCGATGGGCATAGTTGTGTACGTTAGTCGTCAGTGCCCAATGCTCGTGTTCATGCAGCCTAAAGTGTCTGCTTGCTCTTGGTTACGGGTTTCCGTCTCTCTAGTCGGTCCGAAGTAAGGGAGTCAGGGAAAAGGGGGGCAGGGTCCAGGTAGGGAAGGGGGGATAGGGTTAGTCTACTGTCTCTGCTTTTGTTAGTCTTGGGGTATCGGTCGTGTAGTCCGTTAGCATGGACTGGAATTCCGGTTTCGTTGTCGTCAGTATCCACTGCGTCCATATGTCTAGGTAAGTCTGCTGTTGTTTTTGCGGGCCAGCCGCGTACATGATAAGTTCCTCAACTGCTCTGAGGTCCTCCATTTGGGCAAACCACTGGGACAAGGGCGGGGCCGTTTTATTCTTCCAAAACTGTGGGATTAATTGTTTTGCTACATTAATGATTCGGATCGTGAGTGTCTTTTTATATTTGGACGTGGGGGTGGGCGTGTGGTGGAGCAGCATAGCTGCCGGTTCAAGGGGTGGGGGGTTATCTGTGAAGCGGGCTATGACTTGGTGGATAGTGCGCCAGAACGGTTGAATCAGTTCGCAGTTCCACCAAATGTGTAAGAGTGTGCCAATCTCCTTCTCACACCTCCAGCATAGGCGGGAGTCTTGAGAGTTTATGTGGTGCGCAGTAGCTGGTGTGTGGTACCATCTCGTGAGCAGTTTATAAGCAGTCTCCTGACTCTTGCTAAATGTTGAGCAGTGGTGAACAGTATTGCAGATCTTTTCCCATTCAAGGGCGCTAAACGTCTTATTTAGGGATTCCTCCCATTTCCCCATAAAGTTAGGTGTCTCTACTGGAGTTTGCATTTGGAGGAGGGAGTAGAGGTTTGAAATTCCATGTGGTAGTGGGTCAGGGGCTGAGCATAGTCTCTCAAAAGTTGTGAGATCTCTGCCCAAAGCCTGTCCCTGTGGGAGGAGTTTTATGTAGTTGCGTACCTGTGCATAGCGAAAACGCGTCAGGAAGGACTGAGGGGTCGCCCCACGTAACTCTGTCAGGTCTTTCAGTCCCCGGTTGGAACAGACATGTCTCAGTCGGGGTAGGGGGTCGTCCACTAAAATTTGCAAGGCCTTCGGGTCCAGGCCTGGTTGGAAGTCCGGGTTATGGGTGAGAGGCAGAAGGGGGGATGGGTGTGTACTAAGAGCATGACGCCCTATACTCCTTCTCCATACCGTCAGAGTCGCTTTTGTGTAGGGTGTGTAATGGGCTTCCCTCCCAGAACCTCCCGCTGGGAGCCATGGGAGTAGGGCGGCGGGGACCCCCGCTGCGTGTCCCTCTAAGGACTTCCACAGCTTGTGTACCCCTAGTTTGGACCATTCCACTACTCGTTGTAGGTGACACGCTTTGTAGTATAGCAGAAAGTCTGGGAGGGCTAGTCCTCCTTTGTCTTTGGGCCGTGTGAGCAGAGAGTATTTCAGTCTGGGTCTCCTCCCGTTCCACACATAGGACCCCAGTGCTCCCCGGAGTGTCGTGAAGAAAGAGGTTGGGATCAGGATAGGCAAGGCCTGGAAGAGGTAGAGCAGACGTGGCAAAAAATTCATCTTCACCACCTGCACCCTACCTAACCAGGATATGTGGGGGAAGGCCCATTCCCTCATCTCTTTCCGAAATTGGGTCAGTAATGGGGTGAAGTTTGTCGCGTACAGGGTGGTTGCGCTCACTGTCAGCCAAGTACCCAGGTAGCGTATCTTGTCCGAGGCCCATTGGAATTTGTAGCTCCTGCGCAGTTGGTCTGCGCGAGGTGTGGGTACACTAATGTTTAAGACATAGGATTTCGAGAAATTAATTTTCAATCCCGAGAGGAGTCCGAATGTGTGGAAGGCCTGAACTAGGTTGGGCAGGGAGACCTCTGGATGTGTGAGGAAAAACAGTAGGTCATCCGCGTAGGCGGCAATTTTGTGGTGCGTGTCTCCTGTGTGAATGCCGGTAATGTCGGGATGATGTCTGATGGTGTTCAGGAATGGCTCCAACGCTAGGACAAAAAGTAGCGGGGAGAGGGGACATCCCTGACGCGTACCGTTATATATAGGGAACGGGTCTGTTAGGGCCCCATTGACCAGTACGTGTGCTGTCGGTTTGGAGTACAGGGCTTTAATCCAGCCCAGAAGGTGTGGTCCCATTCCCAGGTGTGTTAATGTCCGGAACATGTATTCCCAATTGACCCTATCAAAGGCCTTCTCCGCGTCTGTGGAGAGTAGGAGAAGGCCCGTGTTCGTCTCGGTATTCCTATGCATCAGTGTCAGGGCCCTGATAGTGTTGTCCCTAGCCTCTCGACCCAGCACAAACCCAACCTGGTCTGCGTGGACCAGACCGGGAACGTGCGTCTGGAGTCTAGTCGCCAGGACTTTTGCCAGGAGTTTAATGTCCGTATTGATGAGGGATATGGGTCGGTAGCCGCCACAGTGCTCACGATCCTTCCCCTCTTTGGGGATGATAGTAATGTGCGCCATTAGAGCCTGTCCGGGAAGTTCGTGTCCCTCTCTGATCGCATTGAACATGTCTGTCAGTGGGGAGTAAAGTATGTCAGCGTATGTCCAGTAATATTTTAGTGGTAGCCTGTCGGGGCCCGGGCTTCTCCCTGATTTGGAGCTTTTAATCGCTAGCGCAAGTTCCTCCGTGGTAATGGGTTCTTCTAGTCGGTTTGATACGTCAGTCGCTAGGGCGGGGAGTGTATGGGCCGAGAGGTACTCATCTATAGAGTCGCGGAGTCTGAGAGTGTGCGTGTCAGTGTGCGGTCGTGGTAGGGAGTATAAGTCTGCATAATATGATCGAATGATCTCCTGTATCTTGGTGGGGTGTCTGTGGAGGTTCCCGTCCTTGTCCCGAATGCGGTCTATGTATGTGTCCCGCCTTCTTTTGTTGAGCATGCGTGCTAGGAGCTTCCCACTCTTATTACCGTTTACATGAAAGAATGCCTTGTGTCGTAGAGCTGCCCTATGATGTTGGGATTGTATGAGTGTGGTCAGTTCCCTCCTTAGACCTAACAGCGTGGCTTGGTGGGTAGGGAGTTGGAGGCGTTTGTTGAGGGTATCTAGGCGGTGTATGTCTGCTAATAGTGTAGTCATGCGTGCCTCCCTCTGTCGTTTCAGGAGAGCGCCCTTTTGTATGAAATGCCCCCTGATAACACTTTTGTGTGCTTCCCATCGTATGGTGGGGGACGTCTGGTCGCCATTGTGTGTAAAGTAGTCCCGGAGTGTGGTGTCTATGTCTGCAGTCAGTTCTGGCATGGCAAGCAGAGCTTCATTCAGCCTCCACTTAGAGACCCTAGGTCTGAAAAGGGGAGACTCCAGGGTGACCGACACCGGTGCATGGTCCGACCACGTTGCGGTGCCTTGGTCAGCCTGGAGGGCCAGTGGGAGGTGGTATTGTGAAAGGAAGAGGTAGTCAATGCGAGTGTAGGAATTGTGCGGGTGAGAGTAGAAGGTATAGTCCCTTTCATCAGGGTGTAGTGCTCTCCAGCAGTCCACTAGTCTCTCCCTCGTCAGTAAAGCCCTGATTGCCGCGATGTGTTGGGTAGGGACGGGTGAGCGTCCTGAGGAAGAGTCCCATTTGGGGTCTAGAGCTACGTTTAGGTCTCCCCCTAGGACCAGTACCCCTTCTGCGAAGCGCCGCAGTAAGCGAAGTGTCCGGGCCAGGAAACGGTATTGTCTGCGGTTTGGGGCATAAACGTTAGCGAAGGTGTAAAGCGTGCCCGCTATCTCCCCCTTTAAAAAGGTATATCGGCCCTCCGGGTCGGTTTGTACATCCTTTTCTGTGAACGGGATGCGTCTATGAATGAGGATCGCAGTTCCTCTGGATTTTCCCCCCTGAAAGTCGCTAAAGTATCCTATGGGGTAGTGGTGGTTCGTCAGTGTGGGACGTGACCCCTCCCTGAAATGCGTTTCTTGTACGAACACAATCGATGCTTTACGGGAGAGAAATTCCCTCACCGCTCCCGACCGTTTCTCGGGTTGATTAAGGCCTCTGGCGTTCAGGGAAAGTATCGTGATGGGGGCCGGGGCAATGGACATGACCGGGGCTTTTCTAGCAGTCGTGTATCAGCGTAGGCTTGTCCGTCCGGCGGACAAGCGGGAGGGTGGGGTAGGGAAAAGGGGGGGGCACAGGAAGGCTTGGGTTAGGCGGGGAGGGAAAAAGTCAGGAGTCAAGAGTCACAGTCGGTAAGTCTATACAAAATCGCTATAACCAGCGGTATCGGAAAAGAGCGAAGGGGGGCTGGAACCCCCCCGTCCGCTAGAGGGCGGAGGGGGACCGCTCACCTGATTCTGGTCGCTCACTCCAGTAGGGCAGTCGAAGGGGGTCCGGGAATCCCAAGTGAGTAGGGTCCAGGGGGTCAAGTGCGCTCTCAAAAAGGTCATCACAGACCACTGTGACCTCTCGGGGCACCACCCAGTTAGGATCCATCGTCTCCCCGACTTACGGCACAATCTATATAAAATTCAGCATGAGTGTCAACCTCACCATATAATACAGCAAAAAACAGTAGCAATAGTATTAGCCATAACACAAAGCACATCAACATTTCAAGATTACCCTCCCTCCCCCCCCCCCCCTTGTGCGGTAGAGCCTAGCAGGTCTACTGGCCTACAATGCCGCTTTCCTCCCCCCTCCCAAGTCCCCGTCACCTTCCCCCCTCCCGCTCCCAAAGCTAGACATCCCCTCCTTCCCCAGCCTAATGTACCGATCTCAGTTAATATAGAGGGCCCTTAAATGTTAGAGTATTAGAGTGTGGGGGGCCTTGTAATGGGGCTATGAGGTGCATTGCTCCTATTGTTTTCCCTCTCGGGCCTAGGCCCTTCGTGGGTCCCTTTCCTCTCTGCGGCAGTGTGGGTATAGTACCCCTTTCACCCCCCAGGGCAATCTTAGCTAGGTCTAATATTCCCCCCCACACCCAAAGTGGAGTTTCAGTTCCCATAATACTTGCTGTGACCAAATGACAGTCAAAGTTCACAATAGCGGTGAAGCGCCAAGGGTGGTCTGCAGTGGGTGGTACAGTTCATAGACTGCTAGTGGAGTCAACATGGCGGTTCCGGGGGGGGGGGGGGGGGCAACCTCCCAGGAATGGAGCGGGTTTCAGTTGGGTGTCCCCACTGGTCTGGTCGTTTGAGTACGGGGGGGACAAGTTCTCTGAGGGCGAGGGCCCGTGTCCTGTGATCTGGGGGCAAAAGCGTAGAAATTGAGTGGGTTCGGCCATGTCAGAGTTTCTGGCGGAAGGTGCAGCTCTCTTTGCAGCGCCTGGGCGTCTTCTTCCCCTAGGATCGTGAAGGGGCCGTTGGGTGTAGCAACCTGTAGGCCCGTGGGGAAGCACCAGCGGTACCTCATTTGGGCTGCTTGTAGCTGCCTTGTAAGGGGTTTCAAGGCTCGTCGAAATGATAGCGTGGCTGGGGACAGGTCAGGAAACAGGTGGACTTCCGAGTTTTCCAGTATTATTTTATCCGTGCCCCTTGCTTTGCGGAGGATTTCCTCCTTCAGTGGAAAGCTTTCCAAACAGCAAATAATGTCACGGGGTGGCCCGTCTGGGGGGCCCGGAGGCCTCAGGGCGCGGTGCGCTCGTACAAAGCTAATGGGTGTCTGGAGAGGTCGCATCAGCAATTTATTAAATAAGTCCAGCAAGGTGTCTTGGATTGGGCTTTTCTTGTCCAGCGCCTCTGGCACCCCTCTGATTCTAATATTTTGTCTCCTACCCCTGTTGTCCAGGTCCTCAATGTGAAGCGCCATTTGTTGCAGTATCTTGGTATGGGATTGCAGTCTGTCTGTGGTTGCTGCCTGAACCGCAGACATGTGGTCGCTGTCAGCTTCCAACGAGTCACCTTTTGGCTGAGGCCTTGTATGTCCTCACGCATGGCATGTAGCTCAGCGGTAATGGACGCGCGGAGTTCCGCGTTTGCAGTCTTCAAATCCGCTTTTGTGGGTAGTTGCTGTAGCATAGACATTATGTCGGGTAGGGAAGCTTGGGAGGTCGGTAGTGGATGGTCACCCTGCGGGGATCGCGGGTGGGAAAGGCCGGAGGCCGTGGAGTCGTTTGAGGCCTGGTCCAGATCCGCCGGTGCCACGAGGTACGGCTTCACGGAGGGGGTCACAGTGCGTTTCGGGGTGTCCCCGGGTCTTTGGGCGCTCGATGCGCGGTGTGTTTTCCCCATTTTCGGCTATTGTTAGTGCGGTCGGTGAGGTTGAAAGTTAGGCCGGCGGGGAGCTCTCAGTTTATGCTGCCATCTTCGCGGACCTCCAAGCCACGCCCCGTGTGTGTATGTCTGACTGTCTGCCTGTAACTGTGTGTGTGTTACCGACTGCCTGTAACTGTGTGGTTGAGACTGTCTGCCTGTGTGTGTGTGTGACTGTCTGCCTGTAACTGTGTGTGTGACTGCCTGTGACTGTATTTGTGACTATCTGCATGTGACTATGTGTGTGTTACTGTCTGCCTGTGATTGTGTGATGCTGCCTGTAACTGTGTGTGTGCAACTGTCTGTCTCTGACTGTGTGTGTGTGTGTCTGTGTGTGTGTGAGACTGTCTGTCTGTACCTGTGTGTGATTGTATGCCTGTAACTGTGTGTGACTGTCTGCCTGTAACTGTATGTGTGGGGGTGCAGGGATTTTGTAGAAGGTGGCAGGGAGGGGGGCTGAGCAGGGGATTTGTAAAAGGGGGCTTGTAGAAGGAGGAAGCACAGGGATTTTGTAGGAGGGGCAGAGCAGGAAAGGGGTTTTGTAGAAGGAGGCAGACAGGTGTTTTACAACGTTTACAAATGTGTACAATACATTTTAAAAAAAGAAAACATTTTAAAAATGTTGCGGGTGCTTTTTACATTTGAGGGTGCCACACACAGGATCCACCCTGGGTGCCAAATGCTTTAGGTACGCCCCTGTGCTGCACTGTTAGCAATTTTCAGAAATCAGCTCTCAAGCCCTCACAGATGGTCCAGTTTCTCAGTTTTCAAATAGACTCAGTAAAGGTGATTCTACAATTGCCATCAAAGAAGATCAAGGCCATCAAAAATGACATTGAAAATTGCTATCTTCTCAACACAACCATCTGCAAATGATTGGTTTTCTCTTTTGCCTCAATACAGGGCATCTTCCCAGGACCATTGCACTACTGAGCAATGCAATGCTAGAAAACAAATTATCTGCATCAGTCCATGTCCTATGACCAATTTATCTCACTGACAGATGAGGTCCATATAAAGTTGCATTGGTGGCTTTACAATATGGATGCCTGGAATGGGAAGGTCATATTCGGTTCTCAACCAAACTTTATTCTGGAGTCGGATACCAGCCTTCTCAGATGGGGAGTGACTTGCTCCAAGCTTTTAAATGGAGGTCTTTGGTCCCTATCAGAACAAGCCCTACATATCAATTGTCTAGAGAGAATTATGGGCTCCTTCGCTATCCGCAGTTTTGCAAAGGTGTTGTACAATCGCTCCTTGGTGTTGTGGAAAGACAATGTCTCCGCAGTCTGCTATGTGAATCATCTCAGGTGATCCCGTTCAAAACTGCTTTCAGAACAGCCTCAGCACCCCCCACCACCCTCAACACCCCCCACCATCCTCAGCCTCCCCACCCTCCCCAATACCCTCAGCCTCCCCACCCTCCCCACCACCCTCAGCCTCACCCCCTCACCACCCTCAGCCTTACCACACCACCAGCCTCAGCACCCCCCCACCACCCTCAGCCTCAGCACCCCCACCACCCACAGCCACAGCACCCTCAGCCTCACCATGCTCCCCACCACCCTCAGCCTCACCACCCTCAGCCTCCCTACCACCTTCAGCCTCACCACCCTCCCCACCACCTTCCGCCTCACCACCCTCCCCCTCACCACCCTCCCCAACACCCCCACCACCCTCAGCATCACCCCCCTCACCATCCTCAGCATCACCCCCCCACCCCAACCCCCCGCAGCATCACCCCCTCACCATCCTCAGCATCACCCCCCACCCCCCTCAGCCTCACCCCTCACCACCCTCAGCCTCACCCCCCACTCCCCTCAGCCTCACCCCCTCACCACCCTCAGCCTCATCCCCTCACCCTCACCCCCTCACCATCAACCCCCCTCCTTCTCACATCACCCCCTCCTTCTCACATCACATCACCCCCCCGACTCTCACATCACCCCCTCACTCTCACATCACCCCCCCTCACTCTCACATCAACCCCCCTCACTCTCACATAAACCCCCCCTCACTTTCACATCAACCCCCCTCCTTCTCACATCACCCCTCCTCCTTCTGACATCACCCCAGCTCACTCTCACCATCAACCCGTTCTCCTTCTCACCATAACCCCCCTTTCCCTCTCACCATCAGCCCCCTCACACCATCACCCGCCATACACACAACACACTTCAGTCTCAGACAAAAACGCAAACATGCTCACAGAGACATACATTCTCACACACAAGGATACTCTCTGTCAGACACACTCTCAGGCACATACACAGGTAAACTGTGCATCAATGTGTATATGTGACACTTTTTTGTTAGTGGGGCCTCATGTTTGAGTTTCGCCTAGGCCTCATAAAGTCTAGAGCCGCCTCTGTTGCACGTTATCAACTGTGTATTAATATCAGCAGCTCCACCACTAGTTATAAATCAAGTGTGAGTCGCCCCATGAGATGAGACTAGTGAATAACATAATACATGAACGGTTAAGGTAAAGGCATGTAAGGAACTACGACAATAAACTCTTTAGGAGGTGAAATAATGATATGTTTAAACGCTTGCTACTTTACGATTAGTTAATGTGCAGAGAGCAGTTCATGTGATCAAAGGCATGGTGTGGAGGATCGGCTACAGTGGGACATGCTTGGCAGGCTGCTGTTTACTGCTTGTTCTCATCCGATCCCTTCTGGGCACCAGGTGCAGACCCTGGGAGTCCCTGATACCTGGAACAACAAAGGCAAGTCTCTGGCTGAGTGCCGGGTTCGCGGCTTGAGGTTGTTTTGTCGGGTGGTCGGATCTATCCCGGTGGTGCTTCACGTCCGGTGCGGGATTGTGGTGACTTAAGGTGGAGGCGAGTGCTTGACGTGGGGCAGGCTCTGCATTTGTGTTTGTGCCTCCGGTCCCGTCTTCGACCTTTTGCATTGGTGGATTTTAATGGGGACTGCTTCGCTTAGCTGTGGTGGAGCTTGTTGGGGCTGTGGTGGAGCTTGTTGGGGCTTCCTGCTTGTTATTTGCTTCCAAAATTGATTAAAGAGTCTGTCCAGCTTAGACTCAATATCCTGCCATGCTTTGCTGGTACCAGGAGGACACGCGGCTGCCGCCATATTGGGAGAGTCGCAGATGAGTATGTCAGCCTGGGCGGCTGTGCTCTGTGCGTCCATTAGCTCCAGACAGCCTCTCAGGGGTGGACCAGGATAACCCCCACCGGTCCGAGGGGGGAGGTAACGGAGCTCCTGCCGGGAAGTAGCTGCTCCTGGGCATCCCAGGATCGGGAGATCGGCCGCCTCTCCCGCCCGGTGAGCACCAGGCCACAGTTGCCACGCGGAGGTAAGTAAGACTCTGTCGAGTTGCTGACCGCTATTAAGCATGTCGGGTCGGTCAGGTAGGAGCAACATTGCTGGGTCATCCCCTTCTGGGGTGAAATTCGCTTGTTGATAGCTGCTTAAAGTGAGATATTGAGGGAGCTCACACGAAGTGCGTCTTTCCTCCATGACAGCTAGGCCCCGCGCCCCGGAAGCTGCATTCTTAGTGAGAGGAGGGACAGTGTAGCTGCTGCTGATTTAATAGGGAAATTGATAGCTAGGCTAGTGTATACAGTGTCCACTACAGTCCTGAAGGACTCATCTGATCTCTGCTGTAAGGACAGCACTCCAAAAAGCCCTTTTTAGGGCTAGAACAGTGATGGTGAACCTATGGCACGCGTGCCACAGATGGCACGCCGGGCCCTTTCTGTGGGCACGCGGCCATAGGTTCGCCAATAATGCAGAGTAGGCGCCTGCCTGCCCGAAACGGCAGGCGCCTACTCTGCTTCCGGGTCGGGAGGCAGGGGAGGGATCTTTGCAGCAGCTCCCCTGTCCTCCCGCGAGCAAGCTGTGTGGAGCGTTGCCACGCGTTACCATGGCAACGCTCCACACAGCATCGCGCGGGAGGACAGGGGAGCTGCTGCAAAGATCCCTCTCCTGCCTCCCGACCCGGAAGACTGCTTGCCACCACCGGACCACCAGGGATGGCTGTGTCCCCCCCTTCCTTTATTAGAGGTAAGAAGGAGGAAGGGGGGGACTAATTTAATATACTTGTTTTTTTTTTTACTTAAATACCCCCCCATACAGCACCCCTACCCCCCCCACACACAGTACCCCTACCCCCCCCACACACAGTACCCCTACCCCCATACAGCACCCCTACCCCCCACACACACAGTACACCTACCCCACACACAGTACCCCTACCCCCACACAGCACCCCTACCCCCCACACACAGTACCCCTACCCCCACACACAGTACCCCTACCCCCCCACACAGCACCCCTACCCCCCATACAGCACCCCTACCCCCCCATACAGCACCCCTACCCCCATACAGTACCCCTACCCCCCCACACACAGTACCCCTACCCCCCCACACAGTACCCCTACCCCCACACAGCACCCCTACCCCCCCACAAAGTACCCTTTCCCCCCACACACACAGTACCCCCACCCCCCACACAGCACCCCTATCCCCCAGCATCCCCCCCTCCCCCACACCCAGCATCCCACCCCTCCTCCACACACAGCTTCCCTCCCCTCCCCTACACCCAGCATCGCTCCCCACCCCTACCTCCCATACACAGCACCCCTATCCCCCCACACACAGCAGCCCTACCCCGCACATAGCACCCCCACAACACACACAGCACCCCTGCTCCCCACAGCACAGCACCCCTACCCCTGCACAGCAGCCGTACCCCCCACACAGCACAGCACCCCTGTCTCACTCACACACACACACACACCACCACCACTCATACACACAGCACCCCTCACACACACACATACACACCACCCCTCACACACACACACACACACCACCCCTCATACACACCCCTCACACACACACACACAGCACCCCTCATACACACACACACACACACAGCACCCCCCACACACACACACAGCACCCCTCACACACACACAACACCCCTCACACACACACACAGCACCCCTCACACACACACACAGAAACCATCAGACACACACAGCACCCCACACACAGCACACACACAGCACCCCTCAATGCCCCTTAAACTACACCCCTCAATGCAGTATGTGTGTGTATTCAGCAGTCTGTGTGTGTGCGTGTATTCCGCAGTCTGTGTGTGTGCGTGTATTCAGCAGTGTTTGTGTGTATTCAGCAGTCTGTGTGTGTGTGTATTCAGCAGTCTGTGTGTGTATGTATTCAGCAGTCTGTGTGTGTGTGTGTATTCAGCAGTCTGTGTGTGTGTGTGTGTGTATATTCAGCAGTCTGTGTGTGTGTGTATTCAGCAGTCTGTGTGTGTGTATTCAGCAGTCTGTGTGTGTGTACTCAGCGGACTGTATATGTGTGTATTCAGCGGACTGTATGTGTGTGTATTCAGCGGACTGTGTGTATGTATTCAGCAGTCTGTGTATGTATTCAGCAGTCTGTGTGTGTGTACTCAGCAGTCTGTCTGTATGTGTATTCAGCAGACTGTCTGTATGTATATTCAGCAGACTGTGTGTGTGTGTATTCAGCAGTCTCTGTATTCAGCAGTCTTGTGTATGTATATTCAGCAGACTGTGTGTATGTATTCAGCAGTCTCTGTGTGTATGTATTGCATTTGTTGGAGATACTAATAAATATAAGCTTAATTTGATCTATTTATATCATTATTTAAAATGTGTATTATTGAACTCTCTGCTGTTGTGTTCTTTTAAAACAAAAGTTGTTAATTAGTTCGGACAACAGTACGAGTTGTTTTTTCTAAACTTAAACCTCAGTATTGAGGTTTAATTGCCGTGTTGGCACTTTAATGAAAAAAAAGTTGGCATGTATTGCGGTTTGGGCACTCGGGCTCAAAAAGGTTCGCCATCACTGGGCTAGAACATCAGTCTGCTTTATTTTTTCCTTGCAATGTAATTGCAGTTGCCTGCCTGCCAGCGTGTGTGTCAGGCTCACAGCGTATACTGTGCCCACTTGCCCAGTGCCACCACTCATATCTGGTGTCCCAATAGCTTGCATTTAAAAAAAAACAAAAAACTTTTTTGACTGTAATATAATAGCAGTCAGTTTCCTTCACACGTGTGCGTTTCAGGGCCTGCCAGGGCACAGTGTCACACCAGTCAGGGGCGTATTAGCCGCAAGGCAAACAAGGCATTTGCCTTGGGCGGTATTTTCCAGGGGGCGGCAAAAAAAGCCGCCCCCAAATGCCCAGGGCAAATGCCTTGTTAGCCTTGCGGCTAACTGACAAGGCAGGCTGCTGGGCGGCATTGGCTGGCGGGCAGGCGGCTAGCGAGGGAGCACTTCCTCTGAGCTGTCTGCTCAGAGTGAGGCTGGGAGCCGGAAGATGACGTCATATTCCGGCTCCCAGCCTCACTCTGCGGCGCGCGAGGGAGCTGAGCAGACAGCTCAGAGGAAGTGCTCCCTCGCCGCCCGCCCAGCAGACAGCCTAGCAGCCCAACCGGCAGCCCCACTAGACCCCAGGGAGTTAGAGAACCCCCCCAGCATTTCCAAAGGTAAGGAGGCTGGGGGGGAGGGGGGGTAAATTAAAAATATATATATAAATGTTAATGTGAGTGTGTATGTCTGTCTGTTAGTGTGTGAGTGTGTGTATGTCTGTTAGTGAGTGTGAGTGTGTCTGTTAGTGTGTGTGTCAGTCTGTTAGTGTGTGAGTGTGTGTGTATGTCTGTCTGTTAGTGAGTGTGTCTGTTAGTGTGTGTATGTATGTCAGTGAGTGTGAGTGTGTCTGTTAGTGTGTGAGTGTGTGTGTCTGTTAGTGAGTGTGTGAATGTATGTCAGTGAGTGTGAGTGTCTGTTAGTGTGTGTGTCGGTCTGTTAGTGTGTGAGTGTGTGTATGTGTGTCTGTTAGTGTGTGTATGTATGTCAGTGAGTGTGAGTGTGTCTGTTAGTGTGTGTGTGTATGTCTGTTAGTGTGTGTGTGTATGTCTGTTAGTGAGTGTGAGTGTGTCTGTTAGTGTGTGAGTGTGTGTATGTATGTCAGTGAGTGTGAGTGTGTCTGTTAGTGAGTGTGTCTGTTAGTGTGTGAGTGTGTGTATGTATGTCAGTGAGTGTGAGTGTGTCTGTTAGTGAGTGTGTCTGTTAGTGAGTGTGTGTGTATGTCTGTTAGTGAGTGTGTCTGTTAGTGAGTGTGAGTGTGTCTGTTAGTGTGTGTATGTATGTCTGTGAGTGTGTGTGTGTGTGTATGTCTGTTAGTGAGTGTGTGTGTGTCTGTTAGCTAATGTATGCGTATCTGTCAATTAATGTGTGTGTGTGTGTGTGTGTGTGTGTATTTAGAAGGCGGGGGGAAGGGTTGGGTGGGGGGTGGGGGGCGCCTGAGTTTTGCCCTGCCTAGGGCAACACAAAACCAGGATACACCACTGACACCAGTGCAACTCATATCTGGTGTAACAGTAGTGTACATTAAAAAAAAAAACTAGAAATTTGACTGTGAAATAATAGCAGTCAGTTTCCTACACACGTGTGCGTTTCAGGGCCTGCCAGGGCACAGTGTCACACCAGTGCAACTCTTATCTGGTGTAACAGTAGTGTACATTTAAAAAAAAAATACAGGGGGCTTGTTGTCACCTTTCGGGGACCCTTGGTGTTGTACGTGGCTGGGTGGAGGAAGAGACCTTTAATGACATCAGTGAGGACAAGGAACGGGACATGGCTAGCTTGGTATCCAACCTTGTGCAAATAGGGAGTTTGCGGTTGTGCAAATGGACTGTTTGCGGTTGTTTGCTGTGCGTTAAACGGGGAGTTTGGTCTGTCACTGTGAAGCGGGCGTAACCCTTACACTACCTGATCGATACAACATCATACCTGATGTTTTAAAGCACGTCATTCCAAACAATTTAGGAATGTTAGGTGATTTATGCCCTTTATGGATTAAAACCAGACTCTGCATCAACTGTGTAATTTTCCATGGGAGTTTTGCCATGGATCCCCCTCCGGCATGCCACAGTCCAGGTGTTAGTCCCCTTGAAACAACTTTTCCATCACTATTGTGGCCAGAAAGAGTCCCTGTGGGTTTTAAAATTCGCCTGCCTATTGAAGTCTATGGCGGTTCGCCCGTTCGCGAACATTTGCGGAAGTTCTCATTCGCTATTCGTGAACGGAAAATGTTATGTTCGCGACATCACTATGCATGGGCTACTTGTATTCCTCACAGTTTGCACTGATACTTCCTTGGCACTGCCTTCCAGATGGTGTGGTTGGCGCAGACATAATATTTTACAGATTCCCCAGAACTTCATACTCTCTCCTTGGTGTGGCATTACCCTAGTTCATTCTTTCCATGGACTTTTGACTCCAATGAATATAACCATTTATGTCAAGAATATGGTCTTTCAGAAGCTAGAATGGTCATAGTCACTACTGAAAAGGTATGTCTTTCACCTTTGACATGGTTTTATAGAACGTTTGGGAGCATCTATAGAGAAGTTCCCAAAAAATTATGATACTTGGCGGTCATCTATGCTGACTCCCCATCCTGTTTGATGATGGTGAAATCCTCTTTTAAGATGCAACTGGATGGTCTTTCATTCACGAAAGTAGTCTTTAGATATGTGTTCCTTTTGTCCCTACTACTTATCTTTCCTTCATCCTGTGCTAGAAGTAATACATATAAAGCTATCCATTCCTCTCTCTTAGACTTTATTTACTTTATTATTATTACTATTATTATTATTATTATTATTATATTTTATTATTATATAGCACCAACAAATTCCATAGATTTAAAATGGGTGGACTAACAAACATGTAATTATAACCAGACAAGTTGGAAGCACAGAAACAGAGGGGTTGTGGGCCCTGCCCAATGAGCTTACATGCTAGAGGGAGTGGGGTAAAGTGACACAAAACTTAAGTGAAGTATTAGAGAAGTAGATTGGTAGAGTAGTATTCAATGAAGACTTAGTGTGGTTTTATTTTATTAATTTGTTTTTTAAATGACAGTTGCAGGAGATGAATCATTTGGAAGTTATTAACAGTTCAATTGATATGCTTTTGTGAAAAAATGAGTTTTTAATGATTTTTTGAAGGAGTGGAGACTGGGTGAGCGTCTAATGGAAAATGGAAGGGAGTTCCATAGGAATGGTGCAGCCCTAGAGAAGTCTTGAAGGTGAGGATCAGAGGTGGGAGTACAGTTCTTCGGCAGAGCGTAGGGGCCTAGACGGGACATACTTGTAAATTAGGGTGGATGTATAGGTGGGAGTTGCATTATGTAGAGATTTGAAAGCTAGAACCAGAATTTTATATTAAGCCCTATATCTTAAGGGAAGCCAATGCAGGGACTGACAGAGGGGTGAGGCGTGGTAAGTACGGGCGGACAGGAAGATGAGCCTTGCCGCCGCATTCATTAGACTGCAATGGGGCAAGTTGGAAGCACGTAAGACCACTGAGAAGCGGATTGCAGTAGTCAAGGCGAGAAAGAGACAGAGGCATGGACCAGCACCGTAGCCACATCTGGCGTTAAGTAGGGGCGGATGCGCGCAATGTTTTTGAGATGGAAGCGGCAGGATTTAACAATCAACTGGACATGAGCGGTGAAGAAGATGTCACATTCATAAAAAGCACCAAGGCAGCGAGCCTGCATGGTGATGCTGATGGTACACCATTAACGTGGAGGGAGACAGAAACGGGAGTAGCAGCACTTGAGGGAGTAAAGCCCAAAAATTCTGTTTTGGACAAGCTGTGCTTAAGGAAGTGGGCAGCCATCCAGTTAGAAATAGCAGAGAGGCAGTCAGAGACACTAGTCAAGAGGGGCGGGGAGTGATCAGGGGAGGACAGACAGATCTGCATAGAAGTGATATTGGAAGCCAAAGGAGCTAATAAGTTTACTAAGGGAGGCAGTATAGATCGAGAACAGTAGGGGACCAAGGACTGAACCTTGGGGTACACCAACAGAGAGGGATTGGGAGGAAGAGGCAGAGCCAGGGAAAGAAACACTAAAAGAGCGCTGGGTAAGGTAGGAGGAACACTAGGAGAGAGTCTATTATTGAAGTTGTTTTCTTTTGAAGAGGAAGGAGCCAAGCTGTAAGAGGGGATCATACATTTATAGTGGAGAAAGTCAGCATTTAGCAGTTCTGGAGCATTTTTGGAGGTATTGAGTCAGCTTGGTGTGCCAAGGTTGTAGTTGGGGGCGCTTGCTGCATTTAAGTGTAGGAGGTGCCATGATGTCTAGTTAAGAGAAGAGGGTGGATTTGTAGAAGGAGATTGCAGAGTTAGGGCAGGTGAGGTTTGAAATAGGTAAAAGTACAGTTTAGAGGTTAGTGGAGAAGTGCTCTAGGTCAAGACATTGGAGGTTTCTGTGAGGTTTCTGTGAGGTTTCTGTGAGATTGGGTGGTGTCAGTTGGGCCCTGGGTGTGCTGATATAAAAAGTCAGCAGATGGTGGTCAGATAGAGGAAAAATGAATATTGGAGAGATTAGATGCGGTACAGAGGTTGGTGAAGGCGAGATCAAGAGTGTTTCCTGCTGTATGGATTGCTGAATTAGACCATTGCGTGAGACCAAAGGAGGAGGCATCAGTGTAGTTGGGGTTATTGATTGGGATATTGAAATCCCCAAGTATAAGGGAAGGAGGGGTATCACACTTTCTTGCAGCAGTAATGGGGCTGGAAAGTTTGGAAATCAGGCTGTGGAAGAAATATATGTCTGTAACAAAGCTGAGGGAGGGGGATATGCATCTAAGCACAGAGATGAGGGGATGGTTATTCAAACAAAAACATTTGAGTTGATTTCAATAAAAGAAGGGAAGGGTCAGAGGGCAGAAATCAGAGGGGAAATAGAGATATACATAAATGTGAATAAACCAACTACACATAGGGCAATAAAACTTAACTTTAGCCCATATATGACAACTTGCACTACAATTATCTGGTATTGCTAACTGATACCTTATACATTTGTACCACTTACTACTTCTAAGATAAGATCATTGTCTTTGTTTAAAATAACATGTTCAATTTGAACTTCCTTCTAAAACCTGTTTTAAAATCAACAATAAACAGTTGATTTAGAGGAAACAACACATAGCTAATGCTTTAGTTGGATGCACTAAATCTCACTACTTGTCTGTTGGTGTGTCCCCAGATTTGAGGAGCAGAAGATTGTCAAGACACATGTTCTTTCGGAACAAAATATCTTAGTACTTATTGAGTAAGTATAATTAATGACATATGCTATTAATTACTAACTGTTTCTGAAATTACACTGATTCATAAGCTCCTTGGCTTCAAGAGTAACCCAGAGGGCAAGAATTGCAAACTGTGAAACTGTAAGATATCAGATAGAAACTGTCCTAACTCTACATACCAAGATTTCAAATGACTGAAAAAGGACACATTTGATGGGTACTACACTACACATGAGTTATAGGTGATGTGATGGCATATTGATAGCTATTTAAGGAATGAAGTAAGAATGGAGCAATCAGCATGAACATTTCAATAGTTTTGACTGTAATCCTTCCACAATTTAAGAACAAAATTTTGTGAGTGCAAATAAGCTCTGGGATGCACTCACTCACATATATTCTATACTCTTATAAATATATTACAATGGAGAATAAAACAGAGAAAGGGAGTTTGTGTCCAAAAAAAACACATTTACACATGGAATGGAATTCTATCAAATGTATGACAAGTATTACTGAAGACTGAGTATATTGTAGAAAGCAGTGGTGGGCTTGGTAGAGCAAAGAGGGCTACAAGAGCTATTTGTTTATCCCTGGTAAGCTAAGAGTAGCAGGTAGTATTAGCTGGAATATTTAGGTGGCTATTAGGCTAGGTGACACCTATGATTAAGCTCTCTCGTGTGAAACGCACAAGGTGAACAGCAGCCGGTGTCTCCATGTTTACCCTTGCTTGGTCTCTATTAGCTTTATGTGCTACAATAAATTCCTGCTTTATTGGTATCCTATTCTGTTGTCCGGAATACTGCTTCTCATCCTGATGCTTTATTAGGGCTGTTGAACGTGGTACTTGTCAAATGTTTTGGTGAAGGAAGAAGAGATTGCCTCCACCTTCCTCCTCCTAAATGTAACTCTGAGGTTCTTTTAGACTTAGAGAAGGACAGATATTTTCTTCTCAGCTGAACAGAATCCTGCAGAATATATCTAAATAAAATGCCAAATTGCAATGTGAAAAGATATCTAGAGTTACATTGTTATATATTCAAACTTGAATCAATGTTTATATATATTTTGTAAAGTATACTACTTTTATTATTTTACATCAATTGCATGTTTTTTTACTGAATAATTTGGATAGGATATTTTTAAACTTAACCATTATGAGGCAGTGTCTTTATCTGATGTGTTCTCTTAAACTTTTACAATTAGAGAAAATGAGTTGGATGCCTTCTTAAATGGACACTATAGTCACCTGAACAACTTTAGCTTAATGAAGCAATTTTGGTGTATAGAACATGCCCCTGCAGCCTCACTGCTCAATCCTCTGCCATTTAGGAGTTAAATCCCTTTGTTTATGAACCCTAGTCACACCTCCCTGCATGTGACTTGCACAGCCTTCCATAAACACTTCCTGTAAAGAGAGCCCTATTTAGGCTTTCTTTATTGCAAGTTCTGTTTAATTAAGATTTTCTTATCCCCTGCTATGTTAATAGCTTGCTAGACCCTGCAAGAGCCTTCTGTATGTGATTAAAGTTCAATTTGGAGCTTGAGATACAATTATTTAAGGTAAATTACATCTGTTTGAAAGTGAAACCAGTTTCTTTCTTTTTTTTTTTTTTTTTTTTCATGCAGGCTCTGTCAATCATAGCCAGGGGAGGTGTGGCTAGGGCTGCATAAACAGAAACAAAGTGACTTAAGTCCTAAATGACAGTGAATTGAGCAGTGAAATTGCAGGGGTCTCACATTGATTTATACACTAAAACTGCTTTATTTAGCTAAAGTAATTTAGGTGACTATCGTGTTCCTTTAAGAAGTACAGATAAAAAATTAAAGAACTAATATTTACCACAAGTAATAATTGACCCCACTCAGAAACTAGTGCAAGAATGCCAGGGGTAATGCCAAGCATTGAAATAGATTTTAAATATAACACTAGGCAGGCCTATATCACTATACAAATACATTCCTCTATTGACCATATCTCACAATACATCTAGTGTATGTTATATTTAATTCCCTCACTGCATTAACCTCTGTCACCTCCGCTGGGATTCTACACCCAATTCGGCAGCTTTTCCGTGAATCTCCCGTGGGCACACCACTCTTTTAATATGGAATTCAAAGGCCTTTAGGCTTTGCAACATGGTGTTCCAATGGCAAATAAAATGCTAAATGAGCTCAAATTCTGAGTTATTGCTCATTGTTCTCATCAGTCTTTGAAACTGTGAACTTTGCCTATACTGCCTCTTAATCAAAAGACAACCCAACTGTTATAGTGAGCTCCGAGATGGCAGAGGGTTAATGGGAATCTGTGTGCAGAAGTGGACAAGCTCTGAGATAGTTATTGACAAGTGGTTACTGACTGGCAGACTGACAGACGGAGGTATTGATGATTCTGTGGATTGCTGACTTATGTGGTTGAGAAAGCTGACAGCTGACGAGGAAGAAAGGGAGGGAAGATGGAGGGGTTGGGAAGAGGAGGGAGAGAGTTACACAGAACCCCCATGGTGACATATTCCTGATGTGAAAATCAAAGTCAAATATTTATTGAAGAAAAACTAACAGAGTGCAACCCTCTACCTTTTATATGCTTTATCTCCATGAACCATCATTCATTTTAAACATTCTTTTTAGGTCTCAGTTCATTCCCATCCTTGTGTTTCTCATTCATTTTAACTTATATTCCAAAAAACACAGCCTGTTTTTGTCATGTTTTCTCCTCATTCTTTTTTTTCCCTCTGCTTCTTTTGCTAATTTTTCCAGATTTGCCTTCTCAGCTTTCTCCTGCAGATAAGAATGGGAATTTAATCTCTAATAAACGGTCGGCTATTATAATATCATAATCAAAGATGAGCCCCGCCACTGCCCAGCATTTTATTTTATGCAAGGCCTTAACCCTTTAGTCTCCTTATTGAATATAAAGAGAGATGTGGAAGGTATCAGATAAAAAAACACAAATGTAGATGGATTATGTGAAAATAGTTATATATGTCTATAATTTTGAGAATGAGAAGTCAGGAGAGGAGCTAGGGCAGAGATGTCCAATGTTTTTCTGCAGTGGGACACTTCTTCAGTGCGTGGGCTGCACTTATTTTTCACTGAGAGAAAATATGGCCTTTTAGCTGTGTAATGCATGTTAATACCGGCTTAATTTGGCAACAATGCAAAAGCAGTCGACAAACAGTTTTTAAATCAGAAAGCAGCAAAAAATGGAAAAGTGCTGAATAACTAAACAAAAGGAATTACAAAGGCAGCACGCCTTGAGAGAGGGGGACTCCCTCAAAGACCCCCAGAAAAGAAATACAATTAAAACAAAAAAATCACAAAAAATAGATAAATGCCTAAAAATACACAAGGCAACAGGACATCAAACAATAATACAATGGTAAGGGCTATTTTATGTCAGTAAACAATATCAAAAAGGAGAGGACGATAAATGGGTGTTAATAAAATATATATATATATATATATGAATATACAAAAAATAGCGAACACTCTCATTTGTAATTGACTCATTTCCCTTTAAACTAAGGGGATTTGATTCCCGATAGTGGCTTCAATCCGTAGGTACATATGGAAAGAGAAGAAAACAAAAAGACTCTAATAGTGCAGTATGTCACAAACAAATGGTATACACATAAACTTTAAGTAAGCCCGGACATATGGGAAAAACGAGTCACAAGGTACAAAATTATGAGACTGCAGCATGTGAAAGTAAAATCAAGACGGAACGGATGGAGCCCCAGTGGATAGGACAACTCAGTTGTTAGCAAATTCACCACAAATTGTAAGCCTGCGACACATGCTTGTATGTTTTAATCCAATAACAGAATTGCAAAGGCTGGTGTTACACTTTGTGTGTTGTATACTGTGGGACAGTCTAAGACTAAGGTTAGAGTCAGCATGTAAGGGTATTGGTGCTGATCTCATTTTCCTGGTTTTGATGTGCAATTGTAGTCTTTGCTTAAAGGAACACTATAGGAACACAAACATGTAAACATGACCCTATAGTGTTAAAAATACCATCTAGTTGCTTGCCTCCCCTTAGCCCCTTAACAGGTTATAAAACGTGCCTTATTTCAGGTGCCATGTAGATTTACCGGTGCTGGCCTAGCCCCTGATTTTATGGAGGTTCTATTATTAGCTCTACTATGCAATTGGAAGCTCCAAGTGCTGGAACCTTTTAAGTAAGAAAAACGCATAAACATTTGGACTTCATTTTAAATTGATTAAATATTTTCGTTTTCTGATGCCATCAACCCCTAAATTCAGTAGGATACTATTGTATTATAGTATTGTATTGTATTGGCGTTATATAGAGCACCAACTCATAATTTACACTATCTAACCTATGAAGTTGTCATTAGACAGTTTTTCTTAGTTTATGGCAAGAGTTGTAGATATATATTGTGTACTAATAGTAAGCACCCGCATCTAAATTGTCCCAAACACAAGGCAAACTAAGTTGGACGTTTGGTCACCCATATAGTTCCAGCAGCATCCCAAGTTCTTTTTATCCATAAGCGATATAGTAGTTCAGTTATGAGTTTGTTATAAAACCAGTGCAAATCACAGTTAATGAATATCTCATTTTATGTCTCTTGGCAACATCTGCAGTGTATCCATTCTCTCCTATGTTAACAAATTGTCCAATTATGTTACGTGTACACACCACAGTCCCTGCAACCTCTCTACTGTGTCACCTTTAATTGTGCACACACACACATTTAACAAACATTTTTTTTTAAAACTCTTTTGTGTTTGCAATTGTTTGATATCCATGAGAGCAAAGTATTTCTATGTATTATTTTTTTTAACAAAAGATCCAAAGGTTAAACAATAAAAGCAATTTCATTTATCAAGAAATTTGTCAAGGGTGGGGGGCGGAGCTTGACCGTCAAGCGGAGCGGACGCAGGTTGCATGAGCTCCTGCCCGACGGGCAAAATCTTGCAGTTCAGCGGCGGCTACAAAGCCCACAGACACCTCTGGGTGCACTACCCATGCTGGGGGTGCACCACGGAAGCGAAAGGCACGATTCCGACGCCCGTCGGAGACGGGGGCGCTAAACGCCGAATGGGGCCTACAGGAACCGGGGCAAGACGCCTGCTCTCCCCGACCTTGGGAACTCCAGACCGACCCGGCAAATACCCCCCCCCTTGGACCGGTGGGGGTCATCCCGATCCACCCCAGCCACGCTAAGCACACCCGAGGGTGGAACAACGGGCCACGCGGCCCACAGGGGTAAGACACCATCGAGGCACAGCCAAGATGGCGGCCCAACGCAGGCCCTAATCAAAGGGCACAAGCATCCAGCCGCCACTCCAGCCCACGGTGACGATGGACCGGCTCTGCGAAGGCATGTGGGCAGTGCTCAGCAACCGAGGAGCGACACAATACCAAGCGATGAGAGCAGTGGCCGCCTGGATTCGCCCAGCCACCAGGCGCCGCCATTATGGAGCGCTGCCGCGGGCCCCCAGACCAGCTGCCTGGCGGGGTAACGGCGGTCGACCAGCAAAGCGGGAAGCGAATACCGGGTATGCGGGTATGCAGGCACGTACACTCATCCCCACACGGGCAGGAACTGGAGAGCTACACAAGCCACAGATGCACGCACCTGGCCGAGCCCTGCGTGACACACAGCTACCCTCTCTGGTGTCAGCCGCCTACCGGATCGTTATGAGTGGACCCACGCCACCACCCATAGAGGGAACCGAGCCCCGGCATAGAGGTGCCACAGAATCCGGTTGCCCCCATGGAAGGTGCTCACAAAAACGCCTAGAACACCCGCCCAGGCACGCACGTATGGCCTCCAGGACGGGCATCGGCTGAGGCAATATGGACAGACAAGGGGTGAGGCCCACATCCCAAGACCCTGCACACAATGCAGAGACTCTCTCCCTCCACAGCCTACGCAAATGCCAGATTCTTAATCCCTACCACACACAGTGTTTCTAAAGCTCACTTTATGCCAGACTCACTACACTTGTTTGCCTGTGCTTAGCTCTACTCTGCCTCATTTTGCTATTTAGTTTTATGTTGTTTAATGCGCAAGTTAAGCATGTACCATAACTACTGGTTTGCATTGCATCGCAACATGTCAATCCCACCGCTATTCGCATGAGGCGAACATATCACATTAAATGCAAGCCACGTATTTATAACCGTAAGCGCAACTAATATACTTATAAGCGACTCTGCCCTAGCTGGTTATACTATATAAGCGACCTGTTTAATATCACACAGGTACATATGTATATGCTAAATGTTATCACTAGCGTTTTACTACACTACCTGTACTATGTATGTTGCCACTAACCTAATTCACGCATGAACCAATCCTGTTTACATAATATACTTACATTTCAACTGATGTTTTAACGTTACATTAATTAAGCCTAATAAAATATAAAATTGTGCCAGTTAATCGTATACCCCGCATGTTAAGCGTGGGAATCTCCTGAGGATTGCTTTTGGGGCACCTCAAGCTTGCCTGTCTCCTTTACGTGCACTACAAAAAGAAAGAATAAAAAAAAAAAAAAAATTGGTCAAGGGTAATTAAAATAAAGAAACAGAAAAAGCCAAGCCAAGGTCTTTATCCACACAATTGTTATTAGAATAATTTTAAGGAGATGAGTGGTTGGACGGTGGCGACAATTGTAACAGCACCTGAAAGAAAGCACAGAAAACATGACAATATCAGTGCATAGGGACATTGACACTACCTACACTACACTTAGGTATATCACATACGTTTGATAACCAGTGGGGTACCTCAGGGATCTGTACTTGGACCCATTCTCTTTAATATTTTTATTAGTGATATTGCAGAAGGTCTTGATGGTAAGGTGTGTCTTTTTGCGGATGATACTAAGATATGTAACAGGGTTGATGTTCCAGGAGGGATAAGCCAAATGGAAAATGATTTAGGTAAACTAGAAAAATGGTCAGAGTTGTGGCAACTGACATTTAATGTGGATAAGTGCAAGATAATGCATCTTGGACGTAAAAACCCAAGGGCAGAGTACAAAATATTTGATAGAGTCCTAACCTCAACATCTGGGGAAAGGGATTTAGGGGTGATTATTTCTGATGACTTAAAGGTAGGCAGACAATGTAATAGAGCAGCAGGAAATGCTAGCAGAATGCTTGGTTGTATAGGGAGAGGTATTAGCAGTAGAAAGAGGGAAGTGCTCATGCCATTGTACAGAACACTGGTGAGACCTCACTTGGAGTACTGTACACAGTACTGGAGACCCTATCTTCAGAAGGATATTGATACCTTAGAGAGAGTTCAAAGAAGGGCTACTAAACTGGTTCATGGATTGCAGGATAAAACTTACCAGGAAAGGTTAAAGGATCTTAACATGTATAGCTTGGAGGAAAGACGAGACAGGGGGGATATGATAGAAACATTTAAATACATAAAGGGAATCAACACAGTAAAGGAGGAGACTATATTTAAAAGAAGAAAAACTACCACAACAAGAGGACATAGTCTTAAATTAGAGGGACAAAGGTTTAAAAATAATATCAGGAAGTATTACTTTACTGAGAGGGTAGTGGATGCATGGAATAGCCTTCCAGCTGAAGTGGTAGAGGTTAACACAGTAAAGGAGTTTAAGCATGCGTGGGATAGGCATAAGGCTATCCTAACTATAAGATAAGGCCAGGGACTAATGAAAGTATTTAGAAAACTGGGCAGACTAGATGGGCCGAATGGTTCTTATCTGCCGTCACATTCTATGTTTCTATGTTTCTATAACATCTAGAGCAGGTTGCCCAAAAGGTAGATCCCCACATGTTTTAAAACTACAACTTCAATGATGCTTTGTCATTTTAAAAACATTTTAACCCCTTCCCGACCGCTGACAGTTCAGGACCGTCATCGGAAAAATCCCCTTAAGGACCGGTGACGGTCCTTAACCGTCATAACGGAAATCTTTACTTACCCGATCGCCGTCATTCCCCCGGCGGCGATCAGCGTTGCTCCCGGTGTGGGGAGACTGCCTGCAGCCCAGGCAGTCTCCCCGCGGGCCATGTGATCACTCAACAGAGCGGTCACATGGTCACAATAGGTGTTCATGTATCTGCCTGCAGGGGGACTGTCTGTGCTGACAGGCAGTCTCCCTACTGCTGTAAAATGAAATAAAAAAAATGTTAATAAAAAAATATAATTAAATATATACATATATATATATATATGATCTATAGACATATTATACATATTAGACATATTAATTATTAGACATATTATATGTATATAAACAGAAATAAAGAGATGCACTCCAAGGACTTGGTAGATGAAAAAAGGGGTAATTTTTTTTTTTAATTCTTTATTTTTGTTGTGCAGGTGATTACAAAGCATAGTCATGCGCCACAACGGTGTGCTTTTGTTTGTAACATAGGCTAATCACAGGCAGGGCCGGCGCGTCCATAAGGCGGCACAGGCGGCCGCCTTAGGGCGCACCGGCTCTGGGGGCGCAAGATTTCAGTGACCGGCAGGAGGGAAGCGCTCCCTCCTGCCAGGTCACCTTCTGGACCCCCGGCGGGCGGCAGCGTTCTAATGAGCGGCGGCGAGGGAGCTCTAACCTGTCTGCTCTGCTCCCTCGCGCGCCGTGTGCTGATTATGCGGGAGCCGGAATATGACGTCATATTCCGGCTCCCGGCATCAACAGACAGCCCGCGAGGGAGCAGAGCAGACGGGTTAGAGCTCCCTCGCCGCCTCTCATTAGAACGCTGCCGCCCGCCGCACTGAAGCCCCACTGGACCCCAGGGACACATCCACACCAGCTCTCCAGGTAGGGAGGCTGGGTGGATATTATTATTAATTTGTGTGTGTCTGAAAGTGTATGTGTGAGTGTGTGTGTGTCTGTGTATGTGTTTGTCTGTGAGTGTGAGTGTGTGTCTGTGAGTGTGTGTGTGTGTCTGTCAGTGTGTGTGTATGTGTCTGTCAGTGTGTGTGTATGTGTCTGTCAGTGTGTGTGTGTATGTGTCTGTCAGTGTGTGTGTGTGTATGTGTCTGTCAGTGTGTGTGTATGTGTTTGTCTTTGTATGTGCTTGTTTGTGAGTGTGTGTCTGTATGTGTTTGTCTGTGTATGTGTGAGTGTGTGTCTGTGTATGTGTTTGTCTGTGAGTGTTTCTGTGTATGTGTGTATGTGTCTGTCTGTGAGTGTTTCTGTGTATGTGTGTATGTGTCTGTGAATGATTGTATGAATGTGTGTGTCTGTCAGTGTATGAGTGTGTGTTTGTGAGTGTCTGTCAAATCAGTGAGAGTATGTTTGTGATTGAGTGTGTGTCTGTCAATGAATGAGTGTGTGTCAGATCAGTGACGTGTGTGTGGCTGTTAGTGTGTATACACCACTGAGTGTAGCGTGGCGGAGCGGAGCGCAGTACAGGAGCTTCTGTTTCCTGTACCTGGCCAGACTGAGAGGAGGTGCTCACTGAGAGAGCACTTCCTGTCAGTCCAGCCAGGTACAGAAAACTGAAGCTCCTGTAGAGGGTCTGCTCCGCAACGCTACAAGACAGGTAGGAGGCACACCAGGAATGTGAGTGTGACCGCTAAGAGGGTGGGGGGAGAGAAAAACCAAGGGACAGAGAGGGGAGGGGAGAGAAAAACCAAGGGACAGGGAAAGGAGGGGGGAGGGGAGAGGAACACTAAGGGACGGGGAAGAGGGAGGGGCTGGTTAGGAGGCACATAGGTGAAGATGTTAATTTTAGGGGGGGGGGGGGGGGGCGGAAAAATGCATCTTCGCCTATGTACCCAAAAATCCTTGCACCGGCCCTGAACATAGGGGTCAAGTCCTGGGTAAAAAAGTGCAGGAACTCACCCAAGATCCACTCCCCGCCCCCTCACCCCCCCCCCACCCGAAAAAAAATGATACGCTTGT
Source organism: Pelobates fuscus (assembly GCF_036172605.1). Classification (NCBI taxonomy): domain Eukaryota; kingdom Metazoa; phylum Chordata; class Amphibia; order Anura; family Pelobatidae; genus Pelobates; species Pelobates fuscus. The sequence continues at coordinate 172,533,529 of NC_086321.1, forward strand.
ATGCAGGGGCTGAGTAAGGGCACGGGGCTGAGGAGGGGGACAGGAGCTGAGGAAGAGGGACAGGAGCTTGGGGGGGGGGGCGGCATGGGCTGAGGAAGGGGACATGGGCTGAGGTAAGGGATAGGGGCTGAGGAAAGGGACAGGAACTGAGGAAAGGGACAGGAACTGAGGGGCTGAGGAAAGGGACAGAAACTGAGGGTCTGAGGAGGGGGACAGGAACTGAGGGGCTGAGGAGGGGGACAGGGGCTGACAAAGGGGGCAGGGGCTGAGGAGGGGGGCAGGGGCTGAGGAAGAGGGGCAGGGGCTGAGGAAGAGGGGCAGGGGCTGAGGAAGAGGGTCAGGGGCTGAGGAGGGGGGCAGGGGCTGAGGAAGAGGGGCAGGGGCTGAGGAAGAGGGGCAGGGGTTGAGGAAGAGGGAAGAGGGGCAGGGGCTGAGGAAGAGGGGCAGGGACTGAGGAAGAAGGGGAGGGACTGAGGAAGAGGGGCAGGGACTGAGGAAGAGGGGCAGGGACTGAGGAGGGGGACAGGGACTGAGGAGGGGGACAGGGGCTGATGCTTGTATGCAGGGGATGAGTAAGAGCACTGGGCTGAGTAAGGTGGACAGGGGCTGAGTAAGGTGGACAGGGGCTGAGTAAGGTGGACAGGGGCTGAGTAAGGTGACAGTGCTGTGGAAAAGGGACAGGAGCTTAGGAGGAGGGGGGGCATGGGTTGAGGAAGGGACCATGGGCTGAGTAAGGTGGCAGGGCTGAGGAAGAGGGACAGGAGCTTAGGAGGAGGGGGGGGGCATGGGCCGAGGAAGGGGCCATGGGCTGAGGAAGAGGCCATGGGCTGAGGAAAGGGACAGGGGCTGAGGAGGGGGCAGGGACTGAGGAGGGAGACAGGGACTGAGGAGGGAGACAGGGACTGAGTAATTGGACAGGGCTTGAGGAGGGGGACAGGGCCTTAAATAGGGGGACAGGGACTCGGTAAAGGGACAGGGACTGAGGAGGGAGACAGGGACTGAGTAAGGGGACATGGCTTGAGGAGGGGGACAGGGACTGGGGAAAGGGACAGGGACTAAGGAGGGAGACGGGGGACTGAGGAGGGGGCAGGGACTGAGGAAGGGGAACAGGGCCTTAAATAGGGGGACAGGGACTCAGGAAAGGGACAGGGCCTGAGGATGGGGGCAAGGACTGAGGAGGGGGACAGGGACTGAGTAAGGGAACAGGGCTTGAGGAGGGGGACAGGGAATTAAGCCTAATAAAATATAAAATTGTGCCAGTTAATCGTATACCCCGCATGTTAAGCGTGGGAATCTCCTGAGGATTGCTTTTGGGGCACCTCAAGCTTGCCTGTCTCCTTTACGTGCACTACAAAAAGAAAGAATAAAAAAAAAAAAAAAAATTGGTCAAGGGTAATTAAAATAAAGAAACAGAAAAAGCCAAGCCAAGGTCTTTATCCACACAATTGTTATTAGAATAATTTTAAGGAGATGAGTGGTTGGACGGTGGCGACAATTGTAACAGCACCTGAAAGAAAGCACAGAAAACATGACAATATCAGTGCATAGGGACATTGACACTACCTACACTACACTTAGGTATATCACATACGTTTGATAACCAGTGGGGTACCTCAGGGATCTGTACTTGGACCCATTCTCTTTAATATTTTTATTAGTGATATTGCAGAAGGTCTTGATGGTAAGGTGTGTCTTTTTGCGGATGATACTAAGATATGTAACAGGGTTGATGTTCCAGGAGGGATAAGCCAAATGGAAAATGATTTAGGTAAACTAGAAAAATGGTCAGAGTTGTGGCAACTGACATTTAATGTGGATAAGTGCAAGATAATGCATCTTGGACGTAAAAACCCAAGGGTAGAGTACAAAATATTTGATAGAGTCCTAACCTCAACATCTGGGGAAAGGGATTTAGGGGTGATTATTTCTGATGACTTAAAGGTAGGCAGACAATGTAATAGAGCAGCAGGAAATGCTAGCAGAATGCTTGGTTGTATAGGGAGAGGTATTAGCAGTAGAAAGAGGGAAGTGCTCATGCCATTGTACAGAACACTGGTGAGACCTCACTTGGAGTACTGTACACAGTACTGGAGACCCTATCTTCAGAAGGATATTGATACCTTAGAGAGAGTTCAAAGAAGGGCTACTAAACTGGTTCATGGATTGCAGGATAAAACTTACCAGGAAAGGTTAAAGGATCTTAACATGTATAGCTTGGAGGAAAGACGAGACAGGGGGGATATGATAGAAACATTTAAATACATAAAGGGAATCAACACAGTAAAGGAGGAGACTATATTTAAAAGAAGAAAAACTACCACAACAAGAGGACATAGTCTTAAATTAGAGGGACAAAGGTTTAAAAATAATATCAGGAAGTATTACTTTACTGAGAGGGTAGTGGATGCATGGAATAGCCTTCCAGCTGAAGTGGTAGAGGTTAACACAGTAAAGGAGTTTAAGCATGCGTGGGATAGGCATAAGGCTATCCTAACTATAAGATAAGGCCAGGGACTAATGAAAGTATTTAGAAAACTGGGCAGACTAGATGGGCCGAATGGTTCTTATCTGCCGTCACATTCTATGTTTCTATGTTTCTATAACATCTAGAGCAGGTTGCCCAAAAGGTAGATCCCCACATGTTTTAAAACTACAACTTCAATGATGCTTTGTCATTTTAAAAACATTTTAACCCCTTCCCGACCGCTGACAGTTCAGGACCGTCATCGGAAAAATCCCCTTAAGGACCGGTGACGGTCCTTAACCGTCATAACGGAAATCTTTACTTACCCGATCGCCGTCATTCCCCCGGCGGCGATCAGCGTTGCTCCCGGTGTGGGGAGACTGCCTGCAGCCCAGGCAGTCTCCCCGCGGGCCATGTGATCACTCAACAGAGCGGTCACATGGTCACAATAGGTGTTCATGTATCTGCCTGCAGGGGGACTGTCTGTGCTGACAGGCAGTCTCCCTACTGCTGTAAAATGAAATAAAAAAAATGTTAATAAAAAAATATAATTAAATATATACATATATATATATATATGATCTATAGACATATTATACATATTAGACATATTAATTATTAGACATATTATATGTATATAAACAGAAATAAAGAGATGCACTCCAAGGACTTGGTAGATGAAAAAAGGGGTAATTTTTTTTTTTAATTCTTTATTTTTGTTGTGCAGGTGATTACAAAGCATAGTCATGCGCCACAACGGTGTGCTTTTGTTTTTAACATAGGCTAAACACAGGCAGGGCCGGCGCGTCCATAAGGCGGCACAGGCGGCCGCCTTAGGGCGCACCGGCTCTGGGGGCGCAAGATTTCAGTGACCGGCAGGAGGGAAGCGCTCCCTCCTGCCAGGTCACCTTCTGGACCCCCGGCGGGCGGCAGCGTTCTAATGAGCGGCGGCGAGGGAGCTCTAACCTGTCTGCTCTGCTCCCTCGCGCGCCGTGTGCTGATTATGCGGGAGCCGGAATATGACGTCATATTCCGGCTCCCGGCATCAACAGACAGCCCGCGAGGGAGCAGAGCAGACGGGTTAGAGCTCCCTCGCCGCCTCTCATTAGAACGCTGCCGCCCGCCGCACTGAAGCCCCACTGGACCCCAGGGACACATCCACACCAGCTCTCCAGGTAGGGAGGCTGGGTGGATATTATTATTAATTTGTGTGTGTCTGAAAGTGTATGTGTGAGTGTGTGTGTGTCTGTGTATGTGTTTGTCTGTGAGTGTGAGTGTGTGTCTGTGAGTGTGTGTGTGTGTCTGTCAGTGTGTGTGTATGTGTCTGTCAGTGTGTGTGTATGTGTCTGTCAGTGTGTGTGTGTATGTGTCTGTCAGTGTGTGTGTGTGTATGTGTCTGTCAGTGTGTGTGTATGTGTTTGTCTTTGTATGTGCTTGTTTGTGAGTGTGTGTCTGTATGTGTTTGTCTGTGTATGTGTGAGTGTGTGTCTGTGTATGTGTTTGTCTGTGAGTGTTTCTGTGTATGTGTGTATGTGTCTGTCTGTGAGTGTTTCTGTGTATGTGTGTATGTGTCTGTGAATGATTGTATGAATGTGTGTGTCTGTCAGTGTATGAGTGTGTGTTTGTGAGTGTCTGTCAAATCAGTGAGAGTATGTTTGTGATTGAGTGTGTGTCTGTCAATGAATGAGTGTGTGTCAGATCAGTGACGTGTGTGTGGCTGTTAGTGTGTATACACCACTGAGTGTAGCGTGGCGGAGCGGAGCGCAGTACAGGAGCTTCTGTTTCCTGTACCTGGCCAGACTGAGAGGAGGTGCTCACTGAGAGAGCACTTCCTGTCAGTCCAGCCAGGTACAGAAAACTGAAGCTCCTGTAGAGGGTCTGCTCCGCAACGCTACAAGACAGGTAGGAGGCACACCAGGAATGTGAGTGTGACCGCTAAGAGGGTGGGGGGAGAGAAAAACCAAGGGACAGAGAGGGGAGGGGAGAGAAAAACCAAGGGACAGGGAAAGGAGGGGGGAGGGGAGAGGAACACTAAGGGACGGGGAAGAGGGAGGGGCTGGTTAGGAGGCACATAGGTGAAGATGTTAATTTTAGAGGGGGGGGGGCGGAAAAATGCATCTTCGCCTATGTACCCAAAAATCCTTGCACCGGCCCTGAACACAGGGGTCAAGTCCTGGGTAAAAAAGTGCAGGAACTCACCCAAGATCCACTCCCCGCCCCCTCACCCCCCCCCCACCCGAAAAAAAATGATACGCTTGTATGCAGGGGCTGAGTAAGGGCACGGGGCTGAGGAGGGGGACAGGAGCTGAGGAAGAGGGACAGGAGCTTGGGGGGGGGGGGGCGGCATGGGCTGAGGAAGGGGACATGGGCTGAGGTAAGGGATAGGGGCTGAGGAAAGGGACAGGAACTGAGGAAAGGGACAGGAACTGAGGGGCTGAGGAAAGGGACAGAAACTGAGGGTCTGAGGAGGGGGACAGGAACTGAGGGGCTGAGGAGGGGGACAGGGGCTGACAAAGGGGGCAGGGGCTGAGGAGGGGGGCAGGGGCTGAGGAAGAGGGGCAGGGGCTGAGGAAGAGGGGCAGGGGCTGAGGAAGAGGGGCAGGGGCTGAGGAGGGGGGCAGGGGCTGAGGAAGAGGGGCAGGGGCTGAGGAAGAGGGGCAGGGGTTGAGGAAGAGGGAAGAGGGGCAGGGGCTGAGGAAGAGGGGCAGGGACTGAGGAAGAAGGGGAGGGACTGAGGAAGAGGGGCAGGGACTGAGGAAGAGGGGCAGGGACTGAGGAGGGGGACAGGGACTGAGGAGGGGGACAGGGGCTGATGCTTGTATGCAGGGGATGAGTAAGAGCACTGGGCTGAGTAAGGTGGACAGGGGCTGAGTAAGGTGGACAGGGGCTGAGTAAGGTGGACAGGGGCTGAGTAAGGTGACAGTGCTGTGGAAAAGGGACAGGAGCTTAGGAGGAGGGGGGGCATGGGTTGAGGAAGGGACCATGGGCTGAGTAAGGTGGCAGGGCTGAGGAAGAGGGACAGGAGCTTAGGAGGAGGGGGGGGGCATGGGCCGAGGAAGGGGCCATGGGCTGAGGAAGAGGCCATGGGCTGAGGAAAGGGACAGGGGCTGAGGAGGGGGCAGGGACTGAGGAGGGAGACAGGGACTGAGGAGGGAGACAGGGACTGAGTAATTGGACAGGGCTTGAGGAGGGGGACAGGGCCTTAAATAGGGGGACAGGGACTCGGTAAAGGGACAGGGACTGAGGAGGGAGACAGGGACTGAGTAAGGGGACATGGCTTGAGGAGGGGGACAGGGACTGGGGAAAGGGACAGGGACTAAGGAGGGAGACGGGGGACTGAGGAGGGGGCAGGGACTGAGGAAGGGGAACAGGGCCTTAAATAGGGGGACAGGGACTCAGGAAAGGGACAGGGCTTGAGGATGGGGGCAAGGACTGAGGAGGGGGACAGGGACTGAGTAAGGGAACATGGCTTGAGGAGGGGGACAGGGACTGGGGAAAGGGACAGGGACTGAGGAGGGGGACAGGGACTGAGGAGGGGGACATGGACTAAGGAGGGGGACAGGGACTGAGGAGGGGACAGGGACTGAGGAGGGGGACAGGGACTGAGGAAGGGGGACAGGGACTGAGGAAGGGGGACAGGGACTGAGGAAGGGGGACAGGGCCTGAGGAAGGGGGACAGGGCCTGAGGAAGGGAGGCAGGAACTGAGGAGAGGCACAGGAACTGAGGAAGGGGAACAGGGCCTTAAATAGGGGGACAGGGACTCAGGAAAGGGACAGGCCTGAGGATGGGGGCAGGGACTGAGGAGGGGGACAGGGACTGAGTAAGGGGATAGGGCTTGAGGAGGGGGGCAGGGACTGGGGAAAGGGAATAAGGAGGGAGACAGGGACTGAGGAGGGGGACAGGGCCTTAAATAGGGGGACAGGGACTGAGGAGGGGGGCAGGGACTGAGCAGGGGGACAGGGACTGAGGAGGGGGACAGGGACTGAGGAGGGGGGCAGGGACTGAGGAGGGGGGCAGGGACTGAGGAGGGGGGACAGGGCCTTAAATAGGGGGACAGGGACTGAGGAGGGGGGGCAGGGCCTTAAATAGGGGGACAGGGCCTTAAATAGGGGGACAGGGACTGAGGAAAGGGACAGGCCTGAGGAGGGGGACAGGGACTGAGTAAGGGGATAGGGCTTGAGGAGGGGGGACAGGGCCTTAAATAAGGAGACAGGGACTGAGGAGGGGGACAGGGACTGAGGAGGGGGGGGCAGGGACTGAGGAGGGGGGCAGGAACTGAGGAGGGGGGACAGGGCCTTAAATAGGGGGACAGGGACTGAGGAGGGGGGACAGGGCCTTAAATAGGGGGACAGGGACTGAGGAGGGGGGACAGGGCCTTAAATAGGGGGACAGGGACTGAGGAGGGGGACAGGGCCTTAAATAGGGGGACAGGGACTCAGGAAAGGGACAGGCCTGAGGAGGGGGACAGGGACTGAGTAAGGGGATAGGGCTTGAGGAGGGGGACAGGGACTGGGGAAGGGGGACAGGGACTGAGGAAGGGGGACAGGGACTGAGGAAGGGGGACAGGGACTGAGGAAGGGGGACAGGGCCTGAGGAAGGGAGGCAGGAACTGAGGAGAGGGGCAGGAACTGAGGAAGGGGAACAGGGCCTTAAATAGGGGGACAGGGACTCAGGAAAGGGACAGGCCTGAGGATGGGGGCAGGGACTGAGGAGGGGGACAGGGACTGAGTAAGGGGATAGGGCTTGAGGAGGGGGGGCAGGGACTGGGGAAAGGGAATAAGGAGGGAGACAGGGACTGAGGAGGGGGACAGGGCCTTAAATAGGGGGACAGGGACTGAGGAGGGGGACAGGGACTGAGGAGGGGGGCAGGGACTGAGGAGGGGGGCAGGGACTGAGGAGGGGGGCAGGGACTGAGGAGGGGGCAGGGACTGAGGAGGGGGGACAGGGCCTTAAATAGGGGGACAGGGACTGAGGAGGGGGAGCAGGGCCTTAAATAGGGGGACAGGGACTGAGGAGGGGGGGCAGGGCCTTAAATAGGGGGACAGGGACTGAGGAAAGGGACAGGCCTGAGGAGGGGGACAGGGACTGAGTAAGGGGATAGGGCTTGAGGAGGGGGACAGGGACTGGGGAAAGGGACTAAGGAGGGGGGCAGGAACTGAGGAGGGGGGACAGGGCCTTAAATAAGGGGACAGGGACTGAGGAGGGGGGACAGGGACTGAGGAGGGGGGCAGGAACTGAGGAGGGGGGACAGGGCCTTAAATAGGGGGACAGGGACTGAGGAGGGGGGACAGGGCCTTAAATAGGGGGACAGGGACTGAGGAGGGGGGACAGGGCCTTAAATAGGGGGACAGGGACTGAGGAGGGGGACATGGACTAAGGAGGGGGACAGGGACTGAGGAGGGGACAGGGACTGAGGAGGGGGACAGGAACTGAGGAAGGGGGACAGGGACTGAGGAAGGGGGACAGGGACTGAGGAAGGGGGACAGGGACTGAGGAAGGGGGACAGGGCCTGAGGAAGGGGGACAGGGCCTGAGGAAGGGAGGCAGGAACTGAGGAGAGGCACAGGAACTGAGGAAGGGGAACAGGGCCTTAAATAGGGGGACAGGGACTCAGGAAAGGGACAGTCCTGAGGATGGGGGCAGGGACTGAGGAGGGGGACAGGGACTGAGTAAGGGGATAGGGCTTGAGGAGGGGGGCAGGGACTGGGGAAAGGGAATAAGGAGGGAGACAGGGACTGAGGAGGGGGACAGGGCCTTAAATAGGGGGACAGGGACTGAGGAGGGGGACAGGGACTGAGCAGGGGGACAGGGACTGAGGAGGGGGACAGGGACTGAGGAGGGGGGCAGGGACTGAGGAGGGGGGCAGGGACTGAGGAGGGGGGACAGGGCCTTAAATAGGGGGACAGGGACTGAGGAGGGGGGGGAGGGCCTTAAATAGGGGGACAGGGCCTTAAATAGGGGGACAGGGACTGAGGAAAGGGACAGGCCTGAGGAGGGGGACAGGGACTGAGTAAGGGGATAGGGCTTGAGGAGGGGGGACAGGGCCTTAAATAAGGGGACAGGGACTGAGGAGGGGGACAGGGACTGAGGAGGGGGGGCAGGGACTGAGGAGGGGGGCAGGAACTGAGGAGGGGGGACAGGACCTTAAATAGGGGGACAGGGACTGAGGAGGGGGGACAGGGCCTTAAATAGGGGGACAGGGACTGAGGAGGGGGGACAGGGCCTTAAATAGGGGGACAGGGACTGAGGAGGGGGACAGGGCCTGAGGAAGGGAGGCAGGAACTGAGGAGAGGGGCAGGAACTGAGGAAGGGGAACAGGGCCTTAAATAGGGGGACAGGGACTCAGGAAAGGGACAGGCCTGAGGATGGGGGCAGGGACTGAGGAGGGGGACAGGGACTGAGTAAGGGGATAGGGCTTGAGGAGGGGGGGCAGGGACTGGGGAAAGGGAATAAGGAGGGAGACAGGGACTGAGGAGGGGGACAGGGCCTTAAATAGGGGGACAGGGACTGAGGAGGGGGACAGGGACTGAGGTGGGGGGCAGGGACTGAGGAGGGGGGCAGGGACTGAGTAGGGGGCAGGGACTGAGGAGGGGGGACAGGGCCTTAAATAGGGGGACAGGGACTGAGGAGGGGGGGCAGGGCCTTAAATAGGGGGACAGGGACTGAGGAGGGGGGGCAGGGCCTTAAATAGGGGGACAGGGACTGAGGAAAGGGACAGGCCTGAGGAGGGGGACAGGGACTGAGTAAGGGGATAGGGCTTGAGGAGGGGGACAGGGACTGGGGAAAGGGACTAAGGAGGGGGGCAGGAACTGAGGAGGGGGGACAGGGCCTTAAATAAGGGGACAGGGACTGAGGAGGGGGGACAGGGACTGAGGAGGGGGGCAGGAACTGAGGAGGGGGGACAGGGCCTTAAATAGGGGGACAGGGACTGAGGAGGGGGGACAGGGCTTTAAATAGGGGGACAGGGACTGAGGAGGGGGGACAGGGCCTTAAATAGGGGGACAGGGACTGAGGAGGGGGACAGGGCCTTAAATAGGGGGACAGGGACTCAGGAAAGGGACAGGCCTGAGGAGGGGGACAGGGACTGAGTAAGGGGATAGGGCTTGAGGAGGGGGACAGGGACTGGGGAAAGGGACTAAGGAGGGGGGCAGGAACTGAGGAGGGGGGACAGGGCCTTAAATAGGGGGACAGGGACTGAGGAAACAAACTAAACAAAAAAACAAACTAAAGTGCCTTCCCCCCTCCCTGAGGCTTACCTTGGGCCAGGAGGGCTGGGACAGGATGTGGAGCCTGCAGCCTGCAGTCAGTGGAGTAGGCCTCTCCTGATGATGTCAGTAGGAGGGGGCGTGACTTCCTCTGCTCCCCAGCGGTCCTGTGAGAAGAGCAGAGAAAGTCATGCCCCCCTCCTACTGACATCATCAGGAGAGGCTGGACGACTCCACTGACTGCAGGGGGAGAGGTGAGTTTAAAAATCCGAGTCCCCAGTCAGAGACAGGGGATTCGGATTTGTGCTCCCCCTGCTCTGGCAGCCGCTTGTGTCAGCCCTGGGTCCTGCAGGACTAGTAATGGGAACGGCGTTCCTGCTGTGGAAAAAGTGCCCCTGGCTAAACAGTGGCATGAAGGGTTTGCACATTTTTTGTGAAAGAAACATAGTAAGCTAGGCTAGTATGTCAAGTCGCTTATAAACTATCTGTATTAACTACAATGGGTAGTCGTCGGCATAGTAAACTAGTCAGCTTTGTCTAAGCGATTATGCATTAACTACGACTATGGCTTCCTCCCTTCAAAAGGCTATTGCCTCAGCAATGGGGGCTGTTTCATCCTCCTTTACCCAGTCACTACACTCTGTGTTTTTGCCTTCCATGGCTACCCCTGCCCCCCTAGGTGTGGGGTCCCCTTCCACTGCCCAAAGGCGAAGGCAAAATCTCGACATATCGGCTCCCACTCCTCGATGCAGGTTTCGCCTGACATGACTGACACGCCTCTGGCGGTCACAGATAGCGCGCCTCCCACGCGCACAAGAGCCCCTGGCCGGGCTAAAAAGGCTAGATTATGGAAACGGGCTAGAGCCCTGGATAATGGGTCGGATACCGACCGGAGTGTGGAAGATGATTCCGATATTATGGAGTACGACTCCTTTGTTGAGGGCGAGCCAGGCGAGGACCTACCCCCTACGGGTGTCACCCCTTCTGGGTCCTGTGCCAACCCCCGAGGGAAGGTGCCAGGCCCCGCTGGGGATAATAAAGCGCTTTTAGACCCACAGGGTAACCCCCTGTTTGACCCGGACGACCTCCGTCACCCGCGGTCTGCTGAATGGGTCCCTCCGGACCATATCGCCCAATATGTGGCTAAACGGATACACACACCTCTATCTAAAGAAGGCCGCAATAAGTTGCGCGCTGAGTGCCCACGGCACAATAGCGGTAGAGTCCAGGGACTACCTACACTTCACCTGGCACGGATGGCGTTGGCGTTTTACCTGCCTGCCGTTCGGTCTCTCCTCGGCCCCTTGGTGTTTCACCAAGATAATGAAGCCGGTGGTGGCGTACCTCCGTACCCGGGGGGTTTGCCTGATCATTTACCTGGACGACATCTTGATCATGTCCCAATCGATGGAATGCCTGAGGCTGCATTTGGACTGGACAATCAACCTTTTGCAGGACCTAGGTTTTCTGATCAACTGGGACAAGTCGGTCCTGATCCCCGCCCAGTCGATAGAGTTTTTGGGGTTCCAGGTGGATTCCATACGGCAATTCCTGTACTTGCCGGAATCCAAGATGAAGGCCATCCAGAAGGAGCTTCGGCGAGCTCTTCGAGCTTCAGACTTATCGGTACAGCAGTTAGCGAGGATCATCGGTCTGCTGGCGTCCTCCATTCAGGCGATATTCCCAGGCCCATTGCATTACCGGGCCCTCCGGCAACTCAAGGGGTCACACCTACGTTCGGGCCACTCATACGAATCACGGATATGTTTGGACGAGGAATCCAGGGACGAGCTGGTATGGTGGCTGGCGCACATGGAAGCCTGGAACGGAAGGGCGATTTTCGGTTCCATTCCGGACGTGGTCATAGAATCAGATGCCAGCTTGCATGGCTAGGGTGCTCGTTGTGGCAACGTTTCCACAGGAGGCAGATGGTCCGACACAGAGAAGTCGTTGCACATCAACTGCCTAGAACTCCTGGCAGGGGCTTTTGCGATTCGCAGCCTTACCCCTGGACGGGCGAACTGTTGCGTTCTCCTCAAGTTGGACAACGTATCGGCGGTCCGATACATAAATCACCTGGGTGGCACCAAATCCAGGATGTTGGCTCTCTTGGCAAAAGATTTTTGGCAGTTCTGCCTTTTCAACAACGTTTCGGTGACGGCAGAACATATTCCGGGTCTGGACAATTCGGGTGCGGATTGGAATTCCAGACATTTAAGAGACTCGGGAGACTGGCGCTTGCACGCTTCGGTCTTCCGAAGCCTAGCCAGTTTGTGGGGGCGATTTGAGATGGACCTGTTCACCTCTCGCCTGAACACTCAGTTACCGAAGTTCTACAGTTTGAGACCGGACCCGGCGGCAGTGGCGACGGATGCCTTTCTTCAGGAATGGCCGCCGGGCCGCCTGTATGCTTTTCCTCCATTCAACATGATTGCTCGCACAATCTCGAAACTGGTTCGTCACGACTGTTTTCTGGTTCTGATCACCCCTCTGTGGAGATCCCGTCCGTGGTTCCCTCGACTGATGGAGTTGTCAATAGACTTCCCACGTCTGTTACCGAACTTCCAGGACCTCCTTCCGGATGGGAACTCGCATGAATTGGTATTACGGCGTCAGTTGCCCCTGGTAGCGTGGTTCCTTTCAGGGGCCGCTGGGTTGTCCCTGACGTTCCACAGACAACTATCTTGCTCCTCGATAACGTCTGGACTCCGGGCACACGATCAGCTTAACGTGCTGCATGGAAGTCTTGGTCTGGTTGGTGCATGGAACGGGCAATGGATCCCGTATCTGCCCCTCTCCATTTGATCCTGGAGTTCCTCACGTTCCTGTTCGATTCGGGCAAAGCGTACAGAACTATCAATATTTTCCACTCGACTATCTCTGCCGGACACGGCGGTTTGGAAGGTTTACCCGTCGGCAGGCATCTTTTTGTATGCCGCTTCTTAAGGGTATTTGCCTCGCTCGTCCGCCTCGGTCGCGATTTTTGGCCTTTTGGGACGTCAACATTATGTTACAGTTCCTGTCGGCTTGGTACCCTAACCAAGATTTGACTCTCAAGCAGTTATCCTCCAAGCTGGTTATGCTGCTTTGTTTGATCTCTTGTAAGAGGGTCTCCGATGTCAGGGCCCTTGACTGGGGTGCCATTGTGTTTACTCCTGAAGGTGTTACTTTCAACATATCTAAGAGGACTAAGTCGGCATCCAAATCCTTCGTGTATCCCAGATTCTCGGGATGCCCAGCACTCTGTCCGGTGGATTGTCTGAAGGCTTACCTGGCTGCTACACGGACGTTTCGTTCGTCTGATCGACATCCTCTCTTCATTTCCTTTAAGGCACCTCATCAGCCGGTTTCGACACCGACGCTAGCGCGTTGGATTCGTTGGCTTTTATCCCTGGCGGGTATAGACACGTCTATCTTTAAGCCTCATTCTGTACGGGGTGCTATGGCCTCGAAGGCATCTACAGTAGGTTGCCGTCTGGAGGACATCATGCACGCAGCGGACTGGTCTCGAGAGTCGACCTTCAGGAACTTCTATTTCAGACCAATTGAACACATCGCATCTCAAGTGGTGGCACAGCTTTGAACTTGCATAATATGAGCCTCGGTGTCTTTAATAAAATTCCCAGATTTTACTAGTAACATGACGTAAAGTCATGATTAAGTCATGATTTTATTAAAGACACGGAGGCGAGTATTATTCCCTCCCACCCTCCTGGTGTGGGGTCTGCGAGTGAGATGCATTTTGGACTATTCAGGTATGTTGCATATTGGTCCATTTTTTGTGGTTAATTGTGTATGCCACTTATGATAGCTTGATACTAATCATATTTTGTATTTTCAGATTTCAGTTCTGTTCTGTGAATGATCATCAGTCTTAACTGGTAAGCACACAGTTTTGAGTTTGGTTATTAACATATTTCTCTCTCTCTTTTAGCTTGAAGTTGATGGAGTGCTTCCATTTCCTGTTCTGACCAAGTGGGATATCGTTCGTCTTAGCTGGTCTTCGGTTTTCGCAAGAAAGAGGGGGATTGTGGGAGACACAGGCCTTATATAGTCACTTCCTCTGTTATGTTATTGGTTGCCTGTGTACCTATACAGTTTTTTCCTTTCAGTTTGATAATATTTATATTCCTCTATCTTTGCTGCTGAGGAAATAAAGAAAGAGTTATGCATAATACTCGCCTCCGTGTCTTTAATAAAATCATGGCTTTACGTCATGTTACTAGTAAAATCTGGGAATTAGAACAGGGTGTAGGTGGGGACAATCAGCTGAACGGCAGAGGTGAGTAGGGGCTGGGAGTTTAAGGACTTACTCCTCCCACAAATTCAGGCCTAATGGCCTTTCTACTTGTGCTCGGAATTTAATACGTAATGAATAGTATCTGTAAGGGCAAAGTTGGTTGTGGTGTGCCGAAACCAACGTACGAGTGGGCCTGTAAATAAAAGAGGGCAAAAGAGAAGTTCATGAAAATACACACTTTATTGCCTTTTTACATAACCAAGTTCCTGAAAGCTTGACGAAGCTCTTTTTCTGGTCGTGGAATATAAGTATGGTATATGGAGGATTTCCATCGCCCCAGTCTCTTGATGATGTGAACCGGTGTATTAGTGCTGGAGGCTGAAGAGGCGGCTCCTATGCGAAAGGAGTGCCCGGAGAATGAAGTCGGATTGAAACCCAGTTTGGATAATAGCGTTCTGACGTGAGACGTGAATTTAGCAGTGGTAAGAGGGTGCCCTTGTATTGATAAGAGCGGAGAGTCTGGTAAGTGTGCGTGAAGGGTTGACCGTAGGTGGTCTAGCGCCTTGACCGGACACCAGGCATTATCAGTAGGGAAGAGAGGAATTACAGTGGAGTGTAGTGAATGGTTGGTTTTAGTTGATGGGATCGAAAGTAGATAGTGATCCTCCACCTTTGTAAGGTGCGATGTTTTTAGGCTGTGCGTGATATCCCCTTGACGAACAACAGTGAACTCTCTAGGTCTGAGAAAACCATAGAAAGCAAGATAGATAGCCACTTTGATGACAAGGTTAGTGTCGGGATCAAACGGGGATTCGTCAAGGAGATTGCTAAGTGATCTGAAGATAGGCCCATCTATAGGTAGTCTTGTGATAGTGAGAGGAGCTGAACCCTTTAACATACCTTTCAATACCTTTTTTAATGGGATATGATGACAAGAAGGGGGTGTTGTTAGGGAAATTTGTGAGGCTATGGTGCTGCACCCCAGTGAGATAAAGTTGTATGGTGTTGTGGGAAAGTTTAAGATGTAAGTGGCAAAAAGAGGCAAAAGCCACCATGGTTTGTATAGAAAGGTCACCTTGTAAACCAAATTCTGCAGTGACCCCTGTGGTCAGATATTACACCAGGTGCCTGCTAGGGTGTGACCTTAAGTAAAAAAACAGGTTGTCGACATTAATGTCGGTTAGTCATTTGTTAGGGGACAACCTGGCCGGGCACATGGTCTTAGTATGTGCCCTGAAGCAAATGGAGCAGATGTGCAATAATCTACATGCGCTGAAACTGCAGGAGCCTGCGTTGAAATTATTGCACACCTGCGCCTTGCCTAAAAAGGAGATGGGTCACGTAGACCACCCGCTGGTTTGTTGTGAGCGGTGAAAGAGGGATGAGGGGTGGGAGTGGAGGTGGTGGGATCTGCTTCAGAGGGACATAAGTCCGCCATGTGGGATGTGGAATTACATATGGCACAAGACGGGGGCCTGAGACCAGCAAAGTGGCGACAGAATCATTCTGTATCCATCTGACACCAGTTAATTCTAACGTTGAACTGTTTCAGATGGGTCGCCGCCTTTGCTGATACTGATTTATGGTAGTCGTAGAAAGAAGAGCCCCCGTACTTGATGCCTAGATCCACCACCTTGTGAAGGTAGAGGTCTAACTCCTCTCTTCTGTGGGGATACACCGTGCAGATGACGTCACGGTATATCCCGAAAGCTATCACGAACTGGGGAATTGAAAGTTTTTTATTACGCCTAGGATCTCTTGTCTTGAGCACTACTGAAGTATCACCGTCATTGTAAGCCTTGTTTTCCAGTATGTCCTGTGAAGCTATAAGCAGAGACACCAGACACACGTCCTTCCCGTCTAGGATTTCTTTCCTGATAGAGTCTGGGACGGAGTGAGCTGGGGACTCAAACTGGACCCCAGGGAATCCACCCTCCAGCAAAAGGTAGGAAACTGGGGGGTGGGTTTAAAAATGTACATTTTACATGTGTGTCAGTATGTCTGTTTGTCTGTGTGTCAGTATGTCTGTTTGTGTGTGTCAGTATGTCTGTGTGTGTGTCAGTATGTCTGTTTGTCTGTGTGTCAATATATCTGTGTGTGTGTCAGTATGTCTGTTTGTGTGTGTGTCAGTATGTCTGTGTGTGTGTCAGTATGTCTGTTTGTCTGTGTGTCAATATATCTGTGTGTGTGTCAGTATGTCTGTTTGTCTGTGTGTCAATATATCTGTGTGTGTGTCAGTATGTCTGTGTGTCAGTATGTCTGTTTGTCTGTGTGTCAATATATCTGTGTGTGTGTCGGTATATGTCTGTTTGTCTGTGTGTCAGTATGTCTGTTTGTCTGTGTGTCAATATATCTGTGTGTGTCAGTATGTCTGTCTGTGTGTCAATATATCTGTGTGTGTGTCAGTATGTCTTTCTGTGTGTGTGTCAGTATGTCTATGTGTGTGTGTCAGTATGTCTGTCAATGCATGTGCATGCATGTGTCAGTCTGTGTGTGTGTGTGTGTGTCAGTATGTGTGTGTCAGTATAAGTGCCTGTATGTGTGTCAGTATTTCTCAGTTTATGTGGGTGTCAGTGTGTCTGTCAGTGTGTGTGTGTGTGTCAGTATCTCTGTCAGTGTATGTGCCTGTGTGTGGGTGTCAGTATTTCTGTCAGTGTATGTGTGTCAGTATGTTGATCAGTGTGTGTGTCATTATGTCTGTATATGTGCCTGTGTGTCAGTATGTCTGTATATGAGCCTGTGTGTGTCTGTCAGTACGTCTACCAGTGTATGTGTTGATATATGTACCTGTGTGTCAGTATG
The DNA here is from genome assembly GCF_036172605.1 of Pelobates fuscus. Classification (NCBI taxonomy): domain Eukaryota; kingdom Metazoa; phylum Chordata; class Amphibia; order Anura; family Pelobatidae; genus Pelobates; species Pelobates fuscus. The sequence goes on from NC_086321.1 coordinate 172,550,240, forward strand.
TATGTCAGTGTATGTGCCTGCTTATCTGTATGTAGTCAGTGTATGTATCTGTGTATCTGCTTGTGTGTCAGAGTGTGTACCTGTGCATCTGAGCCGCAACTTTAAATACAAATACACCCCTCCATTCAAACTTCAACACTACATACAAGCACACTCCTACATTCAAAAACAAACACTACACATAAATGCACACTTGCATTCAAACTCCAGTACCACATACAAACACATTCACACAAACATACTTCATACAAACACATGCTTACATTCAAACACACAAACAGTGCTAAATACAACCCTGCAAGCATGGGAAATTGGTAGAGCCCCAGCTGTCAAAGCATTGTTGGAGTTGCACGACAGATGAGGTTCTACCTTTAGTCCAATCTTGCAATTGGGTGTCCCAATAAAATTAATTCTATTTTAGTGCCGCCACTGCATTGGGATTGGGACCGTGATTGCATACCAGGGAGTGAGGGGTGACGGCGGCAGGGCCCAGGGGGCCCCCAATGGTATTTATCGGAAGAACTGGACTGTAATGCTAGTGCCGAAGCGAAAAATCTTATACCGCCAAGTGGGGGTGAGAGGCTCTACCTATGATTTGGCTAGGAAATTGAGGCCACAGACGTGGTGGCAGGGTGTTGGCCTCTCGGTGACTGTAAAGAGAATTCAAAACGTGTGGCCGTGACAGGTGAGGCCCTGACTAAAGCCCTGTAGTAGGGCAGGCGAGGCGTATAACTATTATTTGGGCATGGGGCCGTACCTCCGTGTTGAGTTTGCGTTAAAGAGAAAGGCTGATTGAGGGCTTGGGGTAGTGAATGCCGTACGTGAGTAAGGACGTAAGTAGCTGGTGGTATGCCTGAGTACCGGATCAGGTAGGTTGGATGTTTTCCTTGGCCTGATTGCAGTATGACCGTAGGCCTGGGTAGAGAAATTGTAAAGAATTAACATACCGTGGGCGTAAGACCGTAATGAAACCGAGACCGCGTAAGGTCTTGTATAGAAAGGTCTTGAAAGAGTGGGGAACTATACCTTGAATGAAGTACGAAACTCGTGATGAGCGTAACTGGTTTAATGTGTAGAAACCGGTGGAGGCCTAGAATAATACTGGAGCTAAGGATTAACCAATGAATATTTCAATAGTTAACGACAGATGTGACAGTATGTAATAAATACCAACATGTCTTGCTGTGACAAGTCTAGATAGTTTAATTGAATTTTGAGGCCTAGACCTAGATGAAACCAAAGTGAGAAAAATACTATACCTGATCCTGTAATAAAAGAACTGGAAATAACAACTTTTGAGCAGGAATGCAAGAAACCGATGCAATCTGTAAAGCCAAAGACATGTGAACGAGGCAAGGATAAATGACTGCGTGATTTTAAAGAGAAGATGTAGTACAGATGTGGATTTAACGGAATTACCCTAGAAGATCGTGTTTTAATAAATTAATATCTGTATGTGGGGTTTGAATAGGGTTGGTGTATAGTTAGAAAAAACTTGTTTATTTATATTGGTGACATGAGAAGTCTATAAGAATTAATACAATGGATATTAATACGTAGGTTACTAGTTAATTAGGTGTAGGAAAAAGAACCATATCTTATAAATAATTGTTGAGATTTTAAATGTTTTAGATATATCAAACCGGCCAACACAGTTTAAGAAAGAGACTGGTAGATAGACCGGATTGTATAACCAATACTAACATGTAGGTATCGGCAGTTAACTGACCGAACAGGGAATATGCGTTTACATTTAGAATTTGTGTAAATGAAATTCATGAATTAATTTAGCATGGTTTAACAGAATTAACCGTAATAGGGATTTGTACCGTGCGTCCGTTTAAACCATACGAATAGATCGGTACTAAATGAGAAAATAGCGAGGGGTGAATAGGATTATCGTCTAACGTTAAGGATGCACGAACGGGTAAGTAGGTACGTACGAGGTTCGTGCGTAAGCCCGAACAGTAACATAGAAATACAACGATTAATATGAGCGTTATACTTATACATAGTTCGGTAGTTTTCCGTACGAATACGTGAATGATGCATAAGTGTGACGGGCGTTCGTCCGTTTTGGCGCGAACGCTGAATACGTTAAATGAGCATGGATACATGTAAAGAAGATAAAGGGAGCCTACCCCTACGTTTTTAGGCCTGAACGCTATTTCCCTCACTTAGCTTACGTGAGCGTGCCGGTCTCGTGAACGGAAGCCGGGTACCGCGACCGTGAGGAAAAAAACACGCGGCGGGGCCTCGGAACGGATGGAGGAAAGCTCTGGACCTCTTGCTGCAGGAGACGGAAGCTGATCTGGCAGGAAGCTCGGACCGGAAGAGCTGGTTGCTATGGGGATAGACAATCAGCTGAACAGCAGAGGTGAGTAGGGGAGTTTAAGTAGGGGACTTACTCCTCCCACAAATTCAGGCCTAATGGCCTTTCTACATATATATATATATATCAAAATACACTTATAATTAAATTATATATACATATATGTATATATAAATAAATACAAATATTACAAAATATATATATATATCCATATACAAAATTACATAAATAATTTCATAAATATATACGTAGACTTCAAATATAGAAACATGCATATATATTTAAATTCTACGTGCGTATTTATGTAATATTTTTACATAATTAAGTAATTTTATTGATTGCAATTTGAGGGACCTGCCTGACAACCCAGGCCGAAAGTACAGAGAATTTAATTTGCTAGGACTGTATTTAACCCTGTAACTTTCTATGATACCCTAAAACCTGTACATGGGGGATACTGTTTTACTCAGGAGACTTCGCTGAACACAAATATTAGTCTTTTAAAACAGTAAAACATATCACGATGATATTGTCAGTGAAAGTGATTTGTTTTTGCATTTTTCACACACAAACGGCACTTTCACTAAAGATATAATTGTTGTGATACGTTTTACTGTTTTGAAACACTAATATTTGTGTTCAGCAAAGTCTCCTGAGTATAACAGTACCCCCATGTACAGATTTTATAGTGTTTTTGAAAGTTACAGGGTCAAATATTTTTACATTGAAAATTGCCAGGTTAGTTACATTGCCTTTGAGAGTGTATGGTAGCCCAGGAATGAGAATTACCCCCATGATGGCATACCATTTGCAAAAGAAGACAACCCAAGGTATTGCAAATGGGGTATGTTCAGTCTTTTTTAGTAGCCACTTAGTCACAAACACTGGCCAAAATTAGCGTTCAATTTCGTTTTTTGCAATTTTCACACACAAACAAATATAAATGCTAACTTTGGCCAGTGTTTGTGACTAAGTGGCTACTAAAAAAGATTGGACATACCCCATATTGAATACCCTGGGTTGTCTACTTTAAAAAAAATATGTACATGTGAGGTGTGATTTAGAGATTTATGACAGATAATAGTGTTACAATCTCACTATTGCTAAATTTTTAAAATATATATTTTGAAACAGCAATTTCCTACTTGTACTTATAGCCCTATAACTTTTTTAAAAAAGCAAAAAAGCACAAAAACACTGGGTGTTTTTAAACTCAGGACAAAATTTTTAAGCTATTTAGCAGTTTTTTTCATTAGCTTTCGTAGGTAAGTAAAAGATTTTTCAAGTAAAAGTAAAAAAAACATGATTTTTTCACTTTTTCACCATATTTTATTTTTTTTTTTAAAAGTAAATTATATGACATGATACAAATAATGGTATGCAAAGATAGCCCCTTTTGTCCTGAAAAACACAATATATAATTTGTATGGGAACCGTAAACGAGAGAGAGAAAAATTACAGCTAAACACTGTTACTGTTCGGGTTTAACTTGTAAATATATGGAGTTTAGTGAATAACCCTGTTTATTATTGTGCATGTCAGGACAAGTAGATTTTCATGATGGACTACCACTTGGACAAATGGATTTGTTTTTTACATTTCATTTCCATTTCCCTGATAAACTTTGATGGAGAAGGGATAATGCTCTGGGACTGTTGTTCAGAGTTCGGGTGAGGCAGTAGGCACCTTAGTTCCAGTGAAGGGTCATCTTAATGCTACATGATACAAAGACATGTTAGACAACTGGGTACTTCCAATTTTGTGGCAACAGTCTATGAATGACCATTTACTGTTCTAACCTTGTGCAAAAAACAAGTTCCATGAAGGCATGATTTTGTGATTGTGGTGTGGGGATATTTGAGTGGTCTGCACAGATCTATCAAATGCTCTTTTGGGTGGATGGACACAAATTCCCATACAAGGGGGGAGGAGGGGAAGATGGCAGGAACTCCATAATCATGCTGAGGTTTTGAAATAAAATGTCCAACATGCTCACATAGGCGTGATGGTGAGATGACCACATATTTTAGCCATATGGCCTATAAGTGTCCATTGTGGGTTTTTAAATTCCCTAGTATAGCCCTCTTTGCATTATCAAAAAGGAATTCAGCAACCATTTTTATAAGCTTTTTTATTATTACATTTTTTGAGACAAACTTAAAAAAAATGTTTTCCTTGCATCCACTGTGCAAATGGTGACCAAAGGCTTTGACGCCTTAAACAGAGACAAATAATATCTCCTTTAGACTTCTCAGGGTCTTTATTGTTAAAAGGTAAGCTGTGGGTGGTAAGAATCTGCTGTTACAGAGCTGGAGTGCATGCATCGGCAATATATAATGTCTGAATAACGATGTGGCTTTATGCTTTTTATACACATCTACATGTTTTGCATGCTTCTTATTGTTTATCATATAAATGCACACTGTTATAATTTCCAGTTCTAGAATTGTTTGCCCAATTGGCCCAGCATTGTTTTTAACTTTTGAATTTCTGTGTGCATTCTTTAGTATTTCTCATGTAAAGGTTTGAACAGTGAACTACTATTGCTTTATACTGTTATTGTCATCGATTAGGTATTTCACCTTCATGATTTTCTATTTTCATATTCCTTATTTTATGTTTTGTATTGCACATTCCATATTCTGGGAATTTCAAGACTGGGTGACATGCATCAAATACATTTATTTATTGTTAATACCTGTGACCTTCCTTTTTCCATTCAAACATCCTACACCTTACATACACTTTAGTTAATTCATTATTCTATTCATTTTATTGGTTTGAGTCTGTTTATTGAGTTTTCAGTTCTGTATTCCTGTTGGCACTTTTCCTTCATTGCCATCTGTCAGACTCTCTACCATGTAAAATAGCTTTACATTGACATGCCACACACCTAAAGCACTCTACTTTGCTGAAGTGCTTTGTGTGTGAAGAACACTTTTATAAATTAACTTTGTTACACTCCACTGGCTGTCAATCAGGCAATCTATCCTGTTACTTCTATCACAATCTCTTACCTCTTTCCAGCGCACCCACGTGATGCATCACCCGACTCCTCTCACAGGCGGATCAGCATGTCCCACGCTGGATGCTGAAATCAAGCCCCTTCTTATGACGCGACGCATGCGCGACGATGTCATTATGTTGTTGACGCAGATTTATGTCATTTTCACCAGCCCAGAACGTTTTGGGGGCATGGCCTTAAAGCAAAAGATGCTATAAAAACAGCGTCTTTTGCTTTGTTCTTTGTCCTATTGTGGTTCTTACAGTTCCCTCTAGTGCTACTTATTATCTCTCAGTATTTTCTTAATATATTTGACTTGGCTTAGCTATTGACTACTCTGTTCAGTGGCGTACATACCGGGGTCGCGGCTGCGACCGGGCCCGGCCCACCAGGGGGCCCGGCCGCCCTGCGACCCAGGTATGTACCCACAGGGCCAGCCTCTTCTCCTGGGGGGCCCAAGAGCCGGCCACCTCAGGGCCCCCCAAGGCTGGCCCTGCTGTCACCAGGCTGGCGGGCGCGCGAGGGAGCACTTTCCCCAGGGTGCTCCCTCTTCAGCTCCCTCGCGCACCGCACTGAAACCGGAGCCGGAAGATGACGTCATCTTCCGGCTCCGGCATCAGTACGCGGCGCGCGAGGGAGCTGAAGAGGGAGCATCCAGGGGAAAGTGCTCCCTCGCGCGCCAGCAGGACAAGCCAGCCGGGTGACACCACTGGACCCCAGGGAATCCCCTCAGCTCTTCCACAGGTAAGGAGGCTGGGGGGATTAAATAAAAAAAACAACAAAAAAATAAACATGTGTGTGTGTGTGAGTGTATGTTAGTGAGTGTATGTTAGTGTGAGTGTATGTTAGTGTGAGTGTATGTTAGTGTGAGTGTGTTAGTGTGAGTGTGTTAGTGTGAGTGTATGTTAGTGAGTGTGTTTTAGATTGAGTGTATGTTAGTGTGAGTGTATCTTAGTGTGAGTGTATCTTAGTGTGAGTGTATGTTAGTGAGTGTGTTAGTGTGTGAGTGTGTTAGTGTGTGAGTGTGTTAGTGTATGTTAGTGAGTGTATGTTAGTGAGTGTGTGTGTGTGTGTGTGTGTTAGTGAGTGTGTGTGTGTTAGAGGGTGTGTGTGAGCATGTGTTAGAGTGTGTGTGTCTTAGTGTTAGAGTGTGTGTTAGTATTAGAGAGTGTGTGTTAGTGTGTGTGTTAGTGTTAGTGTGTGTGTGTTAGTGTGTGTGTGTGTTAGAGTGTGCGTGTGTTAGAGTGTGCGTGTGTTAGAGTGTGCGTGTGTTAGAGTGTGCGTGTGTTAGAGTGTGCGTGTGTTAGAGTGTGCGTGTGTTAGAGTGTGCGTGTTAGTGTTAGAGTGTGTGTCTGTGTGCGTCTGTTAGTGAGTGTGTATGTATGTTTGTCACTGAGTGTGTGTCTGTCAGTTAATGTGTGCGTGTGTGTCTTAAGCACTTACCTTTCTCCAGCGCCGGGCTCCCTTGGCGCTGGGGATCTCTCCGCCCCGAACCGCCTCTCAGCTCCAAATGCGCATTCGTGGCAAGAGCCACGCGCGCATTCAAACCGCCCATAGTAAAGCATTTCCTATGGACGTTCAGCGTCTTCTCACTGTGATTTTCACAGTGAGAATCGCAGAAAATCCTCTAGCGGCTGTCAATGAGACAGCCTCTAGAGGCTGGATTAACCCTCAGTGAAACATAGCAGTTTCTCTGAAACTGCTGTTTTCAGCTGCAGGGTTAAAACTAGAGAGACCTGGCACCCAGACCACTTCATTGAGCTGATGTGATCTGGGTGTCTGTAGTGGTCCTTTAAGTGTATGTGTTTATGCATGCACTGGCGTACATACCGTGGTCGCAGGGGTCGCAGCCCTGCGACCAGGTGCCCGCCGCCATGTGTTGCGGACCCAGCCCGCGCAGAGTAAGCGCGCGCGGGGGGGGGGGCCCACGGATCAGTTTTTGCACCGGGGCCCCATGGGTTGTGTGTACGCCACTGACTCTGTTCTCTGGTTGCCTGACTTGGCTTGTACCTTGACTTTTCTACTTTCTGGTATCCTGACCTGGCTATTCCTGTATCGCTCTCATGATTTCTGGCATCCTGATATTTTTGGCTATTCTCTGACTATTCTTTTCTGACCTACGTTAAGCCCGACCACTCTAAGGTTCGGTAATACGTTCATAGGTTTTCTGTGGGATTACACACTGCGTGTTGGGGTTTACACAACCGTGATAACTTCTTGGTTGTTTATCTCAGTGGAGCTAGCACCTGGCTTGCAAAGACTTGATTTTGATTGAGCTGCATTTGTAAATTTGGGATTGGAAAGCCACAAAAAGTCTGGGCGGGGTTAGAAGGGGAGGGCTGGTAAAGAATGCAGACAGAAGATCTTTATTTGTACACTTTTTAAAAACACACCTAATAAGAGTAGCTCACCACTTATTGATCCCCATTAAAATGTTGACTGTCATTATAGCAATGCTACAAGGTTGTCAAAGTAGTATTATGATAACACTGTTCAAAATTATGGGTGTCTCTGAATTGCCACGTACCTGCACTTTTATTACATAGAGTCTACCAGGTGCTCTACACCCAAGTTCTTTGGTGGCATAGAGTACAGTAGTGTACTCAGTGCAGGAGGTTTAGAAATCTTGGCTTTCTACTAACAATGTGCTCATATCTACATACATAGCAATTAGTTACTAAGAAGCTGATAAAAAAAAAAAAAAAAGCTGTTTCTAATATTAGTAACTCCTAAGGGCAATGTGTATGTCTGGTAAGTCACATGGTAAGTCTGGTAACCACACATGTAAAAACTAGCAATCATATATATGATATGTTAATTCAAGGGCCAAAAACATGTTTTTCAATTAGGACATTCATTTTTATTAAATTCAAATTCAGGCTGAGTAAATGGCTCCTCACCACTATGCTACCACCTAGTGCTTCTCGTGTAGAAAAGTTTAATTGCGTCCACATGACAACTAGAGATGTAATTGAAAGACATTTACGAGTGTAAAAATGCCCTTTAGAAGGAAAAAATGATTACACTTATTATGGCCTGTTGCTGCCTTCATGTTAAAATGTGAATTAACTATTAAAAATAAACAGTTAAAACAATTAACTGTAAAAACAATAAAAACATAAATAAAAACTTAACTGGTTCATATAACTAAGTGTATAATTTAAAAAATATTAACAATTATATTTAACGTAAACAATTCAACAAAATCCTTAACTCTTAATACAAACACTGTAATTCCCCTTTCTCAGCCTAATGCTTTTCCCATTCCATGTCTATGACGTTTTAGTTGAAATTGAAAATCAATGTTAATCATTTGCCACTGGGCCCTTAGCTTGGTTAGCAGTACAAGGGGTCTTCAAAAGTTCATAAAGGGTGAGGCAGGCTGGGACTAGATGGTGAAGAAGGACGAAAGCATGCACAGTCTGCAGGCTATAACAAGTAGGCATGAACATACAAGTGTTGGAAAATAGCCATGAAGATGAGATCCATACCCCAACCCATTCCTATCGTGCTTTCCTCATTAAAGATCATTATGAGGATTAAGGCCCACAAGGTTTACATCCTCCTCCACCAGTGAGCATTGTGATGTGCAGTTTAGTTCTGGCAGGCCCCACAGGACCAGTAACCACTGATGCTTCCAATAGTTTTGAAAACTATACATACATACAATAGGCAGAGTTTGTAGGTTCTTAGGTAAATGGTTTGAATAATACAGGAATACGTAGCAGTTTGAACTGAAAAGACAAAAAGGGATAACCAAATCCTAGTGCAATATATTACAGTTACATAGTTACATAGCTGAAAAGAGACTTGCGTCCATCAAGCTCAGCCTTCCTCACATATGTTGTTGCTGTTGATCCAAAAGAAGGCAAAAAACCCAGTCTGAATCGCTTGCAATTTTGCAACAAACTAGGAAAAAATTCCTTCTTGACCCCAAAATAGCAGTTAGATGTCTCCTTGGATCAAGCAGCTATTACCCCACTAATTAGAAATGATATCCCTGTATGTTATGTTTTTGCAAGTATTTATCCAATTGCAGTTTAAACACCTGTATGGACTGATAAAACCACCTCTTCAGGCAGAGAATTCCATACCCTTATTACTCTTACTGTAAAAAAAACCTTTTCTTTGCCTTAGATGAAATCTCCTTTCTTCCAGCCTAAATGTGTGACCTTGTGGCCTATGTATACAGGGCCGGCGCTACCATAAGGCGGCCCAGGCGGCCGCCTTAGGGCGCACCGGCCCTGGGGGCGCAAAATCAGGCTGACCGGAAGGAGGGAAGCGCACTGCGCTCCCCTCCAACCGACGACCTGTTGTAGCGTGGCCGAGCGCCCGGTTCTGCGGGCGCGCGAGGGAGCACTCTCCCATGTGTGCTTCCTCTTCAGCTCCCTCGCGCGCCGTATACTGATACCGGAGCCGGAAGATGACGTCATCTTCCGGCGCCGGCATCCCTACGCGGTGCGCGAGGGAGCTGAAGAGGAAGCACACATGGGAGAGTGCTCCCTCGCGCCCGCCCGGGAGCCAGCCAGCCAGCCACCAAGGGAGCCAGGGAGCCAGCCAGCCACCAAGGGAGCCAGGGAGCCAGCCAGCCACCAAGGGAGCCAGGGAGCCAGCCAGCCACCAAGGGAGCCAGGGAGCCAGCCAAGGAGCCCAGGAGCCCAGCAGCACCACTGGACCCCAGGGAATCCCTTCAGCACTCCAAAAAGGTAAGGAGGCTGGGGGATTAAATTAAAAAAAAAAACATGTGTTAGTGTGAGTGTTAGTGTGTGTGTGTGTGTCTGCTAGTGAGCGTCAGTGTGTGTGTCTGCTAGTGAGCGTCAGTGTGTGTGTCTGCTAGTGAGCGTCAGTGTGTGTGTCTGCTAGTGAGTGTCAGTGAGTGTGTCTGCTAGTGAGCGTCAGTGAGTGTGTCTGCTAGAGAGCGTCAGTGAGTGTGTCTGCTAGTGAGCGTCAGTGTGTGTGTCTGCTAGTGAGCGTCAGTGAGTGTGTCTGCTAGTGAGTGTCAGTGAGTGTGTCTGCTAGTGAGCGTCAGTGAGTGTGTCTGCTAGAGAGCGTCAGTGAGTGTGTCTGCTAGTGAGTGTCAGTGAGTGTGTCTGCTAGTGAGTGTCAGTGATTGTGTTACTGTGTGTCTCTTACTGAGTGTGTTTGTGTGTGTATTAGTGAGTCTGTTTGATGTCTGTTAGTGAGTGTGTGTTTGTCAGTGAGAGTGTATGTTTTGTAAGTGAGTGTGTATGTCTGTCTGTCGCTGAGTGTGTCTGTCAGTAAATGTGTGTCCGTTAGCTGGTGTGTATGCATCTGTTCGTGAGAGTGTGTCTTCAGCACTTACCTTTCTCCCTTGGCGCTGGGGATTCCTCCGCCTCTCAGCTCCGAATGCCCTTGCCGTGCACGCATTCAAACCGCCCATAGGAAAGCATTACTCAATGCTTTCCTATGGACGTTCAGTGTTTTAGAATAGCGGAAGCTCCTCTAGTGGCTGTCAGTGAGACATCCACTAGAGGCTGGATTAACCCTCGGTGAAACATAGCAGTTTCTCTGAAACTGCTATGTTTTCAGCTGCAGGGTTAAAACTAGAGGGACCTGACACCCAGACCACTTCATTGAGCTGATGTGATCTGGGTGTCTGTAGTGGTCCTTTAAGTGTGTGTGCATCTGCATGCACTGGCGTACATACCGCGGTCGCAGGGGTCACGGCCCTGCAACCCCTGCGACCAGGTGCCCGCCGCCATGTGTTGCGGCCCCGGCCCGCGCAAAGTAAGCGCGAGAGGGGGGGGGAGCACGGATCAATTTGCGAACTGGGGCCCCATGGGTCATGTGTACGCCACTGCACCTACCCTGGTGTCTGCCGCAGGCTGTGTGGAGGGGGCGAGAATATGAATGACATCATATCCCTGCTCCCTGTGTACCACACAGCGCGGCTGGCGGCCAGTGATGGGGCTGGGCTGCAGGACAGGACTCCAAGGAGCCAGACAGCATGCATCCAGGGGACAAGATTGAACTGATGTAAGTATGTAATTGTGTATGTCTCTGTATGTATGTATGTATGTATGTAGGCCTCTGTATGCCTGTATGGCTTTGTATGTATGTTTCTGTATGCCTGTATGTCTCTGTATGCCTGTATGTCTTTGTCTGTATGTTTCTGTATGTCTCTGTATGTACAAATGTATGTGTCTGTATGCCTGTATGTCTCTGTATGTACAAATGTATGTATCTGTATGCCTGTATGTCTTTGTACGTATGTGTCTGTATGCCTGTATGTCTCTGTATACCTGTATATATGTATGTGTCTGTATGACGGTATGTCTCTGTATGCGTGTATGTCTTTGTATGCCTGTATGTCTCTGTATGTATGTATGTGTCTGTATGCCTGGATGTCTCTGTATGTATGTTTCTGTATGTCTATGTATGTATGTATGTGTCTGTATGCCTGGATGTCTCTGTATGTATGTTTCTGTATGTCTATGTATGTATGTATGTGTCTGTATGACGGTATGCCTCTGTATGTATGTCTTTATATGCATGTATGTCTCTGTCTGTGTCTGTATGTCTCTGTATGATTATTTCTGTGTTTGTATGAACCTTATTTTAAACGAGGGTGGGGGGCACCAAAATGCCTCTTCGCCTGTGTAACTAAAAATCCTAGCACCGGTCCTGTATGTATAGAATAGATTTCCATATAATGGTTTGTACTGGCACCGAATATATTTGTATAATGTTATCATATCTCCTCTGAGCCGCCGTTTTTCCAAACTAAAGAGATTAAATTTTTTTTAACCTTATATGAAGGCATGTGGGAATATTAGTGGGGATCCCACTCCCTTCTTGTGCACCCGTTGATTTCAGGTCGTCTGGTCCACCTCACAGATCAACTGGACGCCAAGTAAAGTGCAAGAAATACTTTATTTTAACAAATAAATAAAACACATAAAATAGAGGTAAGGGGGCGGGGCCGGACCGCCGAAGGGATCAGACGCGCTCTGTCTGAGCTCCCGCTTCAGGGCCGGGAAAACGGCGCTAACTGGAGGCCAACGCTAAGCTGCAACTCACAAAGGTGACCAACTTGATCCCCAGCTAGCGGGGTACGTGAGGATTCCTCCCAAGACCTTGCCTGGAACTAACAGTGGCCCGACACAGGAGCTTGAGCCGGGACGAGACGGCCACTCTCCCGCGTCTACACAGGCAGCTGTTAACGCACCATCCTGGGCCTCAAGCAACCACCCTGCCGTGGATCACTTACAGAGCAGCACCCTTTAAGATGGCTGCCGCGCGCACGTCATGTGCGCGTTCTGCCGACATAGGTGAGCCGACAGCAGAGGAGTGCGACTAACACAGGTCAGATACAGGGACGAAGACACCTCTTACCACAGCCGGGGAGAGAGGGGCTGGAAGAGTTCCTGAAACCTTGGTCTGCAATTGACGACCCCTGGGGGAGCTGCGCTCTCATGCCACACGGCGTCTCAACCGGGCGCCCTTCCCATGCAACATCAAGCTCACCAGCGTTGCACTCGACTACAGCCCCAGCTAGGGAGGAGAAGCTCATCCGCCACCCAGATGAGTACCCGAGACATCTGCAAATGCCTGCGGATCCCTGTCACTGTGTTTTGAGCCGGACTGCAGTGTCTCCAGGCCCAACATACTTTAAGGGAACATAACCTTCAGGGACTCCATCCTCCATGCCAGCACAGAGACAGCCGCAGTCCTAAGCTTAACTCTTACCGCCTAAGACCTTGTATCCCTTGCTCTGGACTGCAACGGTTGCCCGTCCTACCTATTGCACCCACAGACCTAGGTCGGCCGACAGCGATATACTCGCCCCCAATAGTCCTACCTAAGCATTGTTTAGCTGGCAGGTTAAATTATATTCACTGCTTAAAATGTACCAATGCTTGCTAAGACATGCCTATCCTGTTAAATCTATGGCATGTCAGGCAATCATACTGCATAGGGTCTGCCTGTTCTCAATTACTCTTGTATAACACATGCATTGTTATTTTCATAATCGTACGAATACTCTGGTCATATAACTTCCTGGTTTAAGCTTGTATAATCTGGTGGCTCTTACTACTAACCCGTATACTTTCAGTCAGCTAAGCATGATGAATCTACCATTTGTTTCCGTATCTCATGACGTATACTAGTCAGCCATGTTTAATATAAAAAAAAAATGTGCAACTTACATGTGCCATGATAATGTCTTTGATGAAAAACGTATGTGTGCTGTTGTGGCACGTTAAACATGTCTGTCAATCACTTGCACAGAAAAATAAAGAATTAAAAAAAAAAATAGAGGTAAAGTTAGAGAAAAATACTCAAAAAGCTGGAGTAATCCAGACTAGCTGAGTATAGTACTGGATGGGTAGATGGATAATTCACTATAAAATATAGGTACTGAGTAATCTGAATTGAGTAATAGGTATTAACTCAACCTAGTGTAATCCAGCCTTAAATGGCTCACCTCCAGATAGATCCAGTGATACCTTGGTACCTATTCGCTCCAGAGATACCCACTGGGTACTGACTTTATTAGGCAATTGGGTACAGGTCAAGTCCAGTGGTTAGAGCGTATAGAATAGGTGTCTGTCAGACAGCTGACCTAGGTATCTGGAATGGGTCACTAAGAAAGTCTGGATAATAGTTAACGCTGAATTGTTACTGATTAACTCCACTCTATACCACACCTATGATAGTATGGTTGTAAGTGACTGGTTAAATCAGAGTCTTGTATCGGCGTTAGGGGTGGCATGCATCTTCACCACTGTAGATAAACCCTTAGCATCTAGGTACAAATATGACACTAGAAATAGCTGCTAAGTCCCTGTAGCGACACTCTTAAAGTAGTCACTTGATCTACTGGGATGTGTACTGCATGCTTATTCAGATAACCCCATAGTACTTGAGGAAAATTCCTCCACAGACTATAATATGTAGAGAACTGTGACCCAGCGAAAGGAGGTGAAAAAAATAGTTAAAGTGACTATATGTGCATAACCATACTTAGGATGTTGGTTGCCTGCACATAGTGATAGATAGCCCTAGTGAGAAAAAATAGTGAGTGAAAATGAGCCCAGTCATATTTTATAGTAAATTATCCATCTACCCATCCAGTACTATACTCAGCTAGTCTGGATTACTCCAGCTTTTTGAGTATTTTTCTCTATTTCTACTATTAGGGGTTAAGCCCCAGGACACCCCTGGAGTGTCCACTAAGGTGCGGTTTCCACCGGTGTAGTGGTTCCAATTCTCTGGACCCATTTTTCACAAGTGGAACCTTTCTATCTAGAGGTAAAGTTAGTTTCTGGTACTGCAAGACACGTTTAGCCTTTCCCATAGGCTTCCTCTTGTGCTTGTTATCTTCTTAGTTGTCCGGTTTTTTATAAGGCTTTAATTGCATTCAAATCATATCACTCTGTGTCTTTTGCCGACTTCCATCTCCTTTTTCTGACGTCAGACGTCCTGATGTGTCCTTTTGCCGCATTTCTGGTGTGTCCATATTTAGAACGTATCTATGCATTCCATTCTTTGAAAAAACTTTATTATTCATGTTCTATATTATCGGGCAGTGGTCTTAGCAGCCTCTTACATATCGGGGGACCTCGGGATATGCATAGATAAAGCTAAAACCTTCAATGAGACTAATAAACATATTAGTGATAAAAACAGAAATTGTAACAAATGTATGTGATAACCCTTGATTATCTAAACAAGGTAGTGGTGACTGGTGATTAAAGTTGGAAAGGAATATTAGAGCTTAACAGATGTATATACATTAATAAAAGTGGATGAACATTTAAACAGCCTCCTATCCAAATTTAAGGATGCATGTTGTGAATCACTCCAATCTTAAGTGTATGGATGTATAAAGCAAAGGATATAATAGATGAAAATGAATAAAAATGTTGGAATGTAAAAGTAACTACAAGAATATAAGTATAAAATAAACTTCCTCATGGAATATATGATTATACATTAAAACTTTTACTACATAAAACTTATTCTTCATAAAAAGAGTGGGTATTGTCCCCAAGTTTGTTTATTTTAAGAAATGGCATATCTCAAAATCTAAATTAAGTCTGTAAGGGATAAGGGTATTGAAATTAAAAATGTATTTTATTTCTTCCTTGCCTAGTTTGTTAATGTAGTCGCCTCCTCTCCAATCTTTTTTCACTGTTTTTAAGGCACAAAATGTTTTATTTTTGGGATTCTGAATGTTTGTCGTCTTAAAGTGTTGGGAAACACTATGCGTTTCTAAGCCTTTCTTAATGTTTTGTATGTGTACAGCGATCTTTATGTTTAGTGATCGAATAGTACTGCCTATGTATAAAAGATAGCATGGGCATTTTAAAACCCTTTGAGTGACATGTTATATGATCTTTGGTGGTATACTGTTTTCCTATAATGTGACTTTTGTCGGTAAGGTGCCTTTTATTTCTTATTGTTTCCCTACATGGGAGGCAATTTCCACATCCATAAAAACCTAAAAGGTTATTCAAAAAATTATTTGGTTTCTCGGTCTCTAAACAACTTTTGACTAAAATATTTTTCAGGTTGTTGGTTCCTCTATAAATTATTTTAGGTTCATGGGATATGATTTTATTAAGAACCGGGTCATGTTTTAGGATGTGCCAATGTTTTTTTATGGCCTGTTGTACTTTCCTAGTATTTCCATTGTAGTTGCAGATGAATGGGGTTTAGTTTCTTCCTTGGGAATTATTATTTTGTTCATATGTGAGAAATTGTTCCCTTGATAAATGCTTCACTTGTTCTAAGTTCTTCTTGAGATCTCTTCCTTTATACCCTCTCTCCAAGAATTGTTTTGCTAAATGTTCAGATTGTTCTACATAGTAATTTCTTTCCATACCATTCCTTCCTATACTTAGGAGATGACCCCTCGGGGCGTTCGTAAGCCATGGTTCAGGATGACAACAGGTTCTGTCTATGTAGCTATTTGCATCAACAGGTTTGATGTAGTACTTGGTTTTGATGGACGAGTCTTTAATGTAGATATTTAAATCAAGAAAATTAATGTTAGTGAAATTTTTAGTACATGTTAATTGGATTCCCCAATCATTATTATTGAGGAACTTTAAAAAAACAAAACAAAAAAAAACATCTAGATATGTGTTGTTGCCTGTCCAAATAACAACAGTCTGATTTTAAAACTTACCCAGCCCGGCAAAGCACCCAGAGCTCAATCAGTTGTTCCACTGCCCTTTTCAACAGCCTGATTTTAAAACGTACCCAGCCCAACAAAGCACCCTAAACTCAATCAGCTGTTTCACTGCCCTTTGCAACAGGTAGCCTCCTTGAAGACTGTTTCCCCTCCCAAACACCCCAACCTCATTTATAGATAGTGTCCCGTCATAACTTTCATTCTCCTGAAATGACAGGTGCAAACACTGATCAGCACATCCTTCCAGTCTCTTAACCCTATAGAATACATACCCTCACTCCCTATAAATAGCTATATATCACACGCCAATATTATATACTTTGATTTAATTTACATTTTTGTTTTTCACTATTTGTGTTTTGTTTTCATCTACACACTTCATACCACTAACATGAATCCAAATATGACCATACTGTTATTCTTAATAACCCTTTTTAAACTCCAATTTTGTTCCCATTACTACCGCCATAAGCACACACCTCAAACTGGAAAACAAATTATCATACACCATGGCCTGCTCTGTTGCTGTAACTAATCTGCTGAGTGCTGGTGGAGAGTTATACAAAATAGCCCTCCTACACCCACGTAAAAAAATTATAAAGTATCCCATTCACTATATGGCCAAACAAAAATGATGTCCAAATTCCTATTCCTTATGTTACTTGCCCTTGCAAATGATGTGGATTCTAACCCTGGTCCCCCAGCTAATTCTAGTCCTAATCTCCCCAC
This sequence comes from Pelobates fuscus, assembly GCF_036172605.1. NCBI lineage: Eukaryota > Metazoa > Chordata > Amphibia > Anura > Pelobatidae > Pelobates > Pelobates fuscus. Next base: position 172,567,469 of record NC_086321.1, read on the forward strand.
TCAAAAAGGCCTCTCTTTTGTGCACTGCAACATCCGTAGCTTACTCCCTAAACTGGATGCACTGCAAGCCTGGTATTCCCATTACAAACCAAAAATCACTGTGTTATCAGAATCACGGTTAACAACTAAAATACCAGACTACGCCATTGCAATACAGGGTTATTCATGTTTTAGAAATGACAGAGCAAAGAGAGGAGGAGGCATTGTTATTTATGTTGACAAGTCCATAAAATGTACTCCTTTAAAAAACTATAACTCCCCTTCTGCCTTTGATTTCCTTTCTGGCACAATTAAGATCCCTTTCACTAAAACTATCATTGTTGTTGGAATCTACCACCCACCTAGCTCTCCGGTGCACTCCCTTTCTGACATAGCCAAACTACTACGTGAAATTGTAGCTCAAAACCAAAAAAGTGAACTGTTGGTTTTTGGAGATTTTAATATTGATTGGCTGAATCCTAAAAATAATAAATCATGTACCCTGTTTAAGATTTTGCAGCTAAGACAATTCATTTCCTCCCCAACTCGCATTAATATTAAAAGCCAGAAGCATACCTTGCTCGATTGGATTCTCTCCAGTTGTCAGTGACCACTGTCTAGTGTACTGCATACGCAAAATAAAGGCCACTAAATCCCCTCCCAAGATTATAATCACCAGGTCTTTCAAAAAATGTAATCTTGAATCTTTTTTAAATGATTTCAAGAACATACCATGGCACAGATTAGGTCTAATACCAGATCTAGACTCTGCAATTGCATTTTTTCAGTCCGAGCTTGCTTGTTTGTAATATGCATGCCCCTCTGCGTAAAGTGCGACTAAAAGGGACACACCTGCCCTGGGTTACAGCAGACCTCATTCAAATGTACCAGTTAAGAGATTCACTGTGGTCAAAGTTCAAGCGTACTGGCTCCATGAACGATCACTGTACTTACAGACAATGGCAAAATGCATGCACAAAACAAACAAAAATGGCAAAGACACAATATTTCAGTGAAAATTTGAACAACAACCTATCAAATCCAAGAAACTTCTGGAAAATCATAAATAGCATACAAACCCCCACAATCCACTCCCAACCCTCCACTGTCAAAATGGACAACCAAACACTGCAACACCCCCTAGATGTAGCAAATGCCTTTAATTATTATTTTGTTAGATGTGCTAGCACCCTGGTTGCTAAGATAACAAATGACACTCATTTTCAGGCCCTGCCAAATCTTCAAAATCCTCATATAAAGAAATACAATTTTAGACCTGTGCCTGTTATTATTTAAAAAGGAAAAAAAAGTGTGGACTAGATCAAGTCCCAGCAACGTTGCTGAAGCTCAGTGCGCCAGCAATTGCTAAACCTGGCACTACCCTTATCAATGAATCCCTGGTGTCAGGATTCATACCCAAACTTTGGAAGACTGCAAAAGTTGTACCTATCCATAAAAATGGTGACAATACTTTGGTATCTAACTATCGCCTGATATCATTGCTCCCTGTATTGTCAAAAATCTTGGAAAAATGTTTCCACACGCAACTATGTGAATATTGTCAACAATCAAATTATCTGACCCCTGATCAATCAGGCTTTCGTCAAAATCACTCGACTTCGACTGCCCTCTTAAAAGTTTGCAATGACATCCAAATTGACATGGAACAAGGAGACTTAACTGGAGCTATTTTCGTGGTTTTGCCAAGGCCTTTGACACAGTAGACCATGGCATTCTTTTGCAAAAACTTAAAAACTCAGGCATTGGTGATCATCCACTAACTTGGTTCCGATCGTATGTTTCATACCAATTGCAATATGTGGCCATTTCTGATAGCGCTTCCCTCCTCTTCCAGTCACGTGTGGTGTTCCCCAAGGCTCCATACTCGGCCATCTAATATTCACATTATTAATAAATGACCTGCCTAATGTCTGCAAATCCTCAACTGTACACATGTATGCAGACGACACTGTAATCTGCGCTCAGTGGCGTACATATAGGGGTCGTAGTGGTCGCAGCTGAGACTGGGCCCGTCACTCCAGGGAGCCCAGCCACCCTGTGGCCCCCAGCCCCCTGTACCGCACATTCAAGGGGCTCATTGAGTGGCCCATGCTGTTAGGGGCACCCAATGGGTATGGATTTTGAGGAGGCCCAGTCAACACTGCGGTGCTTTAACAGCGCGACCGGACCCCCTGTGATGAGATCATTGCTGCCCTTCACTCCTCCCAGCTATCAGAGAGCCGCGCAAGAGGAAGGAGAGGAAAGTTAAAGTGGGAACTCTGACTCCCATCAACCTGAGCCACCACTGGACCACAGGGAATGTCACCGTCCTGCACCTAGTTAGGAAACAGGAGGGTGACTTAAACATTTTGTATATGTGTGTGTTTGTTTGTATGTATGTGTGTATGTGATTGTGTCTGTGTCTGTGTGTGTGTCTGTCTGTATGTGTCTGTGTGTTTGTGTGTGTGTGTGTCTGTCTGTATGTATGTGTGCCTGTCTGATTGTATGTATGTATGTATGTATGTGTCTTTGTATGTATGTGTGTCTTGTGTGTGTGTGTGTGTGTCTGTCTGTCTGTATGTGTGTCTATGTGTATGTATGTGTCTTTGTATGTATGTATGTATGTGTGTCTGTATGTATGTATGTATGTATGTATGTGTCTTTGTATGTATGTGTGTCTTTGTGTGTCTGTCTGTGTGTGTGTGTGTGTATGTATGTGTCTGTATGTATCTGTCTGTCTGTATGTGTCTATGTGTGTGTGTCTCGTGTCTGTATGTATTTGTCTGTGTGTCTGTGTGTGTGTGTGTGTCTGTCGAGGGTGGGGACTGAGAGGGGGGAGAGGGAGAGAGGGAGGGGGGGAAGAGGGAGGATCATGGAATAGCTTTTCACCTGGGCCCCATCTACGCTAGTAAACCCAAACCACCGCAGCTTAAGGCTGGGTCCAAAACCAATTCACCGAGGTAGAAAAGTGGATAGTGGATAACAAACTCTTCCTAAACACTGACAAAACCGTTACAATGATCTTTGGAACTGTACTGAAATTACGTAAACTACAAAATCAACAATTGTGTATCAGAACAAATTCAAAAAGCACACTGACAGCAGTCTGCTCTTTTAAATATCTAGGTATGTTGCTAGACCCCAATCTATACTTATGCCTTCACATTAAAAAAATATCTTCAAAACTTTGCCCAAAACTAGGTGACCTGTACAGAAACAAATCCTGCCTAAGCCCTATAGTAAGGAAACCCTATAGTTTTCTTATGGCGGGAGCCGGAATATGACATCATATTCTGGCTCCTGGCATCAGTAGACAGCATGTGAGGGAGCAGAGCAAAGAGATCACAGCTCCCTCGCCGCGTCTGACAGGAACTCAGCCGCCCACCGCACTGAAGCCCCACTGGACCCCAGGGACAGGTCCTCTCCAGGTAGGCAGGCTGGGTGGACATTAATTATTAATACATTTTGTCTGTATGTGTGTGTGAATGTGTGTATGTCTGTAAGTGTATGTGTATGTGTCTGTAAGTGTATGTGTGTGTGTCTGTGAGTGTGTGTCTGTGAGTTTATGTGTGTATATGACTGAGTGTGTGTATATGTGTGTGTCTCTACATGTGTCTTTATGCATGTCTGTATGTATGAGTCTCTTTGTGTTTGTGTGTGTGTGTCTGTATCTATGTGTCTGCATGTGTATCTGTTTGTCCAGAGCCGTCTTTAATATTGATTGGACCCTGGGCAAACATTTGCTTGGACCCTGGCCCCCCCACCTCTCGGGCATGCAATCACAACCTCAACTCCAACTAAGCGGCAGAACTAATGTATAGAGTGCCCTGCTGCAAGAATATTTTACAGGCCTTCCCTGTATCGCAAGAGGGAAGAAAAGAGAAATCCCCATCTTTCATATAAGTCAAGCGATGCTATGACAGCTGGGGATCTACAATCCTTACAGGGTTGTATTTTTGAGCTGTGTTTGTGCATTTGAAGGTAAGCATGTTTTTGTATAGAGTGTATGTGTGCATGTAGGGGTGTATTTGTATGTGCTGTTACCATTGGAATGCAGGGGGGGGGGTGTTTGTCTATAGTCTTGGCTTTTAAATGCAGGCATGCTTTTGTCTGTAGAGTTGATGTTTTAATATAATTTTAGCTTTTTAATACAAGGGGTGTGTTTGCATGTATTGTTTGCATTTGCATGCATTGGTGTGTTTGGATGTAGTGTTGTCTGTTAAATGCATATGTACATTTGTGTGTAGTATTGATGTTTCAGCAAAGGGGTTTGTTTATATGTAATGTTTGTGTTTGCATGGGTGTGTTTCCATGTTCTGTTTGATTTCTGGCATGTATGTACATACATATTAACACATATAAACATACACATTAATACGCAGATACACACATAAACACCTTGACACATACTGGCATATACACACACATACACAGATACACACCCTTTGGCACACAGATACATGCACTTTGATACACACATCAACATACACACACTGGCACAGCCTCGACACATATGTACACACACTCAGATACACACATACACAGAGGTACACATGTAGGAGTGTATTTGTGTGTATTTGTGTGCAGTGTTGCCCTCTAGCAGCTTCTGGATAGCAACTCCCAACACCCTTGGCCAATATAATGTCTCAACTCTGTTCTTACATAGTTAAAATAAATATTTGTCAATGTTTTATTTATTTATATTTTATAGGGAACTGTCAGGTTCTTCTAGGATTTGTCACCAAGATACAAAAAAGGCTTCAGGCCCAATGAGTGTTACCACCCCTTGGGTCTTCTACCTTTAGGAGTGCAGCGCTATGTTTTGTGTAAGAACACAGTAAAAAGGATTTGTAACATGTAGTTATCCCCAGTGTGTTTCATTACAAACACCCACACATGGGTGTTTGGAATGTCTGCTGAATAAAAACAAAACATATTTAGCCCCCCTCCTGTCTCCTTACCTTTTGGGTACAATGGGGTGGCTTCCCTGGTGTCCAGTGGAAGCTTGCTGGCCCAGGCTGATAGGAGTCTGCCATCAGCTGCCCCAGTCCCTCTCCCCCACAATGCTTGCGTCCTCCATGTGGTGTGTGCCTCCTCCCTAGTGGCACTGAGAAGGAAGTGATCTGTTCTTACTGGGAGGAAGCGATCTGACCTCACTTCCTCCCAGCATGCTCGGGGAACAAAGAGACTCACAGGGCAGTGTGTGCGGGGGCTAGCTGTGAGTATCTTGTCAGCCACCCCCCACAGGGGCCATGTCCAGAGCAGAATTAAAGGGCCGGGGCCCCTGATTACCTCAGGTGCTGCAGGGGGTCCATGGGGCAGCTGCTTTAGGCCCCCCAGGAGTAACTGGACCCGGGGCAGCTGCCCCTTTTGCCCCTCCTTAAAGACGGCCCTGTGTTTGTCTACATGTGTGTGGGAGGGGGCGGGGACGTGTGGGGTAGGAGATAGATGTATGGGGGGCCCCCAAGGCAATTTTCGCACCGGGACCTTGTGGTTTCTAGTTACGCCTTTGCTGGGCACCCCACAGTGTAAGTAGTAAAACATTTTGGAATGAGTTAATTTATTACCTGGGGCCTGCTGGGCGCTGCTCCTTGCCTCCTCACAGCCGGAAGTGAGAGCTGGAAGCTCCTCCTAGGAGTATTCAGAAGCTCTCCCGAGCTAAGCCCTGCCACACATAGTCAGCTCACCGGCTTAGCTCAGTGAAGAGAACTGTGAGATGGCAGGCAGCTGTGCCTGCCGACCCCTGGTAAGAATTCAAACTGTTGTAGACGACTTACTTTACTGTATTACCAAAGCAATCGTCGCACCATAACCACTACTGCTCACTATAGTAGTTATGGTGCTTGGTGTGTTCCTTTAAAATAACATATTTCTTTCGTACAAAGATAGTGTCCCCTGGGGATTCTGTACTAATCTGATAGACTTTTTTTTTATGTATTGTTTATATTGATTATCTTTACATTCTTTTTTTTCTTGTTTTTATATATAGATTTTTTGCTTCTCTCTTGCATGTTTTTATAAATATTATTTTTCCATCCTGCAGAGTTATCAGCAATTGCAGATGCTTCCTTGGACACCAGCAGTTCTATTAAATACATGTTATTAATTGTCCCATATAGAGTAAACCTCTCTTTTAAATTTTACTTTCGAAGCAATGCCAAAATCACAAAGTCCTGCTTATGCTTCCAACATGTTTCTTTCATCTCCATTTATAATTACCTCCTCTTAAAACAAATTCTTACCAGAGTGATACCTCTGAATGACCAAACACCTACATCTTTTGTATGCGTTACACTATGCCCCCAGCAGAATTGCACAATTTGTGCACATTTTACTTTCCTCTCCCACTATACAACAATGTTCCCTTGATGCTGTATTGATTTGCCGCTGTCACACTGTGCACACACGCAGTGCGACACATGGCAAATCAACAGTACATGGCTTTTACTGTATATGATATATTACAGTAATGTTTGGATTTCACAAATAGTAGTTATATAATAAAAATAAGCAGTCTGTTTTGGGTTAAAATGCATGAAGAAAATGTTATAATGTAATGTCGCACTTCAACACGCCAGCGTTTCTGAGTTTTATATAATATTCTTGTATTATTGCCATTAATATTATGAAGGCTCGATTTGTTGGTCACATACGTATACACTCATAATTTGAAGAAAAAGCACTGTGAGAACAAGGCTGTAGAGACCAAAATGGCAGAACCATAATGCAAAAAATGAATGTCCACAGTTATAGCCAAGAAAGATTTATTTGAACATTCCAAATGCCATGGATTTTAACTCCCATCATGCCTCCAGCTGGCTTTTCTTTTAGTCAGAGATAATATATAATGTTATTTTGAATGGAATTGTATACTTTATTTGGGAACTTTCTGTAGTGATCGTTTTGTTGCCTGGTATATTTTCTTCAGAAAGACGTGGAGATAAAAGATGGATAGATACATGAATAGATTGCTGAATAAATAGAAGTTATAGAAGAAATATGGATGAATGGATAGATGAACGGACAGATAGATAAGGTAGACAAAATGTCTTGTTTAACCCCTTAAGGACCAAACTTCTGGAATAAAAGGGAATCATGACATGTCACACATGTCATGTGTCCTTAACCCCTTAAGGACACATGACATGTGTGACATGTCATGATTCCCTTTTATTCCAGAAGTTTGGTCCTTAAGGGGTTACAGGGTTAAAGAATAGGATTACTAAATGTGTTTTAAATCTACACAGCTTTCCACAAATCCTGATTTATTTTATCAAGCTAGAAATAAATAATAGGCAATTGGAAATTATAATTTACTAACATTTAAGATTAAGATGTAGTGAGAGAGGAAAAGAATCACTCCAAATCAAGTGAATAGACTAAGATTGAGATGCGCAAGTGATGCTGAAGGGATTCTGTAAGAGGGACTAGGATGGAAGCCAGAACTTGTCTTTTCTCAAAGCATAAGGAGGTCAAAACCCTTGAACAGTATCATTTACCCGCCCCCTGTCTGAGCCCAGGGCTGGCTGAGGCAGCACACTTCTGCTCAATAGCACGCATCATAAATAGAACATTATCTTCAGGACCAGGAGCACATGGTCCCAGCCACAGCACCCCTCCCTCATTCACCCTACTAGCTCCCAGCACTGGCTGGAGGCACAACAAGCTAAACACAACCTTAGTGCAATACAGATTCATGTGTTAACCCTACTCGTGCCAGGCAACACTTTTTTTTGCAATCAACATCCAGAAATATATATATATATATATATATATATATATATATATATATATATATATATATATATATGTAATATTTTGCAAGAAACATCAAGAAATGTGTGTGTGTGTGTATATATATATATATATATACGTGCACATTATGTTTTCGTATGAAATTCTGTAATTGTGATTGATTCTTTGTTGAATAAAAAGAAGCACACTTCTCCCAGTTTGCTAGTGTTTGATGGGTTAACTGCCTCTCTCCCTTGCTCTTTCACTCTGGTCTATTTAATGGTTTAAATCTCACTATTTGTACATATATATCTTTTTTTTTGTATTGTTTATTTTTCTTGCTTAATCTAATTGATTTCTTCTTGTGACCTCTTTTCATATCCCATACAAAATGTTGAGCAAAAACAAATACAGCCAAACAAAACTCCAGTTTAGTATTCCTTGCAAAACAAAACATTGGACACTAAATTTCACTACATTGTACCCCATGATCTCTGATTGCATGAAGTTTTATTCAGTAAATATATATATTTATTGTTTTTTTATTTTTTTGAATTCTATTTTTTCTGGTTGGACTTTTTTTTTTTTTACCTCATTCCTACAACAACAGTGATTATACAGACTTTTATGGCAACATTTTGCTGTAAACAAAATGCTATAGTGGCACTTTGTGTTAGTACATGACGTGACTGTAGCAATGACTGTGGCCAACAGTTTCAAGCTTTGCAAAGTATTTAAATATAGTAAGCTTGTTGCAACTTTCAGTGATTGAATCAGCTTCATTATAGTGCGACAACATTAGATTTCAGTTTTTTGGCGAGGTTATTCGTGAAAGCTGGTAAATGCTAGAATCACTTTTATCCTTCCAAGCTATGAATCCAGGAAAAAAAAAGCAAAACTGTAACTGCTCTAGGACAAAGGTTAGCCAAATCTATATTGTTATTGGGACTGTCCTGAGATATTGACTGACTTCTATGGTTTCCAAAATCATTATTGCATAGCACACCATTACAGCTTTGCCAGATTTAGTACGGTTTTCCTGTAATTTCCTTTAATTCGGATCATTCCTCTTATATCTGACTTCCTCTCATCTAATCTAATGGGATTTTTTTTTACAGAAACTTGCTCTCCCCTTTCACTCTCTAATATGCTCCTTTATTACTCATTATTATTATCTAATTTTCTGTCACACCTTTCATCCCTCCCTGTGTATATTTGTCTCTTCTTTCTCTGTCTCAAATGTTACACGTCTCCCTCCCTCGCTCTGTCATTTTCTCTCTCATACACAGTCTTCTTGATCCATGGGAGACAATCCTGCTGCTGCCACAGCCCTGTGCATGCCTTTGTCTCCCAAACCCCCCTCTCTTGTCCCTAAGGTCCCATCCTGCTTTGCTATAATAGGAGGCTATTCACAGAGATAAATGGTCAGGCTGTGGTGGGGCCTCACCTGAGGGGATCCCCCCCTTTAACTAATAGCCTTTTAATTTTCTGCCAGAAGGGCTCAGACAGAGGCTACAGAAATCAATCACACATCCATCTTCATCATTTGTGCTTGGGGAGTGCTTAGAATTGAGGAACCCTCGTGGGTTGAAGGCAGAATGAGAGAAATTGAGGAAGACCGATGGGAGGGATACCCTTATGGGTTATGGAAGAGGGTTGATAAATCTATGGGTAAAGGGCTTGTCACCCCTTGGCTGCGCTGTGGAGAAAAGATGGATTTTCTGTTGACACTAGAAGGATAGAGAGCCCTGACTTATAGTAGGGCAATATGGAGCCTACAAAATATAGGGTGCAGTAGTTTTTGGAGCATATTATATATCTCGGAACCTGTAAGATTACACAGCTTGGCACCTTTTGTATTACATCCAAGGTTTTATAGTTTATAACATAGTACGTGGTTAGACAGCTGGGTGACTGCTAGGAGGAATACTATTATATAATAAACTATAAATCCTGATGCCTCTGGGATTGGATGCTGATAGAAAAGTCCAGGGTATAAATAACTAAATTTGGCATCCGAAATATGTTAAACTACATTTCCCAAGATGCCCAGCCAGCCAAAAGTCTTGAAGGCTTGGTAAGCACCTTGGGACATGTAGTTAACAAGCATTTAGAGTGCCAGGATTGATAATTTAGCTATGTTTCTTATAACCCTTAGGATATCACAGTAAAGGCATTGCAGACTAACTGTACACTTAGGTTATAAAACACAACCTTAAACAAGTAAAGGTAAATAGATAATGTTGTCTGTTCTCTATGGAATTAGTGTATAATGTAGTATAAAATAATTTGGCAGCCAAGCTAACCCAACATCAGGCAGATTATGCTATCTGGCGCTCATATCCAATTGCAACTATTGTAGAGCTTTTTATTTTTGAGCTTAAGTGGTGAATTTGGTGTGATTTTGACTCATACCTGTGAATGTGGCGACCTTCGAAACCACCATTCAGTCCACTTAATGTTCACTTAGAACTTAATGCCATTACATTGTTTCTCATTGGGATACATTTTTCTGATTCTGTGACATGTCATGACATTCCTAATGTTTAGTGTCCTGGCTTCTGCCATTTAATTTTCTATTCTCTCCTTGCTTCCTGATCTGATAATTTGGCCGTTATACAACTTTACCACTATCTAGTCGCGGTTGGTGAAGTTTAAAAATGGTGGGACACACGAAATGCCATGCCCTGGTTATAAAGAGGAGAATGAAAACTGTAGATATAATCTTGACAAAGGGATTTTTTTTTTTCAAGCACATGTATTGGCTTAGAATTTCAATAGATTTTAATTTTGCAGCAAATACGTGGAGGGGGGCACCACACATGGCTCTATAGACCAGCCTCCACTGCCTAATAGCCTTTAGTGGTACCCTAAGCTCAGCCCATTCAGCTCATGTGTGAGATATCCTTTCAGTATTACAGTATGATCTGTGAATCATCAGTACCACTTTCTGTCCATGTTTGCTGTTTGTTTTATTTTTTATAATTTGCATCCTAATTGCCTGATGCCATCCTGATGCCATTTAAAGTAATTTTTTCTTGTTCTACCCAGTACTCTTATATTAAAACCTTTTAAATCTTCACCTTCAAATAAATCCCTTGGTGCATAAAAAGTATATATATAATGATCAGAGATGAAATCAGAGAATGATCTGCAACAATTGCAGAAAACAAACCGCCATAAAGGCCAAAAAAGCCTTAAAGCAAGGGCATTTGCCAATGTGGCTTTGGCTGAGAAATCTGGGTAGCCATGCAGGGCCCGATACAATAAAATACATTGTGTTGAAGAATCAATTAGTATGACTGAATTACATATCTACGCCATGTCACTCATGAGTGACTAATCCCAGCACGGCAGAGATGCTTTCCCTTTTACAATCAGTGAGCGTCCAAACCAGTATTTGGAACTGTGAGCGAGATGTCAGTTCCATGTCTTATGTGCCATTCTCTGTGCTATTGACCATTCATCGGCAGAGTGTAGGGCTTCCTTTCTTCCACACATGGCTGGCATCTGATTGTCATGGCTTGAGTCCTAGGTTATTCCCTTATCATTAATTTGGGATTCCCTCTCTCTTTCAGCTAATTATAAACTATAAAAGATGGAATATTTCCTCCTTTTTGCTGTCTGACAACCCCTGGTTCCATTACAAACAATTCAAATGCAGCTCACTCTAAATATCCTTCTGTATTTCCATATTACCAATAGATTTCCATTTATTATGAAAACCTGATACATCTGAAGCACAGATTATTTGGGAAAGGAGTTGATGGAAAAGAGAAGAAGTCATTAGGAATTAAATAATTATATGAAGGCCAACCCCCGGAGCGAATAGGGAGGGGGGAGCATGACTGCTGCCCTGAGGAGTTGGCATAGCAACCAAAAGGATACAGTTGGTTTTACAGCTGAAAGCATGGAATTCTGGGAAAAATTACCAGACTACTGGTGAACAATGCTGAGGGAGCCTGGCAGTGTCTTTCCTCTGCTAGTCTCTGTAAAAATGACTTTATTAAATTGTGTTTCCCTCCCTGAGGAAACCTGGTACTGCTGTTTCTCCTTTAAAAAAAAAAAAAAAGAAAGAAAAAAAAAAGAAAGAAATTACTTTTACCTTCTACTGGGGGTACAGGATGGCCCACACCCCTGCTGGGTCTAGAGAGGCCTTGCTTACCCTATTGCAGGCCTTCCAGAGGACCCATGGGCCTGAATCCTTCAACTTGCTGCTCCACAGTGCCCAGGGCGAGCAGGCTGCTTAGGAGGGGCCGGTGAAGGAAGTGCAGACTAGGAGTGGACATCGGGCCCACCGTTCCAGACTGCATTCCAGACTGTCACCTAGTCCAGTGCGAAGGTCCAGGGTCGGAGTACCACAAAAGGGTCCGGGGCTGAGTGAGGCTGGCTCCAGGCGGCAGGATGCTGGCAGCGCGAGGCGGAGGAATGGCAGCAGGTGCTGCAGAAGTCAAGATGGCCGGGCTGGGCCTGGGCAGCAAGATGGCGCTCCCCAAAATGGCGCCGGAGGCGAGGTGAGGTCCCACAGTCCTCACCCATCTCTTCCGGTGGCTGTGGAAGTGACGTCGGCGTGTGCGGCCGCACGCAGGAAGAGGCGGAGCGCCTCTCGCAGGAACTCGGGGGGCGCGTACGTGACGTCTGCAAATCTCGCAATGCAGCTGTCACAGGCCCCCGCCGAATCTGGAATTCCCAGAGCTCCTTGGACTGGGGAATCGGAGGAGAAGCACAGCTGGCTCCCGGCAAGTGGGGCAGGCCAGCGGGTGGTGACGTGCTGGTGGAGGATCTCACCAGCTTCTGGACCGGAGGCCAAGGAGCACCAGGGAGGGACGCAGAATTCCCCTCAACATGCCTGGCATGGACGGACTGGAACTCCCTGGGGTGTAAGCCTCTGCTCCACTGGCAGAACAGCAGGTAGGCGGACTACAGAACCCTCACAGCAAGAAGGACCAGAATTATAGCCTGGGATAGAGAGACCCCTTCTCCTGAACCGTGAGTTGGAGTGCGCTTGCGCTTGGCAGGAGTTAGGGGGGACTAAGGGCTAGTGGGGGGGGGTCAAGGAGAATTGGTGTAATTGCTGCGCTTAGCGCTTGACCGGTCGGCGCCTGCAGGGACCGTTGGGGCAGCAGACATTCGCAGGGCTCAGCGCTTCCCTCTGGGGCTCCCCCTTCAGGTACAAGTGAGGTGAGTACTTCAGGGGGAACTGTCTGTGACATTGCACCCCTGGGGTTACATGTGTCTTTGAAGGTGAGAGAAAAGATACTTAAGGATGTGTATGTGGACCTACTATCCTTGGTACCATTTGACAAGGAGTAGGCGGATAGACTGCGTTGGTGTGACGCAGCTGAGGGCGAAAAGGTAAGCAGATCCCCCATACCTCAGGGAATTGGTTGCATCCTATCAGCTAGGTTTCCGGAAAAGGCCCCGTCACGTTTTTTTGCATCTGGACTTGATTTGTGGGGCTTACAAGGGGTACAGGAGGCAATGCTGGTTTAAATACGATCAGCAGTTAAAATAAATAAATTTAAAAAAACAAAAACAAAAAAAAATACAGCGGTTAGGCCAAACTTGGATTTCGGTGTGAAAGACGGAAACCTATGGTTGCTTCTCATTAATCCCCGTCGTCCGTCGGGTTCTTACTTTCCGTCGGCTGCCGGCACTTCCGGAGGAGCATTGGCGGGTCACAAGAAGGGCATCTGTTGGCTCTTTAACGTTTAAGCATGAGTGCTCCCACTGTGGTGGGGCTCACCCAGCCGTCCGTTGTTTTCAGAGGTGAAAACCCCACCCGATGTCGGAGTCCAAGGATTACGTTCCTTGGGGAGAGGACGCCATTGAGGGCAGAAAGACAGGTGCCGTGGCTCTCACTCTGTCTCAGGCGTTCCCATTTACTCCATCGGGGGAGGCATCGTTGGGGTAAGGAGGGGATCCTGGCAGCCGAGCTAGGGGAGGAGGTGGAGCTGTAGGAAATCTGTCTTATCCGTCAGTGTCCTCGGTTCATGATGGGATTTCAAAGGAGGACTGTCGGGTGCGATACGCTTCTTTAGATCGGGCTTTGGATTTGGTTTGTGGAGTAGTACCCGGGGGTCCTGTTGGTGACGTCTGATATCCAGTCGGCTTTTCGGGTGCTGCCAGGTCACCCAGATTGTTTTCATTTGTTGGGGTGTCAGTTCAGGGTAATTTTTCTTCGACATGTGCCTTCTCATGGGTTGTTCGATTTCTTGTTTTTATATTTTAAGTTTTTCAGTTCCTTGTTGGAATGGATCGTGGCGTGGGTGTCAGGCTGTTCTTCCCTCCTTCACTATCTCAACGACTTCTTGGTTGTCGGTTTTCTAATTCATCACAGTGTAGTGATTTGTCCATCTCTTTCTGCACTAGTCGGGTTCGCAGGTTTGTACGGACTTGTTGTTTCACTTTCAAAGGGTTGTGGCGGATTTTGGGGTTCCAACTAGTACGATTTTTCTTCCTGGGGATTTAGATACAGACTAAGCTTCAGGTTGTCATATCTCGTGTCATATCTAGGGGGCTACCTATTGGGCTATTTGAATTCTGCAATCCCAACAGGGTCATTTGATTTTTGGCTGTAAGTCATGCCCATGGGGCGTGCTTTCAGTCACTTACTTTCCTTAACTGTGGTTGCTATTCATCTACCTTTTAACTTTACTTGCCTTTTGGGAGTTTGGAGTTTTGTTCCTCGTGGGTTACAATGGTCAGACATTTTGGCGCAGTAAAACAGTGTCTAACTTGGCCTCTGAGCTGTTTACGGAGGCTGCAACTCAGTTGGTTTTGGTGCTTTTTTCTGAGGGCTATGATGTTGGCATGGTCAGATTCCTTTTTGGTGCTATTCCCGATTGTAGTGTCGGCCAAGCTCTGGGTCTCAGCTTTGGCAAAGAAGCAGGTTCTTTTCCATGCAAAAAACCTTAGTGTGGTTCATATCGTTAACCAGTTATCTTTGGGTTCTCTTCTGGGATGGGCTTTATTGCGACGGTTGGTTCTGCATTGCTTGGAATTTAATATTTGTTTGGGTGCAGGTGCCAGGTGTGTCTAATGTATTGCTGACTCTCTTTCTCGCTTCCAGGAGGATGAATTTCAGGAGGTGACTCCAGAGGCAGAAGCTTGTGGAGGGCCCTGAATTCTTCTGGAACCTCAGTTTTGGAACTTGACTGACTTGATTAAGAGATCCATGTCTCCTAAGTCTTGGGCAGCATACTTGACGGTGTGGGATCAATTTGATTGGTCTTCTTCAGAAAGTAGGTTGTTATCCACTTAGCCTTTCTTTCTGACTTGCGGCATCGAGGGACATCTGTGTCAGTGGAACAGGGTATGTCAGCTCTTTCAATCTTAATGCATTTCATGTGAGGGAAAGATGTGACTAAAGCATTTGTGGTTCAGCGGGTATTGCACTGTTGGAGACGTAAACTGGTGGCGGTCGTTAGGCATCCTGTATTTCTGCACTTTCTGGTAGACATAGGTGGGATCCTGCCTGCTATTTATGTTTTCCCATTGGAGGCAATTCTTTTTCGGGTAGCCTTGTCTGTGTGTTTTTATGCAACTCTATGCGTCGGCAGATTGGTGGAGTTCTAGAGCTTAGTCACCCCTTTTTAGGAAGGAGGTTCTTTGGTTTAAAAATAAGTGAAATTTCTAATTTGGCGATCTAATACCGATCAAGCGGGTAGTGGAAGAGTGATTAGGATTGGAGCGTCCATAATTGGAGATACGTTCCAGTGAATGCATATGGGTTATTATCCATTCTCTAGAATGTTTATGTTGGTGTTGCGCTCGTTAGGAGTGGATTATACTGTATTGCGCTTGTTAGGAGTGGACTCCCAAACAAAAATAAAAAATGATAGTGGTTATTCAACTCATTCATTCCGCATCGGTCTGACTCTGCAGGCAAGCAGGTTAGGTCTGTCAGACTCTTCCATTTGGCTGCTGGGTCGGTGGGAATGAGCAGGTTTTCGATTGTATGTTCGGCCTTTAATAGGTGCCTGGGTATGGTTAATGTTCGGTTGATTTCTTTATTGCTAGATATTCTCTATATGTTTGGATCCTTGGGCATTCTTTTATTCATTGGGCAGCTTGTCAGGTAGACCAGAGGTCTTGGGATCTTGGGATTACTCATCACCAGGTCAATGTTAGGTGGTGTGGGATCAGGGGGTTGCGCTGGCAGCAATTTTATCTGGAGAGATCGCTTCAGCGATATGTGACGGAACCAGTTATACTGCTGATTCTGCTGATCCACGCTGGTGGTTATTACCTGGGTCAAGAGCGCGCAACACAAAAAGGGATATAATGAGGTGGATGCCGCTTCAACATGACAATATCACGATTCGTACAATGCTTGGGTGGATTGGTTCCTCATGTTGAACTAGAAGGAGATAACGAAAAGGACTTGGGAATTGTTATAGACAACAAACTATGCAACAATGTGCAATGTCAATCAGCAGTGGCCAAGGCCAGTAAGGTATTGTCATGCATGAAAAAGGGCATTCATTCTCGGGACGAGAATATCATTTTGCCTCTCTATAAATCACTGGTAAGACCACATATTGAATATGCTGTGCAATTTTGGGCACCTGTTCTAAAGAAGGATATCATGGCACTAGAAAAAGTGCAGAGGCGGGCTACAAAATTAATAAAAGGAATGGAACATATCAGCTATGAAGAAAGGTTAACAAATGTAAACCTATTTAGTTTAGAAAAACGTCGCCTGAGAGGGGATATGATAACATTATACAAATATATTCGGGGCCAATACAAACCATTGTGTGGAAATCTATTCACAAACCGGACTTTACATAGGACACGAGGCCATGCGTTTAGACTGGAAGAAAGAAGATTTCGTCTAAGGCAAAGGAAAGGTTTTTTTACTGTAAGAACAATCAGGATGTGGAATTCTCTGCCTGAAGAAGTGGTTTTATCAGAGTCCATACAGATGTTCAAACAGCTACTAGATGCATACTTGCAAAGACAGAATATTCAAGGATATAATCTTTCAATGTAGGGTAATAACTGCTTGATTCAAGGATAAATCTGACTGCCATTCTGGGGTCAAGAAGGAATTTTTTGTCCTAGCTTGTTGCAAAATTGTGCTTCAAACTGGGGGTTTTTTTTTTTTCCTTTTGGATCAACAGCAAAAAACAGGTGTGAGGAAGGCTGAACTTGATGGACGCAAGTCTCTTTTCAGCTATCTAACTATGTAACCATAATGCTATGCATACTGATTTGGTACATCTTACTCATGTTGGTTTGGATACATTTAAAATGTGGTTACAAGCAATAATGACACAGGCGCTGGCTTTGGGGGATGCATCCCCCTCCCTCTAGTAGTGGTGGGGTCTGCGGTGGCGGGTTTCCTGCACCAGCAAGTTTGGTAAATGAATAATGCCCGGACAGGCTGAAGAGGCTCTGGAAGAAGTTTTAAGTGTACCTGTCTGCTGGGTAAAACCAGCAGCTGACAGTATTTGGTTATACTGGTTTAAATAAAGCTGTGGCCGTTGCCCTTACCCACTTAACATGGTGTTGCATTACTTATTGGGAATGGAAGGGTAACGGGATTTGGTGATCAAAGGAGTCAGCAGTCAAGGCCAACCCCCGGAGCGAATAGAGAGGGGGGAGCATGACTGCAGCCCTGAGGAGTTGGCATAGCAACTAAAAGGATACAGTTGGTTTTACAGTTGAAAGCATGGAATTCTGGGAAAAATTACCAGACTACTGGTGAACAATGCTGAGGGAGCCTGGCAGTGTCTTTAACCACCCACCCTCCCCAACTGTTCTGTTCTGGAATTGTTGTTTTGTGTTGTGTTTTCTTTGTTCTCATTTTGTCACAGCTGCGGGTTTCCTGCGCCAGCAAGTTTGGTAAATGAATAATGCCCGGACGGGCTTGGGGAGTCGCAGCCTGAATTTGGTTGATGATGAAGGACTGGCTGAAGAGGCTCTGGAAGAAGTTTTAAGTGTACCTGTCTGCTGGGTAAAACCAGCAGCTGACAGTATTTGGTTATGCTGGTTTAAATAAAGCTGTGGCCGTTGCCCTTACCCACTTAACATGGTGTTGCGTTACTTATTGGGAATGGAAGGGTAACGGGATTTGGTGATCGAAGGAGTCAGCAGTCATGCAACTGATGCCTGAACGTTACACACCTTGGCACCTTTACACTATGAAAATTCTAGGGATGTTATAAAATGAAACAGCCTGGACTCTGGTTTTACCTACAGGGTGATGTTAATCAGAGGAGGTGTTGTAGTGTTTACAGTCTGACACTCATGTATGTGAGCGAAGCGTGCATGTGCTCTGTAAATTCTGATTGACTTCAAAGGGACATCCTAAAACTATATCACAACAGTTCCTTGCATTGGTTATGATTCAAGGAATCTTTGGGTGCTATCCCTTGTGGGGATATTTATGGGATAATAATAGTAAACAGTTGAGAATTGCCCACTATTTGAATTCTCAGATCCCAAAGATCGTTATCGTGTAAGTGAAATGTATTCCATATAAATAAAATCACAATTTGTTATAAAAATAGATACAATTTATTGTGACAATTTAAATAATAATAATAAGTAACATGCGTGACAATAATCAATGAATATTTAGTATAACATGGTATGCAATACAATGGCAATGTAAAAACATCTTCCAATGGCTAACAGCCTTAATTGTCAAGACAAGATTTATGACGGTAGTTCACAGAGACAAAGAAAAAGTTTCACACAGCTTGCAGCGTAAAGCCATAAAACTAGCTAACAGTTAGAATAACCCTTTCAATGCTGGCTAGACCTCCTAAGTAATTAAGACCTATTCTCATGTGATTTTAAATAAAATAACATTTAAACCAGTTCATTAGTCATTTCCTGGAACCATCCACTAAGAGTAATCTACCATGTTCTATAAGCAGAATCTTAACTTGCCTAAACAGATATTTTATCTTATTTTAGATCAAATCAATACACCTGGATAAATATCACGATATGCTTACATGTGATATGTCACATAAATACATAATTATTCATTTCTATCTGCAGAATAGAAAGTTTAATAATATATTTCTTTAGTAACTAAGATTTCTAAATATCGAAATCTAATCGTGATTTATCCAGTCATATATCATGCTATTAGAATTTTTTTATTAAATTAGATTAATTAAATGAAACCAGTATATTTACCAGTTAAAGAGATGTTCTCATCAGATGTTCTCAGGTAGCTAAGTGTCAAGGAATGTTTCTTTCTCGCCTATTTTGTCTTGCTTTGCATCCTTCTGCCTCCTTTTGCTTTCTCTGCATACCTCTCTCTTCCCTTTGTCTTAACTTTTTAAAGGAAGATTCACTAGGTGATAGACCAATAGAAACACTGGAGGTGTGGTTGCCTTCCAGATAGCAATTTAAGTATTTGGTCTATAGGGGGCAGTCTCGTCCCACTAAACATACCTATCCAGGAAAGAGTTAACTTTTCCTGGTGGCTATTTTGACGTCATTTAGCTTATCTTTATGGTTATCTATAACTTAAGTTTACTGTCAGATCAAATAGTTTCTTTAAGTTTTGTCCAGACTATGTGTCTGGCAAATTCTGCTATAATTTCTAATATGACAGTTATAACTAAATATGACCCCTAAACTTACAATGGGACGTTATACAATATCGAAAGTAAAATTAAATTAATCTTCTCTGTCACAAATGTCTGGGTTTGTTTATACTAAGCATTCCTTAGCTTCTGGCAAAGTGGTTAGTTTTACAGAAGGGATAGAAATCTTGTGTCTTTTGTTAACTTGAAAATAACAAAATTGAGTCTGCTCTGTTCAGATTGACTCTGACAATATACATTTTTAATTTCTATCATAGCACAAAATGTCTGCCGATATAAATATCCTGACACCCTCCAGTGCTTTTTTTTTTTTTTTTTTTTTTTTTTTTTTTTTTAGCTGTCAAAATGTATCATTGTAGTTCAAATAAATTTCAAGGGGCTACTTCATTCATAGACTTATTTCTCCATAGTCACTACTATAACCTGCTGTGGTTATGGTACTTAAATCATCCCTTAAAAATATATCTCTAATAAAGTATGCACATTATGGAGCCTCTGGGTCAGGCATAGGTAACCTTTGGCACCTCTACATCCCCTATAATGCTCTTACACCTCTAATGCTGGCAAAGCATCATAGGAGGTGTAGTCCAAAACATCTGGAGTGCTGAAGGTTGCCTATGCCTACTCTAGGTCATAAAACAGGAAAGATCAAAGAGTTGGTATGATGCTGTGAGTTTATTTTCTCATTGTTTTTTGGATATTTTCAGAATCTTCTGAACTTATGTCTATAAAATCTCACTGTGCACCTGGCTGCTTCATTTCTTTGTAGTTCATCCTCTACAGTATATTTTATGGTTTATGTGTTTCTGCTCCCTTGCTCTGGGACCGTCTGTGTTACTCAGGCCTTGATTCATATTTGCTAATCCAAAACGTTGCAGCTTTATATTATAATGTTAGCTCAGTCATATCTAGCTTCCATCACAGTTATCTCACAGTGCAGTCTCATCTTATATCTGTGGCTGGGCTGCAAGGTTATTCCTAATAGAGTTACTGACTAAAGTGAGAATTATTGGGTATTTAACGTGACTTTCACATTTAAGGCTAAAGTAGCTGAACCGCATACATAGCTGACTGGGAGAATTTCCAGGTTACTATTTTGTCTTTAAATTTGAAATTCACTTTGCATTCTTAACAATTCTCTGTTTAGTGAATAACTCAGCAAACCCTGAATTGTCAGGAATTCATTAGGGATTTGCAACTTTTAGGTGCAAGTTCCTGAGTTGGAAGTATAGCTGAGCTGGATATTTCTCCAATTAAACTCTTTTGGCCCTATAAAAGCCAATTCCCTGGTAAATTCACAGCAATCCATAGCTTGTGACGTGGTTATTTACTAAACAGGAATAGTGAATAACTGACAAGGGCTTTGCAATTGACGGCCAAAAATTGTCTGTGTTGGAGAATATCCTCTATAGTCAATTGACGGCATTGTTTTTATAGGGATTGTGCTTATCTATAAATATTAGATTATTTTATTATGTATTATTGTATATTATTTGCACATTTTCTTGTTTATGATCAAAAATTGTTTTGTACATGCAAATCTGTCATTTTATGTGTTAATATTGTCCAAATAAAAGCATCTTCTTGGCTCCCTGATCTTCCTGATTTCTTCTTTACTCATAACTCGCTCTCTTCCCTCACTCCTATACGCCGTAGAGCAGAGGGATGCAGTGTGTACAGCAGGGCACAGAGGGCTACAGGAAGCAAGTAGAGATTGCTTCAGAAGCAGCTGTTTGCCTGGCCCCCCGATGTCTGCAGAGAGCAAGTCCTCCTGCTCTCCTCATTCACAGAGCTCTCTCCAATTACTGGCGCAGAGTGTGGATGTGACACTGACTCTCCCTGGCATGATTAGGGGGCAGCGTGGAACTGGGAAAATCATAGTGGCAATAAAAACAAGGACTATTTATGACAGGCAGGAGATGCTGTCCTTCCAAAGCACCCTGCCCCCATCCTCACTGACCATCCCCTCCTCACACTCCCACTCATTGGCTTCCCCAGCCATTCTTTTAACTCATTCTGTTCAACACAGGCCTGTTGTTTTTGTTTTTTTTAAATCAAGAATAAGTCATTTCTTAAACATCTATACAGCAATGCATTCTGCTCTCCCCAATCAAAAGCACAGGCAGCCACTCAAACAACACTCATATGGTACCCATAGATTGATGGCACCTTATAGAATACTTCCCTGTATGACTGAAACCACCCTCACACAGTGCCTTTGGTATGCACAGTGCTAGCTCTCAGCAGGCCATGTGCAGAGGTCCCTGGGTGTACTGTATACACTTCTGATGCCTGTGCCAAGACAAGCAACTGGCGTGAAAAGTGGGCAGCAACATAATTAGCAAAGCAACTGCAACATAATTACTAACCAAGCAAAACATTAAACAAAAGCTGTGCCAGGGAAGTAATACTTCAATAATAAGTGGAGCTTAATTGGCGTGAAGAAAAATGTAGTCTTCTCTACTACCATTGTCTCTGATGTACACCATTATAGTTTTGTGGTATGGTATTTGGATACTGGCCTACTTATATTCCTTTAGGAGACAGGTTGTTGGTGCCCCCTTTAAATGTTTCCAAGGTTAAAGTAACTCACAAAGAAGTAACAATTTCTGTGCTCTAAACAACAAAAACAAATATACCTAAAAATATAACATGGAGAGAGAACTCATAGGGTAATAACGTTTACGTTAAAATGCCCCCCAGCATTTAAAGTTGCGCTCTCGGAGTAGCAGATAATTTCAAGCTCCTCAATCATTGAAGTCACCAGGTTCAGCAATATTCAGCATTCCAGGAATTCATATGGAAAGAAATTAAAAAGAACATTTTAATTGTCACACTTACAAAGTTGAAATAGATCACAAGCCCATCAAATGTGGTTCCCAGTCCAATTCACAGCAATATCGGTGGCTGGAACTTACACATAAATCTAAGGCCAAAGCAGCAGCATACAAATAAAAAAATTAAAATGGATGAAAACTAACTCTACGCGTTTCGTCTAACTTATAGACTTCTTTATGAATACACATAAAGTGCTATTAAGTGCATCAATAAAGTGCTATAACATTACAGAACCGAGGTTTCTTCTTTTAAACATCCCTCCTTCAGCTGTTTGCCAATCTCTTCTCCTCTTCTCATGTGTTCCTGCTTGTTTCGATTGCACAGTCCATATATGGACTTCCGGTAGATCTTCCCGGAACGCAGATGTGTTCCATATACCCGGAAGTTACCGTATATACTCGAGTATAAGCCGAGTTTTTCAGCACATTTTTTGGCTTATACTCGAGTCACTGTCTGTATTATGGCAATTTACATAATTCAGCACCCCTGTCAGCTCCCAGTGTAAGTCTCGCGAGAGCCGCGGGGTCATAGTGCGGCTCTCGCGAGACTTACAGTGTGAGCTGACAGAAGAGCTGCACGGACCGGTGCGGAGGAGAAGGGAGCTGACAGGAGCTGCAGGAGAGGTAAGTGCTCTCTGACAGCCCACCTCGCCCCCACTGTACTGCCAATGCCACTGGACCACCAGGGAAGGAGAGCCCCCCTCCCTGCCATGTATCAAGCAGGGAGGGGGGACGAAAAAAAAATAATAATAAAAATAAATAAATAATAATATAACAAAAAAAATATTTAAAATAATAATAATAATTAAAAAAATGTAAAAATGCCCACCCCCCCATCAAGGCTCTGCATCACACACACACACACTCATACACACACACTGCACTCATACATACACACTGCACAGACTGCACTCATACACACACTGCACTCATACACACACACTGCATTCATACATACACACTGCACTCATACACACACACTGCACTCACACACACACACTGCACTCACACACACACACTGCACTCATACACACTGCACTCATACACACACTGCACTCATACACACACACTGCACTCATACACACACTGCACTCACTCATACACACTGCACTCATACACACTGCATTCATACATACACACTGCACTCATACACACTGCATTCATACATACACACTGCACCCATACACACACACTGCAGTCATACACACTGCACTCATACACACACTGCACTCATACACACTGCATTCAAACACACACTGCACTCATACACACAAACTGCATTCATGCACACACACTGCACTCATACACACACACACTGCAGTCATACACACTGCACTCATACACACTACACTCATACACACTGCATTCATACACACACACTGCACTCATACACACTGCATTCATACACACACACTGCATTCATACACACACACTGCATTCATACACACACACTGCACTCATACACACACACTGCACTCATACACACACACTGTATTCATACACACACTGCACTCATACAGGGAGTGCAGAATTATTAGGCAAGTTGTATTTTTGAGGATTAATTTTATTATTGAACAACAACCATGTTCTCAATGAACCCAAAAAACTCATTAATATCAAAGCTGAATATTTGTGGAAGTAGTTTTTAGTTTGTTTTTAGTTATAGCTATTTTAGGGGGATATCTGTGTGTGCAGGTGACTATTACTGTGCATAATTATTAGGCAACTTAACAAAAAACAAATATATACCCATTTCAATTATTTATTTTTACCAGTGAAACCAATATAACATCTCAACATTCACAAATATACATTTCTGACATTCAAAAACATAACAAAAACAAATCAGTGACCAATATAGCCACCTTTCTTTGCAAGGACACTCAAAAGCCTGCCATCCATGGATTCTGTCAGTGTTTTGATCTGTTCACCATCAACATTGCGTGCAGCAGCAACCACAGCCTCCCAGACACTGTTCAGAGAGGTGTACTGTTTTCCCTCCTTGTAAATCTCACATTTGATGATGGACCACAGGTTCTCAATGGGGTTCAGATCAGGTGAACAAGGAGGCCATGTCATTAGATTTTCTTCTTTTATACCCTTTCTTGCCAGCCACGCTGTGGAGTACTTGGACGCGTGTGATGGAGCATTGTCCTGCATGAAAATCATGTTTTTCTTGAAGGATGCAGACTTCTTCCTGTACCACTGCTTGAAGAAGGTGTCTTCCAGAAACTGGGAGTTGAGCTTGACTCCATCCTCAACCCGAAAAGGCCCCACAAGCTCATCTTTGATGATACCAGCCCAAACCAGTACTCCACCTCCACCTTGCTGGCGTCTGAGTCGGACTGGAGCTCTCTGCCCTTTACCAATCCATCCA
This sequence comes from Pelobates fuscus, assembly GCF_036172605.1. Taxonomy (NCBI): domain Eukaryota; kingdom Metazoa; phylum Chordata; class Amphibia; order Anura; family Pelobatidae; genus Pelobates; species Pelobates fuscus. The sequence goes on from NC_086321.1 coordinate 172,591,972, forward strand.
TCTGGCCCATCAAGACTCACTCATTTCATCAGTCCATAAAAGCTTAGAAAAATCAGTCTTGAGATATTTCTTGGCCCAGTCTTGACGTTTCAGCTTGTGTGTCTTGTTCAGTGGTGGTCGTCTTTCAGCCTTTCTTACCTTGGCCATGTCTCTGAGTATTGCACACCTTGTGCTTTCGGGCACTCCAGTGATGTTGCAGCTCTGAAATATGGCCAAACTGGTGGCAAGTGGCATCTTGGCAGCTGCACGCTTGACTTTTCTCAGTTCATGGGCAGTTATTTTGCGCCTTGGTTTCTCCACACGCTTCTTGCGACCCTGTTGACTATTTTGAATGAAACGCTTGATTGTTTGATGATCACGCTTCAGAAGCTTTGCAATTTTAAGAGTGCTGCATCCCTCTGCAAGATATCTCACTATTTTTGACTTTTCTGAGCCTGTCAAGTCCTTCTTTTGACCCATTTTGCCAAAGGAAAGGAGGTTGCCTAATAATTATGCACACCTGATATAGGGTGTTGATGTCATTAGACCACACCCCTTCTCATTACAGAGATGCACATCACCTAATATGCTTAATTGGTAGTAGGCTTTCGAGCCTATACAGCTTGGAGTAAGACAACATGCATAAAGAGGATGATGTGGTCAAAATACTAATTTGCCTAATAATTCTGCACGCAGTGTATACACACTGCACTCATATACACACACACACTGCATTCATATACACACACACTGTAAATAAATATTCAATTAATATAATTATTTTAGGATCTAATTTTATTTAGAAATTGACCAGTAGCTGCTGCATTTCCCACCCTAGTCTTATACTCGAGTCAATACGTTTTCGCAGTTTTTTTGGGTAAAATTAGGGACCTCGGCTTATATTCGGGTCGGCTTATACTCGAGTATATACGGTATATCTTCTGTAACTGATGATGTAGATGCGTCTGAAACGCATTATTGATGATGCCAAAGCGTCTGGAAAGCATAATGCGTTCTAAAACGGTCCATACACATACGGGGAATCTTTCCCCATCCGTGGTATCATAAAGGAAAGAGAACATATTCAGCGATCAGCCCAGAAGTAAATATAATATATAGCCTCATCCAAAAAACATATCCCATATAAATAAATACATAATCCCAGCCTACTTCATGTGACTTAACAGTGAGAATCAGTTATATATAAAGAGATCTTTTCTTTCTTTTTTTCTCAACATACCCTTAGAGAGGGAATTTGGAGCCACACATCCCAAACATTGGAATGGCTTAAAATTACATATGACTTTATGACTTACATATGACATATGGCTCCAAATTCCTTCTCTAAGGGTATGTTGAGAAAAAAAAGAAGGAAAAGATCTCTTTATATATAACTGATTATCTCTAACATATACTCTTGATGTGTATTTTCTGTGTATTGGTGATCTGTATTTAGATCACCATAAGTGAAGTTGCAAACACATTATTAAAGGAACACTTTAGGGTCAAGAACACAAACATGTATTCCTGTGTTAAAACCACCATTTAGGTGGCTTGCCCCCCCCCCTTAGCCCCCGAAAAGGTAATAAACCTTACCTTATTTCCAGCGCCGCATGGGTCCACCAGCACTGGCCAAGCCTCCAATCTGCCTCCTTGCTGACGTCATCAGAATATAGGATTTCAGCCAATAGGGGGAAAGCATTTGATTGGCTAAAGGAGGCGGGACAGAGCCAAACTTAGCCAATCAGCACCTGAATCAGTGCATCTATATGAAGAAAGTTCAGCATCTCCACGAACCTCTGTGCTGCACACTGTGCAGTACTGCCCCAGGAAGAACCTCTAGCAGCCATATGAGGAGTGATCAGATGAGGTATCCCTAGGGGGCAATGAAAATACTGCATTTCTCTTTTTAAAAACACCTAATCTAGGCAAACATAATGGGGATTTAGTTACATTATATGATCATACATTGCATAAGCCTGCCACAACGTCAATGTACCCCATCTTTGGCGAAATCTTTCAACATTGAAGTTGCTGTTTAGTGGATAGGTGAGTGCGCTGGATCTTGTGTATTGTATAATTTGGCCCCCAGCAGCACCCCATTTATGCATGTTCAGGTGAGTGCAGCCAACCCGCCTTGTTTCATATATATATATATTTGTGAGTCTAGCCAACTCCTTGGTTTTGCACCCCTCCCTGTCACAGGTGCCTCATCCCAGGGCCCTATTTAGCCTTGTACTGCAGAGAGCCCCATATGGAATTTTTTCCCCAAGTAAGTGGTTAATCTCATTAGAGCAGACATTAGGCTGTTAGTGTAGGACCTGCCAAAGATGGGGTACATTGACGTTGTGGCAGGCTTATGCAATGTATGATCATATAATGTAACTAAACCCCCATTATTTTTGCCTAGATTAGGTGTTTTTAAAAAAGCAAATAACATCTTTCAACATTGAAGTTACTGTTTAGTGGATAGGTGAGTGCGCTGGATCTTGTGTATTGTATAATTTGGCCTCCAGCAGCACCCCCATTTATGCATGTTCAGGTGAGTGCAGCCAACCCCCCCCCCCCCCCCCCTCATTTTATGTATATATATATATATATATATATATATATATATAGTGCTGATCCTATTATTGGGAAAATGCATCTGCGAGGAAATGCTGATTGGCATAGTGTGATGTTTGCCGTGCATGTGCAATAACACCCCCCATCCCCCCTACCTCCCTTAGTGCTTCTCTATGGAGAAACATTGGATTGTCTGAAATCATGGGTAATTATTACCTCAGCAAGAGGCAGAGCAGCAGCTGAGCCAGATTGGAGCAGCATAGGACTAAAGGTAAGTAAACCTTCTTTGTTTTAGGTCACATCCCAATTACAGACACCCTGACCAGTTCATCTCAGTGATTGGTCTAAGTGCCATGCAAGGAATATGTCTCTGAGCTCAGCAGGCAGTTCCTAGTGGCTTTTCTTTTTAGGAAATGTGCAAAGTTTTTTTTTGTTTAAGGTTTTTTTTTTTTTTTTTTTTTTAAAGGCTTTGAAAAAAAAGACGAAGCTTGACACCTGTCTATACCTAAAAATAAATCTGGTAACCTGAATTGAACAAAACACAATATATTTACCAATGAGTAAGTGTAGTATGATGATGATTATGGTAGTGTCCTTTTAAATACAAAAGAGAGAAAATAACCGATAATGGACAATAGCCAGACATTGTCAATTTTATTACAGTGTCATCTCTAAGCAATCAACCATCAATTAAAATGGCAATATCAGAATGAGTTGTCACCATTGTCTATACAAAAAAGCATATTTATACCCATCATTTACACACATTTTGACAAATAAAATAAAGGAAAATCTCTCGAAATGCAACACTGAAACATTGCATTCACAAATGTGAGAAATAAATGTTTGTTTAAAGATTATTTTACACTTTAAACCAATACCAATAACTGCACTACTATTTCTATAGTCTTATGTGCACACAGATGCACACACACAAAGAATGTGTAGTGGGGCTCTCCATATATAACAAGCTATTGATCTATCAAGGTTAAACAATCTAAGATAGAAAATGACATGCTAGTCACAATAACACAATAACAATAATTCATTTAATGTCTTCTATCCTCTATACTGAAGCCTACATGAACATAGCAGCATGTAGACCCCAAAACTAGAAGCATAAAAAACACTTCTTAATACTATCTTTCGTAATAAAACTATTCCAAATACGTTTCCCATCTCTAGCTGTTTCAATAACCCATTATTCATTGATAGGTCTTAAATCTTATGTTGTTATACATTTATATATATATACATATAAATATTGCCAAATGAAGACTGAAAGACTTATTTGAGGTTAAAATATTTCTAAAAGAGGCAGGGAGAGGGGGCTAACAGCCATGCTAACTGGTCGCAGTGTGTCTGAACTCTGAAGTATAAGCAGAATGTTGTGTCTTCAGAGGGCTTTCATACCTGTGTGCATGTTTTTTGCCAGATGTGCCCAGGTGCACCCTAATGCACCCAAGAAGCAGGACCAGCCCTGATACATATTTATTTATTTTAACATGATGCAGATAGATTTTTTTTAAATATTCTTTATTTTTGGCGCGCAGTGGTAAGTACATATTCAAGATATTACATAAGGCAGGTCACATGAAATATATTAACAGAGATATACATAGATGATCAATACACGGTGCCCTTTTTTTGTTTGTTAAGAAAACAGGCTTGGTAAACAGGTCTGGTCAGAGGTAAGTGTACAAGCTAACAAAATAATAAGCTTTCCAGATGAGCAAATAGTAGATAGTGACGGAGCTCCTGTACTATGACCGGGTACCTCCGCCCAATCTGCTTCCCAGCCGCTTGCAGGGTCCCTGGAATACTTCAGCCTCAGTAGCCAAAGCTTGACTGAGGTCTCTCCAGAGCTCTTCTACCCAACCAGGCTGCAGTTCTCCTTCCAGGCAGTTATCGTCCCCTCTGCCTATTCCGCTGCAGCTCTTCTTCCAGACAGGGATCATCCCTTCTGCCTTTTCCTCTGCTGCTTTCATTCCAGTCAGGTATCATTACCTCTGACTATTCCTCTGGAGCGGCTCTCAGGCCTAACTCTTTTGACTTATCCCAGGGCTAGAGAGATCCTTCAACCAGCAAACAGGTTTGAATACTCTGTCAATAGGCTCCCTTAAAATCCACACTGGACACACGTTTCAAAAAGGACTAACATACAAAACTTTATTTTTCATGGGACTAGCCCATACGATCATTACCTTTAGATTGCTGTGACAAACATAATAGAATTCAAATAACCAAAACATGTCAGAAAACATACAGGGAATTATAATAACACAATAAAATATTATTGGGAAGTCAATAACCAACACACAATATCTCTCCTGCCTGCAGAATTAGCAATATGCAAGTCTACCTAAATATACAAATTAGCCAGCATTGCTATTCAGGTAGTGCATATAGCTGTTGCTAGATCCTTGCAACCAACAGGTGGCGCTGTACAGACGTCACAATAAAATAATAGTGCAATTCAAGCTAGAGTTTCAAAATTATGTTACCACTGGGCCTAGGCTTTCTAGGTCACTGCATTGAGAAACGTGAGTCTCAATGCAGTAAATATTAGAAAATCACGGCAGATAGCAGAGTCCAGCATCAGCCGATGCCCAAAGTCAAGAATGCAGGATGGTTGGTTAGTAATGTGGCAAGGCAGGAATGAGTTGTGGGATCCCTCCACCTCCAGGCCGGAATGAAGGCCAACATCCCTGGTCCACGAACTCTGAAATCCATAGCAGAGTCCAACTCCAGCCCTATCTGGCACTGGCAGAAGCGCCTGGTGGTTCGTCGCTGAAAGCTGCACTGGGTCTTTCGTCTCCGTGGTGGATACAACTCAGTAAGACCTCCAGTAAGTCCATGTGTTTTAAATTGTAGAATGCCATATCTCCCATCTGACCTGTGTTTGGCTGGAGTGTATTACTTTTGAGGTCCTGTCCCTCTGCTCTGGGTTGGTTACCTGGTGTCCTGCATCTGGAGACACCAGGGAATTGGGAACTGTCCCCAACAATTGCAATGTTAGATGTGCTGTGCTATATGACCTCAGGGCACTAGGACAGTTTATAGACTGATTCAGCAGTGCTCTGTACATAGTCTATCCTGAGTGCCAGGCTTGCATGCGTCTTCTTTGGGCACTCCTGCCCCCTTTCCAGGTAGGAATGGGCCATGCACATAAGTGGCATCACTAGCACATCCCCATAGGCTCTCCACCCCAATCATTGGAGGTTTAGGTGGAAATGGGGGGCTTTGCATTGGTCATAGAGGGCGGGGGATAGGAGGGTTTAAGATTATTTATTGTTCATTTATAATTACATTTTAACCCCTTGCCTATGTTGTGTGAAGGGGTGATTACCTTCCAAACACTGCATGTTCTCTTTTTATTCTGGTTAACATGTTAATAGGTGGGGTAGCCAAGATAAAATATTTATTATTTCTGCCTTTTCCTGGTCTTCATTAACAAACATGGTAAATGGTAATCCAAAGAAAGCATGATGACACAAACAAACTTTAAAGTCTATGGATGGGCTTGCTACTCCACAGGGGACAGTAAATCTATATATCGCAATGTCTTTAACTCCACCTGTGATCAGTTAACATTTTTTAAAGGTTTTGGCAATTAATGCTATATTTATGTACTGTTAAATAATGAATAAATAAATTGACAATACTCTAATGTACTTTCACTTTTATATTATATATAATATAATATATTATATTATTTTATTATATATCATTGAATTTGTTATAGTGCTTAGTATCCCCTCTCACTCCATTCAGTGTCAAACCATTTTTGAGCAGTGAAACACTACGTACGCGTCCTTTACAAAGACACTCCAGCCCATACTACAGACACTATAACCACTGCCATGGTATGAAGCAGCTACAGTGCGTACAGTGCTCCTTTAATATATAAATGTTCTGTGTTGTATGATACATACTGTATGTGCAATCATTATCTTCTGTCTTGCAGTTTGTCTTCTTTTTGCTTTCGATCGGTTGCAGTATGTTAATATGATATATATGAATGTGCAGAGAAGTTGTGCAGATGACGTTCCCCTTTGTGAAACCTAGTTACTTTTGAGCTATACAGTCATTGCCCCTTATTTCATTCATCATCATTTTGTCTGTCAATTACTCATTACTCTACATCCCCATAGTAAAGTTGTAAATCTCTATGGAATATATTGGAGATATAAAAAATTATAACAATATCAATAGTATTACACCAGCTTATAGTTGGTGGTTGTCTGCATAGTGATAACGCTGTGACAACATGTGCAGTTGACACCCCAGTATACACTTTGCATCATTTCAGCATTATAGCACCTCTTTTTCACAACTTATTATACATAGAAAGGATACATGATACATTTTTTTTCCCAGTCGTTTGCAGTAAATATTGCACATGTATGCATTATAGCTCTATGCTGGATTATTGCTGATACTGTTAAATCTTAGATGAAATACTTTGTGTGCAATATATGTTTCCAGTCGTAGACTGATACATTTTATTGTAACCAGAATTTTTACATTTTATTTTATGTTTATATTTTATGGTTTCTGCTTTTTATTTTTTTGCTATAAAGATATGTGTTTTATTGCTGTTTAATTTACATAGTTAAATAGTTACATAAGCTGAAGAGAGACATGCATCCATCAAGTTCAGCCTTTCTCACATATATTTTTGAAGCACTATCCAATTTTGAAACAAACTTGAAAACATATCCTTCTAGAACCCATAATGACAGTCAGATCTCTACTTCAATAAGCTATTATCCCACAAATTAATAATTATATCCCTGATATTATTTATTCATCCTGTTGCTGTTTAACCCCTTAAGGGCACATGACATGTGTGACATGTCATGATTCCCTTTTATTCCAGAAGTCCTTAAGGGGTTAAACATCTGTACAGACACTGATAAAACCACCTCTTTAGGTAGAGAATGCGAAATTCTTATTGTTATTACTGTAAAAAAAAACAACAACTTTCCTTTGCCTTAGACAAAATCTCCTTTCTTCCAGTCTGAATGTGTAACATTGTGTTCTGTTCTGTTTACAAATAGGTTTCTAGACAATAGTTTGTATTGGCCCCGAATATATTTGTGTAAAACTATCATATCCCCTCTGAGGTACTGTTTTTTATAGACTAAGCAGATTTAAATTTGTTAACCTTTCTTCATAACTAAAATGTTCCATCTCTTTTATACTTTATTTTTACTGTTTTGAAACACTCATATTTGTGTCTCCCGAGTAAAACAGCACCCCCCATGTACATATTTTATAGTGTTTTGGAACGTTAGAGGGTTAAATATAGGGCTTGCAAATTAAATTGTCTGGACTTTCTGCCTGGGTTGTCAGACAGGTCCCTCAAATTATATTTAATAAAATCACATAATTATGTAAAAAGATTACATAAATATACATGTAGAATTAAAAAAATATATACACATATGTCTATCTAAATTCTACGTGTACATATATGTAATTAGTTTTGTAATTCTATGCATATATGTATTTTTCTACATAATATAGCCGGATAGACAGAAACCTAGCATATTATAACCATAACATATATATCTTTACACCAGTCGGTTGTGGTGTGCCGGAACCGACAAAGCAGTAGGCCTGTAATAAAAGTGGGCCCACCTTAGAGGGTGATATGAATAGAGGGAGTGGTGGGAGGGTTGATTCGCCAGACCATCAACGGTAAGGTGAGAGAGGATTGGCAGCCCTTTTATAGGGATCCAAGACCCTCCCACAACTACAGGCCAAGGCCTTAACATTTGTAGTCGGGGCAATATAGCCGTATAGACAGGGCAAAAAGAAAATACCATAAAACATAATTTGTGTAACCAACTTCATTTATTTGGATAAGTCACAAAAAGCTTGTCTTAATTCTTTAACTGGATTTGGTATTGTCAGGATCGGGACAGGGATCCAACACGCAGAATACAAACAGGAGCTAGGTACGTATACCGGACCTTAGAATGGCCGGACTAACGTAAGGAGAAAGCAAAGAATGGTCAGAGACAAGCCGAGGTCGAGGGAACGAGAGAACAGGTAAGCGAGAGACGAGCCGAGGTCAAAGGACACGAGAGATAAGCAGGAACGAAAGTACAAGCCGAGTCAGAACCAAAGAGACAATAGTAATAAGAGCACTGAGTGACCAGACAAGCTAGAACCACGACAGGGCAATGAACCATTACACACATCCCTATTTTATACCTAGCTCTTTGATTGATGACTCTGCCCCTGCCGAGCCCCGATTCGTTGTTCGGAACTAGATTGACAGGTCGGGACGTGATTGCCGTCATGACGTCGGCTCCTGAGCGCCGCGTCATAAAAGGAAGCGGGGCTATCGCGGCCGGCGTGTAAACGGTTATGAGAGCTGTGAGGATTGGGTGAATCAGTCCCCCTGAGAGGACGGCTGCCAGAAAGTCCAACCTCCTCCGAGACTTCAGGTACCCTGACAGTACCCCCCTCTCAGAAACGCCCACCGGGCGGAAGGAACCGGGGCGAGACGGAAAACGAGCATGAAATGCCATGAGGAGACGAGGGGCATGCACATCTTCCTGGACCACCCAAGACCTTTCCTCAGGACCATAACCTTTCCAGTCAACAAGATATTGCACCCTCCCCCGAGAAACCCGAGAATCGAGAATGGACTTGACTTCATACTCCTCCTGACCCTCAACCTGGACAGAACGAGGGGAGGACACAGCGGAGGAAAATCTGTTACAAACCAAAAGTTTCAATAAGGAAACATGAAAGGAATTCGGGATGCGCAGGGCAGGCGGAAGAGCCAGACGATACGCAACCGGGTTAATACGAGACAGAACCCTGTAAGGACCTATGTAACGAGGAGCAAATTTCCTCCAAGCGGATGTTTCTGGTACTCAGCCATACCCTATCACCCGGGGAAAAAAACAGAGCCACCCGTCTGCGTTTGTTAGCGTGTCGTTTGGACACCGTGGAATTATAAAGAAGAATACGTCGAGTCTGATCCCACAACTTCCTCAGATTGGCAACATGAACATCAACCGACGGTATCCCTTGGGAAGGGGAAACCGACGGAAGAACGGAAGGATGAAAGCCATAATTCATGAAGAAGAGGCTAGAACGAGTAGAATCGCAAACGAGATTGTTGTGCGCAAACTCCGCCCAAGGAATCAGACCGACCCAATCGTCCTGGTGTTCAGAAACAAAACAACGCAAAAATTGTTCAACCTTTTGGTTGGTGCGTTCGGCAGCTCCGTTGGACTGGGGATGATAGGCAGAAGAAAAATTCTATTTGATGCCCAATTGAGAACAGAAGGACCTCCAAAACCGGGAAACAAATTGGGACCCTCTATCAGAAACAATTTCAGAAGGAATACCATGTAAACGAAAAATCTCCCTCGCGAAAATCTCAGCCAATTCGGGAGAAGAGGGCAATTTAAGCAGGGGTACAAAATGAGCCATTTTAGTAAACCTGTCAATCACCGTGAGGATAACAGTATGTTTTTTAGAAACAGGCAAATCGACAATGAAGTCCATAGCCAAACAAGACCATGGTTTCTCGGGAATTTCTAGGGGGTGCAAAAGCCCACATGGAAGCGTATGAGGTTGTTTAGTCCTCATACAGACCTCACATGCCCCGACGAAGTCCTTAACATCCTTACGTAACGAAGGCCACCAGAAATCTTTAGAAATCAGAGAACACGACTTGCGTATGCCAGGGTGTCCGGCAAATTTACTGTTATGAAAACACTGCAACAGTTCCAGTTGGAGTTCAGGAGGAACGAAGTACCGATCCCCAGGGACAAGTCTGGGAGCCAGATGCTGTACTTTCTTGATCTCAGCAAGCAACGGGGAGTGAATCTTGATGCTTGTGTTGGCAACAATATTACACTTGGGAACTACAGAAGAAAAAACCATATCAGACATAGTAGAAGGTTCATGTTGGCGTGACAATGCATCAGCCTTGGAGTTCTTAGAACCAGGTCTATAAGTGAGCACGTAGTTGAAATGAGTAAGGAACAAAGACCAACGAGCCTGCCTGGCGGACAAGCGCTTGGCTTCCCCTATATAGGACAAATTCTTGTGATCCGTCAAAATAGTAACCGGGTGTAAAGTCCCTTCCAACAAATGTCTCCATTCCTTTAAAGCCATAATGACCGCTAAAAGTTCCCTGTCACCAATATCATATCTGCTTTCAGGCCCAGACAATTTCTTGGAAAAAAAACCACATGGGTGCAGCGGTTTATTCAAACCTAGCCTTTGGGACAAGATAGCACCTATACCCGTTTCTGAGGCGTCTACCTCGAGTAAAAAAGGCAAGGAGGTGTCAGGATGAACTAATATTGGTGCTGAGGCAAACTGTTCCTTGAGTGTACTGAAAGCAACAAGCGCCTCAGAAGACCAGGTCTTGGTATCAGCACCCTGTCTAGTCATATTGGTAATAGGAGCAATAATAGAAGAGTACCCCTTAATGAAGCGCCTATAATAATTGGAGAATCCGATAAACCTCTGAATGGCCTTGAGTCCCTAGGGCAATGGCCAATCCAAAATTGATTGGAGTTTAACCGGGTCCATCCTAAACCCGTCTCCAGAAATAACGTAACCAAGAAAGTTTATTTGAGATTGGTCAAAGCTACACTTCTCCAATTTGCAGTATAAACTATGTTGTAGAAGCTTACGCAATACCCTTCTGACTTGTTTGTGGTGAGTCTCAGGCTCTCTAGAGTGTATTAGTATATCATCCAAATAGACTATAACACATTCATGTTGAAATTCCCTAAGAACCTCATTAATTAGGTCCTGGAATACAGCAGGAGCATTGCAAAGGCCGAAGGGCATTACCGTATACTCATAGTGACCATAGCGGGTATTGAAAGCCGTTTTCCATTCGTCACCCTGCTAGATTCTCACTAAGTTATAAGCTCCCCTCAGATCTAACTTGGTAAAAATCTTGGAGCCTTTCAGGCGATCAAATAGCTCAGTAATCAAGGGAATAGGATAAGCAATTCTGATCGTTATCTTATTCATGCCCCGATAATCAATGCAAGGCCGTAGAGTGCCGTCTTTCTTATCTACAAAAAAGAAACCGGCCCCGGCTGGAGAAGAGGATCTCCTAATAAATCCCTTGTCTAGGTTCTCCCGTATGTATTCCTCTAAGACTAAGTTCTCCTTAGTGGATAGAGGATATACAGTACCCCTCGGAGGCATAGTACCAGGCAGGAGTCTAATCTTACAGTCAAAGGACCTGTGTGGGGGTAAAGTATCAGCCCTCTTTTTATCAAAGACTGCCTTTAAATCCAGGTACTGAGATGGTATCCGTAAATCTGTGGGCTGGTTAGAGTTACTTGGTGTGTCAACTACGCAAACCGGTGAGATTTTCTGTAAACAACCTCTCTGGCAACCCTGACCCCAGGAGACTATCTCACCTTGTTCCCAATCAATAATAGGGTTATGCTTCTTAAGCCAGGGGTACCCCAAGACTATTGGAACTGAAGGAGATGAGATAAGCATGAGAGATATACCCTCCTCGTGTAAAATACCAATGGTCAACTTAACTGGTATAGTCTCACGGAAAATAACAGGGTCTGATAATGGTCTACCATCTATGGCCTCAACGGCCAAGGGTGTATCCCTTAGCTGAGATGGGATAGAGTGGTTCGTGACAAAGGCTTGGTCAATAAAGCTTTCAGCTGCTCCGGAATCTATTAATGCCATAGCATTAAGTACTCCTTTTTCCCAAGTTAAAGAAACAGGTAACAGAAGCCTATGATCCTTGTAATCATATGTAGAGGACAAAATAGAAACACCCAAGGCCTGTCCTCTTGAGAAACTTAGGTGCGAGCGTTTCCCGGACGGTTAGGGCAATTTAGGCGTAGGTGACCTCTTACTCCACAATACATACACAGACCCTCCCTTCTCCTGTATTGTCTTTCACTTTCTGAGAGACGAGTGTTACCTATTTGCATAGGTTCTGGGAGAGCTAGAGTTGTAGATTCAGAATTCTGAAATGCGGGAGCTAGTCTTAAGGAAGGTCTATGAATTATATCTCGAGTGTTCTGCCTCTGTCTCATGCGTTCATCTATTCGAGAAATAAATGAAATTAATTCTTCCAAATTTTCAGGAAGATCTCTTGTGGCAACCTCGTCTAAGATCTCATCTGATAATCCGTTCAGAAATACGTCCATATAGGCTTGTTCATTCCACTTGACCTCTGCCGCCAAGGATCTGAACTCTAACGCATAATCCACAAGGGTTAGGCTATGCTGTCTAAGACGTAATAGTAGTCTAGCTGCACTGGCCTTTCTTCCTGGAGGGTCAAAAGTCCTCCTAAAAGTAGTGACAAATGCATTATAATTATAGACTACTGGATTATCATTTTCCCACAGAGGGTTAGCCCATCTAAGAGCTTTGTCAATGAGTAACGAGATTATGAATCCAACCTTCGCCCTGTCTGTAGGGTAGGCGCGGGGTTGTAATTCAAAATGAATCCCTATCTGGTTTAGGAAACCTTGACAGGTATCCGGAGAACCGCCATACCGTAAAGGGGAAGTAACACGGGAAGAGGCTCCCACTGTGGCTACCTCTAGGCCTGTATTAACAAGAGAGATGGGTGGTGTACGCATCTCCTCTGATTGATTACTAGGATGGGATAGTAATGCTTGCAGCGCCAGAGCCATCTGGTCCATTCTATGGTCCATGGCTTCAAATCTCGAGTCAGGAGAACCAATCTGAGCGTTTGTACCTGCAGGATCCATTGGCCCTGTCGTAATGTCAGGATCGGGACAGGGATCCAACACGCAGAATACAAACAGGAGCTAGGTACGTATACCGGACCTTAGAATGGCCGGACTAACGTAAGGAGAAAGCAAAGAATGGTCAGAGACAAGCCGAGGTCGAGGGAACGAGAGAACAGGTAAGCGAGAGACGAGCCGAGGTCAAAGGACACGAGAGATAAGCAGGAACGAAAGTACAAGCCGAGTCAGAACCAAAGAGACAATAGTAATAAGAGCACTGAGTGACCAGACAAGCTAGAACCACGACAGGGCAATGAACCATTACACACATCCCTATTTTATACCTAGCTCTTTGATTGATGACTCTGCCCCTGCCGAGCCCTGATTCGTTGTTCGGAACTAGATTGACAGGTCGGGACGTGATTGCCGTCATGACGTCGGCTCCTGAGCGCCGCGTCATAAAAGGAAGCGGGGCTATCGCGGCCGGCGTGTAAACGGCTATGAGAGCTGTGAGGATTGGGTGAATCAGTCCCCCTGAGAGGACGGCCGCCAGAAAGTCCAACCTCCTCCGAGGTAGAGACTTCAGGTACCCTGACAGGTATATAACGAGTGTAGGCAGAGGATTTCCAGCGCCCCATAGCCTTGATGATATGAGCAGGTATGTGATTTGTGGAAGCTGATGATGCTGCCCCTATACGGAAAGAATGTCCTGAGAATTGATTGGAATTTAGACCGAGCCTAGTTAACAGCAGCCGAACATAAAGCATGAATGTTGCTGTTGTAAGTATGTATCCATGCAGTTCTATTAGGGGTTGGTGTGGTTGTTTCTGGACCGTAATGAGATAAGTGTCCAAGACTTGTACCAGGCACCATTTGTTTTGAGTAGGGTACAAGGAGATTTTAACAGTATGTCCAATAGGGTTGGTTTTTGATTGACTTAATAATAGAACATAATAGTCTATGTTTCTCTGCAAGTCAATAATTCTCAGGTAGTCCGGGTTAGTAATGTTCATAGCTGTAAATTCATTGGGACGTAGGAACCCATAAAATGCCAAGTATATGGCTGCTTTGATCACCATATTAGTCATGGGTTCGAAAGGAGCAGAATCTAGTAAGTCGGATAGTGAGTGGAAAATGTTGTTGTGTATGGGTAGTCGTTGAAAGGCAACATGTGTGTCTATTTTTTTAATTCCTTTCAGTAATGTCTTTATCTGAAATGATGAAAGGAAACTTGTCGCGTTTGGTTGTCGAATAGGCATGTGGTGCTGGATGCCCGTAAGGTACAGTTTTATTGTGTTAATTGATCATTTTGGGTTAATGTGGCAAAAATAAGTGAACCCTAATATTGATTCCAACGCAAACATGTCACAAATGTTAAATTCCGCTATAAATCTTGTGAATATGTGAAAAGCCCTATCGTAAGATTTTCTAGTGTTGACAGAAAGTGCAAGGTGAGAAACGTGACGTGCTGGTTTAACAAAACATTCAATCCATGAGCATGTCTTGAAATGGTGGGGCAGGTGTAGCCAGTTTGGAAGCGGTGGGTAGTGTCAGGAAGAAAGCCTGAAAACGAAATCGAGACAAGTGGTCAGCTGAGATGTTTGTGCACCCTGGAACGTGGATACAGGTGATAAAGAATTGACAAGTGGCTGCTCCCCATGTGAGTCTTCTTAACAATCTCATGAGGACCAGAGATGAAGACCGTCCTTTTTTTACAATGTGGCACGTGGCTAAATTATCTAAGTAACACCTGACTGCGTGACCGGACCATTTTAGTCTCCAGGCAATGGCAGCTGCCATGATCGGTTATAACTCAAACAAAGCTGAGGTAGCGGAGAAGCTGGACAGGGATTTAACGTCTGTCGGCCAGGGTCCCCAAAGCCTATGGTCTCCTCAGATGGCTGCAAAACCGGAGTTTGCTGCGGCATCTGTCCATAGTGTAGGTGAGTTGTCAGAGAGGGGGGTATAAACATGGCTTGCCCATTGAAAGATGTAAGAAAAACATGCCACATCTGTAAATCCGAGGTTGCGTGATTATCTAAAGTGATAAGTGAAGTGTCTGATGTGAATTGTGGAAATAATGATCGTAAATGAGAAATAAAGGATCTACCCTGTGGTATGAACCTCATGGCAAAATTGAGCGACCCCAGCAGCGATTGAAGTTCCTTCCGGTTGCAATAACCTTGTTGTAAATAGTGTTCAATGCTTGCCAGGGTGCGCTCAATCTTATCCTGTGGGAGGCTAGCTGCATGTGGATAGAGTCCAATTGGATCCCCAGAAATTGGGGCTGTTTTTGAAGCCCAAAGTGAGTTGTGTGAAAAAATAATACAACCCTTGCCATTTAATGCCGTGTAGATGCCATAGGGAAGGGTTAATGGGAAGTAATTTGAAAGCATTTACTACATCAGTTTTGCTTAGCCATGCCCCTGTACCAGCTGTTAAAATGCCCAATGGCATTATTATTAGTGGCATACTGTAATGAAAATTATCCGGAAGGTATGAGGGAATTACGGCTGGGAATAGTGGAGGAATGTGGTGCTGATAAGTCTATTATCAGTCTGGGTTTGAGTGAGGTTTTCCCCGTGACAACCCTTATGGGGTTGGTCCTCCAAGATGTGAAGGGTGGGGAAACGAACGGTCCCAACAAAAACCCTTGTTCTACCTCCGTCATAATGAATGTGCGTACTAACTTAGGATCATCTAACATGGATTGCAAATTGTTACATTCTAGTGTACCAGTAGGCAAGTGTACCAAACCGGTGTGGAACCCTTCAGACAGTCCAGTGATAATGTAATTAACCAAGTGGTGTGATGGGTGTTGTTGTAATAGTGTAGTCAATACTGTGACATTCACGCAAGTGTGATACGGTTTAGGGAAAGCTTTATTTGTGCACATGGTCTTTGAATGAGCCCGAAACAGTGGTTACACACGTGCATTAACCTACAGGAGCTAAAACCACAATTACCCACATTAAAATTGTTACAAATTTGTGATTTGTCTAGGAACACGATGTCCCTACCCAGTTTATCCTTTAGGCTTCTTGCAGGTCTTGGAAAATTAGGGACAGAGTGGCCCTGTTCAGTTTCCACCATATTAGGGCCGAAATCTGTACTATGTGCTGTAGATGCACATACTGCACAACAGGGCCAGACTGGGAATTCCAAAGCAGCCCTGGAAAAAAAATCTATGCCAGCCCCATAAGTCATTGCGCCATATATTGCCGCATGTAATATGTAAGGCTATGTCTTGCCACCCTAGATGATTGAGATATATATATATATATATATTGCTTTTTCCAATATAAAATATAGGTTTTCCTGTGTCAGTGCGGATTGGCTGAGATCATCAAGCTTGATGATCTCAGCCATAGATGCAGGGCCAGTCGAGGGGAGACCAGCACGACGTGGGGGAAAAAAAAGGTGAGTAAAAACACACATACACACACACATAGCATGACAGACACACACCATGACACAGACAGACCGTGACACAGACACACACACTGTGACACAGACAGAAACACACACACACCATGACACAGACAGAAACACAGACACACCATGACAGACAGACACACCATGTCACAGACAGATGCACACACCATGACAGAGACACACACATACCATGACAGACACACACACATACCATGACAGACACACACCTTAAAAAAGACAGACACACTCACACCTTGACACACACGCACACACCATAACACAGACAGACAGTGATACAAACACACACACACACTGTGACACAGACACACATTACATGACACATGCAGACACACACACTATGGCACAGAGACCGTGACACAGACACACACACCGTGACACAGACAGACACACATTACATGACACACACACACCATGACACAGACAGACCGTGACACAGACAGACACACATTACATGACAGACACACACACAATGACACAGACACACATTGCATGACACAGATAGACACACACACCATGACAGACAGAGACACACACACACACACCATGACACAGACACACACACACACACACACACACCATGACACAGACAGACACACCATGACAGACAGAGACACACACAATGACACAGACAGACACACACACACACACCATGACAGACAGAGACACACACACACCATGACACAGACACACACACATACACTCACACTGACACACATTTTTACCTTTGTGCTGGCGGCCGCAGGGGGAGCTCAGTTTGATGGTGGCCACATGGGGGAGCTGGCTCTTCTGGCGGCCGCATGGGGGAGCTCTTCTTGTGGCCGCAGGGGGAGCTGGCTGTTCTGTCTCTGCTCCCCCCTCCCCCGCGCGCTAGAAAGAGACTGGGGCCGGAATATGACGTCATATTCCGGCCCCGGTCTCATTAAGCTGCGCGCTGGGGCGGGGGAGCAGAGACAGAACAGCCAGTTCCCCCTGCAGCCGCATGAAGAGCTCCCACTACGGCCGCAGGTCAGCCAGCTGCCTGCCCGGCCCCAGGTGCCGACGGCCCACCGGGAAATTTCCTGGTATCCCGGTGGGCCAGTCCGGCCCTGCTGCACAAGCTGGGGGTCTGAAGCCTGCAAAGTGTCTGCAGAATAACTCAGTGTCCAGCTTGCTCCAATTTATGCTGAAATTGAACTGAGTCAGAACTGCAGCTACCTTTGCAGAGAAGGAACGGTGGTCATCATAAAAAGCAGTACCACCATATTTGTGCCCCAGATCCACCATCTTGTGCATATACACATCTAACTCTTCTCTTTTCTCAGGATATACCGAGCAGTAGACGTCCCTATAAATGCCAAAACCTAGTACAAATTCCGGGATGGACACTGGCGTCTTCTCACTGTGAAATCACAGTGAGAAGCGCGGATGCGCCTCTAGCGGCTGTCAATGAGACAGCCACTAAAGGCTGGATTAACCCATATGTAACATAGTAGTTTATCTGAAACTGCTATGTTTACAGCAAGCAGGGTTAACCCTAGAGGGACCTGGCACCCAGACCACTTCATTGAGCTGAAGTGGTCTGGGTGCCTATAGTGGTCCTTTAAGCATGTGCTAGTAGGTGAATGGCTTTATCAGGGTGAATGTTAGTGGCCAGTGTGTTGTCAAGTCTCCTACAATGTGTTCTCCTTTTACCTAATAGGAACACAGGGTAGTTAATTGGACTTTTAAGTAGAACAAACTTTTTATACTTCATCACTCATTAAGCCTTACAATGATTTGATCACTGACATAATGGAAAATGAGGTAAAACTCCTGAGCAAAAATGTAAAGTGCCTAGTTTTATCGGTCAATTGACTCCTTTATAGGCTTTCAAAGTGTGGGAAATGCTCATTGATTTCTCATTTTATTTTGATAATGCTTCCATTGCTCTTGAGAAGAAAAGGCACATTTGCTTTGGATGGACCTAGAGAATTATCTAAAAAATTTGTATTTAAATATGGAAACTTTCCTCTGTACAACATATTGACTCTCCCATCACCCTGTACACCATGGCCTATAGCTGCAGCCATTTAAAAAAATGGTTATGGTCTGCTCCTTTACGTCCCCTGACGTCAACGATGGAATTTGTTTTCTTTCTGCTTTGCCATCATAATCAGTCCAACCTGGGAAATGCAAACAGTAAGCTAACTATTAATAGATTAGGTTATGGTTTTTACATATTTGTGTAAATGATGCCAATCATCAGAGGTTTGTCAGTTGTTCCATTAACCCATTCATGACTTTGAGTTTACATGAATCCCATTGCATCATGACAGCCTTGGCATGTCATCTGTCATAAAAGGGTTAATACTACACATGACGAAGAGGGTCCCACAAAAATGGCTTCATTACAATAGTTGTATAAAAATAGTAATTGTTTGGTGACCATACAAACTGCTGTGCACAGACCAGAAATAGGGGTGTTCTTGTAAAAACCTTTTTTCACTTTCATTATTTCAGACCCCTTATGTGTCAATTATTTTTTCCTTTTATATTTTATATATATATTGTAGTGGATATCATTTCTTATTCTTTTGATTTCCATTTCAGCTGTATTGAGAGATAGCACCTGCACGGACACTATATCACTCACAGAAAATGAAGGTTTGAAATGGTATCTGGCAGGAGACTCCTTAATAAGATGCCTATTGAGTAAGTACTAAGGTAAAAAAATAGCATTTTGTGCAAAGAGAACCTGGGGATAATACACATGTATGGACAGAGATGCCGGGTTATTCACTAACGTCAAAGTGAATACAAAGTGAATTTAAAATTTGAGGCCAAAATAGCCAAAGTTGAAAAATTTAGCTAGGATTTTGAGTTCAGCTACTATGGCTTAACATTTTGAGTTCAGCTACTATGGCTTAACATTTGAAATTCACTTTGAATTCACTTTGAATTTAGTTTAGTGAATATCCCTGATGAAGACATTTCTTTTCTCAATATTGCAGATTTTGAATTCCAAGTTGTATTCTCTACCAGGTTTCCACTCATATTAAAATATCACGGTACTTAGGATTTAGGAAGGGTACAGTTAGCTTTTTGTCAGTATCCATGTATGTCTTTTAATATATGTTTTATTGGATATTACTGTATTATTATTATTTTCTTTTCTGCTGTTTGCAATGTGATGGGAATACATACATATGTATTTTTATATTTAAATATGTGTTAATGTATGCATGTATGTATTGATGAATCTCACTATCTTATTCTTAATCCTTTGATTACAGCTTCTTGGACTATTACGACATGAAGGATTTTTGCTTAACCTGTTGCTGTGAAGAGATTATTAATTTATTGCTGTTTACAGAGATACCATATTGTATACCTTTTGACGGAGATGGTACAATCAGACCCAGTAATTTTAAAAATGTAGCGTATGCCAGAGCTAAATGACTCAAGTCTATTTTGAAGTCAGACTTCATTGTTTATTATGCTTGCTCAGCACTCATTAACACATTTGCCCTCTGTGCAGTTACACTGCTTCTACTGACAACAAGCTATACACTGTTAACTGCTCCTGAAAACACTGGCACAATTACTGCATATAAACACACAATCAGATGGTCACAGGCTAAGGGACTAGAGGCAGAGCAGCTAATCTTTCCTTGCTATGTTTTCCTGCGTTCTACCACCTCTTGAATATGTGGTGAAGGATTATGGGAGATGCTCTCTTTAAACAGGACACGCAAGGAATATTTGCACCCCCAAATTGGAGAGATTAGGACATATTTGCGGAGGATTGGGGAGTTTTATCGCGTGTGACAGCAGCTGCTGGTTAATATTCATGAGCTGGATAAGTGGGGAAGAGCAAGCCTGACAGGTTTGGGGGGGTGGAGTGGAAAAAATATATCAGGAAAATTAACCACAAGAAAACACTGAGAGCAGAAGAGATAGACAAGGAGGAAGGGAGAGAGAAGTATACAGAGGCACAGAAAAAAATAAAATATTGAAAATGGTTTTTGATGTAGGAAAATATTAGAGGATATAAAATGAGTGTGGGAGCAGGACACAATTATGTTAAAAATAAAAACGATGTGAAAATGTCCTAATTGCAATTACACATTTCCTCAGTGAGTGTTAAATCTCCAAAGCATAAATAATATCAGACGCTTAATATAAATGAAGGACTTATTATCGAACAGTGTAATCTAGAACACCAGACATATGTTTGAATTTCTATAATACCCCCAAACATAGGCATCTACAGTATAAAGCAAGATGGGGCATATGTTCCCTTCCACTGGTTGATAGGACACAAACAGATTACAGCTCAGGCAACCCTAGAAATTTTTATTCTATTGCCCCCAGGGCCGGCCCAAGACATTGTGCTGCCTGGGTCCAAGGATGAGATTCTACCCCCCACCACCAGCTACCCCACCTCCCCGTCTTGCACCAAAAGCACGCCAACATCTATTATGTTATGCAGTGTGTGTAGTGAATGCAATGTCTGTTTGAGTAGTGGATACAGTGCGTATATCATATTCAGTGTGTCGTGGATGCTGCATCTGTGTGTCGTGGATGATTTGTCTGTAATTGTGTCATGGATGTAGTTTGTATTGTTTGCAGTGTGTGTATTGACTATATTGTCTGTGTGTAGTGGAGGCAGTGTGTGTAGTGGATGGAGGGTGTGTGCGGGGAATGCAGTGTCTGTGTAGTAGATGTAGTGTCTGTGTATGTAGTAGTGTCTGTGTAGTGCATGTGTGTAGAGTTGGATAAATGCTGATGGGGCTGAGCAGTTCAAATTAAACTGGGGCTATCCCCCCTCCCTGCCTCTTACCTGTGGGCTGGAATGGCGGGACAGTGTGTAGGAAGGGGACAGTGTAGGAGGGCAGTGTGTAGGAAGGTGACAGTATAGGGGGCAGTGTGTAGGAAGGGGACAGTGTGGGGGGGATAGTGTGTAGGAAGGCTGTGGTGACAGTGTGTGGGGCAGGGTGTGAGAGTGACAGTGGTGGGAGGCAGTATGTAAGGGTGACAATGACAGTGTGGGGGTGACAGTGGTGGGGGCAGGGTGTGGGGGTGACAGTGTAGGGTGCAGGATGTGTGGGTGACAGTGTGGGGGGGCAGGATGTTTGGGTGACAGTGGTGGGAGGAAGTATGTGAGGGTGACAACGACAGTGTGGGGGTGACAGTTTTGGGGGGCAGGATGTGAGGATGATAGTATGTGGGCAGGATGTGAGGGTGACAGTGTAGGGGGAAGAATGTAAGGGTGACAGTGGTGGTTAGCAGGATGTGAGGATGTCATATGGGGGCAGGATGTGAGGATGAAAGTATGGGGGCAGGATGTGAGGGTGACAGTTGGGGGGGGCAGGGTGTGAGGGTGACAGTGGGGGGGCAGGGTGTGAGGGTGACAGTGGGGGGGGCAGGGTGTGAAGGTGACAGTGACAGTGGGGGGCAGGGTGTGAGGGTGACAGTGTCATGGTGACAGGGGGGGGGGGAGCAAGATGTGAGGGGGCTGACCATCTATGAGGTGGGGAAGGATGTGGGAAGGTTGTGACCAGTCTCCCCACACTTACATATCTTGTTTTGTTCAGTGCACCATTCTCTGCTGGTCCAGTGGCTGTCTCTCTGATCTGCAGCTCCGCCAGGTGTGAGCTGCAGACCAAGTTCTCACGGGCTCTGATTAGAGCGTTGCCCTGGTAACCCGCAGCAATGCTCTGGGAGCTCGCAAGCCCTCCTTCACATGGTCTGCAGCTCTGCATTTGGTGGAGCTGCAGATCGGAGGCTCTCCGTGGGCAGACTGATTGAGGGGCCCCTCACCCGGCAGCATACATGGCAAGCCGCCGGGCCTCCTCCTTGTGCGGATCTTCAGACACTGACCGAGGACCCGACTGATTAGTCTTCCCCAAGGTTTAGAGAGCCGCCTCTGCTGCATATAAATGCAGCAGAGGCGGCCCAGGGCAGCAAAATGCCACCCCTGTTAAAGTGCAGCCTGGGGCCATTGCCCCAGTCTGTCCTATGGACAGGCCGGCCCTGATTGACCCTTAAAGGTGCTGTATCACAATCTGGGATCTTTGCCTAATTTGCAAAGACCACAACGATGAAATCGGTGCTGGGTGTCTGGTGGCCAAGGCAGACGAAGTGGAAGGTAAGTTTTTCTTACCTGAACATGGGTGGAATTTCCATCCTCATTTGTGAGGTCTATAAAAAATCCCACAAGCAGCGGATTCCTCCACAGAAAGAGCTTTTATTCCTTACTGATAATGGCTAGAGGAGATGACAAGCTTAAAAAAGGTAGCTCCACCTTTTGTCAAGATTTGTATGGCGGAGGAATGGTATATAGTCAATCTGCGTGTTTCATAGAGATTCTATGATTATGGAATACTCATCTTGGAGGAGGGGGTGACTGAGTCATTAGCATTTAAAAAAAAAAAAAAAATCACAATTTTGGACAAAATTGTTGATCTGGAAAAAAATCTCCAACTCCAGCTACTGTCACAATAACTGTTAGCCTGAGTTTTGAAATTCTGTTTTTAATTCACTGCATACCACTCTTTGGTGATTAAACTAAATTCAAATTGCTTGTTGAATTGGACTGAGTGTATGGGGATATGTCTTATTTTCCTTGTACTCTCTGCCTGGTGATAGCGAATGAATGTACTCCTTTCCTTGTATATCTGATGTTCTGTCTCCAAGCTGTCTCTCCTATGTGCCAAATAGTCCAGTTACTGAGGGCCTATTCACACAAAACATATAATGACAGTAACTCCAATTTAAGTAGTCATGCTAACGTATCAAGGGTTCCATATCTGTCCTTTTTCCCCACTGTGCCCACTTAAAGGGTTTTAATGACTCATACAATTGTGTAGGGTAACACCTGGAGGGTAGTAGATGAAGTTTGGCAGAAAGAGGAGAGAAGAGGATCTAAAAAAAAAAAATCATTGCATTTTTTTGCAGTTTCAACTGATGAACTGAGCTTGCCAATTGTTCTACATCGTGTAGTTTGTTCTAAACAGTTTGCAATCTGTTAGTTTTCCCCTAATGTAGAGAGTAAATGGTACTAATAGAGAGAGGGACCACCAATTAAGTTGTGACTATGGCACCATTAACATTAAAGACAATCATGCTTGTTATACTTATTATGTTCAATATGATCTCCCTGACCAAAACCCAACATTTCTAGAAGTGGCTTGTAGCAACCAGTGCAGAAAATAAATGGAAAAAAGAAAAAAAGAAAGACAGACACACACACACACAACTGGCAGCATACATGATGTCCCTTCCTTTTTACTGTGTCTACAGTTTTGTCAGTGTGACAGAAGATGAAGCAGTACAATGCTGAATTTGTACATATATCTCTTGTAGGTTGTATACTCAGAATATACAAGTAAACATGTCTCAAAGAATTCATTAAGTTTGTGTTTGTTAGTGATTTATTAGCCCATTTATCCTACGGAAGGAGAAGGAAGTGACGCATAACATGAAAGCTAGTGGGATAAAAATATTATTTCAAGTAGCAATTTTTTTTAACAAAAAACAATCCGACTGCATGTGGAACCTTTCGGAATGCAAAATACAGACACTGTTAAATGTTTCAAGCTATAGCACTGACCATCCAGACTCCTACCACCATGACCACTTCAAAAAGGGGTCATGGTGGTTGAAGTAACAGTTTTATTTTCTAAAAGTGCTTATTTCTAATTAAATCAATTTTTTTGTAAGATAAAAAAGTAGGGCACAGTCTTTACACATACAGCACTTCAGAAATCTGGAGTACTTTAGGGGCCTGGAGTTTTGGAGATATATGTCTCTGTAATTTATACCATTGAATAAAACATTGAAAAATAACAATGTTATTGCCCCCTCAACTCCTTGGCATGAATCACACATTTCACCCCAACACAGTGGAGCAGCTAAAGAAGAGAGGTGTAAGACATATTTACACTGACAGACATACTGACACACAAAGACACACACTGAGGTGTAAGACATACTTACACTGACACAAACTGACATCCTGACACACACAGACAGACATACTGACAGACATACTGAGACACACAGACAGACACTCACATACACACATACATACACTGACAGCCAAACTGACATATAAGTTGACAGAAATACTGATACATAATGACACACACAGTGACAGATATACTGACACACACACATACATTGACTGACATACTGACACACATACACTGACAGACATACTGACACACACAGACACACTGACATATACAGACAGACATACTGACACACACACAGACATGCACTGACAGACATATTGACACACACACTGACAGGTACTGCCACACACAGACATACTGATACACAGACACACACTGACAGACATACTTACACACACACAGACACACACATATACTAAAAGATATACTGACACACACAGACATACTGACATACACAGAGACATACACTGACAGACATATTAACATACATACTGACAGACACTGAAACATAATTTGCAAAAAGACCCGATCTAGGAAGTAAGTGTTTGGATCAATGTGATCAGAACTGCAGTTTTATTTGATTATTTTTTTTGTTTGTTTTGTTAGCTCTTGAGTTGATTCAGCTTTCACTATGCTTTTGCCTATAAATGGTTGTTATTTCTGGTGTGATCTGGCTTGACAAAGACCCCTTCAGGGGTCGAAACTTTACAGAGTCTCACTTGTCAAAATAAATACAATTGAAGATACCTGGAGTGCCTGGATCCTTTTTCTACCACTGATACTGACACATAATGACACACACACTGACAGACATACTGACACACACAGACACACTGACACACACATATATTGACAGACAAACTGACACACACACTGACACGCACACAGAAATACTGGCACACAGACAGATATACTGACACACATTCACACATGCAAAATGTACACTTTTAAACCTACCTCCTGTTTTCTACCTTCCACCTATCTGGTGTCCAGAGTGGTGACTGAGGCTGTAGGGGGTTGCCGACTGGCTCTCCCAGCCCTAGCCCCTCCTCTCCACCTCCCTGGTCTCTCCCACGCTGCTCTCTCTGGGAGGAAGTGACTTACGGCAGTCACTTCCTCCCATGCTGCCAAAAAGCAAGGAGGCCCAGGCGCACTGCTAAGGGGCCAAATGACTGGGCCCATGCTTACAAACGTCCACCGGGGGGTCCTTAGTGCATGGACCACCCAGTGGGCCTCCTTGGTGTGAGGGCAGCAGGGCCCATGGGACAGCTGCCTTGGGCCCCCCAGGAATAACTGGGCCTGGGGCAGCTGCCCTGTTTGTCCTGGGTTAAACACAGCCCTGCAAATTATTGTTTATCTTCTCTTTCCTGTATGCTTTCTTTATGCTGACTGCCAGGTAGACAGGACAGAGCTTGTAACAATCCAAAAAGCAAAAGAAGAAAAGTTTAGGTACAGCACTGAGAAATGCTGGAGAAACAGTGATGGACTGTTGATTGCAATGATTTTGAAAGGTTTGCCTGAATCATTGAAACTGTTTGCCATCCACATTACACAGGGAGATGGGATAGTAACTTTTGCACAGTTTAAAACACAGCTGAGAAGTTTTGAGGATACTGAAAAATACTCCACTAGTGCAAATGATGATAATGTATTATCAGTGTGAGTAACACGGCTCCAAGATTTAAAGTGAGAGACAACTCTAACATTATTTGTTACAATCGCGGCCAAAAAGGACACAGGGCCAGAGCGTGTTCAAACATTTAAAATAAAGGTCAATCACTGTGATGTAGCTATTGCAAGAGCCCAACACACAAAGATGCAAATTGCAGACGTAAAAAGAAAGACAATGTCAGGCAAGCAACAGATGATGATGACGATAACGGACACTCATTTGTTTTTAAAGAGATTTTTAGAGATGACTAACTAAATGGATTAAAACCAAAAGGATTAATGGTTGATACAGGAGCAACATCCCATATAATTACAGACATTGGAAAGTTTAAGAGCTTTGATGACTCCTTTAAACCGGAGAAACATTCCATGGAGCTCGCAGATGGAAAAAAGACAACTTGTATAGCACTGGGAAGAGGCAATGCAGAGGTTTGTCTACTTGACAGCGAGGGGAACCGAGTGATTATGACACTGAAGAATGCGTTGTACATACCTTCATACCCTCAAGAAATCTTCTCTGTAGATAAAGCAACAAACAGTGGAGCATCAGTCAGCTTCCAGCAAGGCAGGAATGAACTCATACATAGGAACAGTACCAAATTCACAAGTCAGAAGTACTATAGACTTTATTATCTGAATACTTTTGTTGAAAATTATGACAGTTGTCATGGATGTTATGATATTCAAATATGGCATGAAATCCTAGGTCACTGTAATTATGATGATATTGCAAAACTACAAAATGTGGTAGAAGGAATGAAAGTTAAGGGTAAGATTGCCAAGTCTAATCTTAACAGTGAAGTTTGCACTCAGGGAAAATCAGCGGAGGAACAGAGAACCTGATACCAGAGCCACAGCTAGATTAGAGCTAGTACATACTGATTTGGCAGGTCCCATAGACCCACAAGCTAAAGAGGGTTTAAGATATACAATAGCAAGATCAGACAATGGTACTGAGTTCAGAGCAAATAGTTTTAAGTCGCTGTTAAGTAAGCGAGGTACAAGACATGAAACCTCAGCACCTTACTCACCCCATCAAAATTGGACTGCTGATAGAAATTGGAGAACTCTATTTGACATGGCGAAATGTCTGTTAATTGAGAGTAAATTACCTAAAGAATTATGGACACATGCAGTAATGACTGCCGCTAATATCAGAAATAGGTGTTTTAACAACCGTTTAGCACAAACTCCATATTACCTTTTGACAGGCAGAAAGCCTAATCTTTCTAAGATGAGAGTTTTGGGGTCAGAATGTTTTGCATTCAAGTATGACAGAAAGAAATTAGACTTAAAATGTGAAAGGGGGATTTTTATTGATTATGACAAGAACAGAACCTCTTACCTAGTGTTTTACCCAGACACAGGGAAGGTTCTTAAACACAGGCTTGTGAAGTTTATCACAAAGATAGGTTGTGAAAGACAGACTTAAACTGATTTGTTATATAATAATGAGGATTGCTATAGAGAGAGAGAGCTATTCCCCACCTATACCAAAAACAAATGAGACCGGAATTGAGTGTCCAGAGATGATCCAAATTTCTGAAATTGAAACTTTAGGAAATGAGAACAATGGTCAGGCAGGTAATGACCATAGTACACCTCACTACTTGGAGGACTATGTTTCAGATTTTGAATGTGATGATCAGTTACTAACAAACATTAATTACTGTTACAAGGTGTTTGATGTACCACAAACCTTTAAAGATGCTATAAGTTCACCTCAGTCACAAAATTAGCTTAATGCTATGACAGAGGAAATAGATTCACTGAAAGAAAATGACACATTCACTTTGACTACTTTACCAGACGGTAAACATTCAGTGGGGGGGGGGGGGGGGGGGGATCGATGCGTGTATGCAATGAAAAACAATGTTGATGGGCTAGAAACCTACAAAGCCAGATATGTCGCTAAAGGTTATAGTCAAGTAAAGGGAATTGATTACAAGGAAGTTTTTTCTCCAACTGCAAACATTACATCAGTATGTATTTTTATACAAATGGCAGCACATTATGGTTTACTTCTTCACCAGATGGATATGAAAAAAACCTATTTACATGCCCCAATTTACTGTGAGGTTTATGTGGAACAACCAGAGGGATTTTAGGTAAAGTCCAAGCAAAATGAGAAACTAGTTTTAAAATTGAACAAGTCATTGTATGGTCTAAAACAATCAGGTAGGAATTGGAACAAGATGCTGCATGATCATTTAAGCGAGAATGGGTTTGAACAAAATCCAGCCGACCACTGTGTATATGTCAAACAATGTGGACATGAGAGAGTAATACTCTTAATATGGGTTGATGATCTCATCATCGGTTCCAGAGAGGAAACAGTACTCAATGACGTGAAGAAAATGCTTACAGCAAAATTTAAGATAAAATATCTTGGGAGCATCAAACATTTCCTACATATTCATTTTGAACAAAGTGATGGTTTGGTAAAGATGAATCAAAAGAGATACATATCAAAGATTCTGGAGAAGTTTGGAATGATAGATTGTAAACCCAGATCAACACCATGTGCACAAAAACTGGACCATGATGATCATAATGATCCTGTAGATATCGAGAAGTAGTAGGTAGCCTGTTGTATGCAATGACCTGTACATGACCAAATTTAAGCTGGGTGATCAGTAAACTGTCACAATGCTTGTCAGAGCCAACAGAACAACATTTAACCACAGCTAAGCATGTGATGAGATATTTAAAACATACTATATACTGTGAGTTTTGCTACAGAAAGAGTAGTGAAAATGTGAAACTCGAGGCGTATAGTGATGCTGATTGGGCCTCTGATGTGAACTATAGAAGGAGTACGACTGGATACTGCTTTAGTCTAACCAAGAATGGTCCACTGATTGCATTGGCTGCAACTACACAGGAAAGTCAGTACCTTGTGCAGTTACTCAAAGGAATGGACAATGGGTGTCACTATGAACCAATACAAATCTTTGGGGACAATCAAGGCTCTATAGCTCTTTCAGAGAATCCTGTTTGCCGTCAGAGATGCAAACATATTGATATCAAGTACCACTTCATTAGATCAGTTATCAGTGAAGATAACATAGTTCTTGACTATTGTCCGACTGACAAGATGGTAGCAGATGTTATGACTAAGCCTGCAACAAAGTCCAAGTTAGAAAAGTTTTTGAGTTATATATTTGGAATGTAAGTCATGTAATAGATGAATATGCAAAATGACAAACTTGAGAGCGAGTGGGGGTGTTGAGCTATAAACTCAAAGTGCTCTCATAGTGCTGTAACCTATGTTATACATTGTATGGTTAAAAGGAGTGTAAATAAAGTTTGTTGTTACTCCTTCCTTTCCCTCCTGAAACAGGAAGCAGAAGCTGAGTTAGTTACAATAAAGACACAGAAGCAAGAAGTACCTGTGTGATTTTTCCCTCCATCTTTATATAAGGTTATTCTTATATACTGCTTATCCTACCCTAATAAACACAATGGCAACAGGCTGAGGTCATCACTTCTGATGATGTATACCAAGGAGGCAGATCAAGAGCAAAGCCAGAACCCAGCAGACTGGAATAAAGGTACGATTTTACTATATTCAGGGGGGCTAGATAGTATTTTTAGCACTATAGTCTCAGGAATGCATGTTTGTGTTCCTGACCCTATACTAGTGTTCCGTTAATTTACAATTTGGAAAATGGAGAGTGTAAGAGGACAGTTTCAGCACACTTGCAGGCATTAATAGTGGTGGCAGAGAAATTAATTCTCCACAGACTGGTGATTATTCCTTGAGTATAAATGAGGATCAGTGAAGCTTTCTGGACTCATTCTACAAAGTAAGTGAAAAGTAAAAATGCTTATACTCAATTCTTGAAGTAAAGGGGTTGATTGCTTCAATTTACATGATTTCCCACAAGCTGCACTCTGCGTATTAAACAATAACCATTATATTCCTCTCCACTTGAACGATTTGTAAGTTATTTAAAGAGTATTGAAAATGAATCAGTTCTTTCAAGTAGAGCATGTCCCACATAAAATAGAAAACAATTCTTTCTTGACTTAAAATATATATTTAGAGTTCTTCTTGGGTCAACAAGGTGATGGATAATTCACATATCTATCAAAACAGTTGCCTCCCTTTTTTCAATATAGCTGAAATTTCTGCTGAAATCTCCTTTCTTCAAGTCTTAATAGATTAGTCCTTCATTCAGTCATTTTAAAGAACAGGACAGTAGACAGCTTGAACATATCACCAATGAGCTTGTCAGTAAATAACTATATCTATTTATATAATTACATTCTCTCTAAGTTGCTTTTTTTCTACAGAAAATGAACAAATCATATCTAAAGCTTTCTTCATAACTACAATCTTTTATTTCCTTTATTCGCACTTGAACAATATTTTAGAAAAGAAAAGCACAGAATTGGCTCATCCTCACATAGTTTTTCTTCTCCGAACATTCTTATATGTTTACTATAAAAAATATTTCACTTGAATGACCTTATGTGCCTTGGATCAAGACATTGTACATGAAGAACGATTGACCATAGCAAAAACAGTCACTCGTTTTGCTGTGCAGTCTGTGCCAGGCAGGACATTTTCCTTTAAAATTAAAATGACTGTCTCTCATTGGTCTAGTGATTGCTCTACTTTTTAACCAAGCAGAGCTGGTCTTTGAGAAAATACTTTTTCTTTTCTGGAAATTTCAAAGGCTTATTAAAAATAACCTTTGCTTCCTTATAAGAAACAAAAGTTATTTTTAAAATGTAATAGTTCTTTAATCTCTGATTTAGCCCAGTTACTTTAGGCAAATCCTGTCTGATCTAATGAGCATGAAGCAAGCTAGAATCATTGATTGCCTTAAATATCAGTAAAAAAAAAAAAAAAAAAAAGATGGAAAATGTAATTGGCATGGAACTGTTTCCGTTACTTTACTGAACAAGTCTGCAGATATTTAAAATATCTACATTTTAAAGCATATTTTGGTGAATTAGGCATTTTAATGTTAAGCACAGGGGTCACAACCTATTGTAATATTTTGTTGTTGTGTTAATGAATTGTATGTACCAGTAAAGCTCGGTCCCAGTTGTAAGTAAACGGGTGTTGGTTTATTAAATACAGCAGAGAGGTGAAAATAAATGTTACTCACAGAGAGGCTGCATAATTCAAACGGAATAAACTGACACTAGATAGGGTAAACATTAATCCCATAGTTTGAATACTGATATGTGATTGGTTGGAGTTGGCATATGTAAATATTACATATAGTTACATAGTTACATAGTTACATAGTTAGATAGCTGAAAAGAGACTTGCGTCCATCAAGTTCAGCCTTCCTCACATATGCTTTTGCTGTTAATCCAAAAGAAGGCAAAAAACCCAGTCTGAAGCGCTTCCAATTTTGCAACAAACTAGGAAAAAATTCCTTCTTGACCCCAAAATAGCAGTCAGATGTCTCCTTGGATCAAGCAGCTATTAGCCAACTAATTAGAAATTGTATCCCTGTATGTTATGTTTTTGCAAGTATTTATCCAATTGCAATTTAAACATCTGTATAGACTCTGACAAAACCACCTCTTCCGGCAATGAATTCCATATCCTTATTGCTCTTACTGTAAAAAAAACTTTTCTTTGCCTTAGATGAAATCTCCTTTCTTCAAGCCTAAATGTGTGACCTCGTGTCCTATGTATAGCCCTGTTTATGAATAGATTTCCAGATAATGGTTTGTACTGGCCCCGAATATATTTGTATAATGTTATCATATCCCCTCTAAGGCGCCGTTTTTCCAAACTGAAGAGATTTAAATTTTTTAACCTTTCTTCATAACTAAAATGCTCCATTCCTTTTATCAATTTTGTAGCTCGTCTCTGCACTTTTTCTAGTGCTTTTTCTAGTGCCATGATATCCTTCTTTAGAACAGGTGCCCAAAATTGCACAGCATATTCAAGGTGTGGTCTTACCAGCGATTTATAAAGAGGCAAAATTATATTTTCATCTCGAGAATTTATGCCCCTATTTATACATGACAAAACCTTACTGGCCTTAGCAACGGCAGATTGACATTGCTACCTAATTTGTTGTCTATAACAATTCCACATTTCTCTTCTTTTTTTCTTCTTTTTTAATAAATAAATAAATAAATAAATAAATAAAAATGTATGTAACTGTCAGGGTACTCACCTGTGAGACAGACGGCCAGACGTGGTCGCTCCTGGAATTCCCAACAGGGGACTTGAACCGGGGTACTTATCTATCCCAGTCCTGCTCTCTGCCTCTGAGCCACAGCAGCTTTACCAGAGACTTCTGATTCCGGTCTTGTTCATCCTGGCTTGGCTACTACACCGGGGGCTGCACCTTGACTTGTCTGCTTCTCACCTGACTCTGATCTTCATTAGCAGGGTATTTAAACCCAGCCTCGCCCTGCACTCATTGTCAAGTCTTTGATCTGTGTTCCTGTGTCGTACCAGTGTTCCTGTTTATTCTGCTTCGTATATTTGACCTCGGCTTGTGACTACGTTGATTCTAACCTCTGGCATCCTTTGACCTCGGCTATCCCTCGACTATCCTGCTGGTTCTGTCCTTGCCTGTCCTGCGAATTTGGTACTGCATCCTGCACAGCCCCCGTGCACAGACCCACAGGCCAGGTGAATTCTTACCTGACCACCTCGGCCTGTGGCTATCTGCAAGGGTGAGCGACATATCTGCGCTACAGACTCCCAACTCAGGTAAGACCCTGACAAAAGACTTGACCAATATGGAGTCCGCAGAAATGTGCTCACCCTCACTCCAGCAAGTGTCCAGCCTGGCCCAGATTGTTTCGGAGTTGCAGCAGGAACTTTTTTCTCTTAAAGGCGCAGTACATCCAGCTCCGGAACCCTTTGTCATCATGCCCGACAGATTTGATGGTAACTACACGTCCTTCCAGTCATTCAGGATGGATTGCGAGGTATTGTTCTCTTTAAAGCCTCGAACTTACGCCACGGATTTCATCAGGGTCAGAGCGGCTATCAACCTGTTGTCTGGACGCATTAAAGTTTGGGCTTACCAAATGTTGCAGAGGAAGAGTCCTGTCCTTGTCAGCTGGGAGTCCTTTATTATTGCTTTGGACTCACAGTGCAGGACCACTAAGCCCAAGCCAGCTCCACCTACTAAAAAATCGCGGAGTCTACGTCACCACACCCCGGTGATACCCTCTTATGATCCAGTTCCCAGGAGAACTCCAGAGGTATCCTGTGTTCAACTTGATCCTGAGGAACCTATGCAAATTGGACGTGTCCACTGCAAAGTCACACCGGGGGAGAGGGACCGAAGGAGAAGCCATGGTCTGTGTTTTTACTGTGGAGAAGGTGGACACTTCATCACGCTTTGTCCTGTTCGCCCTCCTAGACCTCCTGCTCCAGAGTCGTCTGCCTTTACTACCAAAGTTGCTTCCTGTATTACCACCACTACTTCCTGCCCACTTGAAAAGGATTTACCTAAGGATTGTGTCATTGCTTCTAATGGCACTACGGTCTGTAAAAAAGACCTGGAAGTGTTCGAAAAAGCACTGCTAGCTGCGAGCACTGTCCCTCCCGAAGTTGTGGAAGTTTTTGTCACCCCTACCCGGAACCTAGACCGATCGTCAGCTGTACCAGAAGCTGGTACTGGGAAATCCCGAGCTAATCAGGGATCCCATACTGAGGACTTTCACTATGGGGACTCGACGGATTCTGAGAGTGACTCTGGTGAGACGGATTATTTCAATGAGGAGCCTACCTGCGCCCAGAGGTCGTTTTTGAAGGGGGAGGTACTGTCAGGGTACTCACCTGTGAGACAGACGGCCAGACGTGGTCGCTCCTGGAATTCCCAACAGGGGACTTGAACCGGGGTACTTATCTATCCCAGTCCTGCTCTCTGCCTCTGAGCCACAGCAGCTTTACCAGAGACTTCTGATTCCGGTCTTGTTCATCCTGGCTTGGCTACTACACCGGGGGCTGCACCTTGACTTGTCTGCTTCTCACCTGACTCTGATCTTCATTAGCAGGGTATTTAAACCCAGCCTCGCCCTGCACTCATTGTCAAGTCTTTGATCTGTGTTCCTGTGTCGTACCAGTGTTCCTGTTTATTCTGCTTCGTATATTTGACCTCGGCTTGTGACTACGTTGATTCTAACCTCTGGCATCCTTTGACCTCGGCTATCCCTCGACTATCCTGCTGGTTCTGTCCTTGCCTGTCCTGCGAATTTGGTACTGCATCCTGCACAGCCCCCGTGCACAGACCCACAGGCCAGGTGAATTCTTACCTGACCACCTCGGCCTGTGGCTATCTGCAAGGGTGAGCGACATATCTGCGCTACAGACTCCCAACTCAGGTAAGACCCTGACAGTAACTTGAGGAAAGCATGCAAACTAGATATTGTCCTCTATAGGTAACAGGTAGAAGTTGGAATTTATCTGCCATCTATATCTGGTTCTGTACGTAGTAGGTGTGATTAAGGAGGCGTGGTGAGTGAGGGGGTGGATGATTCATTGCTGTCATCAGCTAGATGCATGATGTTCCCAGATAGCGAGTTGTGTGGTGTTGCGTCACCTGGTCTGATGCTATCTGGTACTGAGATGGCATTCTCGTTGGTGCTATATGACTCTCTTGTGTCCAAGAGGTGATGACTGTTGAGACATTACTCTAGCCTATTACTTATGCGTACATAGTAGGCTCTGTTGGTATTAGCTGCTGTGGTGATGACTGCTGGGTGCCACTGACTGTGTTCCTGTAGGTGAACTGCTTGCCCTTCAGCCAGTTGTGATAATGGTCTAGCTGACCTGTTATAGTAGCTCCTCTGATGATGCTGATTGTATATCCTTTTGGTTTTGACTTTCTTTGATAGACAATTTTGGGTAGCAGTTGTAGTAGTTGGTAGTTGAAAGCATGGATCTTAGGAAGTGTAGCGGAGTAGTAGGTTAATCCACGGTATCTCCGCTGGTAGTCAGGAATCAGCATATAAATCACCAGTAGCGTAGTAAATATCCCTCTTTCCCAAGAACTAGACAAAATATAGTCTGGGAGTCAACTGCCTGCAAGGGATTTCCAAACTGGTATTGCAGGGGTTTACTCAGGGGGACTGTGTGGGAAACTGACCATGCAAGGCTATTTCCCATCATGCCCGGCTGTACTGGAGAGATAATCACCCAAGAATATACTGTTAATTGGATTATCTCTCAGTACAGCAAAATACACCATTTCACACAAAGATGCATAACTTGTACAATTTAGTTGGATTTATCCGAATGACCCCTCATTGAATAGCTGGGATCTGAGCGCACCATCTGGTGAAATATCGCTCAGATCCCTGCACTTATAAATGAAAGCCATTCGAATGATAGGTTTATACCAACCGGCATAACAAAGTGAGAATAGACAGAGTACATTAATATACCGAAAGAATATTCCATCCGAATGGCCTGGAAGTCCAGCAGTGTTCGTGAAGTCGAGTAGCCGATTTCAGTTCCAGTCACTCGACGACCAAACACCGCTGGCCTTTCGTGAACAAAGATGGCCGCCGCCACGTGTTCAGTATACGAACGGCAGCCACCCGAGAAACACATTAATGGGCTGTGGATACATAGTTGCAATCATTAATGGGAGACACATGACCCCCTTTGTGTGGTCTCCCATTCGGTAGTTTGTTCGTTTCACGAACAGTGTTGAAATTCACTGTTTGTGAAACTAGCATATGAATGCTCGCGGCTTTCGTGCCACTAGCATACGAATGCTCTCTTTCGCATACAACACAGAATTTAAAATACTGACCGATTTCTGCAGTCTTTAGGGCAACCATATCACATGAATACAAATACAGTCGTAAGTGGCTAGGTTTGCCACAGGAAGCGACTCATAATCAACTGTGATGGTGAATTGAAATTATCAGTAGAGCTGTTGCAATATTCCGGGATTCTGAAATATTGACATTTCTTCTCTGCTCTGGCTTTTTCCGTGAGTGATTTTTCTGTCTATACGGTTTTCTCAGCTGATCTATTGCTTTGTGGATATTATGGAGTTAAAGTTATGTGAGAAAAACCTTATTCGCTGGATATATACTGTGGGTCATTGTCTGAGAGGATCGTCTCTGGGATCTCACGTCTTGAGAAGGCAGCCTATAACTTGTGTATTTCAGCAGCATGATGTAATCAATATTGTGCCTGGTAAATAAATCAGTAGCCACTATTTGTCACTGTCTGTCGTGTACTCTGTGGCTGATCGTGGGCGCTCTAAAGTTGGAAGTACGGTATGTAGGACATATAGGGCGTTTACTGATGATTTC
The DNA here is from genome assembly GCF_036172605.1 of Pelobates fuscus. NCBI lineage: Eukaryota > Metazoa > Chordata > Amphibia > Anura > Pelobatidae > Pelobates > Pelobates fuscus. Next base: position 172,628,585 of record NC_086321.1, read on the forward strand.
TTAGATTTCCTTTACCATTCCAAGCCCAAATAAAATTTCACGGACTCTTAGCATGCCTTTTTGCAATGCCTAGGTGGCTGTCAAGTATGCGTGACAGCATTTCAGGATGAAGTCTTGAGCGAATGACAATTTTTTCACCTTTAAAGATTATGCCATGTAGGTATGAGAATTTATCATGGTGATTCCAGAATTCCAAGATGTTTTGTGGGCATTTATTTCTGTCATCAGGCCATGCATTTTGTATGATGTCCTTTAGTATTTGGAAGTGTGGGTTCCTTTCAGTCTGAGCTTTGATTTCTTCTAGCTTTGGGTCACTGACCTGAAGACTGTTATCTACAGTGTGCACTTGTATGTCCATACATTCACTGAGGCTTGAGTCTTGGTCAGAGAATGACTTTCTGGACAGAGTGTCTGCAACTGGAATGTAGATAGTGAGTAGATGGTGAAGTTAGTGAAGTTATACCTCTGGAGCTGTAAAATCATTTATTGCAGTTATAGAAGACTCAATGCCATTGGTTTGCGCATTATGGACTCAAAGGGTTTATGGTCACTTTCAACAAGGATATGGCATCCATAGATATACTGTATTGATGAAAATGCTTGCAGCCAAGCAGTATGGCAGAATGTTCTTTTTTAATTTGAGCGTAGTTAATTTCACTTTCAGTGAGTGATTTTGATGCATACGCGATAGGTCTACCGTCTTGCAGCAATACAGCTCCACACTTGGAAGCATCAGCTTGTAGTTTTAGTTCTTTCTGAGGATCAAAATAGGTTTGATGTTCCAGTAGAGATAAGCCAAATAGCAAATGATTTTGGTAAACTAGAAAAATTGTGCTGGAGCTGTGGCAACTGACATTTAATGTTAATAAGTGCAAGATAATGCATCTTGGATGTAAAAACCCAAGGGCAGAGTATAGAATACTTGATACAGTCCTACGTCAACATCTGAGGAAATGGATTTATGGGTATTTATTTCAGATGACTTAAAGGTAGGCAGACAACGTAATAGAGCAGCAGGAAAAGCTAGCAGAATGCTTTGTTGTATAGGGAGAGGTATTAGCAGTAGAAAGAGGGAAGTGCTCATGCCATTGTACAGAGCAATGGTGAGACCTCACTTGGAGTGTTGTATGCAGTTCTGGAGACTGCATCTCCAGGAGGATATTGATACTTTGGAGAAAGTTCAGAGAAGGGCTACAAAACTGGTTCATGGATTGCAGGGTAAAACTTACCAAGAAAGGTTATGTATGTTATGAAAATGTATAGCTTTGAGGAAACATGAGACGGGGGCATATGATAGAAATATTTAAATACATAAAGAGAATCAACACAGTAAAGAGGGAGAGTATATTTAAAAGAAGAAGAACTACCACAAGAGGACATAGTCTTACATTAGAGGGGCAAAAGTAAAAAAAATAATATCAGTAGGCATTATTTTACTGAGAGGGTAGTAGATGCATGGAATAGCCTTTCAGTTGAACTGGTAGAAGTTAACACAGTGAGGGAGTAAATGCATGAGATAGTCATAAGGTTATATTAAAATAAGATAAGACCTGGGACTAATCAAAGTACTAAGAAAATTGGGCAGTCTAGATGCGCCGAATGGCTTTTATCTGCAGTCGCATTCTATGTTTCTATGTGCATCCTCACCCTTACTTTACAGGGGTTTGTCGACCATGAGATTTGTGTGTTGTCTGAACTTCCGCCATGAGTCAGGCAAGGTAATTGCTTCCCAGTTTATTGTGGGCGTAGGGACGCTGCATCCATGTCAATAGAAGAGATCTGTTCCTTTCTGACACCATGCAATATTTTGTTGTCATGCTAATGAAGTGTATGTAGCAGTAAAGTTTGGATGCCAGTTGTATGTAATCGAGTGTCGGTTTAATAAACATAGAGGTGAAAATCACAGAGAGGCTGCATAATTGAAAGTGACTCAACTGAAACTGGATAGGGTAAACATTCATCTCGCAATTTGAATACTGCTATGTGATTGGTTGAATCTTATGTAGCGGAATGGATGCTCTAGCTACACTTTTATTCTCTTTTGTTAGGCTGTCCGTATGGCTCTGTTCATTTACCGAATCAACTCTGTGTCGTCCCCTTGTTCGCACCTGTCAATTACCGACCGCCCCTGGCTGTTAACAACAAATTGGGTATTAGTTCAAGCGTTCAAACATTTGGCGGCCATCTTGTATCCCGAACGCGGGCAGCGGTACATGGTCGTCGACTGCGTGGAACTCATTTCAGATACGTGACCCTGCGAATGCCCAACAAACTGGTACTGCTGCCCATGCAACTTCCCAAACAGTTAGGAGAACGGCGTTCGGGAGGCATAAACTACCAAACAGGGGAGGTATTCGTATACTAACAGCCAGGGGATAGATTCATCAGTGTTCATGTAAGAACCCCCAAAAAATTACCGGTCATTGCCTTGTTTTCTCTGGAACTGTTTTTGGGGAATCACCTCATGGCCGACCGGTCAAAACTTCATTCGAATGGCGTTCCCAAATGTAGAATATTGCATATTCTATGTTTCTATTAATTATATATAGATGTGTGGATTGACATAAGAAACAGATGGTCTAAGTCACATCGCTTTCTTTGTATGAGAACTCTGGAATGTGGATTTGGGGGTCTTGTCCTTATATGGCTAGAGTTATAGTCTGACATCAGTATGGGCACATATATATAGTAACAGAGGGACACGAGGTCTCTCTTGTCTATCTCTCTTGGCTCTTGGCTCTCTCTGGCTCTCTTTTGATGTAAAGATGTAAGGATGTAAAGAAGTCCAGCAATTACCATCTGCTGTTGAATGTCCATTATCCTGTAACATCCTTTGTTGTTTTATTATGTATGTATGTATCTGTAACTAAGAATAAACCTGAAGAAACCGTAAGTCAGATTGCGTATTAGTACTTTTCAATAATATAGACATATATTATTGTGGCGAGCATTTGGCCCAAGATTATAAATACAAAAGACGTGTATATATATATATCAATCAACTGAAGACAAGACGAAATTAAGAAGATTTAACAGTGACTATTCCAAACCAGTTTTTACACCAAACTACCGAAGGGATCTGAGTGATATTTTGACAACGTGTGCTCTCAGATACAAGCTATTCGGTGAAGTGACTTTTGTGGGATTTTGAAGTTATTAAAATGTATTTTTGGATATTTTTAAATATTGTAGATTTTTCTGTACCTGAGAGATAATTGAGTTATAGTTTTTTCTCACACAATTATACAGGGAGTGCAGAATTATTAGGCAAGTTGTATTTTTGAGGATTAATTTTATTATTGAACAACAACCATGTTCTCAATGAACCCAAAAAACTCATTAATATCAAAGCTGAATATTTTTGGAAGTAGTTTTTAGTTTGTTTTTAGTTATAGCTATTTTAGGGGGATATCTGTGTGTGCAGGTGACTATTACTGTGCATAATTATTAAGCAACTTAACAAAAAACAAATATATAATATATTATAACCCATTTCAATTATTTATTTTTACCAGTGAAACCAATATAACATCTCAACATTCACAAATATACATTTCTGACATTCAAAAACATAACAAAAACAAATCAGTGACCAATATAGCCACCTTACTTTGCAAGGACACTCAAAAGCCTGCCATCCATGGATTCTGTCAGTGTTTTGATCTGTTCACCATCAACATTGCGTGCAGCAGCAACCACAGCCTCCCAGACACTGTTCAGAGAGGTGTACTGTTTTCCCTCCTTGTAAATCTCACATTTGATGATGGACCACAGGTTCTCAATGGGGTTCAGATCAGGTGAACAAGGAGGCCATGTCATTAGATTTTCTTCTTTTATACCCTTTCTTGCCAGCCACGCTGTGGAGTACTTGGACGCGTGTGATGGAGCATTGTCCTGCATGAAAATCATGTTTTTCTTGAAGGATGCAGACTTCTTCCTGTACCACTGCTTGAAGAAGGTGTCTTCCAGAAACTGGCAGTAGGACTGGGAGTTGAGCTTGACTCCATCCTCAACCCAAAAAGGCCCCACAAGCTCATCTTTGATGATACCAGCCCAAACAGTACTCCACCTCCACCTTGCTGGCGTCTGAGTCGGACTGGAGCTCTCTGCCCTTTACCAATCCATCCATCTGGCCCATCAAGACTCACTCTCATTTCATCAGTCCATAAAACCTTAGAAAAATCAGTCTTGAGATATTTCTTGGCCCAGTCTTGACGTTTCAGCTTGTGTGTCTTGTTCAGTGGTGGTCATCTTTCAGCCTTTCTTACCTTGGCAATGTCTCTGAGTATTGCACACCTTGTGCTTTTGGGCACTCCAGTGATGTTGCAGCTCTGAAATATGGCCAAACTGGTGGCAAGTGGCATCTTGGCAGCTGCACGCTTGACTTTTCTCAGTTCATGGGCAGTTATTTTGCGCCTTGGTTTCTCCACACGCTTCTTGCGACCCTGTTGACTATTTTGAATGAAACGCTTGATTGTTCGATGATCACGCTTCAGAAGCTTTGCAATTTTAAGAGTGCTGCATCCCTCTGCAAGATATCTCACTATTTTTGACTTTTCTGAGCCTGTCAAGTCCTTCTTTTCACCCATTTTGCCAAAGGAAAGGAAGTTGCCTAATAATTATGCACACCTGATATAGGGTGTTGATGTCATTAGACCACACCCCTTCTCATTACAGAGATGCACATAACCTAATATGCTTAATTGGTAGTAGGCTTTCAAGCCTATACAGCTTGGAGTAAGACAACGTGCATAAAGAGGATGATGTGGTCAAAATACTCATTTGCCTAATAATTCTGCACTCCCTGTATCTCAGGCACAGAAGATCTTGGGAAGAAAAGCCCTGTAATTGTGACTAAGAAACCCCATGCTGGGGGCAATGTATAAAAGCTGTGTGTGACAGGAACAAAAGCAGTTGTACTCCCAGAACTGTGTATTGCCCAGTTGCTGGGGAGGAGGTGGAATATCTACTTGGTGTTTTCTTTTTCCTGATTTCACTCTTGGGTGATCCAGCAGAGAGGAAGTCCCTGCTAGGACTAGGGCTCCATTACATTGCTGGCAGCAGTGGGACCCAGATCTCACGGAGAAACAAGAGCCACAGTTAAAGGATAGTGGCAAAAAATAAGAGGAAAGACACTCTTATTGCTGAACTGATGGCGGAGTACCGGACCAACGGCGCTACGGATCAGTGCGAACAAGAAAGAAACAAATTTCAAAGGGAATTACAATTTGTCTTTCTATGGCGAGAACCCGTTTACAGAGATTCTTTCACGAACCATGTCAGACATCCATGAGTTCGTGTTGAAAAGGAGCGAACGACAAACTCCCGAAAGGACACCGACAGTAACTATAGCGGAAGAGGGTGAGCCCAAAATACCCTATGGAGCGTTTAAAAACTTTGTGGAAGCAGAGGAGGATATTGATGCATTCCTCCAAGACTTTAAAAGACAATGTACATTGCATAAGATCAGTCGGGAAGATTGGGTCTAGTTGCAGGAGAGGAACCATTGTGGGTTATCAAGGTGTGAGGAGGGAAAGCTGAACAGTTTAATTGATATGCTTACCTAAAGAAGTGAGTTTTTAATGAAGGAACAGAGTCCAATATAGCTTAGGAACAGACTAGTGTGGTCAATGGATTGGATTTTCTTTTGCAGCAAAAATTGGGAAGGGGATGTGCACTCGATCTGCCCCACTGGGTAGCTAGAGCTTCCAGCTGAAGCTTACTGTTGGCTTACAGGGAAGTGGAAGGAGCGGCAGCAGACAGCCACTCTTCATGGTGCACAAGGCTGATGGGTGCAAGGATTCAGTGTGATGTCATATTTTATTTCCTGGCTGACTGTCCCCTGTACAAAAAAAAAAAAGTATAACAAACTTTAGTTCTCCTTCGTGACCACTTCCCTGGTACTATTTACTCTGCCCACTACCCCTGTCATGGCTGCTCCGATTGCCCCAGACGCTGACCTGCAGAGGCTCCTGCAATCCTAGCTGGTGGTGCACGGCTAGGATGCTCTGGACAAGCTTGTGTCCGGCGTGAGGACCGTTGGCCCTGCTGAGGGAGAGATGAGTGGTCGGACTGATGTTCCTGGCGGGCGGAGGGCCAGGAGATCGAGGCCTCCGTCGCCCCTATCCTCCAGCAGTGGCCCAAGATGGCGGCGGCAGCAATGGCGGAGGTCCGGCAGGGAGATCGTGCAGTCCACACGCTTCTCTTCTGGTCCAATAGGACGTCAGTGCGCACGTCGACCGAGACGTCCTCGGCAAGGCATGTACGTGACGAGATTGCGCAGGAGAGCTCGGCTTTCACAGGCATTGCGTTCCACGGTGGCTGAGCCGGCGGTCGGAGGCAGGAGCTCCAGCAGTGGATTGCGGTCAGGCCTGGAGGCCGGTTGCGGGTCCCCCCTTATCTCTCTGGTGTCTGATGTGTCCAGTTCCGGTTCAGAAGAGGAGGACACGGTAAATTCCTGCCCAGCATCCTCAGGCAGCTAACTGTAAGTATTGCGCCAGCGCTTGGGATGCGCTGGCTGTGGCTATGGGAGGTGACATGGGTAGTGGGGTTAGTTTACAGGGCCAGGAGGTGTTGGGTTTGCTTAGGGCAGTGCTAGACAGGCTCCCTGGGGGGGCTCTTTCTTCTCCTCGGTCCCTTGCGTTCTCCCTGCCCAGTCCCTTTCCCAGGATAGGAGTATGGAGGGTGTGTGCCCAGGGGGGGCGTGGGGGTGCTTGCCAGGCTGCGAGCTGTCTCCATTGGGGATGAATGTGGCACTGGACATTAGGGAGAAAATAATTAAGGGTGACTACGTGGATTTAATGTCCCCCCTGACCGGGAGTCGTGGATAGACTGCGACGTAGAGACATGGCAGGTGATGAGAAAGGTAAGCGGCTGCCACGGACATTTGGGAACTGGCTGCAGGGGTTTTCAATTCTTGCAGGCATTTTGACGTGTACATTTCCTGAAAAGGCGCCAGCGTTATTCGAGTACTTAGACCTGATTTGGGGGGCGTGTAAGGTTTATGGGGGTCAATGTTGGTTTGAAGCTGGCGGTGAGTCCCAGCATGGATTTTGGAATCCAGGACGGGAGCCTTTGGCTCTTGCTGATGACTCCCTGTTGGACTTCCCCCTGTCCTGGGCAGCGCAAGGGAGTGTGTTGGTTCTTTAACGAGAGCCACTGCAAGTGGTTTGGTTCATGTCAAGTCAAGCATGACTCCCATAGTGGAGGAACCTGCGCTGCGGTGCTTCAAGAAAGGCAAGCAAGGAGGGAGATATGCTAGGGAGGACGTCCCTAGAGCGGAGGACGCCGGTGAGCGTGGTAAGGATGCATCCGTGGTTCGATCAGTACCCCAAGCTTAGTGATGCACGGGTTTTGCTGGAGGGGTTGGTTTTCCGAGGGGTTTTGGATCCCGTTTGTCCATTCGGATTCCCCGTTTTTGGCTGACAATCTGCGTTCGGTGGTGGGCAAGAAAGTGATTTTGGAGGATAAGCTTAGGAAGGAAGTTCGGTTGGGTAGGATGGCCGGGCCGTTCAACTCGTTGCCATTTTACAATTTACGGGTCTCTCCCCTGGGGTTGGTGCCCAAGAAGGACCCGGGGTCTTTTCGTCTCCTTCATCACCTGTCCTACCCATCGGGCGGGTCTGTGAATGATGACATTGATAAGGATGGGTGCTCAGCTGGCCAAGTCGGACATTGAGTCCGCCTTTTGTCTGCTCCCGGTCCATCCTGACTGCTTTCACTTGTTGGGTTGCCGATTTCAAGGTTCCTTCTTCTTCGATATGTGTTTGCCAATGGGTTGCGCTATTTCTTGTTCTTATTTTGAAATGTTTGCGTTGTTTCTTGAATGGGTGGTTTCTCGGGTATCGGGCCTGTCGTTTCTTACGCACTATCTGGATGATCTTCTGTTTGTGGGACCGCGGGAGTCGGACGACTGCGCGGTGCTCCTGGATTCCTTTCGTGAGGTCTCTTCGTAATTTGGAGTCCCAATAGAGGAAGAGAAGACAGTGGGACCAGTACTCCTCAGGCGCCTGGTTTTGCTTAGTTTATCGCATAATGTGTGGCTAGTTGCGCGTCATGTGTCTGGGGAACTAAATGTTATAGCCGACTCTATTTCTCGGTTTCATTGGGACTGATTTCGAGTGGCAGCTCCGGAGGCGGCGCGGACTGGAACCTCGTGCTAGGCGGACGTATGGGACCTGGTTTCCCCCATTTGAGTTGGATAATGAGGGGGCCGTTGTCGGAGTCATCGTGGAGGTCGAATACGGCCGGGTGGCGGAGGTGGAGGGAGTTCGGTGCTGCCAGGGACACTTCCTCGGACGCAGGTAGGTAGTCAGCCATGCTGGCCTTATTGGATTTGCTTTGCTCTGCGGGTAAGTCGGCCATGGTGGAGGTGGCAGGACGTTACCTAGGCGTTTTACGTCTTGCGGGTCATGAAGGGCCGTAGGCCTGACTCTCTGCGTCCTATTTCTTATGGGATCTTGTGCAGACTCAGAGTTTTTGCACCAGGTTTGTTCCTCGGACTACAAGATTTGTCTGTTTCGGGCCGCATTCGCCCTCTGTTTCTTTGGGGCTCTCCGAATAGGGGAGCTAGTGGCGCCCAGTACTCAAGCTACATCTGCCATGCTACTGTCAGATGTCCAGGGTTACGGTGAGCGACATGATGTTGATCATTCGTAGGTCCAAGACTGATCAGGGAGGAGTGGGTTCTCGGGTTCGGGTGAGTGCGATAGGTGTACCATTCTGTCCGATGCGGTTACTACAGGAGTTCCTGGGGGTCCGAGGGTCGGTGGTTGGTTCTTTGTTACGTCAACAGGATGGGTCGTCCCTCAGCCGTTTTCAATTTGCCAGAGTGCTTCAGTCTTGTGTGGTGGGGATTGTTTTGTCCCCGGGCTGTTACACTACTCACTCCTTTTGAATAGGTGCTGTCATGTAGGCGAGCTTTATGGGCCTCCCCGCAAAGGGGCTTAAGCGTTTGGGGCGCTGGCAGTCTGGACGCTTTCAACTCTATGTGCGCCCCCACTTGCTTTAGGTCAGCTGCTCAGCTAATGCATGGTTATATGTTCTGTTATCGTTTTAGGTGTGGCTCCTCGCTTTGTATGGATCGTGTGACACTCGTTCTCTTATTGGGCAGCTAGGCGGGCTGAGAATAGATCTTATGGCCGTAACCTGGGGTTTTCGTACGACGTACCCCGGGTAGGTTGGAGGGGTATTCGGGGTTTGACTTGGGACGGGTTATATGCCGAGTTAGTTCAGCTCAGTCGCTGCATGTCGCAGCGACCCTGGTGGTTCATGCGGGTGGGAACGATGTCGGACGACAACGGTCAGTGGACCTGGTACATGCGATGCGGCAGGACCTGGCCCGCTGTTTTGTGTTGTTTAAGGATCTGACCCTCGTCTGGTCCGAGATCGTTCCACGTCCGGTTTGGTGTAGTAGTGGGCATGGGAAGGCTTTGAAGCGCTATAGGCGTAAAGTCAACATGACTATTTCCCGGTTTGTACACCACTTGGGTGGCATAGTGGTTAGGCACTTTGAACTGGAGGGGGTGAATGACAACGTGATGCGACAGGATGGGGCTCATTTGTCCCACATAGAATTGGACCTTTTTCATGTGGGCCTGCAGGTAGGGATCGTGGCTGCGCTGACGGCGGGGGGGCACGATGCCGAGCAGTGTTGTGCGCAAGGTGGGCATCGCGATGGTGGGTTTTTCCTGGACAGCGCAGCTGGAAAAGGCACTTTGGGGAGATGACTGCCTGCACGGAGCTGATGACGAGTAGCTGGCTTTTGAGACTCATGGAACACAATTTGGGAGAACTGTCTGTTGGGCAACCACCCAACAGCTGACAGAGTTGGACAGTGTTTTAAAACTGGTTATGTTAAATAAAGCTGTGGCTGTTGCCCTTATCCACTATAATAATGTGTCATGAGTGTTATTGGGGGGCAACGGGTGGGGGTGCCTGGTATGGGTCAGCAGTCATGCGTTTGTGTATGGGTCAGTGTGTCGGTGCATGTGTGTATCAGTGTATCACAATCACATCATATCAACCAAAAAGAGCCAGCACACACACATAACATATGGAAAGCATATACCACACACATCACAAACACATTACTCCTAACATTTCAAATCGAGAAAGAGGGACACTTTGAGTTTAAGGGTCTAGTTAGGGTGTGACCAGGGACAGGGCTGTTCAGAGAAATTTTAGGTGACTTACTAATAACAATTTATGTTATTTATGGTATTTAGGACAAAAACAATGTATCTTATACAGACTGATTTCTAAAAGCATTTATTATGGTTTAAGGATAAATTACTGTGAGTATTAATTGCTGCGGAGCTCTATTATATACTCAGACACACCAACAAAATGGAGCGTCTAGAAAAGTGAAACAGGGGGATTTGGGTGCAAAACAGGGACTGTCCCTCTTAAATCGCAACAATTTGGAGGTATGTAAAGAGCCAACACACCGCGCACAGCACATACAGGCAGCATACACTACACTTGCACACACCACACAGTAAGTACTCAACGCACGGACATGACATATAGCCAGCAAACGTTGCACACTCAAGAAACAGTGAGCACTCACACATGACACACAGCTAGCACTCTCTGCACACACGACATACAGTAAGCACACAACTTACACAAACATGGCACACAGCCAGCACTCACCAAGCACACATTACACACAGTAAACACACCCTACTCACAGAAGACACACAGCGAGTACACAAAAGAGAAAGACTATGGGAGGGCAGAGGGTAAAACTCTCAGGGTAATTCACAATATTCCAATTTTTTTTAAAAACAAATCCAAATGGAAAAAGCGAAGCAAAAAAATAGCCAGGTTGTGACTACAGCAGAGTCAGCAAAATTTTCCCAATTAGCCATTTTTGCCTCCGTTTTCTTCTTTCAGACTTAATTTGTTTAAAATTACCACTAAAAGGTGTAATGTATCTGCTTGTCTGTCTGTCTTTACCTGACTGATAAAAGACAGACATGCACAGGTTTCATGCCAAAAGTGACATCCAGTAAAAATATGCTGGCCATTAACGTTAACGCATGATATGCTGTTATTATAAATTAGCAATACTAGTTCCAAATTGGTAATCTGCAAATAAAAATGAACATCAGAATGACAGGAATAGAGGTGGCTGTAGAGGTGTCGGATGAGCAGAGTAGTTTAATTGAAGGCTGACAGGTCTGGGTGATTTTTCTGTATAGAGACAGTATTGGGGGAGTGGAATAGTGATGGGAAGGTTGGGAAGAGTGAGGGAGAGAGATGTAATGTAAAAGTGTGATTTAGGGAGATGGGTTTATTAGTAATACGGGTGTTGATAGGGGGAGGCAAAGAAACAAAATGTGTGATGTGAATTAGTGGTTTGCATTAGCAAAAATCCAGAAATTTGATAAACTTTATGTATAGTAACGTGTTTGTAATTTGTAATTTGTGCTATGTGTAACGTGTTTCACAATTATAATAGTCAATTATTACTTTGCTTAGTAAATATTAAAAGATAAACTCTGTTTTATGAATGTGTCATGTTTAAAGGGGGGCTGCATCCTTTGTGTCAGCAAGTAAGTGGTTGATAAAATGTTGGGGAAAGTTTTAAAAATGAATTTAAAGCTACTTGGCAGGAAAACGTTCTCTTTTACCATTTACGTTAATGCCTAAGTTGAAGCTTATGAGATAATATAATCATACTTCAAATGTCAGATTCATAAAAAAAATCTCTTCTTGAATGTTGTTGTTTGTATAATTTTGTCTTTAAATGTCTTTGCCTTTCATCCTGCTTAGAAGACTCGTTCATATCCTTTCCACAGGTATTGCTGAAAACAATAGTAAGTCAGCGACTAATCAGTGACTAATATTTTGGGGTTTTAAAAACTAAATTTGGGAATTGTTAAAAACTGACAAGGGACAATACTGGTCATGCAAAAACATGATCCAAACGTCCTCACCCAACACTGAAGTCCCTTCGCTAGTGTGACAAACCTTCCCCTCAACTGTCTCAAATGTCTAGATTTTTTTTATGACACCAAGAGGCTACATTAAGACAACCTGGTGATGACTTGATGCAACTTCTGAGCTGTTTTCCCTCCTTCCTCCCTCTCCCAATATTGTTAATATCTTTTTTAACAATATTGATTGTGCAGTCCCAAACAGTGTAAAATGTGCAATTCACGATTATCAGAGTCTTGTATGTTACACCAACAAAGGTACTCTTTGATGAACCTTGTTTATTCATCCTTACTTTGTCCACTTCATTCTATGTAAAATTATTGTACTAATGCACTGAAAATTTCTAATAACAAAAAAAAAAAAAAAAATGACAAGGAAAAAAACATTTTATTCTGGTCATGGAATACCTCTCGACTATCCTTAATCTGATGGGACCACATTTTTTTTCAAGTGTTAAACTACCTAGTTAATTTGAGAGGAGTCCCCCTCTAATGTCCAGTATGAGCACGTCATTCAACTCTGTGAGGCTCTTTCAGGACATTTTGAATCATATGAAAGTGGTTCAGTCATACTCTATGCATGAGCATCCCCTTATGGCCAATTTGCATCCCCTTATGGCCACATTTGCATCCCCTTATGGCCACATACATCAGCTATACAAACTACTTTGTCGATTCCCATTCTGACCCTACCCACCACTCACACTGTCCCTTGCTCTTATTCCTTATGAAAGTAAGCATTATCTCCTAGTTTTAGAAAGCAGCCATCTCTCCACTCTCTGTGCTGAATAAAACCGGTGAGCCTGCTCCAGCAATACTGTTGGCATTAATAGTTCTGAGGATTTTCTTGAGGCAGAGTCAGAAGTGTTCCCCACATGTTTCAGCATATTTCTTAGGGTTTTGTACACCCAATAGAGCTACTACTGGTCCTTAGGTGAGGATGTGCATATATATATATATATATATATATATATATATATATATATACATATACAGTTGCAAGAAAAAGTATGTGAACCCTTTGGAATGATATGGATTTCTGCACAAATTGGTCATAAAATGTGATCTGATCATCATCTAAGTCACAACAATAGACAATCACAGTCTGCTTAAACCAATAACACACAAAGAATGAAATGTTCCCATGTTTTTATTGAACACACCATGTAAACATTCACAATGCAGGTGGAAAAAGTATGTGAACCCTTGGATTTAATAACTGGTTGAACCTCTTGAACATGATTTTCCACAAATTTAAACTGACTGCAGCTGTTATACAAGTGATGAACTCCCCCCGCCCCTATTACGGACTTTGACCAATGAAATATAAGAATAGGCGGAGTTACCATCTTTAAAAGGCGGAGGTAAGCACTAGGACGTGTCTGAGGAAGCCCAGAGCAATAGAGGCGGGACACGTCATCAGGAGGCGGAGCTGGAACCTAGCATCTGACGAAACCCGGAAGTATTACACGCAAGTAAGCATTTTATGCGGCAAATAAGCTTGTTTGTGGGATTACTATATGGTATAACCCACTAATGCTTTGAGTAAGCAGTTTTAATTGTTTAACATATAATGAAATTGATGTTATACTATGCCATTAGGGTTTCCTGGTTCTGTCCTCCCTGCAGCTATTCCATACTAAGAGTGCCATCTTTGGAAATAAAAGTCTTCGGGTCTGAGTATTGTGGGAGTTATTCCCTCTCAAGTGGAGCCTTTCTCACCCAGAGCCAGAGTTGAGAGGGCTCTGGCAAAAGTGAGTTCAACCCTTATGTGTGTTTTAATCACTGTATATTTATAATAAAGATAATCTGCACTAGATTGTGTTTTAATTAATTAATTATTTATTTATTTATGTATTTATTTATTTATTTTTTTCAGATTTTCTCTGACCAATGGATGTTAAGTATATTTTTTAGTGCAACACTTGTTTTTGGTTTTTGGATAATTTTGCCACTTTAGGTGATTGCAGCGGATGGATCTTTTTCAACACCTAACAAATACCCATCCATGGTTGAGATGTTGCCAAGTCAGTCAGTCTTTGCATATGTAAAGATAAGGACTGACTATGCAACATCATAACAATGAGTGAAAAGTAAAGGGAAAGGGAAAAGGGAGTTTTGTGACAGGAATTAAATACCGGAGCAGCCATTAAAATGATATATGTAATGTTGTGATGATAATGACAAACCTCACACCTCAGTTAATAAAATGCTCAGGTTGCCAGAACATGTATGTTACTATTAAAGCACCCTTCACTTCCGCTTTAAAAATATTTTAATTTAAACAATAAACATAACGATGTATAGTAAGAAAGGAATGCCTTCTTGAGGTTCTGGAGACATCATAATAAAAAAAACAAATCAAATAATGACTTGGGGTATCAAACCCTTTGTTGACATCAAATTTGTAAATTCAATACTACTCCACTGCCATCAGGGATTTCGCAGATTGTTTACTTTCCCCTGTTTAAACTCGTCCATTTAACCTCTTGTTCACCCTTGCACATCCTCTTTCACTGATCACTATTATTTCACAGCTTAATACAGTGTCACTTTGTCTTGAGAAAAGTCTGGTTTCTGGATCTAAACCTTGATTGTTTTTGCTGCTTTAAAAAAATACAACAGCAATTAGAGCTTTTCGTACAAACTCAGAATTTTAGTATTGGGCAGAATGTGTATACAGATTATGTTCTAATCTCATTTACTAAGGTTCTGAAAACCATTTTGACTTAATTTCCCGTTTTCTAAAAACTACTGAGTTTTCTAGACATAAATTATTTTGCCTGGTTTGTGCTTACCTTCTCCCCTGTCTATCTAGCTATTATAATACTCCTCCTTCCTAATTTCCTTTCCTTCTCTCACTTCTTAGTTCCAGCCCTCCCTGCCCTCCCCCTTTTACTTCTACTACTCTGTATATTGGCATATAGCTTGCAATTTGCCTGACTGCTGACTACTTCGATCACCAAATCCCGTTACCCTTCCATTCCAAATAAGTAATGCAACACAATGTTAAGTGGCTATGGGCAACGGTCACAGCTCAAACCAGCACAACCAAATACTGTCAGCTGCTGGTTTTACCCAGCAGACAGGTACACTTTAAACTTCTTCCAGAGCCTCTTCAGTCTGTCCTTCGTCATCAACCAAATTCAGGTTGCGACTCCCCAAGCCAGTCCGGGCATTATTCATTTACCAAACTTGCTGGCGTAGGAAACTTTGCTGGCGTAGGAAACTTTTTTTCTTTTGTGCGGTCCTTATCCTTTTTTTGTTTTTTGTCTTTTCACAGGTAGAAAAAAAAAACAGGCATTGCTTGTATAATGGGACTGCAAGTCAAATATTTGAGTATTTGATGAAAAAAATAACAATACAGCAGCAATGTAATCACCCTTAAATCCAAAAAAAGAGTATATATATATATATATATATATATATATATATTGTGAAAAAACATATATATATCACAATGCATTGTGACATAATCCCAGGGGTGATCGTTTCTCTGAGTTTTCTTTGCATTAATTCAACAATGAATTCAGCACAAAGATCATTGGTGTCATAATTGACCACAAGCTGTTTAACTGACATGTAGAAACAGACAGACTCAAAGTCAGCTCCAATTAAGCTGTTAGATGTATATTGACCTCAGCTTTAGTTTTGGAATAACAATGGGAGCACTAGAAAGGATGTTGCTTTCCTTTACAATGTCAATGGTGCTTGATGCTGTTTGTTCCTGAAAGACAGAAGTTGCAGTTACCCTACTCCTGTATATCTCTCTATAGCTAAAAAATTTCAGTCTTAACCCTCAAATCTCCTGAGGACTGGAGGGTGTTGGGGTTGCGATGAAAGATGGTTGGAGGGAGAACTCGTCTCCATAATTAGACGCCCTAGGTGAGATGTAACGCCTCATAGAGGTGATGACACCTGGAGGGGGGCGGGGAGGGGGAATTTGAGGTGATTTGGAGAAGGTGTGGGGGGCTGGGGGGAGATACAGACACTTCCAGACAAGTGTGAAAAATTGTATGAGAAGTGAAAAATTACGTGACAAAATTTAATAGTGAATTTCTTTGCTTCTTTCAATCGCCTTTATTGTATGTCTGTAGTGGTCCAACAAAATAACCCTTGGATTTCTGTGAGACTGTGCAGAGAGGTGCACTACTTTCCCTTTTGGCAAAATACTATATTATTAAATTAGTATATGTATTAGTATATTTTATAGATCAAATACTACTTTCAATATGCATCCTAACTTACTTTCCATTTCTAACACAGGAACAACAAAACATTGAAGAAGTGGATTTTTTAAGTCTCCAGTTCCCACTTATATGTTTTGCTCTACTGGGCAGGGGTCTTTTATCTAATGTATTCATATATATAACCCACTTTTACAAATACCTGTATTAGGGCACTTACTGTATCTCTTGAATCGTAACCTGTGCTAAGTACAATAACTTTTGGTATATGGATGAACTATCCATAGCATTCATACATTCAAGGGACAGAGGCATAGGGCTAGGTGTCATATTGTCACCCAATCTATAGTTATGCAACTGGTATTCGTGTCTCTGTGCATCATTATCATGCCATGGGCTATCTAGTTGGTGAAATACAGGCTATAAACTCAGTGGTTTGAGATTTGGGTCCATTGTGATGCTTGCAGATATGTTGTTTGGTAATTTTTTACGCTGCACAATCCCATTCCTCCTTATCCCATAGTTCACCCATTAGTTTAAGATTTGGGGTCTATACAAGCCATTGTAATGAACCAAAAAATTCAGTCATGTTTGTGATTTCTGTTTAAGATGACTTCTGTGACCTAGTACATTATCTTCCTGCAATTTTACGTTTGGATTGAATATTCTGTGGCCGTAAATATATTTCACACGATCACTAATGATGTTTACTCACTCTGTTGTATTCTGTTGTAAGTTTTCTTATAGTCTCCAAGTCTTTAATTTCCAAAGGTTGCTTTACTAGCTTAATAACATGTGTACAGCATTGTTTAAGGTTCCTAAATCTAAATATCCTCACACATATGTAAATTCTTAATGCAGACAGCCAAGGGGTTTAACTAAGGGCATTTCAAGATTTTTTATACAGTAATTTTAACTATCACATTCTACCAATGTGTGAGATTTTCTTTTATATCTCTGTTTTCACACACAAGTTGCGATATTAAAGGCATGATTTTTTTTTAAATGGATTATATAAATAAAATCTAAGCATATTCAAATAAAAATATAATTACTGTTGAAGTTCATGAAAAACTTCCTGGAGATTCTTATCTTTTTGTAGTGGCTTTGCCTATTAAGGAAATAGTTGATATTAATCAGCTAATCCAAGCTTTCCATTGTTTTTAGTGGGAGATGAGCATCAGAAGATTTTCTTTTTTTTTGTCAATCATATGTTTTATTGAGGCACAACGGTAATATAGAAAATTTTCTCCATACTTACCGTAATTTTCTTTTCCTGGCTATAATTCATGGCAGCATCACTAATGGGTTAGCTCCGCCCCTAACGAGAACAGGACAGGAAACAATTAATCAATTAATCACCCAGACTATAGGTATAAAAGGTCCCTCCTCCTTCTAACCCACAGTCTAGTATAAAGCTAAAAAATTATTTGGGAGGGTTGCTGATGCTGCCATGAATTATAGCCAGGAAAAGAAAATTACGGTAAGTATGGAGAAAATTTTCTATATTCCTGGCCATTCATGGCAGCATCACTAATGGGTAATACCCAAGCTCCGTAATTAAGGGAGGGTGAATAAAAAAACGAGACTCCAATATTATGCTGCAAGGAGATGTAATCACAAGAGTGTCACTGAGGACAAAACCCCTCTACCTGAAGGCTGATGAGGAAGAGACCACCTCCAGTTTGTAATGTTTGATGAAGGTTATAGGTGACGACCAGATGGCTGCCCTGCACATGTCGTCAGCAGGAACCTCTGCCCAATTAGCCCAGGCGGTGGTCAATGCTCTCGCATAACGGGTCTTTATCTTTTCCGGAGTAGATAGATTTGAGTTTATATGCCATTTTTATGGTATTAGAAAACCCAACGCCTTAAAGTAGCCGTAGAGGCCACCTCCACTAGTCTGTATCCTGACGGGATAATAAACAATAGCTGCGATTTTCTAATTCTGATTGAGACCTCTATATATTTCATTACACATTCTCTCACATCCAACTGATGGAGTTTAACTTCTTCCGCAGAAGAGGGGTTTTGGTAAAAAGATGGTAGAACCACTTCTAGAGCCAAGCGAAAACTAGAAACCACCTTAGGTAGGAATTCTATTCTAGGTCTTAGGATAATTCTATCATTGAAAACCTGAACGTGATTTTGGATCACTGGAGAAGGCTTGAATTTCAGATATTCTTTTTGCTGTAGTGATCGCCACCAAGAACAAGGTCTTGTATGTCAGATTAATAATACCCAACTCATCCAACGGAGCAAAGGGGGTTTCTGACAAAACATCCTGTACTACAGGAAGATCCCAAGGAGGAGCTTAGTTTCTAGATGGAGGTCTTATGCGTATAGCTGCCTTAAAGAACCTCGCAATGATAGGGTCTAATGCCCAGGAGGTGTTTACACAGGGCCGATAGAGCTGATGACTGCACTTTCAGAGTGCTCCAGCTTAGGCCTTTTTCTAGACCTTCGTTTAGAGATTCCAGAATATCTATTTCCGAAGGCTGTAGGAAATTCTTGGATTTCTTTTCTGCGCATAATTGAAACAAATCCCATATCCTGTGGTAACATGCAGAGGTGGAATTTATCCTGTATTTTAGCAGTGTATTCTCCACCGGCTCTGGTACTCCTTGCTCTAAAAGTCTCTGCTTTTCAAGAGCCAAGCCGCCAATTTCCATTGGCTTGGATTGGGATGCATCACTGGACCTTGTATTAACTGATCCATTCTTGGAGGAAGAGGCCATGGAGGACCCAAACACATTTTGTTCAAGAGTGTGAACCACCGTCTTCTCGGCCAACTCGGAAGTATAGCGATCACCGTCTTTATTCCCTTCCGAATTTTTCTCAACAATCTGTGAATCATAGGCAGGGGAGGGAATGCATACCCCAGATCGAAGTCCCAAGGACAGGAAAAGGCATCTTGTCCTGCTGATTGATATTCTGCCCTGAGAAAAAAAATTTTTCGGGACTTGAGCATTCCGATATGAAGCCATCAAATCGACCTGGGGTGTGCCCCACCTTGACGCTCTCTTCTGAAATACCTCTGGGTTTAATTGCCATTCTCCTGATAGAACTTTCTTTCTGCTCAGATAGTCTGCCAGAACATTTTCTTTCCCTGGAAGATATACTGCTTTCAGGCCCTGTAGCATGTCTTGAGCAAATTCCATCAATGGAAATATTTCTCATAATAGAGCCTTGCTTTATGTTCCGCCTTGTTTGTTTACATGTGAGGCCACTGCCTTGTTGTCTGTTTGGATTCTCACCCAATTCGTTATTGCTTGCCGAAAGCTTTGTAGGGCATATAATATTGCTCTAATTTCTTTAGGTTTTAGTGCAACTTGCTTCTCTCTGTGTCCATGAACCTTGAATCCCATCATTTTCCTTGTAGACTTGCGTCTGTAGAACTATTATCCATGTTGGATCCTCCAGGGGAAATCCCATGGATAGGTTCTTGGTTTTCTCCCACCAAGTCAGGTCGTCAATTGTGTTTTGAGAAATAGGAATATTTCGATCACAGTCGTCCTCATGTATTGAATTCTTTTAGAAACTGCAACTGGATGGGACGCATCTTCCACTGGGCCCATTTCTTAATTTCTTCATCCACAGACAAATTCACTTGACCGATTACCGTATCTATGGCAGTCCCCAGGAATATAATATTCCGAGAGGGAACCATCATACTTTTCTCCATGTTCAGTTTCCAACCATGGTTCACGAGGCTATTCATGACCCTCTGGTTGTGGAGTGCTACCGTCTGTTTGGATGTACCTATAATCAGAAATTCGATTGACGTCATCCGATCCACCACACTGGTGTTTGGCAATTTCTTCAAGTTCAGGATAAGTCTCCACTTCTTTTGTGGTATTGGGGCTAAAAAAACTGAATAATTGTGCCCCCTCTTCTGTTCTCTTTTTGGAACGTATTCTATTACATGATCTTTTAGGAGTTTTGCGATGCAATCCTTCATAGCTTCTCTTTTTCTCCTTGCTACCCGAGACTAGGTAAACACATCCTTTATTGGAATGGTCTCGAATTCTAACCTGTATCCTTCTTTTAAAGTATAAGCATACTTACAAAGTAAGACTAGATTGAGATAGAATGGCGCCAAGCAAGCTAGCTTACGGTACCTGAGGTTCCTAGTTGGTCTCCCATACAAGTACTAACCAGGCCCGAGTCTGGATGGCTTTCGAGATCTGACGAGATCAGGCATTTTCAGACTGGTATGGCCGTAAGTACTGGTATGGCCATAGGCTCCTTAGTGGTGTCACGGTTCTCACCGTGACATCCAGACGCCCAGATGAGGTCACCCCAAGAGTGCCCAGCAGGGGATTGAACCTGGTTACTTTGTAGTCCTGGGGCTGCTATATGCCTCTGAGCCACCATACAGCTCTTGCCAATATTGATAGGACCCCGGCGCCTGTCACACTTCTGACCCGGACAGGATAAAATAGATGCAGTCTTCCTCCTGTAATTCCTGGCTGGGCCGGCACACGTTCAGAAGTTTACACCCTGTCTTGCTACTCTTCCTCTGGAAGATTGTTGCTGAGTGTTTCTCCAATTTGGTCTGGCATATTCTTTCCCAGGATTATATCTCCTGCTTTCTTGAAAGGCACGGTTTTATATCGCCTATCTTCCCATGTTGTAGAAGCTTTTCTCCCATCTTTAGCCTTATGTATAGCTTCATCCAACACCTTCCCAAATAGGAGATCACCTTGAAACGGAAGGCACACAGGGACGCTTTTGAGGTGTAGTATGCTCCCCAGGAGTGTAGCCATAATGCTCTCCTTGCTGTTATAGAGAGGCCCATGCTTTTAGCCACCATTCTGGTAACATCCAGAGATGCTACAGAGCAAAAATCAGTTGCTAACTTCAAATATCTCAGTCCTTCCAGCAGATGATCTCTCCGAACTCCTTTAGTGATATCCTCTTCTAAGTTGTCTAGCCATACTTTGAAGGCTCTAGTGAACGTTGTTAACGCTACTGTTAGATGTAGTGCTGATCCTAAGGCCAGGTATGACTTTATCAGGCTGGCATCTAGCCTTTTCTCCATCGGTTTCTCAAATAAGCCATGGAGTCAATAGGAAGGGCTGTCTTCTTTGCCATATGAATGACTGCGGCATCAATCTTGGGGACAAAATTCCCGGTTTTTCAGAGTCGCTTTTCTTTCTGGTTTCTGTCATTCTTGTGAAATTATCTCCTCTATTGTAGAGTATACTGGAAAGGTAGGTCTATTGGTTCTCAAATCCTCAAATTATCTATCGGATTCCTTCATTTCCTTTCTTTTTCTGGGAATCTCAGGGTCTCTCTGCTTATGTTGATCAACTTATCAACTGATTTTGAATCCTCTTCTCAGGCGTTTAGAGGAGGACATCTTGCTTGTGGATTTGAACCCTTCTGCAATCGCCTCTGCAATCCATTTCTTTATTCTGTTTGTGGAGACTTCTTCTCTCCCTTACTTCAGCAGCTTCTGTCAGACAATCCTGACATAAGTTTATTTCACTGGTTGCCATTTGTCTTAGTGAATCCTCATTACGACTATTCGGGCTGTCAAGAAAGGCCATATTAACAATAATATATTTTTGGCCCATAGTGGCACTCTTTTAACCCCCCCCCCCTTTAAGGGATAAACGTATATGAGGCTCACCTATGTTTTCTAGAAACAGATCTTGAGGCAGAGAAGCCATCTATTTAAACAAAAAAATATTTTTGTTATCCTATTACTTTGAAAAACTAAACAGAAGAAAAACAATATAACCAAGAAAGAAAAAATTCTTTACCTTATATATCCAGAATCAGTCTTAGTGCAGCCTTAAACACACCAAAACTGTTCCAAACTTCAGCCAAAACATTGGAAAACCCACAAAAAACGCTTTTTTATATGATTTTCGGATTTTAAAATTTTTGCGCGATATCTCTTTAAGAGTCCGGCGATTCGCGCATGCGCAATAGCAACTCCCCGACGCCGATGCTACTGCGCATGCCCCGCCCTCCGAACCCGGAAGTAGCACCCAGCCGGTGCAAACAAGCAGGCTTTCATTCTCCAGAATGAGAAAACACAAGAGAACACAATTAAAACACTATACTGTCTACATGAATTACAGCAAGCACATTCAGGATAAGACCAAGATTTTCAGTCACTTACCCAGCTTCTCTTCTGCCACAATTCTGAGGGGGTTATTGATGCTTAAAGGGGAATTTTTAAGGATACACCGACCCCACATCCTTTTAAGTTTTAACAGCCCTGTTATTCTATTAAAGAGGTACATATACTATAATGTACCTTAACTCAGTTAGTCCTGCTCTTGCAGGCTGATTACTGAGTTCTTCAGATAAAGAGAGGCTGAACTTTATCTGGAAGGAACCCATGGTACACATGGGAAGGTGGCCTCAAAAGAAAAATAATTCCTGTTTGTCCTGCTAAGGACAGAAAAAAAGACTGTGGGTTAGAAGGAGGAGGGACCTTTTATACCTATAGTCTGGGTGAATAATTGATTAATTGTTTCCTGTCCTGTTCTCGTTAGGGGCGGAGCTAACCCATTAGTGATGCTGCCATGAATGGCCAGGAAACTACATGTTGAAACACTTGTGATCGGTTTTCATAGACATTTAGTTATAATGCAAAAAGCTCATGACGTATAATACAACATTTCACAATGAAGATTTAGATGCCTCTTTTTTAAATTAAAATATAACTAGAAAGGAAACAGTGCTAGACACACTAACAGACGTAGAAAATATCTAAGCTGAGCTTAAGCACTGGAGGATTAGTTAACAACAGGTAGCCTCCGAGGTATCATACTGACGTTTAGTAAGCATATAGATCAAATACAATATCAGCCAATTAGGTGGTCTATAATGGTATAAAACAAAAATATACATGGGCCATTAAATAAGACACATTAATTAAGGTAGGTGAGGGTGGTACCGCCAAGCACAGCACATGTGGATCAGTCAATACCCATTGTGGGTAGGACACACTCCCCTAAGCTCATACTGATCTTCAGGCTCTGCTTCGAAGAAGAATGCAGTCTGTCCAGTGTCTGCAATCGGTTCCCCCAACGCCAGTCATCCTGCTTTGCATGTGGTGCAGGAATGCTCTGCCTCAGAGTTGGCTTGCATCCCCTCTTCTTCGAGGCCCACCGAAGCGGCCGTCACCACCTCAGGCATGATGCTCGAGTTCCGGGAGCTGCTGGTTGGCTTCACACCGTGAGGATGGAGTGAGTGGTAGGAGAGCAACTTGTGAAGAAGGTGTGTGTTGCTGAGCTCTCAGTTTCTGACAGAAGCCAGTGAATAATGCATCCAAGTGGTTTAGAATGGAGGTTTTCTCGCCATGGTAAGCAGGCTGAACTTCAGAGCTTGTTATGGTGCTTGGAGAGTTCCTATAAATGGATACTCTGGTCACTCTGGTATCCAACAAAAACTACAAATACCATTTACATATTCGTGTTACTCTTTTGCTTACCACTTTCAAAACTAACTTGTGTATACGCAATTGCCAGGGTCTGCACCCAAACCAAGCAATCTAAATTTGTATAAACAGTTACAATCATTGCAAATTAAATGTATTCATTGTAAACAAATTTAGTTTGAATGGATGTCCTGATAGCAGAGCTAGCTCTACCTTTCAAGTGCCATCTCTGCTGAGCTCCCCTGCAGCAGCACAAGCCGATAGGGAGATCTACAGATCAACCTGAATGGCGCTGCACTGCTCACTCTGCAGACTGCCCTCTGGCTCCGAATAGCTTTCTAGAGTGCTCCCTGTCAGCCAGAGACTGGAAGGGAGCATTCCGTGTTGTCTGCTCTTAACCAGAGGGGCAGATTCTGCTGGAAGACCACTGGACCACCAGGAAAACTGCAGGACCATCAGGGAATAAGGATCAGAGACCCCCTCATTACAAAAAGGTAACAGATACACACCCAACCTTTCACATCACCCCCTCAGCCACCCACACATTTAGCCACACTGTCAAATCACCCACTCCCCCCACACACACTCAGTCACCTTGTTACCGTCAACCACTCCCCCCACGCAGTCACCAGGGCACATCACCTTCCCTACCATACATACACTAATCACCCTGTCACATCCCCTCCACACACACACACACACAGTCACCATATCACATTACCCCTTCCCCCCCCACATACATCCTCACTCATCCTGCCACATAACCCACTAATCCCAAACACACTCAGTTATCCTATCACATCAGCCCTCTTCTGCCACACGCTCAGTCATTAGAGATTTCCCGAACAGTTCGCCGGGAACTGTTCGCCGGCGAACATAGCTTGTTCGCGTTCGCCACGGCGGGTGAACATATGCGATGTTCGGTCCACCCCCTATTCGTCATCATTGAGTAAACTTTGACCCTGTACCTCACAGTCAGCAGACACATTCCAGGCAATCAGCAGCAGACCCTACCTCCAAGACCCTCCCACCTCCATGACGAATAGGGGGCGGACCGAACATTGCATATGTTCGCCCGCCGCGGCGACCGCAAACAAGCTATGTTTGCTGGCGAACAGTTCCCAGCGAACTGTTCAGGACATCTCTATCAGTCATTGTCAGGATTACTAGTTGGTCCAGCACGTAGAACTATATCACACCTAGGACTAAAAGGTAATGTCTTAGTGGCCTTAGAGTGGCCGGACTTAACATACCAGAGAATAGTCAGAATACTTGCCGAGGTCGGGGACACAGAATGGGACACAACGATGAGGGAAAGCCAAAAGTCAAGGATACCAGAATACAGGGAAGTCAAAACAAAGCCAAAGTCAATAACCAGAAATAAACGCTCAGGAACACACTCTCGGACAACCACTAAGGGAAACCCCGACACTGCAATGAGGAAAAGTGAAAATGCATTTAAATAAGCCTTTTACAAATCTGATTGGCCGAAATCGACTTTGACCCCAGAGCGTGGGCACGTGTCTCCCGCGTGATGTAACACGCACGCCGATGTCATCATCACCATGGGTGCACGTGGGGCTATAATTTGGCATGGATCCGCAGCAGCCGACGTCCACCAACATGTTGCAGGAGTCAGGTACACTGACGCATGGCTGCTGAGTGCGGATACCGCAAGGTGAGGATGAATATGTTACAGTCATCATGTCACATCATCCCCCTTCCCCTACACACAGCCAACCCCCTCATTGTAAGTCACCCTGTCACATCCGCTCCACACGCACACACTCAGTCACCATATCACAGCCACCTCATGCACTACTTCCTCACACAGTCACCATGTCATATTAGCCCCCACACTAAACTCTCACACAGTCAGTGACCATGTAAAAGTCACCCCACACACTACATCCTCACACACAGTCACCATGTCTCTTTCACTCACCATGTCACAGTAACTATTACATGTCACAGTCACCCTACACACTAACTCCTCACACACAGTCACCATGTCACATCATTCTCTACACTAACCCCTCACATACAGTCACCTACACCCTAATTTCTCACACACAGTCACCATGTCACAGCCACTCCCCACACTTACCCCTCATATACAGTCACATTGCCAAAGTCACCATGTCACAGCCACTCCCCACACTTACCCCTCATATACAGTCACATTGCCAAAGTCACCATGTCACACTCACTCTGTCACAACCACCATGCCGCAGTCTCCCTCATAAATATATAGGCACCTTAACCCCTCACACACAGTCACCATGTCACATTCAGTCACCATGTCACAGTCACCCATCACACACAGTCACATTACCAAATTCACCATGTCACACACAGTCCTACAGACAGTAACCCTTAACACATTGCAAGCAAGTCCCTCCACACAAATGCTCCCAGACACAGATAGGCACTGCAGTCTGCAGACACAAGCATGGATACACATACACACACATATATACACTTACAGATGCACAATGATACTCACTGCCAGACACACACTCTCAGACACGTACACACTATAGAATGCCAGACATGTACACAGAGGTTCCAATACATACTGCCAGACACACACTGTGATGACTGTATCTGTGAATGTAATGTGTATGTCTGTGTATCATTGTGTGTCTCTGTCTATCAGGTTTTTTTTGGGTGTGAATGTGCGTGTATCAGATTGTGTATGTGTATTCGTGTATCAAGTTTATATA
Organism: Pelobates fuscus; assembly: GCF_036172605.1. Classification (NCBI taxonomy): domain Eukaryota; kingdom Metazoa; phylum Chordata; class Amphibia; order Anura; family Pelobatidae; genus Pelobates; species Pelobates fuscus. The sequence goes on from NC_086321.1 coordinate 172,654,845, forward strand.
TGTGCATGTATCCAAATATATGTTTGCATGTATCGCTGTGTATGTGTGCACTTGTATTTGTGTGTGTGGCAACATGGCTGCAATGTAAAGGTTATATGGTATGTGTAATATCATGGTAATGTGGTAACATATACAAAATACATGTGGATATATATATATAAACACACATACACACAACTGAGAACTGAGTACATATTGGACAATGTATAGGTGAGAGGATTATAGAATATGTGAGGAAAAAAGTCGATGTATATTGCGAAATGTTATTTACTTACAACTCTGTTTTCCTATCTGTAACCTCATTGATAAATTATTTTTTTAATGTTTTTCTGACCAGACCAAATGTTCTTTTTTGTTCATATTAAATAATGTGCTATCTAAGCATATTAAAATAAAAAATACATTTAAATATTACTTTCCAGGACACCAAAAATACTCCAATTTTTTTTTATCTGCAAACCACTTAATAGTGAAGGGGTTTAACAGATCCCTAAAATGTCTTGCTGGTTTTTGAACTTTACAGAGCTTTAGTTAGATTGCAACTTTAGATTAAAATAAATACCCCACAAGCATTGGTTTGACATGTTTTGGTTGAATTAGGGGCAAAATTAGAATATTCACAATTTCCACACTCAGGATTTTCACAGTGTTGCTCATCTCATGTCTGTTATGCTGCTTTTTATCACCCTGATAATTCAAAATATTCTCATAAACATATTTATTTTTTCAAAAGCAGGGAACCATAGGGGTTTAACTGGAGGCATTTTGACACTTTTCATGCAGCCATTTTCACCATCACTCTTTTCAAAAATGTGTTATACTATTTTATGTCTGCATTTTTTTTCCATATTTTTTTTCTATATTAAAGTAGCACTCCAGGCACATTAGATGCAAGAAATATGATTGAGGATCATGCACTAAAAACTTCTCATTAGAAACATATTTTTATCTTTTTTACAAAAAAATGCAAAATGACTTGTTAAGTCTTGTTGTCTCCTACTTCCATGAAGAAGCAACGATGAGACACAAAAGAAAAATACCATTATATTAAACTGCTTCTAGGCAGTGGCGTACACATGACCCATGGGGCCCCGGTGCGAAAATTGATCCGTGGGCCCCCCCCAACCCCCCGCGCTTACTCTGACGGACCGGGGCCGCAGCACATTGCGGCGGGCACCTGGTCGCAGGGCTGCGAACCCTGCGACCGCGGTATGTACGCCAGTGCATGCAGATGCACACACACTTAAAGGACCACTACAGACACCCAGATCACATCAGCTCAATTAAGTGGTCTGGGTGTCAGGTCCCTCTAGTTTTAACCCTGCAGCTGAAAACATAGCAGTTTCAGAGAAACTGCTATGTTTCACTGAGGGTTAATCCAGCCTCTAGTGGCTGTCTCACTGACAGCCGCTAGAGGCGCTTCCGCGATTCTAAGACACTGAACGTCCATAGAAAAGCATTGAGTAATGCTTTCCTATGGGCGGTTTGAATGCGTGCGCGGCTCTTGCCGCGCATGCGCATTCGGAGCAGAGAGGCGGAGGGATCCCCTGCGCCAAGGTAGTCCGGCACTGGAGAAAGGTAAGTGCTGAAGACACACACACACACTCTCACGAACAGACGCATACACACTAGCTAACAGACACACACATTTACTGACAGAGACACACTCAGCGACAGACATACATACACAGACATACATACACACTCACTTACAAAACATACACTCTCTGACAAACACACACTAACAGACATCAAACAGTCTCACTAACATACACACAAACACACTCAGTAACAGACACACAGTAACACACTCACTGACACTAGCAGACACACACACTCACACTAACACACACTAACACACACACACAAACACACTCAGTAACAGACACACACAGTAACACACTCATTGACACTCTCTAACACACACACACAAACACACTCAGTAACAGACACACACAGTAACACACTCATTGACACTCTCTAACACACACACTCACACTAACACACACTAACACACACACACAAACACACTCAGTAACAGACACACACAGTAACACACTCATTGACACTCTCTAACACACACACTCACACTAACACACACTAACACACACACACTAACACACACACACACGTTTTTGTTTTTTTTATTTAATCCCCCCAGCCTCCTTACCTTTTGGAGTGCTGAGGGGATTCCCTGGGGTCCAGTGGTGCTGCTGGGCTCCTGGGGGGGCCGGTCACCCGGGGGGGGCAGTCAGGCTGGCAGGCGCGCGAGGGAGCACTCTCCCCTAAGTGCTTCCTCTTCAGCTCCCTTGCGCGCCGCGTACTGATACCGGAGCCGGAAGATGACCCCACGGCCGGTCCTGCGGGCGCGCGAGGGAGCACTCTCCCCTAAGTGCTTCCTCTTCAGCTCCCTTGCGCGCCGCGTACTGATACCGGAGCCGGAAGATGACGTCATCTTCCGGCTCCGGTATCAGTGCGGTGCGCGAGGGAGCTGAAAAGGAAGCACTTAGGGGAGAGTGCTCCCTCGCGCGCCCGCAGGACCGGCCGTGGGGTGACAGCAGGGCCAGCCTCGGGGGGCCCGGAGGTGGCCGGCTCTAGGGCCCCCCAGGAGAAGAGGCTGACCCAGTGGCTACATACCGGGTCGCAGGGGCGGCCGGGCCCCCTGGTGGGCCGGGCCCGGTCGCAGCCGCGACCCCTGCGACCCTGGTATGTACGCCACAGCTTCTAGGTATTGGCTTATAGATTACAGCCCACTCCCAATAACTTGAAACTCTAGCCCAGTAAACAAAACATCAGCTACTCAATAACTTTCTACATAACAGTATAGTGCAGTCGTGTATGTGTAAATGTTCTTGCAGCATACATTAAAGGGACACTCCAGGCTCCCAGACTACTTCTGCCCATTGGAGTGGTCTGGGTGCCAACTCCCACTACCCTTAACCCTGCAAGTGTTATTATTGCAGTTTTTATAAACTGTAATAATTACCTTGCAGGGTTAACTCATCCTCTACTGGCTGTCTACTAGACAGCCACTAGAGGGCACTTCCGGGATTATAGCACAGATTTCCTGTGCTATAGCATCGCTGGACGTCCTCACGCTATGTGAGGACCTCCAGCGTCGCTAAAATCCCCATAGGAATTTTCAATTCTTTCCTATGGGGAGGTCTAATGCGCGTGTGCAGCATTGCCGCGCATGCGCATTAGGTCTCCCCTGCCGGCGGGCGTGATCAGTGTCCCCCGCCGGCTGACGTGATGAAGGGGAGGAGCGTGGGCGGACACAGAAGCAGCGAAGAGGGACATCGTTGCTGCCTCTGGTAAGTCACTGAAGAGGTTTTGACCCCTTCAGCAACCGGTGATGGGAGGTGGGAGGGAGAGGGGACCTGCAGTACCAGGAAAACTGATTGTTTTCTTGGCACTGGAGAGTCCCTTTAATGATAAAATATTATCTATCTATCTATCTATCTATCTATCTACACTCCACCTCCCAATAAATTGGCACTTTTATTAAAGGGATACTATAGTATCTAGAACCACTACAGCTTAATGTAGTGGTTCTGGTGTCTATAGCCGGTCCCTGCAATCTCAGCAATAAAAATGCTGAAATGCTGCCTTTCCAGGGAAAGGGAATGTGTTTACATTGCTACCTAGTAACACTTTTAGTGACAGTCACTCAGACAGCCACTAGATGTACTTCCTGTTTCATTGCTGGACAGTGTGCAGCACCTACGTCAGCATCTTTACGCTCTGCATGGAGAAACTGAAGGCTCCCCGTAGAGAAGCATTCATTCTATAAGGAGAAGTTGATTGGTGCAGCAAGCCTCCAAATGCTTTCCTATATATATTTTTTAAAATTCGTTATTTTTGCTGTGCATGCGATTACATACAGACTTGCGATACCACAACATTATTGGCAAGCAATTTAAGTAACAGACAAGGCGTAACTTTGACATGGTATATGAAGCAACTGCACAATTTTTTAAGTAAGTAAAATCAAGCTTCATGATAACATCACTATTTTTATGGTGTAATGGATTCAGGCTAGGTATATATGTCTAAAACATTGGCTTGAACCAGGCGGGTAGATACGAGAGGCACGTTAGAAATAGTGATGAACATCAGGAAAGAAATGATATGGCAAAACAAGCCTACATCTGCAGCCTGGCACGTCATGCTGCACTACACATTTTAAACTATAGGATGTTATATTAGGTACACGTGTCTACACAGTTAGAATATGCATGGGAAAACATGCTGACTATATGTACTAGTTAGAAAGTCAAGACGAGCCTGACACATAGTTATGTGGATGCAAAGCTATCTGCCCACAGGGTAAAAGAGAGTCAACGTATGTTGCCTGTTACCAACTAAGCCTGCTGTAGGCAACAAATATTAAAACCGTGACTGCACTCAGAAGCAATTTGGCTCACTAAACAATATATGAGAAAAAATAATAGAGTAACATAAACATCATAAAATAAAACAATACAAGGTCTGCAGTGGTCGCAGGAGCCAGTCTCTGTGTGGACCCTCTGGTTTCTCAGAATGGAGCTTCAGCCGACTCCAGCGCTTGGTAGGCACAACTTGTGATCAGGATGTGCAGTGGTGTCCCTTTGCGCCCTCTTGCTGATCTGTGGCAGGTACTGGACCTCATACGGGTGGGGCTTGGTCAGTTGTGGTGTCTCAGGACCGGGTCGGTGTGGCAGGCTGTCGTTGTCTGGGAGCTGGGTGGGTGGTGGTATACCTCGGCCCTTCAGGCCTGTCGAGTCGGGACCGGCAGTGCAAGGTGTTGGAGGTTTCTTTAAGCCCTCGTCTCGTTGTCTATGCCTTGCTCTTTTCCGTTCTGGGTATCTCATTTGGGGTCCGTGAGGTATTCTCGGGCGTGTCCATAATGCCTTTGCTTGGGCTCTGCTTATCGGCTTTGGGCGTTTTTTGCCCCTTGGTAGCTTCTGCCTTGCCGGTTGGCGGTCCCCTTTGTACTGCCTTCTTGCTGTAGTGTGTTGGAGCCGTGTGTGCGTGAGACCTCGTGGTAGGTGAGGTCCCGCAGTGCTGCAGTCCCAGCGTTTGCCCGCACCTGCGGTGTTACGGGTGCATCTGGGTGACACAGCTGGGTGTGAGGGGGTGCAGGTTGTGGAGATGCCAGTTTGGCTGGTGTTGGAGCAGGAGGTTGGCTCTTCTCCTCTAGTCGCTACCAAAATTGCCTGCATATGGCGTCAAATTTGGCATGAAAGGCTGCTGCCCAGTCACTAGCGGTCTGTTGGTCTGGGTGGGCTGCACTGCCGTAGGCCATCTTGGATCATTGAACTTGTGAGTTTTTGGACAGTTTCTGCTTGAATTTGTTTGCAAGATGTCAGAATAGCCTCCCAGAGCTGCTGTTTGGATGTAAACTTCTTCCCACCCTCATAGATCTTTTGCTTGAGGATGCTCCAAAGGTTCTCAATAGGATTGAGGTCAGGGGAGGATGGAGGCCACACCATGACTTTCTCTCCTTTTATCCCCATAGCAGCCATTGATGCAGAGGTATTCATTGCAGCATGAGATGGTGCATTGTCATGCATGAAGATGATTTTATTACGGAAAGCATAGTTCTTCTGTACCAGGGAAGAAAGTGGTCAGTCAGAAACTCCACATACTTTGCAGAGGTCATCTTCACCCTAGAGGGTCTGACCAGCTCTCTTCCCATGATTCTGGCCCAAAACATGACTCCTTGCTGACGTTGCAGCCTTGTTGGAACAGGGTGGCTGTCCACCAACCATCCACTACTCCATCCATCTGGACCATCCAGGGTTGCACGGCACTCATCAGTGAACAGGACTGTTTGAAAATTAGTCTTCATGTATTTTTCTGCCCAATGCAGCCATTTCTGCTTGTGAGCATTGGTTAGTGGTGGCCGAATAGACCATTTCTGGAGAACAAGAAGGTCAGAATCTGGTGCGACAATCTGGTGCGACAATGTATGTGCGTATCATTGCAATCTTGCCATCCATATGCTCCTCAGCTTTGAAACAAAATTGTTTAAATAAGCCTTCTCTTGGGCTTCCCTTGGTGCATTTAGGGTGAGTGAACTATCTCTCCCTCTAGGAGTAAGTATGAAAGCATTTTACTTGAAGATGTGCAAATCTCACATAACTAGATACAGACATCTATTCACAGATCACAGACTAATCAGTGTGGACGAGGCCTCAAAGTATCCATGTTGGCTGTTTGACCTATGCATTGCCTCAGATAATTCTTACAGTCTTCCCCTTTGCTGGTGCACAATGAGGGTAAGGATCTTTCACAATATCAATTTCTCATGATTTTACCATCACTGTCTGTCAACCCTAGATTTGACACCTGCCTCAATTAGCACATACTTGCACACATTCGGAATAGATGCTGCCACAGAGACATCAAAATGAGGGCTGGGCAAGGATGTGGTAAAGTTCGTAGGGCGCTGGGAGTTGGCCAAATTTACAACTTACATTAGGCTTCACCTAATCTAACCTCGCAGTACACAACAAATGATACATCATGCACTTCTTATTGTTTGTTCGGTAGCCAGTTGTGCATTTAGTGTCTCTACAATTTCATGATGTTAAAAAAAACAAATAATCAACATCAAGGAATTTACTAAGCATGTAAGAATTTGCATGTTTATATATATATATATGTGTGTATATATATACATATATATATAAACTAATAAATAAATGATACAATTTACAGTTGGTCATTGGTTATCATCTCAAAATGTTGTTGATAGGCTATTACGACTGCCTTAGTTATTCATGCTTTATTTTCAGGTCCCAGAGAGTGTAGGGTCTGGATATAAGGACATTAATTTGTGTTTTGGGCAGCCAAGCGGACCTCAGTCTGCCCCAACGGTGATCATTTAGGGTTTAGTCATGATGGCATCAATATCCGATGGTTAGTAATTTGGTGGCTCCAGTGGGCAGCCATGCCCCAACTCCTTTCACAATCTGTAGCCAGATGGGGACCTCCTCAAGTGTTGGTCCTGTACCTCAGTGGTAATGACTCATGTTCAGTGTCTCTGAGGGACTTGATTTGCTATATATATATGATCTGATATTCAAGATCACCTGAATGTGACATCTGTAAAAGCTTTCTACCACTGACTGTGGCAAGAACAGGGGTGCTCTATACAATTTAGTGCTTTGTGTGACAGGCTGACAATAGAAGCACTACATAGGCATTTCAGAAGTTGATATCCCATTTTAAAGTGTGAATGAGTTCATGCATTAAATAATTAGAAAAAAAACTAAAACTAAAAAAAAAAACACATATAAAGATTATCCAACATCCCATACAAGCTTGTTAGGACTTGCATAGTGTGGGCATGCTGTGTGTATACAATCAGAACAAAAACGTGCATGGTCAGGAGAGCTTCCCTGTGACTTCTCTGAGCAGTGTGTGGGCTTATAGCTGCAAGGCTTTTTGTAAATCCCTGCATTTATAATCCACAATGAATGAAGACAGAAACAAAGAAGGTATCTATATCATACATTAGCCATGCAAGGAGCAGATTGTTATGGTACTTTGGCTGTCTCTTTAACCCCTTAAGGACCAAACTTCTGGAATAAAAGGGAATCATGACATGTCACACATGTCATGTGTCCTTAAGGGGTTAAGTAAAAAAAAGTAGACAAAGCACATGTGGTTAGAGGTTTCTGACAATTATAATTAGGTGGAACACAGTATAATTTCATGTAGATTTTGTGTGACTTTCTGAAATAACTAGCCATAAGCAGTAAAAATAAATACCTTTAGAACCAAAATTAAATTAGCAGCATTGACTTTGGTTGCTGATACAAACTGCTTGGCCATCTAGTCTTCCGATTCTACCTGTTATAAAGCCTCAGATCAATGCCTAGTAAAGCTCTCTTTATTGTCTTACTTACTAGTTCATTCATATTTCTACCAAATAATGTTGGGCAGTATTATGGTACAAAACCAAACCGCCTCAACCAACCCTAATATTTTGAGTTTGTTGAGGCGGGTTCTATTAGTAAAACTGTCACAATTCTTCATTGGTATAAAGTTTCCTTCAATGTCAAGGTAACCATCAGTTCCAAACTTGAACATTAAAGGAACACACATGCCGTAGTGCTTATTGTGCTTGCAATGTTCTTTTAACTGGTTAGCACTCCGTGAAGTGTAACAATGTCTGGTTTATTCACTGAATAGCAATTGTAGTGAATTAAAAAACTAATTATGCAATTCGTAATTTTGGTGAAATTATCTGATTTGGAAACTTTTCCAACACAGAAAATTTCGCATTTGGACTATTTTAGCCTAAATTTTACAATTCAATTTTCAATTCACTACAATTTGCTTTTCCACAAATACAATCCAATGCCTGAATAGAAAAATAATAAATTATTGTCAATGAAGGTGTTAATTATTTCTAAAATATATCATTTCAAACAATATTAGTACTTAATTATGTAAAACGTAATAATTTCAAACCTCTTGATTATAAATTAGAATGCTGGGTTAAGTCATTAAAAGGAGATGTAGTTGTCTTAATTGCATAATTACTAATCTTATTTTATTACATTTTACAAGGCAAGGATTGTTTGTTTCAATTACATTTGATTAAAATGTATTTAAATGAAAAGCCAATTATTGCAATATTTCAGAGTGTAAAGGTTTTAGAGTTTCTTAGGTTATATTAACTATATTGCATACAACCCCAAGTTATTTAAATGGAATTAAAGTATAATCTTGCAGAATCTTATGAAATAGAAAGTGTAGTTACTTGTAAATGATAGATAGATAATTTCTAGAATTGTAAAGCACTGCAGAATATGTTGGCGCTATCTAAATGCTAATAATAATGATTGATAGATAGATAGATGTAATGAGGACTAAAAAACATTGATTTTGTATTTATTAATTAAATATTTATTGTTGGTGTGAGAGACAAAATAAATGTTATCAGAAAATATTTGTCAAGAGTCTATATGAATTCCTACAAATTTGGTCCATTTAGCATTATTAACATTATTATTATTATTATTATTATTATTATTATTATTAGCAGTTAGGTTTATATATTGAACCCAGGTGTAATGATTAGTGAGACTTATCACTAGTGAAATTCTACTTCCCTATATTTCTAAATCCATTATTTTAAACCTGCTCTATATACTACGTCTGCCTGCATACAGCTAATTGTTATATTGTTATTCATTAACATTATCCTCCAATGTCTAATTAGCCACGGGAGGGGTTGTATTGAGGAGCTCAAAAGATTCGTTAGTGACTTTAATGAAGTTTTTATAATTATACTTTGAATGGATTTTACCAGTTTGTCTTAAAGAAAAATTAACTCTGAGTGGGTGGTGAAGCAGAGGGGGTCAATTTAATTTGGAGGAAGGGGGTAGAGGGAGTGGAGGTTTGCTAAAAGAGAGGTGCAGGAATTTTCCCTAATTAACACAGCTGGGTATCTAGTTAACAAGATCCACTCCCTCCTCCCACGCTTTATATGACATTGTGAGATTAGAAATACTTAGCCATTGCCAAGTCCCCATCATGAGTTGCATATGTCAATGCCAAGGATTTAATATTCTTTGATCAGTAAACTCTGTAAGGCAAATTATTAGATGTATGTAATACCAGGTACGCACTCCCTGTGTTCCAGATATTTGGGGTACGACAAAGTCAGTAAATGTAAAATTGGGTTATTTTACATTTTTCTGTCTTTAAATTTAAGTTTTGCTTTGGTAAAAATAAGTAAAATCATACTGCTTCTTACCTGCTATGATAACTAGAGTCCAGAGATCCATTAACATGTCAATAATCTATTGATCTATATTTATATTTGTATAAAAGGATCTTATGATTTGAAAGAAGCAGTTCAGTTCTTTGGAACACTAAGGTGTAATCTGGGATATAATCTTGAGTACCATTGTGCTAAGGTTTTCTCAGGTTTAGAGACCGATTAAGTCCTATAATTGAATAAGAAGGGCTGAAATACAGAGACTATAAGGCTGTATGCAGGCAGCACAAGCAGGATTACTTTCAGTGTAATAATAATTGAATTAACTTGGGAAGCCCTGTAATTAATGGCTATTATTATCTCTATAATTAGACCTCTTTATTTAAAGGCTCCTTCCTATCCGCCTGGATAGAAATTTAATGGTCACCCCATGCAACCTCTCTCCCTTTTCAGAGGGAGGAGCTGGACGTGTTATCTACACACTTAATCAGAATGGATTGCAATTAACTAATTATCAACTAAGTGGGCCTTACCACCATGCTTTAGCACTGTTCCACTGCTAAGACATTCTCGCAGAGTTGCTTAATGTGTCGTGTGCCCATGTTTAAATAGGTTGTATCTGATGTATCTAGTGATTCATTTGAGCACTACCAATTTAACTACTACAGTTCGTTGCTTTGGTCTAAATCCGCTTAACCCAATTTATGCCAGATGAAACAGATTATCATGCTCCCATGCAATGGGTTCCGTAGAGCTACCAGTAGAATAAGAGTTCACTTAGGTATTAGAGTCTGTCATCCTTCAGAGGAGGGAGGGGGAGGTAGCTCTGTGCTGACCATTCCACTCCTGCTGTTTATCTGGAGATTGTGCCTCCTAGCCAGTGCTCTCTAAGGCAGCCACCTGTGCTGGTTGTCCCATCCCTGATTTAATTCTATGCCTAATTCAACCCTATTTAATGTATAAGGTGCTTGTTTGTTCCTTATTCCAAAATGCATAACTTTGCATTTATCTGTATTGAATCTCATCTGTCATTTATAGGCTCAGTCCTCTAATGTATCCAAATCCCTCTGTAGAGAAGTTAAATCATGTTTAGACTGCATTATCTTACCTAGTTTTGTGTCATCTGCAAACACCAACAAATGACTTTCAATGCCCACTTCAAGATCATTAATAAACAGATTAAAGAGAAGTGAGCCTACGACAGAAGCCTAAGTGGGTTACCACTTTTGTCCAGTTTGAAACTTTTGCATTTACACCTACTCTCTGCACTGTTCTATCTAAGAAAGATATTTTTCATTTAACCAACTAATTTCAGTTTTGTTTTGTTTTTATCAATCTTAATTTAGATTGTGCATAGAATAACAACTTGATTGTGGAGCCACAACAGCTTTCACAAGCCTTGTAAATTCTGACAGTTAAAACATTGATGCAGCATTCAAATATACTGCACATTTTTTTTTTTCTTCAGTTTATAAACAGGAGAGCGTAATGCCAGATACTGAGAGGACATGTGAAAACATACTATTTAGGCTGACATGAATGTTATCATAGAAAATAAAATGAAGTAATGAGCTAAACCGTAGTTAGTTTTGTAGCTTAGTAGCTGCTGAGTGTTATACTCAGTACCTGAACATGTTTAATGAACAGATTATAAAATACTGGTAGACTAGCACGCCCATCCTGAGTTAAGATGTATCTACAACTGCATTATAAATATTTGTTAAATAGGCTGATGTGGCCTGGGTCATATGCTTCCAGGGGGAAGGATCCCGCATGGGCTAATCTGGCTATGCCAGTAGAAAGATATTTGAGGGGCACTTGCACTCAAACAAAAAAAAAAAAAAAACCACAAATACAAACTGGAGGTATTAATCACGAGCTGTGCGGTCATCCAGTGCTTTTCAGCGTTGGTGAACAATGCGAGTCCCCGTGGTAGTTCATGGCAGTCAGCCAATGCGCACCTTGGAGGCCTGGGATGGCAGCCTGGAGTGGAGTGCTGTTGTGCTGAGGGTCCGCCAGTTGGCACCGAGTATCAGTCCTTTGCGGGAGGTGGTAGGCCAAAGCGAACCTCTGTGGGTTTTCTTACAGGACCTGTGCTGCAGACCCTTTCATTTCTTCCAGTGCGGTGAGCTGTATAAGGCCTTGCAGCCGCGTCGTGGATGCAGTCTTCGATGGCGGTATTTGACTGCCCTCTGCCCGCAGAGACCTTGTGCTGGAGCTGAACTCGAGGTGGTTCTTTGCCCAGGTGGACATTTGCGTTTAGTTGCTGCGACAGTAAAGACCACCTTGCTCAGCTGGGGTCAATTCCGCTCCTCTCCGTGTAGCCTCCGGACCCCCCATGTTGACCGAGTGCTTGGTGCCACCATTCTCGAGCGGGCCTCCAGTTTCGCCCAGAAGAGCTCGAAGATAGCCTCCAGTGTAGACATGGATTTTAGTGGTGAGAGTGTTGAGTGCCGTTGGCCCTGCAGAGTTAGACAATGTGAGTCGCCCATATTGCGTAGTCAGGCTTCAGAACAGGGGTATAGCAGATATTGCACGTTTGCTTTGTAGGAGCTACATATGCATCCCCCGTAAGGACCGGGATAGCCTCCGCTGAACCAGGGGGGGGGGGGGACGTGGCCCAGACCATGGTCATATCGAGGATAAGGCGGGAGATCAGCCGCGTCTCTCACCCCAGATCAGATAGCAGGTCGCAATAAGCTTCTCCAAAACACTGAGCAGAGCTAGATAAGCCAGTCCAGAAGATTGTCAATGCTGTCGCCACATATCAAGAGGCAATTTCAGCTGCTTAGGTTTGAGATTTCTCGGTTTAGGAGCTTATATCACACAATAATCTGAGGAGCTCCCTCAGCCTGTGTCCTGCTCGTTCGGAGGTCAGGCCCCGCCCCCACTAATTTCAGTTTTAATTGTAACACTTTGTGTGTAATTATATTAATTAAATGTCTTGGCAAAATACAAGTAGATTATATCCATTGCAACACATCAATTTATATATTTTACTAACTTCTTTAAAGATTGCAATTATGTTAGTTTGGTAAGACCTGTCTTTCGTAAAACCATGTAGATTCTTAGTAAAGATTTTTTTTGTCCAAAATGAATTCCTGAATAATATCACTTAATAGCCCTTCAATTAATTTCACAGGTCTGTAGTTTCTGAGTTGAGCACCACATATTCTTTTCTCCAATCCTCTGCTACAATACCTGAGAGAATGAATTGTGAAAGATTAAAAACATTGGCATCTACAGTAAGCTCCCTAAGTAGTCATGGGTGAATGCCATCTGAATCTAGATTTTTTTTAACATTAACGTTATTAAACTGCTGTAGTACTTTAATCTGTGTTAACCAATCACCTGTTTGCTGTAAGAATTTTGTAACAATGATTTGTAAATCAACAGCCAAAAGTTCTTCTTTGGTATATACTGAAGGTAAAAAAATATTTAGAATTTCTGCCGTGTGCTGATCTTCGTTGATTAGCTTATCCATCTTAAATTGCAATGGGCAAACACATTGACACTTAACCTCTTCAATATCCAAATCAAGTATAATAAACATTGTTATTTTCATTTATTTTGCAATATAAAATCTAGTCCATGAAGTTTCACTTTATACTCTAGTTATGAGTAGCATCCTGTACGACAGGGTTTCCCAACTTGTGGTACACCTACCCCCAGATGTACAATCCAGTTATGTCTAGGCATGTGCATGGGGCAAATTTGCGGTTCGGTTCGGCATTCCGAAATTCGGGACTTCCGCAATTCGGGTCTTCGGAACTTCGGCACTTCGGAACTTCGGCAACTTCGGCACTTCGCCATTTGGGAATTTCGGCACTTCGGGACTTCTCTTGTAGCCGCTTAGTAGATAACTCCCTAATTTCCACGGTATTTACTAATACTAAATACAAATTACTTTGTATTAGTAAATTGTGCCCCTACTCGCTATACCGCGAGTAGGGGCATGTCTATTAAACAGTGAGCAGCCTGTGGCTGCTCACTGTTAAAAAAAAAAAAAAAAAAAAGAAGGACCTATTGCCCCACCCGGCACCCACATCTGAGCGGCGGGTGGTGGCCCTAAAGTAAAATGATGGGGGGGGAACCTATTGTCCTCCCCCCCCATCCCCACCCCTGAGTGGTAGGTGTGGGCCCTAAATCAGAATAAGGGGGGGGACGGACCTAATGTCCTCCCCCCTGGCCCCCACCCCTGAAATTTAAATGTGTTTTTGCATTACTTCTAATGCATTAACAACATAATGCATTTAAAACAGGATCAGTTTACCAAACCCCCCAGATTCCTTTTTGAATACATATATATTAGTTATCAGTTACCATTATTATTGGTTTCAATTACTTTGAAAGTGTTATCTGTGCTTAAGCAGGAACTCCAACTCTCATTTCAGCTGCCCTATATTCTCTTAACTACTTGGCACATCTTAAGACAATGTACCATGAAATGATGTAACATTTAATATAGATATATACTAAAATGTATATTTTTAATCGTCCATCTCTTTATTGCTGTGTAATCTGACTTATGGCTGAGTGTGCCACTTGTAAAAAATATCCATCATAATTAATTTTTTGTGCCATCCAGGTGGCTCTGACTTTAATAAACACCTATTCATGCTACGATCAAAGGAAACGTCATGCTTTAGATCTGCACTAATTA